>NC_057806.1:704312687-704912687 GCF_018294505.1 Triticum aestivum
CCGGTTCGTGCCTCAAACCGGGACTAAAGGTCTAATCTCTAGTCCCGGTTTGTGGCACGAACCGGGACCAATGGTTGTGGGCCAGGAGCGAGGCCCATTGGTCCCGATTCATCCCACCAACCGGGACCAAAAGGTCTAGATGAACCGGGACTAATGCCTTAGCCGCACGAACCGGGACCAATGCTCACATTAATCCCGGTTCTAGACTGAACCGGGACAAATGGGCTGAGCCGGCCTGGACCATAGCCCTGTTTTCTACTAGTGTATCTTCACCCCGTCCACTAGAGCAAAGAGTTGCTCCTCAACCTACTGAACCTATTGAAAATGAAACTCCTTTTATATTTCCTTTGGGTATAATGGAAAAACTGCTCGCTAATCCTTTTATAGGAGATGGAACAAAGCATCCTGATGAGCACTTATTATATGTGGATGAAGTTTGTGGATTATTTAAGCTTGCAGGTGTATCCGATGATGTTGCTAAGAAGAAGGTCTTTCCTTTATCTTTGAAGGAAGACACATTGATATGGTATAGGCTATGTGATACGAGATCGTGGGACTATAAAATAGTGAAATTGGAATTTCATCAAAAGTATTAGCATATGCATCTTGTTCATCGTGATCGCAGTTATATATATAATTTCTGGCCTCACGAAGGAGAAAGCATCGCTCAAGCTTGGGGGAGGCTTAAATCAATGTTATATTCATGCCCCAATCATGAGCTCTTGAGAGAAATAATTATGCAAAGTTTTTATGCTCGGCTTTCTGAAAACAATCGCACCATGCTCGATACTTCTTGTGCTGGCTCTTTTATGATGAAGACTATTGAATTCAGATGGAATTTATTGGATAGAGTTAAACGCAACTCTGAAGATTGGGACCTCGACGAAGGTAAGGAGTCAGGTATGACACCTAAGTTTGATTGTGTTAAATCTTTTATGGATACCAATATTTTCCGTAAGTTTAGCACTAAATATGGACTTGACTCTGAGATAGTAGCTTCTTTCTGTGAATCTTTTGCTACTTATGTTGATCTCCCTAAGGAGAAGTGGTTTAAATATCATCCTCCCATAGAAGTAAAAGTAGCTGCACCTATTAAAATTGAAGAAAAGACTGTCACTTATAATGATCCTATTGTTCCTACTTCTTATGTTGAGAAACCACCATTCCCTGTTAGAGTAAAGGATCATGCTAAAGCTTCAACTGTTGTTCGTAAAAGCAATATCAGAACTTATGTACCCTCTGAGAAAATTAAAGTAGAACCTAATATTGCTATTGTTAAAGATCTCTTGTCTGATAATATTGATGTGCATGTTATTCAGTTCGATGGTGAAACTTCTAGAATTGCTAAATCGTGTGATAAAGATAAACATAGACCTGTGGTAGGCGTGCCTGTTATTTCTGTTAAAATAGGAGATCATTGTTATCATGGTTATGTGATATGGGTGCTAGTGCTAGTGTTATACCTTATGACTTGTACAAAGAAATTAAGAATGAAATTGCACCTGCTGAGATAGAAGATATCGATGTCACAATTAAACTTGCCAATAGAGATACTATTTCACCAATTGGGATTGTTAGAGATGTTGAAGTCTTGTGTGGGAAAA
Organism: Triticum aestivum; assembly: GCF_018294505.1. Lineage (NCBI taxonomy): Eukaryota > Viridiplantae > Streptophyta > Magnoliopsida > Poales > Poaceae > Triticum > Triticum aestivum. The sequence continues at coordinate 704,314,292 of NC_057806.1, forward strand.
CTAAATATCCCGCTGATTTTCTTGTTCTTACTTCTCCAAAAGATAGGTTTTGTCCCATTATATTTGGTAGACCCTTCTTGAACACTGTTAATTCTAGGATAGATTGTGAAAAGAATGTTGTTACTATTGGCTTGGATGATATGGTTCATGAGTTTAACTTCTCAAAATTTAGTAAACAACATCGTGAGGAAGAATTACCTAGTAAGGATAAAATTATTGGTCTTGCTTATATTGCCGTACCTCCTAGTGATCCTTTAGAACACTATTTGCTAGACCATGAAAATGATATGTTCATGAACGAACAAAGGGAAATAGATGATGTATTGTTTAAACAGGAACCTATTATGCAACACAATTTGCATGTTGAAATTTTAGGGGATCCCCCTCCACCCAAGGGTGATCCCGTGTTTGAGCTTAAACCTTTACCTGATAATCTTAAATATGCTTATCTTGATGAAAAGAAGATATATCCTGTTATTATTAGCGCTAACCTTTCAGAGCATGAAGAAGAAAGATTATTGAAAACTCTGAAGAAGCATCGTGCTGCCATTGGATATACTCTTGATGATCTTAAGGGCATTAGTCCCACTCTATGTCAACATAAAATAAATTTGGAAGCAGATGCCAAACCAGTTCGTGATCCTCAACGACGTCTAAATCCTAAAATGAAAGAAGTGGTAAGAAAAGAAATACTCAAGCTTCTGCAGGAAGGTATAATTTATCATGTTGTTGATAGTCAGTGGGTAAGTACTGTCCATTGTGTCCCTAAGAAGGGAGGTATTACTGTTGTTCCTAATGATAAAGATGAATTGATCCCACAAAGAATTATCACATGTTATAGGATGGTAATTGATTTCCGCAAGTTAAATAAAGCAACTAAGAAAGATCATTACCCTTTACCTTTTATTGATCAAATGCTAGAAAGATTATACAAACATACACACTATTGCTTTCTAGATGGTTATTTTGGTTTCTCTCAAATACCTGTGTCGGCTAGAGATCAATCAACGACTACTTTTACATGCCCTTTTGGTACTTTTGCTTATAGACGTATGCCTTTTGGTCTATGTAGTGCACCTGCTACCTTTCAAAGATGCATGATGGCTATATTCTCTAACTTTTGTGAAAAGATTTGCGGGGTTTTCATGAAAGACTTTTTTCCGTCTATGGTTCCTCTTTTGATGATTGCTTGAGAAATCTTGATAGAGTGTTGCAGAGATGTGAAGAAACTAATCTTGTCTTGAATTGGGAAAAGTGGCACTTTATGGTTAATGAAGATATTGTTTTGGGGCACAAAGTTTCCGAAAAAGGTATTGAAGTTGATAAAGCCAAAGTTGATGCTATTGAAAAGATGCCATGTCCCAAGGACATCAAAGGTATAAGAAGTTTCCTTGGTCACGCCGGATTTTACAGGAGGTTCATTAAGGACTTCTCAAAAATTTCTCGGCCTCTGACTAATTTATTGCAAAAAGATATACCATTTGTCTTTGATGATGATTGTGTAGAAGCATTTGAAATACTTAAGAAAGCATTAGTCTCTGCACCTGTTGTTCAGCCACCTGATTGGAATTTACCCTTTGAAATTATGTGTGATGCTAGTGATTATGTTGTAGGTGCTGTTCTAGGGCAAAGAGTTGATAAGAAATTAAATGTTATCCATTATGCTAGTAAGACTCTAGAGAATGCTTAAAGAAATTATGCTACTACTGAAAAAGAACTTTTAGCAGTTGTGTTTGCTTGTGATAAGTTCAGACCTTATATTGTTGATTCTAAAGTAACTATTCACACTGATCATGCTACTATTAAATACCTTATGGAAAAGAAAGATGCTAAACCTAGACTTATTAGATGGGTTCTCTTGTTGCAAGAATTTGATTTGCATATTGTTGATAGAAAAGGAGCTGAGAACCTGTCACGACCGGTTTTACAATAAAAATATTTATTGAGAAACCAATCTTTTGAGTCCAGTATGAGAGAAATCCTCCTCACTGGTAGACAATTTCTTGATACAATAAGCTAGTAGCAAACAATATATTACAGGGTCGAACTACGGTTGCTCAACCAAATTATTACAAGCACGCCAATAATTATACATAATGGCGGACATGTCACAGTGGTGTGGAGGCATACTACTGACTCGAGGATAGGGCGGTGGTGGAAAAACACAGCGGGGAGAGAAATACAAGACTCTAAGTCTATCATCTCATCGAGCGTCGAGGTGAGGCTTGATGAATTTATTTGGTAGCGGAAGCGGATATAAAACAGTGACCAAATCCAGGGTCGCACGAGACTGACTGGGACTCCTCTAGGTGTCGGACTCGCTATCAAACTCTTCATCCATGAGATCGCCTTCGTCAGCATCTGGCCAAATCAACAAGCCAGTGAGTACTTTGAAAGTACTCGCAAGACAGTTCGGACGTAAGATATAACAAATGCATGCATGGATGCGTCATGAATAATTCACCAATGTACATTCAAAAATTAGCATAACAAGGTAAGTAAAAGGGAAACGGCGGTAGTCCGCCTGAAATCCCAACAGAACATAAATAATTACCGATCGGGTGTCTGAAGCGACGCCTCGAAAGGTGAACAAATAAATATAAGGAAAATGATGCCACAGTCGGGCGTCTTAGCGACACCACATAAAGGGCTTAAAAAGAAATACCACAGTCGGACGTCGGGGCGACATCACAGAAAGGGCTTTAAAAGAAATGCCACAGTCGGACGTCGGGGCGACATCACAGAAAGGGCTTTAAAAGAAATGCCACAGTCGGACGTCGGGGCGACATCACAGAAAGGGCTTTAAAAGAAATGCCACAGTCGGACGTCGGGCGACATCACAGAAAGGGCTTTAAAAGAAATGCCACAGTCGGACGTCGGGGCGACATCACAGAAAGGGCTTTAAAAGAAATGCCACAGTCGGACGTCGGGGCGACATCACAGAAAGGGCTTTGATTCACAAGTAAATAATACTCATAATAAACATTTAATTCATGAGAATAAATGGGTTAGTCCATCCACAGGAATAATCATTTAACTGGAATTAGCACTCATGCGAATCACCGGAGTCTCTGTCATCAAAACTGACATTTGATTAGGATAAGATAATATCGATCTGGACATGGAATAGATGATTTGGAGGAATATATGACTCTGCAGAGTTTGTACAAAATTTTCCCACAGCCAACGGATTTCCGTAGTCACGAAGGACTAGTTCCGTTTACGGTATTTCGGAAGAAAACACAGCTAACCAGTACACACCCATCCTACCTCTCGATGCTAGGAATCACCCTAGACATCGTCCAAGAAAAACTTTTGAGACGGGGAGATCACAATCTCGAATAGCATGGGATCAAATTTATATACGCGCGCTCTAAGGGGTGCCCCCCTCTCGGTCCCAACCGGAAACACCCATGCCCCCTGACCGGATGACTGGCTTTAATCCAGGGCCATGGAACCATCATCACGGCCTCTCCTTTTGGTGTGTACCAGAAAAGCGGTTTGCAACTTACTAAACCATATTCCTTGCGGAAAACATGTGGTAGTACAGGGAAGGAAATGAGAGGAACTGGACCGATACGGTTTGACACTGAAGTCACATAGTCTGGCATAAGACTGGCATGCTACAACACTGCCATCTCACCCATCCTCATGCCAACACATGGCCATTCATACTCACATCCATCCACTTATGGATCATCGAACTCACTTACCTCATTATCGCATAAAATAACGTTCATCGATATGCTTCTCAACATGCCATGAAACTAACTAAATGCAAAACATGCCAAGACACTCATCATATCAAAAGTTCAAACATGCTTGCCTGGTTCAGAGTAGTCGGAGCCTAGCTCGGTGAAGTTCGCGGCTCCGTCACCTCCTTCGGTATCTACGGTATAAAGAAAATATATGCGCTATCGTAAATACCAAGGAGTGCACAAAAAGTATACCAAATATTTTTCAAATAAATCTGATAAAAAACTAGACAAAATTTTAAAGAGAACAGAAAAAGAATCAATCAAAAATACTTTTCTGTTTAAAAGTTATAAGGGTTTTTGCCCAGGGACTCATCTGTAATGAAACAGAAGATTTCCAGGGGCTAGCTTATAAAAACAGAAAACGCTTCGGCAGAAACTACGCCAGCCCAAGGGAAAACGTACTTTGCCCGAAGGCGCTTCCAGAAAACGTTTCAACAGAGAGAGCAGAGAGGCTGACGGTGGGGTCCCACGCGTCAGGTTTGAACTTCAAAAAGGGGGGGAACGAAGCTCGTCGGCGCCCGAGAGCCGCGGTGGTCGCCGGCGGCGATCCACGGCGAGGCAGGGGGATCGGAGGGTACCTCCGTGCTCAGGGCGCCATTCCGCGTCGGTTGGTGGTGGTGGTGGTCGCCGGCGAGTACCACGTCGACGGCGAGCTTTGCTCCGGCGGACGGCGGCTCGGGTGGTCGAGGAACTCGTCGGAGAGGGCTGCAGAGATCAAATTGAAGAGGGGGTTAGGCTCCTGGTAGCTAGAGAGGGTAACGGACGGGGTTTGGGCGCCGGAGGTGGCCTCACTGGAGCGAATCGTGGTGGCGGCCGAGGCGGATCGGGGCGGCCGGAGTTGGGGGAGGAGACCTCCTCGGGGTCCTCCGAGTGGCCTGGCGTGGTGTCGGTGAGGAGTGGGGATGAGGCGTGCACGAGGGTGAGCTCGGGGCCCTTTTTATAGGCAGCCCGAGGCGGTTGCCGTGAACGGGGATCTCCGGCGAGTGATTACGGCGGTGCCGGGGATGTGCAGGGGGATTAGGGGCTAGGGCTTCGTCGTTGAGGTCCACCGGTCCCATTTAGGCGCTAAACGGGCTGGGACTTGGTGCTGAGGGTGAGCTCGACGGAACGGGGGTGGCGCGGCACGTCGGCGGCAGGGAGCACGTTCCGTGCTTGCCGGGCCACGGCGACGGTGCCACGGGCGTGCGCTGGCACGGCAGGGACACGCGGAGAGCCAAGGGGCTTTGGGCGGCGCCGGGTGGCGTGGCGAGAGTGCTCGGGCCCTTGTTGGCCGCCACGGGAGGTGCAGCCACCGCAGAAGCTCCCAACGCCGGCGAGGCTCGCTGCTACCGACGCCAGGAAGGCTCCACGCACGCGTGTGAAGCTCCGGACAGGAGGGAGAGGCTGCGAGGAACGTGCCAAGTGCACTGTCTACGCGTGAGAGGAACTGACGAACGCAAACGACACTGAAACTGAACTTTTCTGAATTTTGAACAGCAGCAGTGCATGCAAGGTGTTCGACAGAATGAAATTGGCATCTAGGGATTTTTCCTTGAGCTGAAACTTGGTGGAGTGGCTTCTCATTGCTCAAGTAGGCTGCCTGAATTTTGGTGGAATTTTTGGGGAAGTGTAGATATGAATTTCATCAAATTTGGCAAATCTGGTCCAAACTTGCAGAGACTGAATTTTGAAAATTTGAAAAGAGGAGGAGTGGATCAAGATGGTTCTGGGTTGTGGGTACAAAGGACTATCCAGGAGAGTTGGTTTGAGGTCAAAACTCAAATGCAATATGGTACTTGCTTTGAAAATCCCTCAGGCTCCAAATAATTTTCAGATTTGATTTGAGAGGAAAAATAATTAGAATAAAATCCAAAACTTGTTTGGATTAGTTGGGACAGAGAACTTAGGTTGATCACAAGGTGTAGGGGAGGTTTTGGAGGGGTTTTACCACATGGGCAAAATGCAAAGTCAAGGGTGGTTCCAAGATATGAAAATCCCCAAATTTTCATAGAGTTTCATTTTAAAAGAAAACAATTAAACTCCCAAAAATAAATTTGAGAGAGAACCAACAGAGAAGAAGTTTCAAAAGATCAAACACCAAAGTTTGAAAAAAATAAATCCTTGCCAAAGCAAAGGAAGTTTTTAAGTGGAAGGTTTTTCTGAAAAGAAAATTTTAAATAGCCTCTCCTCAAAAAACCACAAAGTTTTTGATAAAAACCAAATAAAATTTTGGAGTGTCACAACACCTACCCCCTTAGGAAAAATCTCGTCCCCGAGATTTCAGCTGATCCTTAAATAGGTGTGGATGCTCTGTCCGAAGAAAATCCTCGCTTTCCCAAGTTGCTTCACTGTCGGTGTGATTGCTCCACTGGACTTTGAAAAACTTGATGGTCTTCTGTCGGGTCCTCCTTTCAGACTCCTCTAATATTCTTACGGGACGTTCCCGATAAGTGAGGTCTGGCTGCACGTCAATGTTTTCATGGGATACTTGTTTCTCTGGGTTGCTTACGCACTTCCTTAATTGAGAGACGTGGAACACGTCGTGAATGTCGGACAAGTCTTCGGGTAAGTCTAGCTGGTAGGCTACAGTGCCTCTTCGTGCCACTATGCAGAATGGTCCAATGAATCTTGGTGCTAACTTTCCTTTAATCTTAAACCGTTGCAATCCTCTCATAGGGGACACTCTCAGGTATACGAACTCACCGGGTTCGAAGCTGACCCTACGATGTTTCTGATCATAATAACTCTTCTGTCGACTTTGAGCGGTCTTAAGTCGGTCTCTGATTAGCTTGACCTTTTCCTCGGCTTCTCTGAGCATGTCTGGTCCGAAGATGCGGCTGTCTCCGGTCTCTGACCAATTTAACGGGGTACGACATCTTCGTCCGTATAAAGCCTCAAATGGTGCCATTTGTAGGCTGGCCTGGTAGCTATTGTTATACGCGAACTCGGCGTATGGCAGGCTTTCTTCCCAACTGGTTCCATATGTGAGGACACATGCTCTCAGCATGTCTTCTAAAACCTGGTTTACGCGTTCTGTTTGTCCATCAGTCTGTGGGTGGTATGCGGTACTGAAGGCTAGTTGGGTTCCCAGAGCCTGTTGTAAATGCTCCCAAAATCTTGAGACGAACTGAGTGCCTCTGTCGGATATTATAGTCTTCGGGACACCGTGCAGACAAACTATGCGGGAAAGATAAATCCTGGCAAGCCTCTGAGTGTTGTAGGTCGTCTTCACTGGAATAAAGTGTGCCACTTTGGTCAACCTGTCAGTGATGACCCATATGGCATCATTCCCGTGTCGTGACCGAGGTAGTCCGACAATAAAATCCATCCCTATTTCATCCCATTTCCACTCAGGTATTTTGTTAGGTTGCAGTAGTCCGGCTGGTCTCTGATGCTCAGCTTTTATGCGTTGACATGAGTCGCAACATGCAATGAAGGCGGCTATGTCCCTCTTCATACCGTGCCACCAAAATCTTTCCTGAATATCCTTATACATTTTGGTTCCTCCAGGGTGGATTGAATATGGAGTGGTGTGTGCTTCAGCTAAAATTTGCTGTTTAAGGTCTTCTATGTTTGGCACGCCGAGCCTTTCTCCGTACCATAATATTCCTTCATTGTCTACGACGAATTCCGAGGCCTTGCCCATACTCAACTTTCTTTTGATGCCTTCGATGCTGGTGTGACCGGGCTGAGCTTCTTTAATTTTCTCCACAAGGTTGGGTTGTATTTCCAAGTTTGATATGGTGCCTTCTGCTACCATTATCAAGTTGAGCTTGGCAAATTCTTGATGGAATTCGGGCCTCAAGCTGTGCAGATAGTTTCCGTCGGAGCTGGGGTTCCGACTAAGGGCATCGGCCACTACATTTGCTTTCCCTGGATGGTAATGGATACCAACATCATAATCCTTTACCAATTCCAACCAGCGTCGTTGCCGTAAATTTAGTTCTGGCTGCGTGAAAATATATTTGAGACTTTTGTGATCCGTATATATTTCACATCGATTCCCAAGTAAGAAATGCCTCCATTCCTTGAGTGCATGAATAACTGCTGCCATTTCTAAGTCATGAGTGGGATAATTTTCCTCATGCTTGCGAAGTTGCCTTGAAGCGTAGGCGACAACCTTGCCTTCCTGCATCAACACGCATCCGAGACCCTTTCTGGACGCGTCACAATATACTTCAAAATTCTTGTGTATGTCGGGTACAATTAATACCGGTGCTGTTGTTAACTTCCGCTTTAGCTCTTGGAAACTTTTCTCGCAGGCTTCTGTCCATTCAAACTTCTTATCTTTCTTGAGCAACTGTGTCATAGGCTTGGCTATGGTGGAAAATCCTTCAATAAATCTGCGGTAATATCCTGCCATTCCCAAGAAACTCCGTATGTCCGTTACGCTGGCTGGTGACTTCCAGCCAAGTACGGCCTTGACTTTCTCTGGGTCCACTGCGATACCGTCTTGAGTCAGCACGTGGCCTAGAAAGCCTACTTGTCTTAGCCAAAATTCGCACTTGCTGAACTTGGCATACAATTGGTGTTTTCTTAGCTCTCCTAGCACAATCCTGAGATGTTCTGCGTGCTCTTCTGGTGTCTTGGAGTATACCAGAATATCGTCGATGAATACCACGACGAACTTGTCCATAAACTTCATAAATACTTTGTTCATGAGGTGAACAAAATATGCTGGGGCGTTAGTTAATCCAAATGGCATCACTGTGAACTCGTACAGTCCATATCTGGAGGTGAAGGCTGTTTTGGGGATATCTTCCGTTCGTACCTTCAATTGATGGTATCCTGACCTTAAGTCAATTTTTGAGAATACCTTGGCCTGAGCGAGTTGATCAAACAAATCGTTTATCCTTGGCATCGGGTATTTGTTTTTGACTGTGACCATGTTAAGTGCTCGATAGTCAATACACAATCTCAGCGTTCCATCCTTCTTTTTGGCAAATAAAATTGGTGATCCCCAAGGTGAGGAGCTGGCTCGAATGTATCCTTTTTCCAGTAATTCCTTTATTTGCTTCTTCAACTCGATCAACTCGGATGGTGCCATTCTGTATGGTTTCTTGTATATGGGGGTGGTTCCTGGTGCTAGCTCAATGCGGAATTCTATTTCTCGGTCTGGTGGCATGCCTGGCAGCTCTTCAGGGAATACATCTGGAAATTCACACACTACTGGAACCTTGTTTAGCTCAGAAACGTCCACCTTATTTAATCTCGGTTGCCGGGGTATTTTTCCTTCCTTGGCTGATACTCTTATTGTCTTCCCTTGGTGGTGTGTGAGAATTACGGTCCTGTTGAAACAGTCGATAAAACCCTTATTGGTGGTTAGCCAATCCATCCCTAGGATGACATCCAGTCCTTTATTTTCCAACACAATAAGATTTGCGTGAAACTCCAATCCTTCGAACTCAATGACCACATTCTGACAGTAATTCTGAGTAACTTGCTGAATCCCAGGGGACTTGATGGTCATGGATTTCTCCAAAGGAAGCATCGAAAAATTATTTTGCAAAGCAAAACTTTTCGAAATGAAAGAGTGAGAAGCTCCAGAATCAAACAAAACCATTGCAGGTATTGTGTTGACAGGAAACGTACCGAGTACGATATCCGGAGCATTTTGTGCCTCCTCTTTGGTTACATGGTTCAGATGACCCTTCCTGTGGTTATTGTTGGGATTGAAATTGTTTCGCTTGGGCGCTGAATTATTGCCGCCGTTGTTCGGCTTTGGGGTTGAACTCCTTGGCTTGGGGCACTGTTTGGCATAGTGCCCTTCTTCTCCACAAGCGTAACAAGTAACGCCGGGGCGATAGGTGAATTCCTTGTCCCTTGCATGAAAATTCTTGATTGGGCGTGAGACATTGGATGAGAATTTGTGTGTCCCACCCTTTTGAAAATCTGTCTTGCTTCGGTGATTGCGAGCATGATTAGTCTGGTCCCTTTTTCGCTTGCGGATATCTTCCAGACTGCGTCTCTCATTTTCCAGAGTAATGGCTTTGTCCACCAGTGTTTTAAAATCAGGAAAAGTGTGCACGACCAGTTGGCATTTAAGCGCGGGCGCCAGACCGTCAAGGAATTTCTCCATCTTCTTGATTTCAGTCATACGCTCTTCATTGGCGTAGCGGGACAATAGGGTAAATTGACTGTTGTAATCTGACACTGTCATGTTCCTTTGTTTGAGGTCATCGAATTCTCTCTTCTTGATTTTCATAATACTCTTAGGAATATGTGCACCACGGAAACCTTCCTTGAAATCATCCCAGGTTATGTCATTTTCGTTGGGATGCATGTGCAGAAAATTCTCCCACCACGATGCGGCTGCTCCTGTGAGATAGTGTGGAGCATATAGTACTTTCTCGAGATCTGAACATTTTGCAATAATTAATTTCCTCTCCATATCTCGAAGCCAGTCCTCGGCTTCAAGAGGCTTGTCAGTGTGAGAAAATGTTTGAGGACGTGTCTTCTGTAGCTCAGATAACTTGGAATGCTGCTGATACTGTCCATGATGATTCCCCATGTTGATGACTTGGTTCATCATCTCACGATGTTGTTGCTGACTCTGCTCATAAAGGCGGCACATTTGTGAAAGTGCCGATTCACTGCCCTGTTGGCTTGACTGTCCCTGAGTGAACTCGTTGCTGGGTTGTGTATCATAATTTTCCTCTGGTGGAGTTGGCATGGAGCGTGTCCAAGGACGAGACAATTTTCACTCTGGGGATATATTTTTGTAAAACTCATAAGAAAAGCGGAAAGAGTCGCAAAAACAAAACCATAAATGCATAAAGCTAGCAGATAGAATTAAATAACTCGGCTTACTTAAGAAAAACAAATCGACTTGCGCACGGAGAAGGACTGCTCATTACATATCTTACACGCGGGCGGTAATTATACAATACATCACTCAGGATATGCGTACATAATCCTGACATGTTATTTAGGCTAGTGCACTTCTCCAGATCCTACATGATGCGCAAACAGGCTACTTCTCACAACCTATGTACATATCTTACAAAGCGGTACAATACACGGCAGCTAAGCGTACTCAGGCAGAGATGTTGACGACCTCCTTTGCCCTGCCGAGGGCGAGGCGTAGCGAGGTTGGGGACTCGACTTCCTCCTCGCTAATGGGCTCCATACGTGTAGTGTTGCGCAGAGTGGACGGAGCGGTTGCCAGGGGCGGAGCAACACGTACAGGAGTGGGCGCGAAGGGTGGTGCAGTGCGCGCTGAAGTGGGTGCAATGACTTGGTTGAATTCTTCGGTAGAAGGCAGGCGACGAGTAGGCGTAAAAGATGCTGAGGACGAGACCAAAGTCAGTGGCGGTGCGATGGGTAGGAGCTCCCTCCTGTTGGCAGCACAGCCATGGACTGAGTCCATGCGGGTAGCTACGAAGTCGTCCACCAGGTTGTCGAAGGCTGCCTCCAGGGCCCGGAGATACTCAATGAGCATCTCAAAAGCCTCGTCTCGTTCTCCTCTGGGGCAGGAGTATGCGTAGTGACAGGTGTAAGGCACATGGCACGGAAGATAACGGTAACGACGAGTCTTCATCACGGGAAGGACATCCCTGAGACGAGCTATCGCCTCACGGGCTGCCATCTGCATAGCATGCCTCTCCGTAGGCATGGCTCTTCCCACGAACCGGAAGCGGCGTAACTCACCACGCCCTCCCTTGAACTGCACCGCGGCCTGGTGCATGGTCAGACTGTCGTTGACTCGGTGCTGGCAGAGTGTGAAGACTGGGCGCACGGATGGCCCCATCGCGACCTGAACGATGAAAGAAAGAAGCTTGACGAACCCATCGGGCACGTTGGCGAAGGTCTGAGACTCGCAGCTGTTGTCGGCCATCTACAAAAGTAGGCAAAAATTCTGCAGGGTCAGATCATAAATTTATGCTGACTGACAGAAAATGACTACAATTGCAAAAATATAAATTAGCTCTATCATGCTAATAACTAATTAGCGATCGCACCTAGTGGCTTCCTACAGTCAGCCTGGCTCTGGTACCAAGCTTGTCACGACCGGTTTTCCAATAAAAATATTTATTGAGAAACCAATCTTTTGAGTCCAGTATGAGAGAAATCCTCCTCACTGGTAGACAATTTCTTGATACAATAAGCCAGTAGCATAAAATATATTACAGGGTCGAACTACGGTTGCTCAACCAAATTATTACAAGCACGCCAATAATTATACATAATGGCGGACATGACACAGTGGTGTGGAGGCATACTACTGACTCGAGGATAGGGCGGTGGTGGAAAAACACAGCGGGGAGAGAAATACAAGACTCTAAGTCTATCATCTCATCGAGCGTCGAGGTGAGGCTCGATGAATTTATTTGGTAGCGGAAGCGGATATAAAACAGTGACCAAATCCAGGGTCGCACGAGACTGACTGGGACTCCTCTAAGTGTCGGACTCGCTATCAAACTCTTCATCCATGAGATCGCCTTCGTCAGCATCTGGCCAAATCAACAAGCCAGTGAGTACTTTGAAAGTACTCGCAAGACAGTTCGGACGTAAGATATAACAAATGCATGCATGGATGCGACATGAATAAATTCACCAATGTACATTTTCAAAAAATTAGCATAACAAGGTAAGTAAAAGGGAAACGGCGGTAGTCCGCCTGAAATCCCAACAGAACATAAATAATTACCGATCGGGTGTCTGAAGCGACGCCTCGAAAGGTGAACAAATAAATATAAGGAAAATGATGCCACAGTCGGGCGTCTTAGCGACACCACATAAAGGGCTTAAAAAGAAATACCACAGTCGGACGTCGGGGCGACGTCACAGAAAGGGCTTTAAAAGAAATGCCACAGTCGGACGTCGGGCGACATCACAAAAAGGGCTTTAAAAGAAATGCCACAGTCGGACGTCGGGGCGACATCACAAAAGGGCTTTAAAGAAATGCCACAGTCGGACGTCGGGACGACATCACAGAAAGGGCTTTAGAAGAAATGCCACAGTCGGACGTCGGGGCGACATCACAGAAAGGGCTTTAAAAGAAATGCCACAGTCGGACGTCGGGGCGACATCACAGAAAGGGCTTTGATTCACAAGTAAATAATACTCATAATAAACATTTAATTCATGAGAATAAATGGGTTAGTCCATCCACAGGAATATTCAATTAACCAGAATTAGCACTCATGCGAATCACCGGAGTCTCTGTCATCAAAACTGACATTTGATTAGGATAAGATAATATCGATCTAGGACATGGAATAGATGATTTGGAGGAAATATTTGACTCTGCAGAGTTTGTACAAAATTATTCCCATAGTCAACGGATTTCCGTAGTCACGAAGGACTAGTTCCGTTTACGGTATTTCGGAAGAAAACACAGCTAACCAGTACACACCCATCCTACCTCTCGATGCTAGGAATCACCCTAGACATCGTCCAAGAAAAACTTTTGAGACGGGGAGATCACAATCTCGAATAGCATGGGATCAAATTTATATACGCGCGCTCTAAGGGGTGCCCCCCTCTCGGTCCCAACCGGAAACACCCATGCCCCCTGACCGGATGACTGACTTTAATCCAGGGCCATGGAACCATCATCATGGCCTCTCCTTTTGGTGTGTAACAGAAAAGCGGTTTGCAACTTACTAAACCATATTCCTTGCGGAAAACATGTGGTAGTACAGGGAAGGAAATGAAAGGAACTAGACCGATACGGTTTGACACTGAAGTCACATAGTCTGGCATAAGACTGGCATGCTACGACACTGCCATCTTACCCATCCTCATGCCAACACATGGCCATTCATACTCACATCCATCCACTTATGGATCATCGAACTCACTTACCTCATTATCGCATAAAATAACATTCATCGATATGCTTCTCAACATGCCATGAAACTAACTAAATGCAAAACATGCCAAGACACTCATCATATCAAAAGTTCAAACATGCTTGCCTGGTTCAGAGTAGTCGGAGCCTAGCTCGGTGAAGTTCGCGGCTCCGTCACCTCCTTCGGTATCTACGGTATAAAGAAAATATATGCGCTATCGTAAATACCAAGGAGTGCACAGAAAGTATACCAAATATTTTTCAAATAAATCTGATAAAAAACTAGACAAAATTTTGAAGAGAACAGAAAAAGAATCAATCAAAAATACTTTTCTGCTTAAAAGTTATAAGGGTTTTTGCCCAGGGACTAATCTGTAATGAAACAGAAGATTTCCAGGGGCTAGCTTATAAAAACAGAAAACGCTTCGGCAGAAACTACGCCAGCCCAAAGGGAAAACGTACTTTGCCCGAAGGCGCTTCCAGAAAACGTTTCAACAGCGAGAGCAGAGAGGCTGACGGTGGGGTCCCACGCGTCAGGTTTGAATTTCAAAAAGGGGGGAGCGAAGCTCGTCGGCGCCCGAGAGCCGCGGTGGTCGCCGGCGGCAATCCACGGCGAGGTAGGGGGATCGGAGGGTACCTCCGTGCTCAGGGCGCCATTCCGCGTCGGTTGGTGGTGGTGGTGGTCGCCGGCGAGTACCACGTCGACGGCGAGCTTTGCTCCGGCGGACGGCGGCTCGGGTGGTCGAGGAACTCGTCGGAGAGAGCTGCAGAGATCAAATTGACGAGGGGGTTAGGCTCCTGGTAGCTAGAGAGGGTAACGGACGGGGTTTGGGCACCGGAGGTGGCCTCACCGGAGCGAATCGAGGTGGCGGCCGAGGCGGATCGGGGCGGCCGGAGTTGGGGGGGAGACCTCCTCGGGGTCCCCCTAGTGGCCTGGAGTGGCGTTGGTGAGGAGTGGGGATGAGGCGTGCACGAGGGTGAGCTCGGGGGCCCTTTTTATAGGCAGCCCGAGGCGGTTGCCGTGAACGGGAATCTCCGGCGAGTGATTACGGCGGTGCCGGGGATGTGCAGGGGGATTAGGAGCTAGGGCTTCGTCGTTGAGGTCCACCAGTCCCATTTAGGCGCTAAACAGGCTGGAACTTGGCGCTGAGGGTGAGCTCGACGGAACGGGGGTGGCGCGGCACGTCGGCGGCAGGGAGCACGTTCCGTGCTTGCCGGGCCACGGCGACGGTGCCACGGGCGTGCGCTGGCACGGCAGGGACACGCGGAGAGACAAGGGGCTTTGGGCGGCGCTGGGTGGCATGGCGAGAGGGCTCGGGCCCTTGTTGGCCGCCACAGGAGGTGCAGCCACCGCAGAAGCTCCCAACGCCGGCGAGGCTCGCTGCTACCGACGCCAGGAAGGCTCCACGCACGCGTGTGAAGCTCCGGACAGGAGGGAGAGGCTGCGAGGAACGTGCCAAGTGCACTGTCTACGCGTGAGAGGAACTGACGAACGCAAACGACACTGAAACTGAACTTTTCTGAATTTTGAACAGCAGCAGTGCATGCAAGGTGTTCGACAGAATGAAATTGGCATCTAGGGATTTTTCCTTGAGCTGAAACTTGGTGGAGTGGCTTCTCATTGCTCAAGTAGGCTGCCTGAATTTTGGTGGAATTTTTGGAGAAGTGTAGATATGAATTTCATCAAATTTGGCAAATCTAGTCCAAACTTGCAGAGACTGAATTTTGAAAATTTTGAAAAGAGGAGGAGTGGATCAAGATGGTTCCGGGTTGTGGGTACAAAGGACTATCCAGGAGAGTTGGTTTGAGGTCAAAACTCAAATGCAATATGGTACTTGCTTTGAAAATCCCTCAGGCTCCAAATAATTTTCAGATTTGTTTTGAGAGGAAAAATAATTAGAATAAAATCCAAAACTTGTTTGGATTAGTTGGGACAGAGGACTTAGGTTGATCACAAGGTGTAGGGGAGGTTTTGGAGGGGTTTTACCACATGGGAACAATGCAAAGTCAAGGGTGGTTCCAAGATATGAAAATCCCCAAATTTTCATAGAGTTTCATTTTAAAAGAAAACAATTTAAACTCCCAAAAATAAATTTGAGAGAGAACCAACAGAGAAGAAGTTTCAAAAGATCAAACACCAAAGTTTGAAAAAATAATATCCTTGCCAAAGCAAAGGAAGTTTTTTTTAAGTGGAAGGTTTTTCTGAAAAAGAAAAAATTTAAGAAGCCTCTCCTCAAAAACCACAAAGTTTTTTTTTTGATAAAAACCAAATAAAAATTTTGGAGTGTCACAGAACCCCGTAGCAGACAACTTGTCTAGGTTAGAGAATGATCTTGATGACCCACTACCTATTAATGATAGCTTTCCTAATGAACAATTAAATGTTATAAGTAATTCTCGTAGTACTCCTTGGTATGCTGATTATGCTAATTATATTGTTGCTAAGTTTATACAACCTAACTTCACATACCAACAAAATAAAAAGTTCTTCTATGATTTGAGACATTACTTTTGGGATGACCCACATCTTTATAAAGAAGGAGTAGATGGTGTTATTAGACGTTGTGTACCTAAGCATGAACATGAACATATCCTCCGCAAGTTTCACTCCGAAGCTTATGGAGGACACCCCGCTGGAGACAAAACTGCACATAAGGTATTGCAATACGGTTTTTATTGGCCTACTCTTTTCAAGGATGCCCGTAAGTTTGTCTTGTCTTGTGATGAATGTCAAAGAATTGGTAATATTAGTAGACGTCAAGAAATGCCTATGAATTATTCTCTTGTTGTTGAACCGTTTGATGTCTGGGGCTTTGATTATATGGGACCTTTTCCTGCCTCTAATGGATATACACACATTTTAGTTGCTGTTGATTACATTACTAAGTGGGTAGAAGCTATTCCAACTAGTAGTGCTGATCATAACAATTCTATCAAAATGCTTAAGGAAGTTATTTTTCCGAGGTTTGGAGTCCCTAGATATTTAATGACTGATGGTGGCTCACACTTTATTCATGGTGCTTTCCGTAAAATGCTTGCTAAATATGATGTTAATCATAGAATTGCATCTCCTTATCATCCAGAGTCTAGTGGTCAAGTAGAATTGAGCAATAGAGAGCTCAAATTAATTTTGCAAAAGACTGTTAATAGGTCTAGAAAGAATTGGTCCAAGAAACTTGATGATGCATTATGGGCATATAGAACTGCATACAAAAATCCTATGGGTATGTCTCCATATAAAATGGTATATGGAAAAGCATGTCACTTACCTCTCGAACTAGAACATAAGGCATATTGGGCTATTAAAGAGCTCAACTATGATTTCAAACTTGCAGGTGAGAAGAGGTTATTTGATATTAGCTCACTTGATGAATAGAGAACCCAAGCATATGAAAATGCCAAGTTATTTAAAGAAAAAGTTAAAAGATGGCATGACAAAAGGATACAAAAGCGTGAGTTTAATGTAGGTGATTATGTATTGCTATACAACTCTCGTTTAAGATTTTTTGCAGGAAAACTTCTCTCTAAATGGGAAGGCCCCTATGTTAAATGAACAACTTCGAAGGCACAAATCCGAAGGTGGTAAACGGTCAAAGAATCAAACATTATATCTCAGGTAATCCCATAAATGTTGAAACCAATATTATTGAAACCGTAACCCCGGAGGAATACATAAGGGACACTTTCCGGAACGTTTCAGACTCCGAAAGGGAATAGGTATGTGGAACGGTAAGTAAACCGACTCCAAAACAATTTCTAAGGCAATATTTCTCCCTTTTGGAATATTTAGAAAAATAGAAAAATAAGTAGCAGTCCGGGAAGGACACGAGGGCCCCATGAGGGTGGTGGGCGCGCCCTACCCCTCTAGGCGCGCCCCCTACCTCGTCAGCACCTCGTGTGCCTTCTGGACTCCGTTTTCTTGTACGATACGTATTTTGGTCGGTAAAAATTCATTCATTATATATTCTCCCGAAGGCTTTGACTCCTGTATCACGCAAATCTCCTCTATTCTTGTTTCGAGCTGTTTTCTATCAGGGTTTTCAAGGCCAGGCATCATGTCGTCCCTCTCCTCCAACAATGGTGACAACGATGCTTGGCTAATGAGGATAGATCTGATGGGGGAAGAACCCACGAAGGTCAACAAGGATGAAAGGATCAAGAAGGCCACGGAGGATCAAGCTCCGGCAGCAAAAGACATCCTTCAACTTGATCATAACCTTCTTACCCCAACTGAGATCGAAGCTTTCAAGATGATTGAGTTAGCTCGTATACGGAATAAGTATCTCACACAAGAAAATATTTTGTTGAAGGAGCATATTGTCGCACTCAAGGGCATTATCCGCAAGCTGGAGGACCTCTTACGCTCGATGTGCGATTATCCATCACCACCACCTTCTTCACCGACCAAGGAGATATAATCACATGGGTATGGGCACTCCCCTTGGCTACTTCCAAGCTTGGGGGTGGTGCCCCGGTATCGTATCACAATCACATCTCCTATGTTTACCATTTTTCTTAGTTCGATCCTATTAGTAGTATCTTGATATAGTAGAATAAAGTTTATGGCATGATCTAGTTTTGAGTTTTGCTTTATGATCTCTCTTTGTAATCGAGTACGTGAGCTATATATAATAAAGATTAGTGTTGAGTTAAGGGCCTGATTATTTTGCCATGATCTTGGGTGAATAAAAGAAAAGAGAAAAAGAATAAAAAGAAACAACAAGTTCATATTGATCTTATTGAGAGTAATGACTTCACATAGAAAGAGTATGATGATTAAAAGTTGTTGGGAGTTGGCAGACATAGCTTTGGTCATTGTTGCAATTAATAGGAAATAATAAGGATAGAGAGGTTTCACATATAGATATATTATCATTGACATCTTTTATGATTGGAAGCACTCATTAAAATATGACATGCTAAAGAGTTGATGTTGGACAAGGAAGACAACATAATGAGTTATGCCTTTCTTATATCTGAGATAAAGTATGTTGTCATGGATCCTCTAACTTGTTGAGCTTGCCTTTCCCCCTCATGCTAGCCGAATTCTCAGCACTAAGTAGAGATACTACTTGTGCTTCCAAATACCCTTAAACCAGTTTTGCCATGAGAGTCCACCATATCTACCTATGGATTGAGTAAGATCCTTCAAGTAAGTTGTCATCGGTGCAAAGCAATAAAAATTGCTCTAAATATGTATCATTGATTGGTGTGGGAGAAATAAGCTTTATACGATCTTGTGATGTGGAAGTAATAAAAGCGACGGACTACATAATAAAGGTTCACATCACAAGGGGCAATATAAAGTGAAGTTCTTTCGCATTGAGATTTTATGCATCCAACCATAAAAGCGCATGGCAACCTTTGCTTCCCTCTGCGAAGGGCCTATCCTTTATTATTATCTTCTACCTTATGCAAGAGTCATGGTGATCTTCACCTTTTCTTTTCCATTTTATCCTTTGGCAAGCTCAGCATGTTGGAAAGAACATGGTATATATATATATATATATATATATATATATATATATATCTAATTGGATGTAGGGGAGCATGAACCATTATTATTAACATTACCCTTGAGGTAAAAGGTTGTGGGGCAAAACTATAAGCCCCTATCTTTCTCTGTGTCCGATTAAAACTCCGTAGCCACAAGTATTGCATGAGTGTTAGCAATTATGGAGGACTAAATGATAGTTGAGTATGTGGACTTGCTTTTTAGCTCTGACATAGACTCTTTTCGATGTTATGATAAATTGCAATTGCTTCAATGACTGAGATTATAGTTTGTTGTAGCCCAATAAGGTTTATGATTTATACTTTTGCATTGTGAATAGATCATCACTTGAACATAAGTAATTATATGACAAAATCTATGTATGTTGCTGTATGAGAATAATAATGATGCCTTCATGTCCGTATTTTATTTTTATCGACGCCTCTACCTCTAAACATGGGGACATATTTATTGTTATCGGCTTTTCGCTTGAGGACAAGCGAGGTCTAAGCTTGCGGGGGTTCATACGTCCATTTTGCATCATGCTTTTATATCGATATTTATTGCATTATGGGCTGTTATTTCACGTTATGTCACAATACTTATGGCTATTCTCTCCTATTTTACAAGGTTTACATAAAGAGGGAGAATGCCGGCAGCTGGAATTCTGGGGCTGGAAAAGGTGGAAATATTAGAGACTTATTCTGTGCAAATCCAAAAGTCCTGAAACTCCACGGAATATCTTAAAATAAATAAACAAAAATCCTCGCCAAAGATGAAGTCCAAGGGGCCCACACCCTGCTCATGAGGGTGGGGGCGGGCCCCCCTACCAGGGCGTGCCCTCCTACCTCGTGGGCCCCCTGGTGGGTCTCCGACGTCCATCTTCTCCTATATGAAGTCTTTCGATGAGAAAAAAATAAGGAGCAACCTTTCGGGACGAGACTCCGCCGCCACGAGGCGGAACTGAGGCGGAACCAATCTAGAGCTCCGACAGAGCTGTTCTCCATCAACATCGTCATCACCAACGCTCCTCTCATCGGGAGAGGGCAATCTCCATCAACATCTTCACCAGCACCATCTCATCTCCAAACCCTAGTTCATCTCTTGTATCCAATTCTTGTCTGAAAGTCCGGGATTGGTGCTAGTAGGTTGCTAGTAGTGTTGATTACTCCTTTTAGTTGATGCTAGTTGGTTTATTTGGTGGAAGATCATATGTTCAGATCCTTTATGCATATTATTACCCCTCTGATTATGAACAACAATATGCTTTGTGAGTAATTACGTTTGTTCCTGAGGACAAGGGAGAAGTCTCGCTATTAGTAGTCATGTGAATTTGGTATTCGTTTGATATTTTGATATGATGTATGTTGTCTAGCCTCTAGTGGTGTTATGTGAACATCGACTACATAACACCTCACCATTACTTGGGCCTAGAGGAAGCCATTGGGAAGTAATAAGTAGATGATGGGTTGCTAGAGTGACAAAAGCTTAAACCCTAGTTTATGCATTGCTTCGTAAGTGGCTGATTTGGATCCATATGTTTCATGCTATGGTTAGGTTTACCTTAATACTTTTGTTGTAGTTGCGCATGCTTGCAATAGAGGTTAATCACAATTGGGATGCCTGTTCAAGTAAGAATTGCACCCAAGCACCGGTCCACCCACATATCAAATTATCAAAGTATCGAACGCGAATCATATGAACGTGATGAAAACTAGCTTGACGATATTCCCATGTGTCCTCGAGAGCGATTTTCCTATTATAAGAGTTTGTTCCGGCTTGTCCTTTGCTACAAAAAGGATTGGGCCACCTTGTTGCACCTTATTTACTTTTGTTACTTGTTGCTCGTTACAATTTACCTTATTACAAAACTATCTGTTACCACTTATTTTAGTACTTGCAGAGAATACCTTGTTGAAAACCGCTTATCATTTCCTTCTGCTCCTCGTTGGGTTCGACACTCTTACTTATCAAAAGGACTACGATAGATCCCCTATACTTGTGGGTCATTAGTAACTCTTTTGAGGTGGCGCACACGAGTCCACATATTCACCATACCAATACACCACTATGGATCCACTGCTGTCTCCCTACGAGAACGCCATCCATAGCACTCATGCTTATCTTGCGCATTTTAGAGTATCCACTTTCACTTGTCTATGAACTGTTATAGGCAACCCAGAAGTCCTTTACCGTGGACGTGGCTATTCGAATAGATCATTTATAACCCTGCAGGGGTGTACTTCTCCACACACGCTCTCGCCACTTACCACCATGTACACATCGTGTATCTCGGCAACCTTCAAGCGGAAGCCTGGCAAGGGAGTCGGCCACGACCTGACTAACCACACAAGTCTCTAGTACATATTTATCGCCTATTCGGGTTCCATCCGCGAGGAGATCCGGGCGGACTCAACTCTAAGCAGTAGCACGCATGACAAACAAGCATGAATGAGTAGGCACATCAGGGCTCAAACAACTCCTACTCATGCTAGTGGGTTTCATCTATTTACTGTGGCAATGACAGGTCATGCAGAGGAAAGGGGGTTCAACTACCGCAACATGTAACAGTTGAATCGTTATTGTCCTAATGCAGTAAAAAGAGCAGGAGCGAGAGAGTGGGGTTGTATCGGAATGAACAAGGGGTTTTTGCTTGTCTGGCACTTCTGAAGATAGTATATTTCTTCATCGGTGTCATCGATATCATCACCGGAACATTTCCATCGGATGTAACTTTTCGAGTAGATGATTTTTCATATAAAAAACTTTTTCATCCGAGTTCGTATACAAAAGTTATGCCCATTTTACAAATTCCAGAGAGATTTTGTAAATAAAGTCGAAATTCATATTTGTAAATTTTCCCAACAACTAGACCACATATCACATGTGAAACTTATTTTCTTTTATTTTTTTGACATTTCCATCATTTTCTTTTATTTTTTTTTAAACTAAAAAGGCGATCCACAGGGGGGGGGTATAGTTTGAAAATGGGACCTTTAGTACCGGTTCATGGCACGAACCAGGACTAAAGGACTCATCCCCATTAGTCCCAGTTCGTGCCTCAAACCGGGACTAAAGGTCTAATCTTTAGTCCCGGTTTGTGGCACGAACCGGGACCAATGGTTGTGGGCCAGGAGTGAGGCCCATTGGTCCCGGTTCATCCCACCAACCAGGACCAAAAGGTCTAGATGAACCGGGACTAATGCCTTAGCCGCACGAACCGGGACCAATGCTCACATTAGTCCCGGTTCTAGACTGAACCAGGACTAATGGGCTGAGCCGGCCTGGACCATAGCCCTGTTTTCTACTAGTGTATCTTCACCCCATCCAGTAGAGCAAAGAGTTGCTCCTCACCCTACTGAACCTATTGAAAATGAAACTCCTTTTATCTTTCCTTCGGGTATAATGGAAAAACTGCTCGCTAATCCTTTTATAGGAGATGGAACAAAGCATCCTGATGAGCACTTATTATATGTGGATGAAGTTTGTGGATTATTTAAGCTTGCAGGTGTATCCGATGATGTTGCTAAGAAGAAGGTCTTTCCTTTATCTTTGAAGGAAGACACATTGATATGGTATAGGCTATGTGATACGAGATCGTGGGACTATAAAAGAGTGAAATTGGAATTTCATCAAAAGTATTAGCCTATGCATCTTGTTCATCGTGATCGCAATTATATATATAATTTCTGGCCTCACGAAGGAGAAAGCATCGCTCAAGCTTGGGGGAGGCTTAAATCAATGTTATATTCATGCCCCAATCATGAGCTCATGAGAGAAATAATTATGCAAAGTTTTTATGCTCGGCTTTCTGAAAACAATCGCACCATGCTCGATACTTCTTGTGCTGGCTCTTTTATGATGAAGACTATTGAATTCAGATGGAATTTATTGGATAGAGTTAAACGCAACTCTGAAGATTGGGACCTCGACGAAGGTAAGGAGTTAGGTATGACACCTAAGTGTGATTGTGTTAAATCTTTTATGGATACCAATATTTTTCGTAAGTTTAGCACTAGATATGGACTTGACTCTGAGATAGTAGCTTCTTTCTGTGAATCTTTTGCTACTTATGTTGATCTCCCTAAGGAGAAGTGGTTTAAATATCATCCTCCCATAGAAGTAAAAGTAGCTGCACCTATTAAAATTGAAGAAAAGACTGTCACTTATAATGATCCTATTGTTCCTACTTCTTATGTTGAGAAACCACCTTTCCCTGTTAGAGTAAAGGATCATGCTAAAGCTTCAACTGTTGTTCGTAAAAGCAATATCAGAACTTATGTACCCTCTGAGCAAATTAAAGTAGAACCTAATATTGCTATTGTTAAAGATCTCTTGTCTGATAATATTGATGGGCATGTTATTCAGTTCGATGGTGAAACTTCTAGAATTGCTAAATCGTGTGATAAAGATAAACATAGACCTATGGTAGGCGTGCCTGTTATTTCTGTTAAAATAGGAGATCATTGTTATCATGGTTATGTGATATGGGTGCTAGTGCTAGTGTTATACCTTATGACTTGTACAAAGAAATTAAGAATGAAATTGCACCTGCTGAGATAGAAGATATCGATGTCACAATTAAACTTGCCAATAGAGATACTATTTCACCAATTGGGGTTGTTAGAGATGTTGAAGTCTTGTGTGGGAAAACTAAATATCCCGCTGATTTTCTTGTTCTTACTTCTCCAAAAGATAGCTTTTGTCCCATTATATTTGGTAGACCCTTCTTGAGCACTGTTAATTCTAGGATAGATTGTGAAAAGAATGTTGTTACTATTGGCTTGGATGATATGGTTCACGAGTTTGACTTCTCAAAATTTAGTAAACAACATCGTGAGGAAGAATTACCTAGTAAGGATGAAATTATTGGTCTTGCTTAT
The DNA here is from genome assembly GCF_018294505.1 of Triticum aestivum. Taxonomy (NCBI): domain Eukaryota; kingdom Viridiplantae; phylum Streptophyta; class Magnoliopsida; order Poales; family Poaceae; genus Triticum; species Triticum aestivum. The sequence goes on from NC_057806.1 coordinate 704,338,202, forward strand.
ATTGCCGTACCTCCCAGTGATCCTCTAGAACACTATTTGCTAGACCATGAAAATGATATGTTCATGAACGAACGAAGGGAAATAGATGATGTATTCTTTAAACAGGAACCTATTATGCAACACAATTTGCCTGTTGAAATTTTAGGGGATCCCCCTCCACCCAAGGGTGATCCCGTGTTAGAGCTTAAACCTTTACCTAATAATCTTAAATATGCTTATCTTGATGAAAAGAAGATATATCCTATTATTATTAGTGCTAACCTTTCAGAGCATGAAGAAGAAAGATTATTGAAAACTCTGAAGAAGCATCGTGCTGCCATTGGATATACTCTTAATGATCTTAAGGGCATTAGTGCCACTCTATGTCAACATAAAATAAATTTGGAAGCAGATGCCAAACCAGTTCGTGATCCTCAACGACGTCTAAATCCTAAAATGAAAGAAGTGGTAAGAAAAGAAATACTCAAGCTTCTGGAGGCAGGTATAATTTATCATGTTGCTGATAGTCAGTGGGTAAGTCTTGTCCATTGTGTCCCTAAGAAGGGAGGTATTACTGTTGTTCCTAATGATAAAGATGAATTGATCCCACAAAGAATTATCACAGGTTATAGGATGGTAATTGATTTCCGCAAATTAAATAAAGCTACTAAGAAAGATCATTACCCTTTACCTTTTATTGATCAAATGCTAGAAAGATTATACAAACATACACACTATTGCTTTCTAGATGGTTATTCTGGTTTCTCTCAAATACCTGTGTCGGCTAGAGATCAATCAACGACTACTTTTACATGCCCTTTTGGTACTTTGGCTTATAGACATATGCCTTTTGGTCTATGTAGTGCACCTGCTACCTTTCAAAGATGCATGATGGCTATATTCTCTAACTTTTGTGAAAAGATTTGCGAGGTTTTCATGGAAGACTTTTCCGTCTATGGTTCCTCTTTTGATGATTGCTTGAGAAATCTTGATCGAGTGTTGCAGAGATGTGAAGAAACTAATCTTGTCTTGAATTGGGAAAAGTGGCCACTTTATGGTTAATGAAGGTATTGTTTTGGGGCACAAAGTTTCCGAAAAAGGTATTGAAGTTGATAAAGCCAAAGTTGATGCTATTTAAAAGATGCCATGTCCCAAGGACATCAAAGGTATAAGAAGTTTCCTTGGTCACGCCTGATTTTACAGGAGGTTCATTAAGGACTTCTCAAAAATTTCTCGGCCTCTGACTAATTTATTGCAAAAAGATATACCATTTGTCTTTGATGATGATTGTGTAGAAGCATTTGAAATACTTAAGAAAGCATTAGTCTCTGCACCTGTTGTTCAGCCACCTGATTGGAATTTACCCTTTGAAATTATGTGTGATGCTAGTGATTATGTTGTAGGTGCCGTTCTAGGGCAAAGAGTTGATAAGAAATTAAATGTTATCCATTATGCTAGTAAGACTCTAGAGAATGCTTAAAGAAATTATGCTACTACTGAAAAAGAACTTTTAGCAGTTGTGTTTGCTTGTGATAAGTTCAGACCTTATATTGTTGATTCTAAAGTAACTATTCACACTGATCATGCTACTATTAAATACCTTATGGAAAAGAAAGATGCTAAACCTAGACTTATTAGATGGGTTCTCTTGCTGCAAGAATTTGATTTGCATATTGTAGATAGAAAAGGAGCTGAGAACCCCGTAGTAGACAACTTGTCTAGGTTAGAGAATGTTCTTGATGACCCACTACCTATTAATGATAGCTTTCCTGATGAACAATTAAATGTTATAAGTACTTCTCGTAGTACTCCCTGGTATGCTGATTATGCTAATTATATTGTTGCTAAGTTTATACAACCTAGCTTCACATACCAACAAAATAAAAAGTTCTTCTATGATTTGAGACATTACTTTTGGGATGACCCACATCTTTATAAAGAAGGAGTAGATGGTGTTATTAGACGTTGTGTACCTAAGCATGAACATGAACATATCTTACGCAAGTGTCACTCCGAAGCTTATGGAGGACACCACGCTGGAGACAGAACTGCACATAAGGTATTGCAATACGGTTTTTATTGGCCTACTCTTTTCAAGGATGCCCATAAGTTTGTCTTGTCTTGTGATGAATGTCAAAGAATTGGTAATATTAGTAGACGTCAAGAAATGCCTATGAAATATTCTCTTGTTATTGGACCGTTTGATGTCTGGGGCTTTGATTATATGGGACCTTTTCCTGCCTCTAATGGATATACACACATTTTAGTTGGTGTTGATTACGTTACTAAGTGGGTAGAAGCTATTCCAACTAGTAGTGCTGATCATAACAATTCTATCAAAATGCTTAAGGAAGTTATTTTTCCGAGGTTTGGAGTCCCTAGATATTTAATGACTGATGGTGGCTCACACTTTATTCATGGTGCTTTCCGTAAAATTCTTGCTAAATATGATGTTAACCATAGAATTGTATCTTCTTATCATCCAGAGTCTAGTGGTCAAGTAGAATTGTGCAATAGAGAGCTCAAATTAATTTTTCAAAAGACTGTTAATAGGTCTAGAAAGAATTGGTCCAAGAAACTTGATGATGCATTATGGGCATATAGAACTGCATACAAAAATCCTATGGGTATGTCTCCATATAAAATGGTATATGGAAAAGCATGTCACTTACCTCTCGAACTAGAACATAAGGCATATTGGGCTATTAAAGAGCTCAACTATGATTTCAAACTTGCCGGTGAGAAGAGGTTATTTGATATTAGCTCACTTGATGAATAGAGAACCCAAGCATATGAAAATGCCAAGTTATTTAAAGAAAAAGTTAAAAGATGGCATGACAAAAGGATACAAAAGCATGAGTTTAATGTAGGTGATTATGTATTGCTATACAACTCTTGTTTAAGATTTTTTGCAGGAGAACTTCTCTCTAAATGGGAAGGCCCCTATGTTATCGAGGAGGTCTATCGTTCCAGTGCAATAAAAATCAACAACTTCGAAGGCACAAATCCGAAGGTGGTAAACGGTCAAAGAATCAAACATTATATCTCAGGTAATCCCATAAATGTTGAAACCAATATTATTGAAACCGTAACCCCGGAGGAATACATAAGGGACAGTTTCCGGAACGTTTCAGACTCCGAAAGGACATAGGTATGTGGTACGGTAAGTAAACCGACTCCAAAACAATTTCTAAGGCAATATTTCTCCCTTTTGGAATATTTAGAAAAATAGAAAAATAAGTAGCAGTCCGGGAAGGACACGAGGGCCCCATGAGGGTGGTGGGCGCGCCCTACCCCTCTGGGCGCGCCCCCCTACCTCGTCAGCACCTCGTGTGCCTTCTGGACTCCGTTTTCTTGTACGATACGTATTTTGGTCGGTAAAAATTCATTATATATTCTCCCGAAGGCTTTGACTCCCGTATCACGCAAATCTCCTCTATTCTTGTATCGAGCTGTTTTCTATCAGGGTTTTCAAGGCCAGGCATCATGTCGTCCCTTTCCTCCAACAATGGTAACAACGATGCTTGGCTAATGAGGATAGATCTGAAGGGGGAAGAACCCACGAAGGTCAACAAGGATGAAAGGATCAAGAAGGCCACGGAGGATCAAGCTCCGGCAGCAAAAGACATCCTTCAACTTGATCATAACCTTCTTACCCCAACTGAGATCGAAGCTTTCAAGATGATTGAGTTAGCTCGTATACGGAATAAGTATCTCACACAAGAAAATATTTTGTTGAAGGAGCATATTGTCGCACTCAAGGGCATTATCCGCAAGCTGGAGGACCTCTTACGCTCGATGTGCGATTATCCATCACCACCACCTTCTTCACCGACCAAGGAGATATAATCAAATGGGTATGGGCGCTCCCCTTGGCAACTTCCAAAGCTTGGGGGTGGTGCCCCGGTATCATATCACAATCACATCTCCTATGATTACCATTTTTCTTAGTTCGATCCTATTAGTAGTAACTTGATCTAGTAGAATAAAGTTTATGGCATGTTCTAGTTTTGAGTTTTGCTTTATGATCTCTCTTTGTAATCGAGTACGTGAGCTATATATAATAAAGACTATTGTTGATTTAAGGGCCTGATTATTTTGCCATGATCTTGGGTGAATAAAAGAAAAGAGAAAAAGAATAAAAAGAAACAACAAGTTCATATTGATCTTATTGAGAGTAATGACTTCACATAGAAAGAGTATGATGATTAAAAGTTGTTGGGAGTTGGCAGACATAGCTTTGGTCATTGTTGCAATTAATAGGAAATAATAAGGAAAGAGAGGTTTCACATATAGATATATTATCATTGACATCTTTTATGATTGGAAGCACTCATTAAAATATGACATGCTAAAGAGTTGATGTTGGACAAGGAAGACAACATAATGAGTTATGCCTTTCTTATATCTGAGATAAAGTATGTTGTCATGGATCCTCTAACTTGTTGAGCTTGCCTTTCCCCCTCATGCTAGCCAAATTCTCAGCTCTAAGTACAGATACTACTTGTGCTTCCAAATACCCTTAAACCAGTTTTGCCATGAGAGTCCACCATATCTACCTATGGATTGAGTAAGATCCTTCAAGTAAGTTGTCATCGGTGCAAAGCAATAAAAATTGCTCTAAATATGTATCATTGATTGGTGTGGGAGAAATAAGCTTTATACGATCTTGTGATGTGGAAGTAATAAAAGCGACGGACTACATAATAAAGGTTCACACCACAAGGGGCAATATAAAGTGACGTTCTTTCGCATTGAGACTTTATGCATCCAACCATAAAAGCGCATGGCAACCTCTACTTCCCTCTGCGAAGGGCCTATCCTTTATTATTATCTTCTACCTTATGCAAGAGTCATGGTGATCTTCACCTTTTCTTTTTCATTTTATCCTTTGGCAAGATCAACATGTTGGAAAGAACATGGTATATATATCTAATTGGATGTAGGGGAGCATGAACCATTATTATTAACATTACCCTTGAGGTAAAAGGTTGTGGGGCAAAACTATAAGCCCCTATCTTTCTCTGTGTCCGATTAAAACTCCGTAACCACAAGTATTGCATGAGTGTTAGCAATTATGGAGGACTAAATGATAGTCGAGTATGTGGACTTGCTTTTTAGCTCTGACATAGACTCTTTCCGATGTTATGATAAATTGCAATTGCTTCAATAACTGAGATTATAGTTTGTTGTAGCCCAATAAGGTTTATGATTTATACTTTTGCATTGTGAATAGATCATCACTTGAACATAAGTAATCATATGACAAAATCTATATATGTTTATGTATGAGAATAATCATGATGCCTTCATGTCTGTATTTTATTTCTATCGACGCCTCTACCTCTAAACATGGGGACATATTTATTGTTATCGGCTTTTCCCTTGAGGACAAGCGAGGTCTAAGCTTGGGGGAGTTGATACGTTCATTTTGCATCATGCTTTTATATTCATATTTATTGCATTATGGGCTGTTATTTCACGTTATGTCACAATACTTATGGCTATTCTCTCCTATTTTACAAGGTTTACATAAAGAGGGAGAATGCCGGCAGCTGGAATTCTGGGGCTGGAAAAGGTGCAAATATTAGAGACTTATTCTGTGCAAATCCAAAAGTCCTGAAACTCCATGGAATATCTTAAAATAAATAAAAAAAATCCTCGCCAAAGATGAAGTCCAGGGGGCCCACACCCTGCTCATGAGGGTGGGGGGCGGGCCCCCCCTACCAGGGCGTGCCCTCCTACCTCGTGGGCCCCCTGGTGGGTCTCCGACATCCATCTTCTCCTATATGAAGTCTTTCGATGAGAAAAAAATAAGGAGCAACCTTTCGGGACGAGACTCCGCCGCCACGAGGCGGAACCAATCTAGAGCTCCGACAGAGCTGTTCTGCCGGGGAAACTTCCCACCGGGAGGGGGAAATCATCACCATCGTCATCACCAACGCTCCTCTCATCGGGAGAGGGCAATCTCTATCAACATCTTCACCAGCACCATCTCATCTCCAAACCCTAGTTCATCTCTTTTATCCAATTCTTGTCTCAAAGTCCGGGATTGGTGCTAGTAGGTTGCTAGTAGTGTTGATTACTCCTTTTAGTTAATGCAAGTTGGTTTATTTGGTGGAAGATCATATGTTCAGATCCTTTATGCATATTATTACCCCTCTGATTATGAACAACAATATGCTTTGTGAGTAATTACGTTTGTTCCTGAGGACAAGGGAGAAGTCTCGCTATTAGTAGTCATGTGAATTTGGTATTCGTTTGATATTTTGATATGATGTATGTTGTCTAGCCTCTAGTGGTGTTATGTGAACATCGACTACATAACACCTCACCATTATTTGGGCCTAGAGGAAGGCATTGGGAGGTAATAAGTAGATGATGGGTTGCTAGAGTGACAGAAGCTTAAACCCTAGTTTATGCGTTGCTTCGTAAGTGGCTGATTTGGATCCATATGTTTCATGCTATGGTTAGGTTTACCTTAATACTTTTGTTGTAGTTGCGCATGCTTGCAATAGACGCTAATCATAAGTGGGATGCTTGTTCAAGTAAGAATAGCACCCAAGCACCGGTCCACCCACATATCAAATTATCAAAGTATCAAATGCGAATCATATGAACGTGATGAAAACTAGCTTGACGATATTCCCATGTGTCCTCGGGAGCGATTTTCCTATTATAAGAGTTTGTTCCGGCTTGTCCTTTGCTACAAAAAGGATTGGGCCACCTTGCTGCACCTTATTTACTTTTGTTACTTGTTGCTCGTTACAATTTACCTTATTACAAAACTATCTGTTACCACTTATTTTAGTACTTGCAGAGAATACCTTGTTGAAAACCGCTTATCATTTCCTTCTGCTCCTCGTTGGGTTCGACACTCTTACTTATCGAAAGGACTACGATAGATCCCCTATACTTGTGGGTCATTAGTAACTCTTTTGAGGTGGCGCACATGAGTCCACATATTCACCATATCAATACACCACTATGGATCCACTGCTGTCTCCCTACGAGAACGCCATCCATAGCACTCACGCTTATCTTGCGCATTTTAGAGTATCCACTTTCACTTGTCTATGAACTGTTATAGGCAACCCAGAAGTCCTTTACCGTGGACGTGGCTATTCGAATAGATCATTTATAACCCTGCAGGGGTGTACTTCTTCACACACGCTCTCGCCACTTACCACCATGTACACGTCGTGTATCTCGGCAACCTTCAAGCGGAACCCTGGCGAGGGAGTCGGCCACGACCTGACTAACCACACAAGTCTCTAGTCCAGATTTATCGCCTATTCGTGTTCCATCCACAAGGAGATCTGGGCGGACTCAACTCTAAGCAGTAGCACGCATGACAAACAAGCATGAATGAGTAGGCACATCAGGGCTCAAACAACTCCTACTCATGCTAGTGGGTTTCATCTATTTACTGTGGCAATGACAGGTCATGCAGAGGAAAGGGGGTTCAACTACCGCAGCATGTAACAGTTGAATCATTATTGTCCTAATGTAGTAAAAAGAGCAGGAGCGAGAGAGTGGGATTGTATCGGAATGAACAAGGGGTTTTTGCTTGTCTGGCACTTCTGAAGATAGTATATTTCTTCATCGATGTCATCGATATCATCGCCGGAACACGTCTATCGAGAGGGAACAATTACCGGCAAACAAGGAAGAACACAATCAATGCAATGCACAATATGATGCATGAATGTGACATGACAATGATGTTATGATTTGTGCTAATGCATGTAGCAACAATTTAGATGAAGTCCATATGAACCAAGGGTTCATATGCAAACTCCATTTTTAGCATTTAAAATGCCATTATCATATTTTCACTTATACAGTGGGTATAAGTTGGTTTAACATGCATGAAAGTAGCATAAATGGATAAATTGGATTTTTCTGATTATTTTTCATATATAAATTATTTCATTTGGAGTTACGGTTTATTTTCTATGATTTTTTGAAGTTTAGGACATTTTCTGAATTAAATAAATCATTTCTTATTTATTTAAAATCCAAAAAAGCATTTATGACCTCATCATTGCGTCACTGTGACATCAGCCAGTCAACAGGACGGGTCCAGGTCAAACCTGACGTGTGGGGTCCACACGTCGGTGACACAGTGCAAGCTATGGTCACAGACAGGTGGGCCTGGTCAACGTCCTGGTCAGCAAAGTCAAAGATGACGTGTGGGTCTCGCTGGTTATGAACTAATCTAAACAGAAATTAAATTAACCTAAACAGGTACGTGGCCCCACATGGTAGTGGCTCTAGGGTGTTTAGCCGGGTCATTAGTGCGAACTCAACTAGCGCCACGTTAGCAATAACGCCGGCGACCAAACGCACGGCGGTTTCACGCCGGAGTTGCTCGGAACGGCGCTATAGAGCACCGTTTCACGCGTGGTTTGCGGCTATGGCGAGCTGGGGTGTGGCACATCTTCTGGGGTAATCGCCAGGAGCCGGGGTGGCCTATAGAGATGGCAGCAACGACGGAGGCGGCGGCCGGAGTTCGGCCTCCAGCGGGCGCAGCGTTGCAGCTGGCTAGCGAGCGAACGGAGGGGCGTGCGGGGTTCCTAGATGCTCCAGAGGGACTCTAGGCAGCACAGAGCGACTAGGGGAGCTCGGCGACGATGCGGCCGTTGGCCATGGCGGACGGCGGCGCTAGAGCTCGGTGTGCAGCAGCTACAAGACGAGCTAGAGCTTGGAGGCAGGGGGTAAACATAGAGGAGCTCACAACAATCTCGAGGGCGTCGTCAGCGGGCTCGGGGAAGGTCTGGTGCGGCCGGAATGACGACGGTGATCTTGGGCGGCCGACGATGAAGATGACGGCGGTGGCGACGTTCCAGGCCCTCCCGGCTCACGTGGCTCGTCGAGGACGAAGAAGACGACGTGGCGGAGCTCTCAAACACGATGGGCGGTCGAGGGGACGGCGGGGAGCGCGTGGCCAGTGAACGACGGCGACGGTGACGTTTGGTGGCGCACGCGAGAGGGACAGGGGAGGGAATGAGCATGGAGGGAGGAGTGAAAGGGGCCCGGGGTGGCGCGTGGCGTCGTCCAGAGGGGTCGGGGAGGCCAACCAAGCAATAGGTGGCGCACGCGTGTGCGCGCACGGCGGGCACACGCCCTCCTGCCCACTAGCAGGAGGTTGAAGACGGTGGAGGGCCTCGTGGGCTGGGTCATCAGGAGTTGGGCCAGGTGGGCTGCACAGGTAAGTTAGGTAGGTTTCCTTCCTTTTTTTATTTTTCTTCTGTTTTCTATTTTGCTGTTACTTTAGGACTGTAATAAAAATGCCACGGCGTTTCCAAAAATCATGAAACTAATCATGGCTACTGGTTAGAATATATCCAACAGTAAACATTTTAGTTTATGATTATTTGAGCATTTAAGATATTTTATAGCATTTAAATGCCCAAATGCAAATAGAGTATGATTTTTTCAGAGCCCAAATGTGTTATGGAAAAATGTGCATCACCTCTGGTTACTGTTTACAGCATTTTCCATAAATGATGAACATTTTTTAAAGCCATTTGGATTTACTGAAAATATGTTAGGTGGACCTAGTGAATTCCTTTGATGCTAGGGGTTTAGGCAATTCCCATTTCAAGTTTCTTTCAATATTAAACATGATGCACACATCAGGCTAGCTCAGTGCATTACCAGAAGCTAGGGATGTGACATCTGGAGTCCGGTCAGCTCTACCGAAGAACCCCAGGACAGGCCCTTCTCTTTCCAGGACGTGAGCCACGTGGGGATTCCAGGGTCGCCGCCCAGTTGGTGTCGCGCGGCTCGGTGATGTAGAACCACCTCGATTGCCACCCCTTTATGGTCTCCACATAGGAGCCTTCGAGCCAGGTGACGTTAGGCATCTTGCCCACCATGGCGCCTCCGCACTCTGCTTGCTGGCCGACCACCACCTTCGGGTTGACATTGAAGGTCTTCTGCCACAGGCCGAAATGGGGCTTGATGCGGAGGAAGGCCTCGCACACAACGATAAACACCGAGATGTTGAGGATGAAATTGGGGGCCAGATCATGAAAATCCAGCCCGTAGTAGAACATGAGCCCGCGGACAAACGGGTGGAAGGGAAATCCCAGTCCGCGGACGAAGTGGGTATGAAAAACTACCCTTTCATGGGGTTCGGGCATAGGGATGATCTACCCTGCATCTGGCAGCCGGTGCGCGATATCCGCGGCCAGATATCCGGCTTCCTGTAACTTTTTGATGTTCTCCTCCGTGACGGAGGAGATCATCCACTTGCCTCCCACTCCGGACATGCTTGGAGTGGTTTGAGAAGAAAGACACGAACTTGGGCGCTGGAGCTCGAGTGTGCAAGAGTGGTTAAGCAAGGAGGAAGAAGGCGTGGGTGACAAGAGTGAATCCTAATCCCTTTATAAGGGCGGAAGAGGTGATGCACCTCCCCACTTGCCTGGTAAAATCGCTTATTCCCCAAGCGCCGTAATTGATGGCGCGGTTGGGTTACCCACATCCATTGATGAGAATCCCGTAATAAGAGGGACTCAATCTCTGCTTTGACAAGACGTGTCAAGAAAACCGCCTCGCGATATATGCGGTGCTGGTTGAGAAAAACGGTTCGAATAATGACCGGGCCATGGTGTGATGTCGTGCTGTCAAAACGTGTTAGCAGATTAGATTTGTCGAAATATTATTCTCTGTACGGTGGTATGTGGAACTTGCTTTGGAGAGCCGGACACTATCCTTATGTTCAAAATATTCCATGGAGTATTCGGAGGAGGAACCCGCCTTGCAATGCCGAAGACAATACTGCGCGCCGGACTCATCGTCCTGGATTAGGGGGTCTCCGGACAGCCGGACTATATCCTTTGGCCGGACTGTTGGACTATGAAGATACAAGATTGAAGACCTCGTACCATGTCCGGATGGGACTCTACTTGGCGTGGAAGGCAAGCTACGCAATACGGATATGTAGATCTCCTCCCTTGTAACCAATTTTGTGTAATCCTAGCCCCCTTCGGTGTCTATATAAACCAGTGGGTTTAGTCCATAGGACAACAGACAATCATACCATAGGCTAGCTTCTAGGGTTTAGCTTCTATGATCTCATGGTAGATCAACTCTTGTAATACTCATATCATCAAGAACAATCAAGCAGGACGTAGGGTATTACCTCCATCAAGAGGGCCCGAACCTGGGTAAACATCATGTCCCCTGCCTCCTGTTACCATCCACCTTAGACGCACAGTTCGGGACCCCCTACCCGAGATCCTCCGGTTTTGACACCAACACGCAGTGCTTTAACTTCTTCCTTTTGTGCATTTGTGCATCGCCACTGGTATAGCAATGTCCTCTACTTCAGTCAAATCGAATTCCTCATCTGATGGGGAATCATCCATGAAAAAGGATTGGCACGAGATCATCTACAATATAGAAATCATCATCGAACTACATCTTCATGCCCAATAAAAAACACCTAGTTTGCACAAATTTTTACCTTGCAGGAATTTTGTCGAACACGTTGTGTGCGTGGTGGAAGAAACCGGCCGGCGGCTAGTCGGAGCCTTGATGGTAGTCGCGTATGCCCTTGGGGGTTGGCGGCTGCTGCTTCAACGACTTCTGGATGGCTAGTGCTTGCCAGAGGACTCCGCTTGCGGCAACGACCGAAGAACCACCTACTCGATGGGGTTGCGGAGTCGTGCAGCTGGCACTGTTAGCTTCGGTGACGGGCAGCGCTGCCACATAACGCGACCATGAGCATCTAGAGCCATACTGCCGTCGGTGCTCTAGCGAATAGGCGAATTGCCTGAAAAAATGGCGGCGGGCCGGATCCAAATCAACGGGTCGTCGACGGTTATGGCGGCAGGGCTAGTGGTGGGGATAGGCGGCAGGGTCGCGATGGGGTCATTGATGGACCGACGCGCGGCGGCGGCGGCGCCTCCAAATGTTGTATTTTACATCTTTTGCAATGGGTTATGTATCTTTTTTTATATCTACATCATCTGTTGGAGCTTCATTTTTAGGTGTTGGTGATTACTTATACATTTAAATCATCTATTGGAGATGCTTGATGCAATAAAACTCTCTTATTATTAAAAACATAGGTTATTGGATGCGTATAGCTACTACCCAGTCCTGGTTTATAGGTCCCCTTTGTAATTTGTGCCAAATTTTGACGAAAGATTTAACTAATAAAATGTTGATGCATGTCAATAAAAACTATATCGTTGGATTCGTATTTGAGCATAGTTTTTAATGATATAATTTTTTATGATGTGCATAAACATTTTGTTAGTTTAATTCATGGTCAAAATTTGACATAAAATACACACTACTAGGAGAAGGGCTAAAGATAGGATTGACACTAATGGCGCAGCAGAGAAGTGGTGCGCCACTACTATATACTAATAGCGCACCCAGTGGAGATACGCCATTCTAATGGCGTATCCTGACAAAGTGCGCCATTAGTAGTTAGAACTACTAATGGCGCATCGGCGATAGAGTGCGCCAGTAATTTTTTATTTTTTTTACTTTTTGGCAAAAAAACATTCTAATGGCGCACCGCTGCTGGGTGCCCCATTAGTAAGCTTCCCCCCCCACTCCACCTATTCTCCTCCCTCCCCACTCGACCTAACCGTACGCCCCCTCCGCCCCAACCATACGCCGCCGCCGCGCCTGCACGCCCCCTCCGCCCCCTCCGTCCCCTCCATCCCCTGCCGCCGCTGCCCCGACCCCCGCCCCCGCGCCCCCACGCCCCCTTCGCCCCCTCCGTCCCCTGCCGCCGCCGCCCCGACCCCCGCCCCCACGCCCCCTCCGTCCCCTCCGTCCCCTGCCGCCGCCGCCCCGACAAAATATTACTGTTATGATTTAAACAAGTTTGAACATATTTAAACACAAATAAATATAAAAACAGCATTTAAAATGCATAAAAAAATATTAGGGAGCCTGGGAGTCGAACCTAGGACCTCCTGGTGTGTGTTGCGTGCTGACCAGCCGGGCTAGTGGGTGGGTTCTGTTGTAGATAGGGTTAGTTATAGATAGGGCTAGTGGGCTAGATTAAAACAAAATTCTAATGGCGCACCGAGGGGTGGTGCGCCATTAGAATAGTCGTACTTATGGCGCACGAGGGGGTCGTGCGCCATTAGAAATCTTCCCCCCACACTAAATCCCCAATCTCTCTAATCTCTCCCCTGCCTCATCGATCTTACCCGCTGCGCCCCGGCCGTGTTCGCCGTCCCCCTCGCCGCTGCCCTCGCCTCCTTCGACGCACCCATCCCCTATCCATCCGAGGGAAGGTCAAACCAGCCACCCCCCCCTCTTCTCCGGCCGCCCGCTCCGATCGCCGCCTCCCTCCGTCGCCTTCCTTCCCGAGGTAGCACCTGTTTCCCCTGTTTCTTGGATGCGTAGGGGGTGGTTGGATTTGTGTGGGATTTTGAGGCGCCCGTGCGGGTTCCTGGCTCAGATGCGCATGTGGGATTGGGAATGCGGGTGCCTGGACTAGGGTTTTTGGGTCAGGTTCGGGAAATCTTGCGGCTTGTTGGGACTGATTCACTTGTGGGTCACAGTATTCCCCACCCACGATGACTCCACTAGGGAACTTGAACTCAGGATACAGTCAATCAATGGTAGAGATTATCCGGTTATATCGCCACGGGGGGTTCGTACGGCTGATTTGATGGGGTTTGGTATAAAGCCTCAGCCTGCTAGTTTGTGTTTTCGAGTTAGGTAATGATGTTTTGGTTGCTCTGTTTATTTCTGCGTTGATTGGCAATGATTATAGCTCCTGCATGTTTGCTGGCATCTCCTTACATGAGGTGGAAAGATGTTTTATGTGATGAACTCAATGCCCCTGCACTTCTTGTTTGAGTTGTTCATTGCACCTTTATGCAAGCTGCAATACTAGCTGTAGTGAAGGTTCATGGAAGTGCCACCTCCTTTCCCCTTTCCTGTTCCACCACTTCATGTTTCCCTCTGCTATCATGTTTCCAGCTCTTGCGTCTCCGCTCTTTCCAGTGAAGCGGTTACTAGTTATAGCTAGATTAGCTGACCAACCAACATGTCCTTGGTTTCCTTTGATACAGTTGGAGAAGGGGCACTGATGTGGTTCTCAGCTATCGGTGTGCATTGATTTTTCAACTAAATAAGGTGGTACTGAGTACCTAATTAAATTTTGATTCAGTTACATCGATTGACACTGAAGAAAACAACTGACTAGAAAGCTGAACACTTGGTCCATATTCATTTGCAGTGAACATACATTTTCACTGTTCTTATAATATTTGCTTGATGTCAGATGATGCTATGAGAATATTAGTCTAAGCCCAGTCTTGGATGCATTGTTTTATCCTGCGGTGGTTAAACCGGTTCTGAAAATTATCTAGTTTGACCTATACTTGTCCAGCTATCATAATCTATTCTTTGACCTACATCTTGTATATATCTTACCCTGCGGTGTTATGATAATTTCAGTATATATCTTACTGTCCTTTGCTGATCTCGTTGTATTTTCAATTCACAGGCAACTCTCCGACGAAGTCTCCTCCAGGTAATATATGTCTCATGCTTTCTAAAGAGTACTAGTATACTAACTAAACTATCCACTTGCTATGCTTAGCTGCTCTGTTGTCTGAATCGTGACACTTTGCCAGCTGAAACTTGCCTATCACACTGTCGCTGTATTGCTCAACTAAAAACACAAATATTTGTAGTTTTTGCCTGTCATAATGCAACTAAGCATACTAGTCTCAACTAAGAATACTAGTTTTTTATAGTGAGACAGTAAGATAGTGAGACAGTAAGAAGGAAACTTCCCAGATTATGTAGAAAGAAAATACTTGGTTTGACAGAAAGTACCATCACATGAATCAAAAAACATATATGGTGGGAAAAATAAAATGGCAGAAACCTGGGAGGTTCTGGTTTGCTGTATCTCCACCAGTTTGGGTTGGTGAATGTGGATGATTTTTTTATCCTGTGAACTCATTGTATTGCTACAAGAATTTGGTATCATCATGGTGTCAAGTAAAGAAATCTAAATGTTATCTGTATAATACCTTGCCTTGTTTGGTTGTATCGGTTATACCTGTATGTTGTCCAGTAGGTTTGTTAGGTTTGATAGCACAGAAGAAATAGACAGGGTACTCCATATGTTTTATGATCTGTTGTAAGGGTACTAATTGGTCTCTTCTGCTGCTGATCAGAGATGGCGGGAAGCAGCCACCGCCGCTCTGCGACACCGCAGTACGAGTTGGATTCTTCTGAGTTCTTCACTATCATACTTGGGACTTCGGTATCATCCATGACGTGGGTATATAAAACGAGAGATCTCCCCTTCACCCAACTCATTATGATATCTGTTGTTTGCCTACATCACTCATTGTCCCAAACTACAGAGGCTGCCTGATAGTTTTATGAACATGCTGATGGGTGAAGATCCGCCAAATAATGTGAAGCTGCGACAGGCCGGCAGCGGGTTTCACAGGCTATGGGATGTGGAGTTGGTGATCAAGGAGGGCCACATGTACTTGTCTCGTGGGTGGGAGAAGTTCTACCGTGCCTACGACCTGCGGCTGGGGTACTTCCTTCTCTTCAGGTACGACGACGACGCCACCATGCTCATCGTGAAGGTGTTCAACACGACTATGTGTCGCATGCACTACGCTGAAGATTATAATGCCGGTACATTCTGCCTCTTCTTATTCCTCTACATTTGGCTTTGTCTCACATCGATTGTTAACGATCATTGTTGCATTTGGACAGGTAATGGGAGCAGCAGCAGCGACAATGGCTACAGCCAAAGCAGCAGCGACCATGGCTGTAGCGAAAGAAGCAGCGATTCTGGCTGTAGCGAAAGCAGCAGCGATTCTGGCAGCAGCATAGACAACAAGAAGGATGATCCGGACTGGAGTGCGGGAGAAGAGGAGCAGAGTGGGGATGAGGAGCTGCAGGATGACGATGGGCATCAGGCTGAGGCTGACCTAGCACTGGTGGTGGATGACCAAGGGCAAGAGATGGTGGTGGCTGACCAAGGGCAAGAGATGGTGGTGGCTGACCATGGGCAAGAGATGGTGGTGGCTGACTGTCGGTGTCAAAACTGGCGGATCTCGGGTAGGGGGTCCCGAACTGTGCGTCAAGGCCGGATGGTAACAGGAGACAAGGGACAAGATGTTTTTTACCCAGGTTCGGGCCCTCTCGATGGAGGTAATGCCCTACTCCTGCTTGATTAATATTGATGATATGGGTAGTACAAGAGTAGATCTACCACGAGATCAGGGAGGCTAAACCCTAGAAGCTAGCCTATGGTATGATTGTTGTGTATGGAGTTGATTGCCTACGAACTACAACCCTCCGGTTTACATAGACACCAGATAGGGTTAGGGTTACATAGAGTCGGTTACAATGGTAGGAGATCTTGAATATCCGCATCGCCAAGCTTGCCTTCCACGCCAAGGAAAGTCCCATCCGGACACGGGACGAAGTCTTCAATCTTGTATCTTCATAGTCCAGGAGTCCGTCTAAAGGTATAGTCCGGCTACCCGAACACCCCCTAATCCAGGACTCCCTCAGTAGCCCCCGAACCAGGCTTCAATGACGATGACTCCGGCGCGCAGATTGTTCGGCATTGCAAGGCGGGTTCCACTCCAAATCTTGTGCACCTGTAGGAATAATGTCCGATTTTTGTAATGTAGTGATCCTCGGCTTCCACGCCCAATAATGGCCGTCTTCCACATGTTCAAACGAATGCGAAAATCCGGGGTGTTTTTACCCCTAGCCGTATAAATGAGCCGCCTATTTAACGGGATGGGGATTTAGGTCCAAACCACATCTTCTCCTTTCCGCTAGTTATCATCAGAGCGCTTCCAGCAAAGGTCCATTCCAACATGACCAGCCGTCGCAGCTCCTCCCCTCGCCCCTCCGGTCCCAAACCCGGGGACTGGGAGAGTTGCACCATCCCGCATAGCGAGTTAGCGTCACTTCAGGCCAAGGGATTTCTCCCTCAGGCATACATGGTCCCGGTCCAAGCCGGTCTCGCCACCTATAATGGCGGAAAACAAGCGGAGAGCACCCCCAATCCTTCTAAAGGAGAGCGGGTGTGCCTCGTCCCCTATCTAATAAGGGGACTGGGATTTCCAATTCACCCATTTCTCTGCGGGCTTCTGGAGTTCTACGGCCTCCAGCTGCACAACCTCACGCCTGCCTCCGTATTGCATATTGCGGGTTTCGTCGCCCTTTGTGAGCTATTTTTAGGCGTTGAGGCTCATTTCGCGCTGTGGAAGAGGTTATTCTACCTGGTGCCCCGTTCTAAAGAGGGGTCTATATACCAAGTGGGCGGAGCCGAAGTATGGCGCATCGCCGGGACCGGATAACTATCCGGAACCCCGAAGAAGGCGTCCGAGGACTGGCCTTCGGAATGGTTTTATATAGATGACGTCTCGCTACCGGACCCTATCCGGGTCGGTCTCCCTGAGTTCAACAGTGCTCCATTGAAGAAACGCTTGAGCTGGCGTCCGCGGAGCTCTCAGAGAGAAAGCGATGGAGACGTCCTTTACCTGATGGGCCGGATAAGACTGTTGGCTCATTCCGGACTAACCATGATTGGAGTCATGGCCGCATGCATTATGCGGGGGGTGCAGCCACTTCAATATAGAGGCCACCCCATGTGGGATTTCAACGGGGAGGATGACACCACCCGTTACGGTCGTAAGGGGCCGGCTTCAGCTGCCGCCCTAGTAAAGATCTTATCCTCTTTGTACAAGGGAGAAAAGGAGGAATTCCTCCGCGTCAACCCGCAGGCCGGATTTACTATGTACGATCCTCCAAGTTGGGTAAGTGAGCAACTGTGCTTGTCCGTTTGTTTTGTACTCCCACGGTTAGATATGTAGTCTAAAGACTTCAATGCAGGAACTGCGACAGGTGGTAAAGGATATAAACAGCCGCCCTCCACAACCCGAGGACCCAGAACGGTCCCTCGATCCGGACTCCGAAGAGGATCTGGACATATCGGTGGAGCTTATCGATGGGGTGTTCCATTAGCTAAGCAAGGACAATACCTCGGTAGCCATCACGGCTGATTACCCAGGGTTAATCCCGGCCCCCCAGGTGACAGAAACCGCAGTCTCATTCCCTTGAGAGAGATTCCACTCTCACGTATTCCGGTGTTTCTGACGACAACCGTGTTTTGCAGGGGAGATTTCCGAGGCAGGAGGCCGAACCTGCGGCGGCTAGCCAACGAGGGGCCGCAGGGCCCCGTGGGGCAAAAAGGAATGTAGTCCGGACTGAGATGCCGGCACAAAGGTATAGCGCACCCTCTGCTTCCCTGGTGTTATTCTGTCCGGGCATATTAACGTTCGTGCTATCTTCAGAACGAAGAGACCTCGCCGGACTATATCCGGAGAGGTTGCCGATCGCGCCTCCACCAGCCAGGCTCCAACATCTGGCCAGGAAGCGGAGGCGAGCACAAGGCGCGCACCGGACGCTCCTCCGACAGAGGATGCGGACAGGCTGTCTGCCAAAAATTCGGAAGTGGAGAGTGCCATGAACCACAGGCGTCGCCGGACAGTTCTACGCGACGCTTGTTTCTCCCAAGAGGCTTTAGATGCCTTTAATTCGGGAGATGCGTACCTCCGTGCCGCTCAAAATGGTTTAGCCAGAGCCACGGAGCAGTATGTAAAAGACATACGGGTAAGAAAATTTTGGTCAAATATATATATACCCGTAGCCCCCGAGACTTGAAACAGTTAGAACAACTGATTTAAGGATCATTTAATATTCAGGTTCTTACAGAGAAGAATACTGTACTGTCCCAGGAGCTGGAAAAGTGCAAGGCCCAACTAGAGGCCGCACTAGCCGCAGCAGGGGAGTCCAAAGAGACCCCCTCAGGTAAGATACACTTTGAAAGATTAGTATTGTGCGATGTGGGTGCAAATCTGACAAATCATGTTGCAGATGGCGCCGGACTCGATCCGGAAAAGCAACAACTCTTACGCCGGCTAAAGGCCGGTGAGAGTACGTTGACGAAGGTGAGGCGAGAGAAGAATGATCTTCAGCATGCCAACACCAGGCTGGACGTCGAACTTAAAGATGTTCGTGGTCAGCTGTCGGACTCCATGAAGGAGAATCAGCGGCTTCGACGCGGCATATTTAGTAAGTGCTTGCACGAACTTTGAAAAAAGAGTTCGACGAGGAAGTCGACTAACAGAGTAATGTCAGTAGGTATGCTCACAGGTCGTCCTACAGAGGAGAAGCCCGGTTCTACAGGTGACCTTCTTCCTGAACTCATGCAACTGCACGAGTGAATTCGGCAGGCGATGCGAGGTGTTGCCCAAGCCTTATGGCCTGCCCACTCCATGCCCGAGGTCCTTGGAGAGCTTGCGGAGAAGCTGAAGGGAGCTCGGCGGCACTTCCGGTTGTGGAAGACATCGGCCTGCCGACAAGGCGCTCGGGAAGCCTGGGCCATGGTGAAGACCCATTTTACGAAGTCTGACCCAAACCACATGGCCGAGGTCGGACCAGTGGGGCCTGACGGGAAGGAGATCCCTGTGATCTTAGTATACGGCCAAGTAGAGTTGGCCGCGAAGTATTCCCAGCAGGATTGTAAATTAGACAGCCTGTTAGATGGTATAGAAGAGGAATACAATCAGTCAGAATGACTATGTAATTTTGAATTGACATGTGTAATGCCTTCTAGCCGGATTGTAGATCGTTTGTCGTTGCCGACCTTTTCGCTTCAACCTCGGGACCTGACGGTCCGGAGTGTGTCCGAATACCATAGCGATTATATAAGAACCATCGTATACGTGGAGACCAGGCATAGGGGTCATTAGTGCTTTATCAGACAAGTGCCCAACTAGTTATGTTATATTACATGGTTAGTAAGAAACATCTTCCAGAGAGAATAGTTCCGTTAGGGGTTCCTTTCGCTGGGAGGCATGCCCTAAAGTGCATGTCCGGACTGCGTAAAAAGACGCAGAAAAAAGCATCTGGGGGCGCATAGAATGAGTAAAAAGATCATCTTCTATCTCGCCGACCGAATATTCCCTGAAGAACGCTAGCTTTCGGCTTCACCCAGTCTGAGGTACATATCCGGCTGACCCGGCAGTAACAATCGTAGAGGTGCTCCCTTTACCGCCTAGCCGAACAATCGGGAACGTAGGGGTAAGCACAGGAGCCAGGCAACCCAGCTTGGCCAAAAGTTAAGTCATATCGATGCATATAATGGTGAAAAAAAGGGTACATGCGGAAGTTTGACGCATGGGTTGGGCGTGAAGCCCGTATAAATAAGCTTCTGTTAAAGAAGCCCCCAGGTTTAATGAGCGCGAGTGGCACGTCACTAGATGAGCCTTTAAGGGCTATAAAAGAAAAGAGGGGAAGGAGAGAAATGTAAGACAGAAAAATGCAAAAAATGGACACAGGAAGGAGATGAACACAGAGTCCGGCGCTAGGCATAGAATCTTGGGAGATGGGTGGCGTTCCACGGGTTCGGCTCGAGTCGGTTATCCGACGCATCTTGCAGGCGGTATGCCCCGCCAGTCAGGACTTGGTCGATTATGAATGGACCTTCCCACTTGGGCTTGAGTTTGTCCTTTTTCTTATCCGGCAGGCGTAGAACTAGTTCGCCAACATTGTAATTTTTGGCCCGTACTTCTCTGCTTTGATATCTTCGGGCCTGCTGTTGATAAAATGCGGAACGGGCTTTTGCCATGTAACGCTCCTCCTCCAGGGCGTCCAAGTTGTCCTGACGATCGAGCTCGGCTTCTCTTTCTTCGTACATGCGCACTCTAGGTGAGTCATCAATTATGTCGCAGGGCAGAACTGCCTCTACGCCGTACACCATAAAAAATGGTGTGTATCCGGTGGTGCGATTTGGCGTGGTCCGCAGCCCCCATAGCACGGAGTCGAGCTCCTCTACCCAGTGCGTGTTAGATTCCTTGAGGGACCGCACCAGTCTGGGTTTAATGCTGCTCATGATAAGACCATTTGCACGTTCGACCTGGCCATTGATTTGTGGGTGATAGACGGAATCATAATCGAGCTTGATGCCCATGTTTTTGCACCAGAGTTTTACCTCGTCGGCGGTAAAGTTTGTACCGTTATCGGTTATGATGCTGTGGGGGACGCCATAACAGTGTACAACCCCGGATATGAAGTCTATCACAGGTCCGGATTCGGCCGTTTTAACAGGCTTGGCTTCTATCCATTTGGTGAATTTATCCAACATGACCAGTAAGTATTTTTTCCTATCGGTCCCACCTTTAAGGGGTCCGACCATGTCAAGCCCCCAGACCGCAAAGGGCCAGGTGATGGGTATAGTTTGGAGTGCGGTGGGTGGCATATGGCTTTGGTTGGCAAAAAGTTGGCAACCAGCGCATCGTTGGACTAGGTCCTGAGCATCTGCCCGGGCCGTCGGCCAATAAAAGCATGTACGGAAAGCCTTGCTAACAAGGGACCGAGCAGCGGCATGGTGACCACCGAGTCTGGCATGAATTTCAGCCAGAAGGTTCTGCCGTTCCTTTTTGGAGATGCACCTTTGAAGGACTCCGGTAGTGCTTTTCTTATAAAGCTCTCCCTCATGGACTCTATAGGCTTTAGATCGCCGCACTATGCAGCGGGCCTCGTTTTGGTCCTCTGGGAGTTCCTGCCTAGTAAGGTAGGGTAGGAATGGTTCTGTCCACGGGGCGATGACCGCCATTATTACGTGTGCTGAAGGTGTAATTTCATTGGCAGAGCCTCCAGTTGTGTCAGATTGTTCGGCGTCGAGTGGTGCGGCTGGGTCCGGGCTATTATTTGCGGGTACCCCCTCCCATGCTACGGATGGCTTGAACAATCTTTCCAAAAAGATGTTGGGGGGGACTGCATCGCGTCTTGCTCCAATGCGTGCCAGGACATCCGCTGCTTGATTGTTTTCTCGGGCTATATGGTGAAACTCCAGCCCTTCGAACCGAGCTGACATTTTTAGGACGGCGTTGCGGTAAGCTGCCATTTTTGGGTCCTTGGCGTCGAAGTCTCCATTTATTTGGGATATCGCGAGGTTTGAATCCCCGCGTACCTCTAGGCGCTGGATACCCATGGATGCTGCTATCCGGAGGCCATGTAGGAGGGCCTCATATTCGGCTGCATTGTTGGAATCCATGTACATGATCTGGAGCACATATTGGACTGTGTCTCCTGTGGGGGACGTCAGGACGACGCCAGCCCCCAGTCCGGCCAACATTTTGGAGCCGTCGAAATGCATAATCTAGTTTGAATATGTGCCGTACTCTTTAGGGAGCTCGGCCTCTGTCCTTTCTGCGACGAAGTCGGCCAAAACTTGCGATTTAATAGCTCGCCATGGCTTATAGGTTATATCAAACGGGAGAAGCTCGATGGCCCATTTTGCAATCCGGCCCATTGCGTCGCGGTTGTTGATAATATCGTTGAGTGGTACTTCCGAGGCTACTGTTATGGAACACTCTCGAAAGTAGTGTCGTAGCTTCCGGGGTGCCATGAATACCGCGTATGCAATCTTCTGATAATGCGGGTACCGTGATTTGCATGGAGTGAGGACGGTGGATACGTAGTAGACCGGCCTTTGAAGGGGGAATTTGTGTCCATCCGTTTCCCGCTCGACAACGGGTACTGCGCTGACAACTTGATGTGTTGCTGCAATGTACAATAACATTGGTTCGCTGGTGTTCGGCGCGGCCAGGACTGGGTTTGTTGCCAATATGGCTTTTATTTCATCAAGTCCGGCCGTGGCGGCCTCCATCCACTCGAAGTGTTCGGTGCGCGGAAGGAGGCGATAGAGGGGTAGTGCCTTTTCTCCCAAGCGGGAGATGAAGCGGCTTAAAGCCGCCACACATCCGGTTAATTTTTGTATTTGTTTGAGGTCCTTTGGGATATCCAATTGTGACAAAGCTCGGATCTTGGCTGGATTTGCTTCAATTCCTCTACCAGATACAATGAAGCCCAAGAGCTTTCCGGCTGGAACGCCGAAGACGCATTTTTCCGGGTTGAGCTTGATGTCATATTTTCGGAGGTTATCAAATGTAAGCCTCAAGTCATCTACTAGAGATTCGACATGTCTTGATTTGACGACCACATCGTCCACATACGCCTCCACTGTTTTGCCGATCTGATTCGCCAGACATGTCTGGATCATGCGCTGATATGTTGCGCCAGCGTTTTTTAGCCCGAAGGGCATTGTGTTGAAGCAGAATGGGCCGTATGGTGTGATGAATGCTGTTGCAGCTTGGTCTGATTCTGCCATCTTGATTTGATGGTAACCGGAGTATGCGTCGAGGAAACACAACAAATCGTGTCCTGCGGTGGCATCGATAATTTGGTAGATGCGGGGGAGGAGGAAGGGATCCTTTGGGCAAGCCTTGTTAAGGTCTTTAAAGTCGACACACAGGCGCCAGGATTTGTCCTTCTTTGGTTCCATCACCAGGTTTGCTAGCCAGTCCGGGTGTTTTATGTCTCTGATGAATCCGGCCTCCAATAGCTTGGCTAGCTCATCTCCCATAGCCTGTCTCTTGGTTTCGGAAAAACGCCGAAGGGCTTGTTTGACAGGTTTAAATCCTTTTAGGATATTTAAGCTGTGTTCGGCCAGCCTGCGTGGGATCCCTGGCATGTCTGAAGGGTGCCAGGCGAAGATGTCCCAGTTCTCTCGTAGGAACTCTCGTAGTGCGGCGTCTGCATCAGGGTTCAGTCGTGGCCCGATTGAAGCTGTTTTATTGGGGTCCGTTGGATGGACCTGGAATTTGACTATTTCGTCGGCTGGCTTGAAGGATGTGGATTTGGATCTCTTATCGAGTATCACATCATCCCTGTTAACCGTGGAGCGCAGCGCAGTCAGTTCCTTGGCCACTAAGGCTTCGGATAGCGCCTCAAGGGCTAATGCGGCCGTCTTGTTTTCGGCGCGGAGTGCTATGTCCGGATCACTAGCTAGAGTGATAATTCCATTCCGCCCGGGCATCTTAAGCTTCATGTATCCGTAATGGGGTATTGCTTGGAAGATTGTGAATGCTTCTCGCCCTAGTAAAGCGTTATATCCGCTCTTAAACTGGGCCACCTAAAACGTGACTTCTTCGGACCTGTAATTATCCGGCGTGCCGAACACCACATCTAGTGTGATTTTTCCTGTGCAGCGCGCTTCCCGACTGGGGATTATTCCTCTAAAGGTTGTGCTGCTTTGCTCGATGCGGTTCCAGTCTATTTCCATTTTTTGAAAGGTTTCCTCATAAATGAGGTTCAGTCCGCTGCCTCCGTCCATGAGCACCTTGGTGAGGACAAAGCCGTCCACTATGAGACTAAGGACCAATGCGGCTGGTGCTCGGGCTGTTCGGAATCTAGGTTCATCACTTGCGTTGAAGGTAATAGCAGTGTCGCTCCATGGATTTATTGTTGCAACTTGATAGACTTCGGCGAGGCTGCGGAGTGTTCTTTTTCACATATTGTTTGATGCAAAAGTCTCGAAGACTGTGAGAATGGTACTGGTGTCCTCGGGCTGGCTTTCTGCGGCCTCCAGAATTAAGAGGTCCTCGCCAATTTTGGCCACCTGCCGGAGTATCCAACATGCTCTAACGCTGTGAGTTGGTGTGGCGTCCTCTGTACTGTGAATTCTACAGGGTCCATCAAGCCACCTTTCCAGTACGGTTCCATGCCCTGTAGAGGGTTTTGGTTTTTTGGTGTTTATCCCAGGTGTCCTATAATGATGCACCCTCTTAGTTCGGACAGGATTACTATTCAAGGTCGGATTATCCCAAAACTTTATTTCGGTTTTCCAAGTGCTTTCCATCGCACAGTATTTTTGTACTATGGACGCCAAGTCAGCGAAGCGTGTAATATCACGAAGACTTACGGCGTTAAGGATTCCCTCGTCCGTGCAATTACTGCAGAAAATTGAGATTGTGTCTCCCTCGCGGCAATCCTTTATCCTGTTCATAACCAGGAGGAATCTGGCCCAGTAATGATGTACTGTTTCCTCGGGCCTCTACCTGATTTGGGAGAGATCGCTTATGTTCGGGTGGGCGGGTGTCGTTGAATCTGAAACCTCGCCCAATCCAAGATTCGGAGGCCGAAGAGTTTCCGAACTCTGAAGTTCGGATTCCTGGATGTTGTCCAACGAATCTAGCCCATTGCCTGATCCTAAGCTCATGTCTTGAGTTACATCCTCCTCTCCGCGGGGATCCGGCTTGGAGGAGTCGGGAATTCGGACGTAGCTAGTCCTTAAAATAGATGAAGGGTCGCCGCACTGCGCCTCTACCACGGCAACGTGGTGGGTGACTTGGGGAGAGATAATTTCTCTTAGATCGGGTTTAAGCCCAACCTGGTCGTAATCCGTAGCGACCCCCAGGGCGGCGATGCGATCCAAGAGCTCGTTTACGGAAGAGAGCTCCGTTGGATCTAGCTGCTCGACGAGCTCCGAGATGACGTGTAGGTTGCTATTGATGACCCGTGAGGTCACCGTCGGCGCAACAGCTGAACAGGCGGTCATGAGGAAACCACCTAGCCGGAGGGTTTGGCCGACAGCAAAGGCTCCCTTAGCAACGGCGCCGTCTTTAAAGACGGGAGGAGGCATCCTTCCTGATTGTGACGGCACAGAGGAACTCTCAATGAAAGCACCAATGTCGGTGTCAAAACCGGCGGATCTCGGGTGGGGGGTCCCGAACTGTGCGTCAAGGCCGGATGATAACAGGAGACAAGGGACAAGATGTTTTTTACCCAGGTTCGGGCCCTCTCGATGGAGGTAATGCCCTACTCCTGCTTGATTAATATTGACGATATGGGTAGTACAAGAGTAGATCTACCACGAGATCAAGGAGGCTAAACCCTAGAAGCTAGCCTATGGTATGATTGTTGTGTATGGAGTTGATTGCCTACGGACTACAACCCTCCGGTTTATATAGACACCGGATAGGGTTAGGGTTACATAGAGTCGGTTACAAATGGTAGGAGATCTTGAATATCCGCATCGCCTAGCTTCCCTTCCACGCCAAGGAAACTCCCATCCGGACACGGGACGAAGTCTTCAATCTTGTATCTTCATAGTCCAGGAGTCCGGCTGAAGGTATAGTCCGGCTACCCGAATACCCCCTAATCCAGGACTCCCTCACTGACCATGGGTAAGAGATGGAGGTGGCTGAGGATGACCTATCGATGGTCGTGCCTGAAGGTGGCCTCGCGATGGTGGTGGTGCCTGACAATGACGACGCACCAGTGGTGGCGCCGGCGATCCCACAGCTGGGCGACATGACCACGCCAATTGAGGTAGAAGACTACATCTCACTGCCTTCACCGCCTCCACCGCCTTGCCGCTCTTGGCGCATCAGGCTGAGGAAGGAGAAGGAGAAGAACAATGCATGAGAACTGAACTTTGTCAGGTATGTCAGATCTCCAAAATGATATATATATATATATATATATATATATATATATATATATATATATATATATATATATATATACTTAGTTACCTATGTTATCTCTAATATGCTTAGTTTCCTATAGGTTAGCTTCATTTTACCTAAGTTGACTCTAATATGCTAACTTAAAGCTTATATGCTTAGTTTCCTATAGGTTAGCTCCAAAATAACTTATGTTAGCACAAAATGATCAAGTTTACATAATAAGCTTATAGTCTTTTTCTTATTCTTCTTCTTTTCCAAACTGACATAGGTTAGCTTCATTTTACCTAAGTTGGCTCTAATATACTAACTTAGAGCTTATATGCTTAGTTTCCTATAGGTTAGCTCCAAAATAACTTATGTTAGCACAAAATGATCAAGTTTATATACATAATAAGCTTATAGTCTTCTTCTTATTCTTCTTCTAGTGTTCTTCTTCTTCTAGTATTCTTCTAGTCTTCTTCTTTTTCTTCTTCTAACTTCTTGTTTATCATTTTGCAGATTTGATTTAATTTACGGAAGCTTGCATGGATGGAGTGCTTCTTTTCCATTTGTATTTTTATTTTGTATCAATGTGAAACTTTTGTGAATTGATGGATAACGGTGTTGGATGAACAATGTAAAACTTTTGTAATATGTAACGATTGAACTATGTGTTGGCTATGTATGTATATATGATGGAACTTGTGTGTTGGCTATGATTGTATATACGATGGAACTTGTGTGTTGGCTATGATTGTTATATGGATGCTTGTTGTATATATATGTGTTGGATATCTCATAGGTGAAATAGTGACCTGAGATTAAGAAAAAAATTAAAAAAATTGTTACTAATGGCGCACTACCATGTGGTGCACCATTAGTACAGAGAGAGTAGTACTGTAGTGGAATTAATACCCACCTACCCAACTCTGGCCGAAAGCTTACTCAAGAAGGAAGGAGTTGTACTACATTCTGTCGGGAGCCAAAAGACGCTTGTCGTTCTCACCCCCACCCAATTCTCCCTCCTCCCGAATTCGAAACCTCGGTGGCTCCATCCAATGTCGTCCCCGCCGCCCTCGTTCCGTATGGGGCAGGCTGCCGACGTGGACGCGCCGCGTCCTCACGCCGCGGACACTACAGGCGCAAGGGGAGACGTCGGAGGTACCGATTCGTCCGGCGGTGTGGTCCAGGCGACGATCTGCCCCGGCTGCATGGTGCCTTGGAGCAGCGACGGCCCGCATCGGATCTGGTGAGCGAGGGCCACCACCCCCACGGCCTCAGTGCATTCTCATTGCTAATTTTTGTCTTCTCTGTCGCGAGGCCTCGCGGGTCTCCTTTGCGATTGGGGTTTGGGGTTATTGCATATTAGTATTAGCACAGTGTCTATCGTCTCTGTAATGGAATGGGGGCTAGTACCGCAGTATCGTGTCTGTGTTGGGTTTGGGGGGCATACATACACCGCTGCTAATTGGATACTGAAGAAGCTTGAATCTGTTATTATTCTTGTGGGGAACATTGCTCTGATTCTGCTGTTTTACCTCTTTTATGTTTAGGCATATTAGTTCCCATTTTTCCATGTCAGATGCATACACCATGTGCGTTCATGGCTTCAAGTAGGAACTATGCGACTAGTGAGAATTAGGGATCACTGATCATCTACTTTGTATCTACTACATGCATGCAGTTGCATTCCCTGTGGCCATGTGTATGGCAGATCATGTCTGGAGAAGTTGTTGTGTCGTTCTGGCGAGGAGAGTGCCAAGGTACCATGAGTGATTCTGCGCATACTCAGTGAACAGATTCAATTGAGGATACCTACATCGAATAGCTCAACTTATGCATCAACGTTGTTCTTTCTAATCAGTGCCCTCAGTGTGGCAAAGGTTTTGTGGAGAAGCTTATTATCAACCTCTATGCACCAGAAAACATGTTGGAGGGTTGCTGCAGTCCGGAGGTCCAGTTTCTTTCATCCATTTTACATCTCCATACAGATGTTCCGAGTTTATTTTTATAGCGACACACTTTACATATGAAGTTCAAATCTAAATGGGTGATCGTGTATTAAGCTTCTTTTTAGGACGATCCATTGTACATATCTTTTGATTTTGCTGAGGCTAAGATAGATCAATTTTCGAATTTGATAGTTTATTCAATATCAGACTTAATATGTTGTTTAATCCGTTTCAAAAATAAATAAATTGAAACAATGTGTATGAACTTTAAAAGTATGCGCTATTTGATATCTGTTGTTAATTATCAAGGATTAAATATCAGAACGCAATAAAATTTGTATCAGTTTGGACAAAGTTCAGAAGTTGTGCATTAAATTCTTTGATTTTGACCCAAGTCCCGACAAATTTTTAATGGTATCATCACCTACTCGGTATGGAAGGACATTCGGATTAATACTCTGCCATTTTATCTACAACTTACTAATGGATACATAATTTTCTTAATATTTTATGAGGACTGGGCCTATCAATCAAGTGCAAATATTTAAATATTGCCTTACCTTTAGTGTGGTAAGGTGGAGCACTGTAAACTATCTTAATTCATATTTTGCATCACTATCTTGTGCGTCTCTAACAGTGGAAACAATCGGTTTTGCTAAGGGCATTTACAATGCAAGAGCGCTTATATGGACGCTTAGGCAATAAAAATTTTAATTAATCAAGTGGCGTCGGTGTAGGAGTCCATCTCCTCAACATACGGGTGCCTGGGTGAGCGCTAATGTAATTGTCTTCTGGTAAAAAAGGACAACCCTCGTTAAACAAGCTCGGGGGAAGAAAAAAGAACGAAGTGCCCGGCAGCAGTCCCGGCATCGATACTAGCAAGATCCCTCCGGTCGAAGGGGATTGGGCCATAACGGCCAGGAATTAAAGTCTAGTGCCTGGCCCAAGCGCCGGCCTTGTAGATGCCCTAACATCACTCTGCTTAGTCTACTTTCTTATTGAAACCGGCAAGGAAACAAACAAATGTAGATCAGCATGAGGCACCAATTTTTTCCGTCAACAACCTTTGCGAAAAGAAAACAAGGATGCATGATAGCAGTCTTAATCATGGCAATTAAAATTAGTTTGCACTCACCCCGTACGGCTTACAGCAGGAATATATAGGTAACGTCTATCTTTTTTTTTTGCTGCGGATAGGTAACATGTATCTAGCTTGATTCGAAGAAGAAAACTAATCTGTGATGAAGAAGAATCGGGGCTGCATTGCTTTTCTCACACAGTCCTTGGTGTCTCACTTTGAGTTCAGATTATATATGAAAAATTTCGACCTAAACATCATTTAGTTTCTCTTTGATACAAAATCATGTTGGTGGAGTAGTGCTGGATTTCATTTAAAATAAAAAATTAATCAATACAACTATATATATATTCCCCTCCAACCAAGGGTGGATTTCACTTGTTGCATGTGGGCACAGTTATACAAATAAATTTGTTAGAGCTGATGCAAGTATTCACAGCTAAGCCTAGTGGGAAACTATAATATCTTTCTTTGCCCAATATATGAATTCTCCGAATACATTATCAATATAAGGCATTTGGATCTATTCACTATTTGATATTGCATTTGGAAAATTAAATTACTTCTTATGTTTGATTTGGTAACCAGATCCCGAAGAACAGTGCTCCAAACATATAATCAACTGTAACATTTTCCACATGAATCAAGATTTTTGATGACAGCTACTATCATTGTTAGGAGACTCCTTTAGTTTCAATATTGATTATATCTCACAAATTCATCTTTTGCTCAATTGACCTGCCACTGCAGGAAATTCAAGCATTCTACCAGCCTATATTTGCTGCAGTATTTAGGGAACATTCAGAGTATAATGTTGCTGAGGAACCATCAAGTGATTCTACATGTGATGACATGAAGCAACTGTTTACAGAACGAGTGGCTCAGATAGAGGGAATAGTGAATGAGAAAGTGACAACGGCTAAGGCTAACTTGATGTTAATGAAGGAGCGATTGAAGAAGATGGCTGAACAAGAAAAGATGGCGCCAAAGGATGTGATAGAGTTCCTGGAGCAGAATTTCCCTCACCTGATGATTCGTGTATTGTGCTTGTTCCCGTCGGCGCCAACACCGAGTATGGACGATGTGGAGCTTGCAGATATCGAAATAGTGGTCAGAGAGGGACCATATAACCATGCTGTGGAAGTCGATGAACAGAGTGGCAGAGGCAACAACGTGAACCATACCACATTGGTTTCAGGTGAGGTGACCGATGGCTCATACAGACGAGAGGTTGAGGAAGTGGACAACAAACACTTTGGTGATAGTGGCTACTCTGGAAACTATAATTTCAATGCCACCAACAAAGAAGCAAATGGGATGTTGCCGACTACGAATATGGAGGCTGCAGCTGAAGGTGCTGAATGCGTCGAGACCAATCCAGCAGCAGGGCCAACCTGCTCTATCTGTATGGAACCTTGGACCTCCACTGGAGAGCATCACATCTGGTGAGGAAGATGTTTTCAACTATCGGTTTATTTTTCTTTGGGTACATACTACTGAACAGACCCTAGTCTCCCTTGTGCTCAAATTGAGCCCCATGTGCAAATAACTTCAGTGATATCCTACTTTTATTATATATTCCCCAACTTGTGGAAAACAGAACATCACACTATACGCAGTAGCCATCACTTGTGGATCATCACAGTAACTACTCCTACTAGTGGATGACGTACTTCGATTTTTTTTATAATACGCCAGCTTTTACATTCCATTATTTTTGAGATATGTTTTTTCATCGAAAAGAACACCACTCGTGTTTACAGTAATAGTTAAGATTTAATTTTATGATAGGTTATCTGTAGCCATTGTATTAGTAAGAATGTTTCTTTCTCACCATCAACTAGACAAGTACTATTACGTAAAAAAAAACTAGACAACTACTATAGGGCATAGTTGCAATTTTGGCTTAATCTCTTTCCTCTATTTGAATTATTGCAGACCATGAATTCATTATACACGTGACATAAATGAGTTAGGTGATCTCAGTATATGTAGTTTAGCAAGGTTTGGGTTGAGGTTCTGAGGAGGTGGCAGCAGGCGATCACTTAGTGTAGGACGGCAAGCTGCCGCTGATAGAGCTTAGTTGGACCTTTCATGGTGCTTGTTGTATTTGGTGTCTTGATGATAAGATCAGCCAGTTTTTCTTCTATTTTTCCTGGTTCAAGATTTTATACATGTACACATAAATGCGGCTGCTCTAGATCATCTCTGTCTCCCATATGCAGTTGCATTGCTTGCGGACATGTCTACGGCTGGTCGTGCCTCATAAGGTGGGTCAAGTACCAGCTTTGTGCGAATGAGAGTGTAAAGGTAACATGCATTATTCAAAACACAAGTGCCTCATATTAACTGATGTTCACGAATCATGATGATATGTGCACATGAAATTTCTAATCTTATGTCCGAATATTTGCCTTCCTAATTAGTGCCCTCAATGCGGGGAAGGATTTAAAGAGATGCCAATCGACCTCCATGCACCATATTGTCAGGTTCTGATTCTTTTTTCTGTTGTACTCTCATAGGGTGTTGCATTGTGGACCATTGCTTCATTTGGCATCTCTTATAGTAGAAACAATAGTTGTCTCTATCATATGACCTGTTAGTTATAACATGTATTCAGCATTATAAATGTGCTCAAACTGTATGTTCGATCCACGATAGCTTTTAGTTTGTAAAGTGTTCAGATTGTTTTGTCAATACCGGATATCTTAACAACAAAAGTTATATTTTGTAAACATAATTTTTACACTAGACATTAATAATAATGAGAAAATTATGTCAATGATACTAATCTCCTGTGCGATTTTCACTATGCCTTCGCATTTTAGCTATTTATGAAAATGCCGTTGCTTTTTGCCAGTGCTATTGCATTTAGGCCATTACTTTAGAGGATTACTCACATCCAGTCACGAGGAAGATGACCCAGCTAGCGTTATGTTCCCAGCATACTAGTATCCAAATTGGGGCATTCTTCCCCGCCATCAGCGTAGTCGATCTCCACCATTATCTAGTTGCCCGCTCAATTTCTCTTTCAAAAATCTTTGGGACAGCGTCATGATGTAGACCGTTTTTTGCAAAAAAAATCTTTTTGTCATGGACCCCATCACCTATGCGCCCCCGAGCGAGACTTCGCCCTGACCCCTCACCCTCTCTCTCTCTCTCTCTGGGTAGAGTTATTTTTTTCAATACACATCGCACTAACGGATAAATGGAAGATAAGAAAAACATTATGTTCTCCCCATCATCGGCCGCATATAGCGACATGAGGGACCCTAGCCGCCGCCACCTAATGAGTTGTCGGCGAAGCCATGGCGGCGGCAAGGAAGGTGTCAGCGGGGCTCTCGTGTTCTCTATTGTGGTCTTCGGGGAGAGGCGCATGGTGGCGGTGATCCTTGCTGTGGTGCGCGTCATGGGGTGGCGGTGCTCGGACGGTGGCGGGCATAGCTGGTGATGCCCTCCTACATGGAGGCAGCATCGACCTTGCCTAGATGGTGTGTGGTGGGCGGCCATGGCGGCTCGATCTGGTTTTGCCAGATCTGGACACCAGTGCTAGGAGCGGCCTGGGGCTGCTCTCTAGAGGCGCCTGGGCGGGACGGGTGCATGGTGTGTGTCGTGCTTGCGTATAGTACTTGTGGAGTCACATATAGTACTTGTGGAGTCACGGTGGCCTATGTTTCGACCCATATCTGGCCATGTCCTTGGAGGTGGAATGCGGCGTCCCGATGTATGTGCGCTTATGTGTGCAGTGGTGGGATTGGGGTGCAACAGGTGATATCGAGCTGCGAGTGGATGATGTGGTGGTGGTGTGACGTTGTGCTCCCGCATGCTCGGGCATGCTACTCCAGAGTTAAGGCGTGCGGGCTCCCTTGTGCGATTCGAGGTGTCCTGGCATCACTATGTTGTCCTACAGATCGGTGCCCATAGCCACGGGCATGGCATCGTGTGAGCTCGCTCGAGCCATGGCCAGTGGGCTCTGGCCAAGGGTTGCTCTACGGCGGCTGGCGGCAGAAACTAGGTAGAGCCTCCAATCCACCAGGACAGGGTGGAGCCGCAGTGTTGCATCCCTAGCTAGTGGTAATATTGTACTAGAGTAGTTAAGCATGCGTACATCATGTTCATTTTCCCTTAAATTGGAATTAAGGGAAATTGAAAATCCTCATAAGCCATATTTAAAGGGTTAAAACCCTAAATTTTACAACTAGCTAGGGATCTGACAACTCAGACGTCGATGCTTCCTACCGTGGAGGCTTGTATGTCGAGTTGGTGGCTGATGATGAGCAAGGATTGGAAGAAGGTGACTTCTGCTCTTCCTACCGTGGTTGGTGTGTAGGGATGTGGATGGTTTGTAGAACCTTGAGTCTTGGATGTCGGGGCGGCGGCCCTGATTGGCAGTCCGCATGTTTCTGTCTCCGGCAGGCATCATGACAGCAGTTGTGGCTATGCCTCAAGGTCGTGCGGGCGGCAAGAGGTGTAGTAGCGGGGAGGGGGGGGGGTTGGGGTCGCACTCTATTGTTGACATCGGTGGCACCCAATTATGGATCTGGAGGTCGGTGTCCTGGGTGCATCATGGTGGTGAAGCTTTGCACCATTTCCCCTTCCAATGGCGTTGTCGTGGAGCTTAGGTTGTCTAGGACGTATCATGGCATGTATCTAGGCCTACATGTGTTAGTTCTCGGAAATGTAGTTGTGTGCGTCTGTGTTGTTTGGTTATCCCAATCTGCTTTGTAAGAGGACCTCTTTGCTACCTTGTATCGTTTGGCCGTGTACTTTGGTTCTGGCCGGTCGCCTCACGGCCGTTTGATTTGCCCCCTCTTGCACACTGTTGAAATTCCCTGATCATCTACTTCATCGCGGTTGGGTCAACATCATTTATCCCCTTTCTCCTCGACAGTGCTAGCATCATGGTGCTCTGGCATGCTGCTGTCAGTTGCTTCTCGCTGTCGCTGTTGTTGCCATTTAAAGCTTGCCGTGGGAGCCATCACAACACACACTGTCGCGCTGATGTAGCGCTTGCCGCCTATCATTGCAGCAATTGCGTGTGCTACTCCACATCCCCGCACCGTCCCCGTCGACGATTCCAGCATTGACGGCGCCGGGCATCGCCCGTTGAAGCTCGCCATGCATCGCACCCCAGCATCCCATCACCACCATTTGCTGGTTCCATCAAAAAGAAACCACGATTCCCGCAAAAATCTCCGACGTCACAACAAAAACCACTGCTGGTCCTAGTGAAACACATCATCGCTTACAGCAAAAAATTGCTGCCCCCGCAGCAAAAAACACCATTGGTTCCAGCATCACATTGCAGCTTTTTCAACGGCTGGTTGAAGCACAAAAAATGTGACGGCCACCATTGTAACATGCACGGCCAGTGATCTGCCGGATGCCAGATGCGGCTTCAGTTTGACCATTGGCAGTGATGGCGCATCGCAGGGTGCAGCGCCCATTGTAGCTTCTTTTTGCGGTGGTTGTAGCTCCCCATGTTGACCTCTTTCAGCCTCCACTGCGGCGCTCGCGGCGGCACATATGACTATTGTGGGCTTCATGGGGGCACATCCATGCATGCGGCTTCAGTTCGAGCATCGTCAGTGATGGCACATCGCGGGGTGCAGAGCCCGGTTGTAGCTTCTTTTTGCGCTGGTTGTAGCTCCCCGTGTTGACCTCTTTCAGCCTCCACTGGGGCACTCACGGCGGCACACACGAAGAGCATGGGCTTCATGTGGGCACTTCCATGCATCAGCTCTAGCGGAAGGGGCCGAGGGAAGGAGCGATAGTAGTAGTGGCGAAGCGGGGATGAAAGTAAGGATCAAGAAGGGGGATGGTTCCAATGTCTAAACATGTGGCGAGCGAGAAAAGAAAGGCGAGTGGGCGGTTGCACGGGCGCATGTGGGACGATGTGGCCTGCATACGCAAGTGCGTCACATGTGACGAGTTAGTCGACCGACCGAAGCTTCAGCCGGCTGACCGAATACAGTCCTACCTACAAAGCGCGGGGGGGGGGGGGGGGTCCTGTTTTGTGAAATGGAAGATAATGGCCAAGATGAGATTGAGATGTCTGTGCCAAAGATGCATATAGTTTCAAGGGAGTAATGGCATTTTATTAATTAGAAAAAAGGAATGGCATAAGCAGAATTGCAGGGCATTGACATAAATTTTTTATTCTGTTTTTCTAAATATTAAGCCCATTATGCGTTAATACGTAGTGATGGAAACTATCATTGACTTCTTTTGTTATTTTTGCATCCCCATGCGAAAACTACTCAACCTACAAATGTCCTGTAAACTGCCTCATCTTTGATTGGTTGCTGATGAGACACTGAGAATTCAATTTCTATGTTCAGTTCGTATTGAACAGGTTCCTTTTGCTGGATGTTTTCGACAAAGGGAATATATTAATATCGCGGAGATACCAATTGCTGGATGTTGATATCTCACATGTTCTTTTGCTCAATTAATTTTCCTGTGCAGGAAGTACATGGGTATTATGAATCTAAGTTTGCTGAGATCGGAGCATCGATAGAAGACTATACGGTATATGCAGAACTAACTTCTCACTTAGAAGAGCTAAGCGTAGAGGTGAAGCTTGAGGATGCAGAATTGCGTGCACTACTTGACACTCATTTTGCTGAGATGGAAAACGTGGCGACTGTACACATGGCACTGGCTAACGCTAGGTTGATGTCCCTGAAGGAGGAGATGAAGAAGATGGTTGAAGAAGACGAGGCGACAACGGAGGATCTGGTCGAATTCATGGAACTGAATTGCCACCAACTCTTTCCTTCCCTACCCAGCCTACCCCCATGCCCCTTCTGATCAAAGCTGGTGAATGTTTTTTTTTGTGCAACTCGGTGAACTGCTTACCATACTCTACAACATATTATGTATTTCTACTTCATGATATTTACTGTGATGTCGGAGGACTCTCTGGTTCAACATCATCTTTTGTCAAGTACATGGTAGCTAGCTACTTAGCTGGAGCCAGTGTCACCAAGTCATCCTGTGTCTAAGATGTTGTATAAGCAGTAATGGTGTTTCAAACTATCAGAAATATGCACTACTTCTTATTTCTTTTAGGAACACTCTTGTTGGACAGGAATTTGGTGAATATGGTTCAACGCACACCCGTTATGAATAGTAAATTAAAAAATAAAAAAAGTCAACAGATACACTCCCTATGAATAGTAAATTCGAAAAAAATGTTATACTTGCACATGAAGTTTCACCAAGAAACGACTTCCATGGTATCCTGGGCAAAAATGACAAGATCGAACCTATAATAAAAGACAATGTTGTATGAATAGTATGATCCCGGTTGTATTTGTATTGTTCCAAGTATATTTTCTTCACTAAGAGTACCACGGCTGTCATTTCTTTGTGAAAATACACACTTGAGTAGAATGGTCAACCAAGTTTGATATCCCCAAAATTCAGAATTTTTGATTTTTTTTCTAGTATTTTTGGAATATAATATTCATTATGGTGGAACCATGTTCGCCTATGTATTTTCGCACTCACGTTCTATTTTTTTATTTCCTAATTTTCAGGTGCTTGAAAATTTTATGTATCACACTCATCTAGTACCACTCAGCCTCATGATGTTCTGCAAGTGCAAAATGACATTTAACTGTGTTATGTGGTGAGTTTGGTTCAAAGATAATTATATGTTGATCCATAGTCTTTAGAGATGTGTTTTTGACTTAATGAACTTTTGAGTCAATGTGCTAACGGATAGTCGCTTATTAGTTGGCCACATAAGAAAATAGAATAGAGTTGTCTTCCCGTTTACAAAAATTTTGTAAACTCGAAGCAAACTACTATTGCATGCTAGTATAATTAATTAGATGATA
Organism: Triticum aestivum; assembly: GCF_018294505.1. Classification (NCBI taxonomy): domain Eukaryota; kingdom Viridiplantae; phylum Streptophyta; class Magnoliopsida; order Poales; family Poaceae; genus Triticum; species Triticum aestivum. The sequence goes on from NC_057806.1 coordinate 704,375,403, forward strand.
TCCCGCGCATTGTTGTGAGACTTTCTACCTTTTATTGCAGCTTCAAAGGAAAGTCTTCATGGATGATGAAAATGAAATATGTCATCAATTAAAGGTCCATCCCATACCCCTGGCCCTTAGGTTAGCAAATAGGCTGCATCAAATGTATCCCCCCATACACCCTAGACCCTACTGAAAGCATAACTTGTCAAGCACCTCCCTACGAAATGGTTGCTTCCCAGTTGGCTTGCAGGTTTCTAGCGGCAAAAACTGTACTGCTCGATCCAGTCGTAGAAACGGCCCAGGGCTTCCTTCCTTCTGTCTTCCTTCTTCCTCTTCCTTCAGGCGCAAGGTACAAGAAATACCCTCACCGCTTAATTTGCCTCATCCTCTTCCTTCCTTCTTCCTCTCACGCTCACGCCACAGGGCTTCCCTTCCACGCCATCACACTCAAATCGTCCCTCTCAGCAGAACACGTCTCCTCCCACCGAAGCTCAAGGTAATGACCTCTGCTCCTCTGGTTCGCTGTCTATGTATTCAGTCACTGCACTACCAGCTTCGCTCTGGATAACTATTTCGACTGACTGTTTTCATCTTGTGTCCTAACTCCAAGGTCTTTTGCGGCCGGCCGGGGCATGGAAGCTGTGCGCGGCATCGAGTCCCTGGCCGGTGGAGATGGCCGGCATCATGTTTCCCATACCCTTGGGACGACCCTGCTGACCTCGGTGGGGTACATCGATCTCGGCAAGTGGGTGGCCGCGGTTGATTCCGGGGCTCGATTTGGCTACGACCTCGTGATACTGGTACGTACTGTGAGCTGGGGAAGAAAAATGAGCCAGGCACCTTAAGTGCTGCTGCTTGTATTGATCACGTATATATAGGTTACTGGCGCAAGAGAGTGCGCAGTTGTACAAGGGCGATCATGCGCCAGTGATGGGGATCGTGCGCTAGAGCACGTCCAGTACATGCTACGTGGGTAGGCTAGGAAGTTGCTTCTGACACCCTGCCACAGCTGAAGCGTCTGGAGGGCGGATGCACAAGCTGGATCTGAACTCCTGGAATGCTGGCGTCGGCAGCCCTTTTGTCATAACGTCCGCAAACTGCTGTGTCGTGGGAACATGGAGGACACGCAGCTCACCAAGGGCAACCTTTTCACGCACAAAATGGATGTCGAGCTCGATATGTTTTGTGTGGTGATGGTGCACCGGGTTAGCCGCCATGTAGACCGAGGAAATGTTGTCACTGTAGACCATCGTTGCTTTGGACAGTGGGGCATGTAGTTCACTGAGGAGTTGGAGAAGCCAGCAGCATTCGGCGACGGCGTTGGCGACGGCGCGGTACTCGGCCTATGCGCTGGACCTCGGGACAGTGGGCTGGCGTTTCGACGACCAAGAGACGAGGGAGTCGCCGAAGAAGACAGCATAGCCCGACGTCGAGCGCCGTGTGTCCGGGCACCCGTCCCAGTCTGCGTCGAAGTAGGCGGCTAGGTCGAGTGTGGACGAGTGGCCGACGTGCAGCCCATGCGTGGAGGAGCCGCGAACGTAGCACAGGATGCGTTTGACCAGTGTCAGGTGCTGAGCGCGCAGGTCATGCATGGAGAGGCATGCCTGCTGCACCTGCACCACATACGCCAGGCCGGGCCTGGTCATGATCAGGTACTGCAGCGCTCCCACGATGTTGTGGTATTCCGAGGGGTCGTCGACCAGCGCTCCGGCATCGCCGGAGAGTTTGTTGTGCATGTCCACGGGCGTGCTCACCGGTTTGCACACAGTCATGTTGGCGCGGTCCAGGAGCCCGTCGGCATACTTGCTCTAGGAGAGGAAGAAGCCCATGCGATCGCGTGTGACCTGGATGCCGAGGAAGAACTGTAGAGGACCGACATCCTTCATCGAGAACTCGGTGAAGAGCTGGCATTGAAGGCGTTGCAGAAGCGTGGACGTCGAGGCCTTGAGGACGATGTCATCCACATACAACAGTGGGTACGCTACCTGGTCACCGAGACGTAGCACGAACAAGGAGGGATCCGCCCGGGCCGCCACGAACCCGATCATCATGAGAAACGCGGTGAAGTGATCAAACCAGGCGCGAGGTGCCTGCCACAGTCCGTACAGGGACCGGTCGAGCAGGCAGACATGATCGGGCCGGCTCGCGTCGATGAAGCCAGCAGGTTGTTGGCAGTAGACTCGCTCGGTGAGGTAGCCCTGAAGAAATGCGTTGTTCACGTCCATTTGATTGACGGCCAGTCCCGGGCAGCGGCAAGGGCGAGCACGACGTGGATGGTGGAGGACTTTACCGCCGGCGAAAATGTCTCATCAAAGTCGACGTCGGGGCGCTGCATGAAGCCGCGAACCACCCAGCGTGCCTTGTACCTCTCCAGCGAGCCGCCAACCTTGAACTTGTGGCGGAAGAGCCACTTGCCGGAGACGATGTTGGTGCCAGGCGGTCGTGGCACGAGGGACCACATCTGGTTCGCCATCAATGCCATGTACTCCTCCTGCAGAGCAGTTAGCCAATGGGGATCTCGCAGCGCAGCGTGCACAATTTTAGGTAGGGGAGAGATGTCTGCGGTGGTGGTAGCTAGGTTGGCATCAGCGTATTAGGATTGGGGTGGAACTTGCCGAGCTTTCCACGAGTAACCATGGTGTGTGTGGGAATGAGGCTACGGGTGGAGCGGCTGACTGGAGCTGCAGGTGGGTCGGCGGGGGCGGGACACGTGGGTGACGGTGTAGGGTTGTTAGGTTTGGCTGTCATGGCAGTAGAGGCAGAGTTGGGTGTTTGGGCAGCAGGTTGTGGTGTGGTTGGATGGGCTGCTATGGCAGCCAAGTCGGGTTTTGGTTGCACTGCCATGGCAGCGAGATCGGGGGGCGCAGCTTCCTGCTTGGGCGCGGCAGCATGAGGGTGTGGCCGCTTGGAGTGAGGCTGGCGCGGGACGTGAAGTGGCATGTGTGGTGGTTGGTCGTCCTCGGTGGCCGAAGATGGGGGCATGTGGGGCACACCGTCGTCGGAGAAGGGAAAGTTGTGTTCGTCAAACACAACATGCCGTGAGATGATGACACGACCAGTGATGCGGTTCAGGCAGCGGTATCCTTTGTGCTCCGGAGAGTATCTGAGGAAGACACAGGGTTGAGAGTGTGATACGTCCATTTTGCATCATGCTTTTATATCGATATTTATTGCATTATGGGCTGTTATTACACAATATTTCACAATACTTATGCCTATTCTTTCTTATTTTACAAGGTTTGCACAAAGAGGGAGAATGCCGACAGCTGGAATTCTGGGCTGGAAAAGGAGCAAATATTATAGACCTATTCTGCACAACTTCAAAAGTCCAGAAACTCCATGGAAATCAGTTTTGAGATACATAAAAAATATTGGGCAATGAAAGCACTAGAGGGGGGCCACACACCATCCACGAGGGTGGGGGTGCGACCTACCCTCCTGTGTGCGCCCCTGCCTCGTGGGCCCTCTAGCAGGTCTCGAGTGCCCATCTTTGGCTATATGAAGTCTTTCGCCATGAAAAAAAATCATAAGCAAGATTTCGGGGCAAAGCGCCGCCGTCTCGAGGCGGAACCTTGGCGGAACCAATCTAGGGCTCCAGCGGAGCTATTCTACTGGGGAAACATCCCTCCGGGAGGGGGAAATCATCACCATCGTCATCACAATCGATCCTCTCATCGGGAGGGGGTCAATCTCCATCAACATCTTCACTAGCACCATCTCATCTCAAACCCTAGTTCATCTCTTGTATCCAATCTTTGTCTCAAAATCTCAGATTGGTACCTGTGGGTTGCTAGTAGTGTTGATTACTCCTTGTAGTTGATGCTAGTTGGTTTATTTGGTGGAAGATCATATGTTCAGATCCTTTATGCATATTAATGCAACTCTGATTATGAACATGAATATGATTTGTGAGTCGTTATGTTTGTTCCTTAGGACATGGGAGAAGACTTGTTGTAAGTAATCATGTGAATTTGGTATTCGTTCGATATTTTGATGAGATGTATGTTGTCTCTCCTCTAGTGGTGTCATGTGAACGTTGACCACATGACACTTCACCATTATTTGGGCCTAGGGGAAGGCATTGGGAAGTAATAAGTAGATGATGGGTTGCTAGAGTGACAGAAGCTTAAATCCTTGTTTATGTGTTGCTTCGTAAGGGGCTGTTCTGGATCCATATGTTTCATGCTATGGTTAGGTTTACCTTAATACTTCTTTTGTAGTTGTCAATGATTGCAAGAGGGGTTAATCATAAGTGGGATGCTTGTACAAGGAAGGGCAGTACCCAAGCACCGGTCCACCCACAAATCAAATTATCAAAGTAACGAACGCGAATCATATGAGCGTGATGAAAACTAGCTTGACGATAATTCCCATGTGTCCTCGGGAGCACTTTCCTTTATATAAGAGTTTGCCCAGGCTTGTCCTTTGATACAAAAAGCATTGGGCCATCTTGCTGCACCTTATTTACTTTTATTACTTGTTACCCGTTACAAATTACCTTATCAGAAAACTATCTGTTACCGATAATTTCAGTGCTTACAGAGAATACCTTACTAAAAACTGCTTATCATTTCCTTCTGCTCCTTGTTGGGTTCGACACTCTTACTTATCAAAAGGACTATGATAGATCCCCTATACTTGTGGGTCATCAAGACTCTTTTCTGGCACCGTTGCCAGAGAGTGAAGTGCCTTTGGTAGGTGGAATTTGGTAAGGAAAAATTTATATAGTGTGCTGAAATTTACTGTCACTTGTTACTATGGAAAGTAATCCTTTGAGGGGCTTGTTTGGGGTACCTTCACCCCGACCAGTAGAGCAAAGATTTGCTCCTCCACTTACTGAGCCTACTGAAAATGTTTACATTGAAATTTCTTCGGGTATGATACAGAAACTGCTAGCTAATCCTTTTACAGGAGATGGAACATTGCATCCCGATTTGCACGTAATCTATGTGGATGAAGTTTATGGATTATTTAAGCTTGCAGGTATGCCCAAGGAAGTTATCAAGAAGAAGGTCTTCCCTTTATCTTTGAAGGGAAAGGCATTGACATGGTTTAGGCTATGGGATGATATTGGATCATGGAACTACAACCGATTGAAATTGGAATTTTATCAGAAGTTTTATCCTATGCATCTGGTTCATCGTGATCGTAATTATATATATAATTTTTGGCCTCGCGAAGGAGAAAGCATCGCTCATGTTTGGGGGAGGTTTAAGTCAATGTTATATTCATGCCCCAATCATGAGCTCTCAAGAGAAATTATTATTCAAAAAAAATATCCTCGGCTGTCTCTCAATAATCACTTCATGCACGATACTTCTTGCACTGGATCTTTTATGATGAAGACTATTGACTTAAGATGGGATTTATTGAAAAGAATTAAACACAACTCTGAATATTGGGAACTCGACGAAGGTAAGGAGTCAAGTATAACACCTAAGTTTGATTGTGTTAAATCTTTTATGGATACCGATGCTTTTCGTGAATTTAGCACTAAATATGGACTTGACTCTGAGATAGTAGCTTCTTTCTGTGAATCCTTTGCTACTCATGTTGATCTCCCTAAGGAGAAGTGGTTTAAATATCATCCTCCCATTGAAGTAAAACTAGTTGAACCTATTAAAGTTGAAGAAAAGACTATCACATATAATGTTGATCCAATTGTTCCTACCGCTTATATCGAGAAACCACCGTTCCCTGTTAGAATAAAGGATCGTGCTAAAGCTTCAACTGTGGTCAACAAAAGTAATACTAGCCCCCTGAGCAAATTAAAGTTGAACCTAGTATTGCTATGGTTAAAGATCTCTTGGTTGATAATATTGATGGGCATGTTATTTACTTCTGTGATGAAGTTGCTAGAATTGCTAAACCCGATACTAAAGATAAACATAGACCTCTAGGCATGCCTGTTATTTCTGTAAAAATAGGAGATCATTGCTATCATGATTTATGTGATATGGGTGCTAGTGTGAGTGCAATACCTCATCTTTATATGAAGAAATTATGCATGATATTGCACCTCCTGAGTTAGAAGGTATTGATGTTACAATTAAGCTCGCCAATAGAGATACTATCTCGACGGTTGGGATTGTAAGAGATGTTGAAGTCTTTTGTGGGAAAGTTCAATATCCTACTAATTTTCTTGTTCTTGGTTCCCCACAAGATGATTTTTTGTCCCATTATATTTGGCAGACCCTTCTTGAATACTGTTAATGCTAAGATAGACTGCAAAAAGGATATTGTTTCTGTTGGTTTAGGGGATATGTCTCGTGATTTTAACTTTGCTAAATTTCGTAGACAACCCCATGATAAAGAGCCTAGTAAATATGAAATTATTGGTCTTGCTTCTATTGTTGTGCCTCCTAATGATCCTTTAGAACAATATTTGCTAGACCATGAAAATGATATGTTTATGAATGAAAGAAGGGAAATAGATAAAGTATTCTTTAAACATAGACCTATTTTGAAACACAACTTGCCTATCGAAATTCTAGGGGATCCTGTTATTATGCTTATCTTGATGAAAAGAAGATATGTCCTGTTATTATTAGTGCTAACCTTTCAGAGCAGGAAGAAGCGAGATTATTGAAAACTCTGAAGAAGCACTGTGTTGCTATTGGATATACTCTTGATGATCTTAAGGGCAATAGTCCCACTCTATGCCAGCACCAAATAAAATTAGAGAAAGAAGCTAAACCGGTTGTTGATCACCAACGACGGTTAAATCCTAAGATGAAAGAAGTGGTAAGAAAATAAATAGTAAAGCTTTTGGAGGCAGGTACAATTTATCCCGTTGCTGATAGTCAGTTGGTAAGTCCTGTCCATTGTGTCCCTAAGAAGGGAGGTATTACTGTTGTTCCTAATGATAAAGATGAATTGATCTCACAAAGAATTGTTACAGGTTATAGAATGGTAATTGATTTCCGCAAACTAAATAAAGCTACTAAAAAGGATCATTACCCTTTACCTTTTATTGATCAAATGCTAGAAAGATTTTCCAAACATACACATTTTTTCTTTCTAGACGGTTATTCTGGTTTCTCTCAAATACCTGTGTCAAAAGAGGATCAAGAAAATACCACATTTACTTGCCCTTTCGGTACCTTTGCATATAGACGTATGCCTTTTGGTTTATGTAATGCACCTGCTACCTTTCAAAGATGTATAACTGCTATATTCTCCGACTTTCGTGAAAAGATTGTTGAGGTTTTCATGGTTGATTTTTCCGTATATGGAACTTCTTTTGATGATTTCTTAAGCAACCTTGATCGAGTTTTGCAGAGATGTGAAGAAACTAATCTTGTCTTGAATTGGGAGAAGTGTCACTTTATGGTTAATGAAGGTATTGTCTTGGGGCATAAAATTTTTGAAAGAGATATTGAAGTTGATAAAGCTAAAGTTGATGATATCGAAAAGATGCCGTGTCCTAAGGACATTAAAGGTATAAGAAGTTTCCTTGGTCATGCCGGTTTTTATAGGAGGTTCATTAAAGACTTCTAAAAAATTTGTAGGCCTCTGACTAATCTTTACCTAATATTAAAGGATGGAGACTTTCATGGTTCTCCATACGCTTAATTATTTTCTTACACCGACCCATATATGTGTTCCCGGCCCATTATTTGAACAAACTATTGTGGGCCGAGGTAGGCCTCCTCTCATTTTTTAAAAATCGATGGAGGAGCAGCGAAAAAATATGGGACCATGGGGGACTCAAACTCCAAACCTCGCTGTCATGTATACATAATGGGAGCCAACTCAGCTATGTTATGGTATGTGATAGGAAACATGTCGTTTCGATATAAATAGTCCCACCTCGCTCCTTCCGATCAAGTTCCACCAACTTTTATGTATTTCCGAGTTGAAACCGATAAGCCGCCTAATAAAGAATCAAAAGGAGGAGGTGCGCGCGAGGAAAGGATGTAAGAGAAAAAACTTCCTTTCCTGACTTATGAAGGAAAGAAAATATAGTCATTGCCATGGCTGATAAGGCCATGCACCAGAAAAGAAAGAAATTAAAACATGGGAGAGATCTTGCATTTGGCATGAGTAAGCCAGGAAGGAAAGTAAATATATGGAATGAATAACCCATGAAGGAAAGGAATTCTACATGGCCATTGATTAAATCACATGTATGGCCAAATTTATCATGTATGGCCAAAATATAGTCACATGTATGGACAAATTATTTTCTATGCCTAAGATATTATAACTTAAAAACATGATGAATTAAATCACATGTATGGCCAAATTATTGCTTCAGTACTATACAAAGTGAACTTCACTTGCGTGTACACAAGGATCGATCAGGACAACACTTGATATTACAAAACCTTGCCACATAACCATTTCCATTATCATAGTTCTCAAAGCACGCCTGAGGTTGAATAACTAACAAAGGAGCTACAGATACTAAATAGCTGACAGCCAAGTTCACTAACCGGACATACATAGCATTTACGTTAACATAACAAGGACATACCCAAGTTCAGAACTCGCCACTGCCATCAACCATGCCCGGAGCAGGGGTGAATGTGAGCCTACGCGTAATTAAGTCCTCGATAACATGGTTGCGCTTCTCTGGCACCTACAAAATCATCCACTGGTCATGCACTGCGCACCCGACTTTGATACGCAGCACAGACGGTGGGATGCCGCATTGCTTCTCGGTGGCACCCAGCAGTGTGCCGGCGTTTGCCATCTCCAACCGCCGTAGCCAGCACAACAGCGCATGCCCAAGGTAGTGCGCCACGAGCGCATCCATTGGCGGGCGTTGATACATCCATTTTGCATCATGCTTTTATATCGATATTTATTGCATTATGGGCTGTTATTACACATTATGTCGCAATACTTATGCCCATTCTCTCTTATTTTACAAGGTTTACATGAAGAGGCAGAATGTCGGCAGCTGGGATTCTAGGCTGGAAAAGGAGCAAATATTAGAGACCTTTTCTGCACAGCTCCAAAAATCCTGAAACTTCACGGAAGTTATTTCCAGAATATATAAAAAATACTGAGCGCAAGAAGTACCAGAGGGGGGCCACCCACCATCCACAAGGGTGGGGGCAGCGCCCTACCCCCCTGTGCGTGCCCCGCTGCCTCGTGGGCCCCCTGGTGGCCCTCCGATGCCCATCTTCTGCTATATGAGGTATTTCGTCCGAGAAAAAATAATAAGCAAGCTTTCGGGACGAGACTCCGCCGCCACGACGCGGAACCAATCTAGGGCTCTGGCGGAGCTGCTCTGCCGGGGAAACTTTCCTCCGAGAGGGGGAAATCATCACCAACGATCCTCTCATTGGGAGGGGGTCAATCTCCATCAACATCTTCACCAACACCATCTCATCTCAAACCCTAGTTCATCTCTTGTATCCAAACCTCAGATTGGTACCTGTGGTTTACTTGGTGGAAGATTATATGTTCAGATCCATTATGCATATTAATACCCCTCTAATTATGAACATGAATATGCTTTCTGAGTAGTTACATTTGTTCCTGAGGACATGGGAGAAGTCTTGCTATTAGTAGTCATGTGAATTTGGTATTCGTTCGATATTTTGATGAGATGTATGTTGTTATCCCTCTAGTGGTGTCATGTGAACGTCGACTACATGACAGTTCACCATTACTTGTGCCTAGAGGGAGGCATTGCGAATTAATAAGTAGATGATGGGTTGCTAGAATGACAAAAGATTAAACCCTAGTTTATGTGTTGCTTCATAAGGGGCTGATTTGGATCCATATGTTTCATGCTATGGTTAGGTTTACCTTAATACTTCTGTTGTAGTTGGAGATGCTTGCAATGGGGGTTAATCATAAGTGGGATGCTTGTCCAAGTAAGGACAGTACCCAAGCACCGGTCCACCCACATATTAAATTATCAAAGTACCGAATGCGAATCATATGAACGTGATGCAAACTAGCTTGATGATAATTCCCACGTGTCCTCAGGAGCGCTTTCCTTCATATAAGAGATTGTCAAGGCTTGTCCTTTGCTACAAAAAGGATTGGGCCATCTTGATACACTTTATTTACTTTTATTACTTGCTACTCGTTGAAATTACCTTATCATAAAACTATCTGTTACCAGTAATTTTAGTGCTTGCAGAGAATACCTTGCTGAAAACCGCTTATCATTTCCTTCTGCTCATCGTTGGGTTCGACACTCTTACTTATCGAAAAGGCTACGATAGATCCCATACACTTGTGGGTCATCAAGACTCTTTTCTGGCGCCATTTGCCGGGGAGTGAAGCACCTTTGGTAGGTGGAATTTCGTAAGGAAAAATTTATATAGTGTGCTAAATTTACTGTCACTTGTTACTATGGAAAGTAAACCTTTGAGGGGCTAGTTCGGGGTATCTTTACCCCGACCAGTAGAGAAAATAGTTGCTCCTCAACCAACTGAACCTACTGAAAATATTTACTTTGGAATTCCTTCGGGTATGATGGAGAAAATGCTAGCTAATCCTTTTGCAGGAGATGGAACATTAAATCCCGACTTACACTTAATCTATGTGGATGAAGTTTGTGGATTATTTAAGCTTGCAGGTATGCCCGATGATGTTATCAAGAAGAAGGTCTTCCCTTTGTCTTTGAAGGGAGATGCATTGACATGGTATAGGCTATGTGGTTATATGGGATCATGGGACTACAAACGGTTGAAATTGGAATTCGATCAGAAGTTCTATCCTATGCATCTTGTTCATCGTGATCGTAATTATATATATAATTTTTGGCCTCGCGAAGGAGAAAGCATCGCTCAAGCTTGGGGGAAGCTTAAGTCAATGTTATATTTATGCCCCAATCATGAGCTAAGAGAAATGATTATTCAAAACTTTTATGCTCGGCTTTCTGACAACAATCGCTCCATGCTCGATACTTCTTGTATTTGGTTCCTTTATGATGAAGACTATTGAATTCAAATGGAATTTATTGGAGAGAATTAAACGCAACTCTGAAGATTGGGATCTCGAGAAGGTAAGGAATCATGTATAACACCTAAGTTTGATTGTGTTAAATCTTTTATGGATACCGATGTTTTCCGTAAATTTAGCACTAAATATGGACTTGACTGTGAGATAGTAGCTTCTTTCTGTGAATCCTTTGCTACTCATGTTGATCTCCCTAAGGAGAAGTGGTTTAAATATCATCCTCCCATAGAAGTAAAAGTAGTTGAACCTATTAAAGTTGAAGAAAAGACTATCACTTATAATTATCCTATTGTTCCTACTGCTTATGTTGAGAAACCGCCTTTCGCTGTTAGAATAAAGGATCATGCTAAAGCTTCAACTATGGTTCTTAAAAGTAATATAAGAACTTATGCACCCCCTGAACAAGTTAAAGTTGAACCTAATATTGCTATTGTTAAAGATCTCTTGGCTGATAATATTGATGGGCATGTTATTTAATTTTGTGATGAGACTGCTAGAATTGCTAAACCTGGTGCTAAAGATAAACATAGACCTGAGATAGGCATGCCTGCTTATTTTGTTAAAATAGGAGATCATTGTTATCATGGCTTGTGTGATATGGGTGCTAGTACTAGTGCAATACATGTTTCCTTATACAAAGAAATTATGCATGATATTGCACCAGCTGAGATAGAAGATATCGATGTTACCATTAAGCTTGCTAATAGAGATACTATTTCACCAATTGGGATTGTTAGAGACGTTGAAGTCTTGTTTGGGAAGGCTAAATATCCTGCTGATTTCCTTGTTCTTGGTTCCCCTCAAGATAGCTTTTGCCCCATTATATTTGGTAGACCCTTCCTGAATACTGTTAATGCTAAGATCGATTGCAAGAAGGATGTTGTTACTATTGGTTTGGATGATATGTATCATGAGTTTAATTTTTCTAAATTTCGTAGACAACCCCGTGATGAAGAATTGCCTAGTAAAGATGGAATTATTGGTCTTGCTTCTATTGTTGTTCCTCCTAATGATCCTTTAGAGCAATATTTCCTAGACCATGAGAATGATATGTTTATGAATGAAAGAAGGGAAATAGATGAAGTATTCTTTAAACAAGGACCCATTCTAAAACACAATTTTCCTGTTGGAATCCTAGGGGATCCTCCTCCACCCAAGGGTGATCCCGTGTTGGAGCTGAAACCATTGCCTGATACTCTTAAATATGCTTATCTTGATGAAAAGAAAATATATCATGTTATTATTAGTGCTAACCTTTCAGACCATGAAGAAAAGAAATTATTGAAAACTCTGAAGAAGCACCCTGCTGTTATTGGATATACTCTTGATGATCTTAAGGGCATTAGTCCCACTCTATGTCAACACAAAATAAACTTAGAGAAATACGCCAAACCAGTTATTGATCACCAACGATGGCTGAATCCTAAGATGAAAGAAGTGGTAAGAAAAGAAATACTAAAGCTCCTTGAGGCAGGTATAATTTATCTCGTTGCTGATAGTCAGTGGGTAAGTCATGTCCATTGTGTCCCTGAGAAGGGAGATATCACTGTCGTTCCTAATGATAAAGATGAATTGATTCCGCAAAGAATTATTATAGGTTGTAGGATGGTAATTGATTTCCGCAAATAAAATAAGGCTACTAAAAAAGATCATTACCCCTTACCTTTTATTGATCAAAGTCTAGAAAGATTATCCAAACATACACATTTTTGCTTTTCTAGATGGTTACTCTAGTTTGTCTCAAATACCTGTGTCAGCTGATGATCAAGCAAAGACCACTTTCACTTTCCCTTTCGGTACTTTTTCTTATAGACGTATGCCTTTTGGTTTATGTAATGCACCTGCTACCTTTCAAAGATGCATGATGGCTATATTTTCTGACTTCTGTGAAAAGATATGTGAGGTTTTCATGGACGATTTATCCGTTTATGGATCCTCTTTTGATGATTGCTTGAGCAACCTTGATCGAGTTTTGCAGAGATGTGAAGAAACTAATCTTGTTCTGAATTGGGAGAAATGCCACTTTATGGTTAATGAAGGTATTGTCTTGGGGCATAAATTTTTTGAAAGAGGCATTGAAGTTGATAAAGCTAAAGTTGATGCTATTGAAAAGATGCCATGTCCCAAGGACATTAAAGGTATAAGAAGCTTCCTCGGTCACGCTGATTTTTATAGGAGGTTCATTCAGGACTTCTCAAATATTTCTCGGCCTCTGACTAATCTATTACAAAAAGATATTCCTTTTGTCTTTGATGATGATTGTGTAGAAGCATTTGAAATACTTAAGAAAGCCTTGATTTCTGCACCTATTGTTCAGCCACCTGATCGGAATTTACCCTTTGAAATTATGTGTGATCCTAGTGATTATGCTTTAGGGGCTATTCTAGGACAAAGAGTTGATAAGAAATTAAATGTTATCCAATATGCTAGTAAAACCCTAGACGGTGCCCAAAGAAGTTATGCTACTACTGAAAAGGAATTCTTAGCAGTTGTATTTGCTTGTGATAATTTCAGACCTTATATTGTTGATTCTAAAGTAACTATTCACACTGATCATGCTGCTATTAAATATCTTATGGAAAAGAAAGGTGCTAAACCTAGACTTATTAGATGGGTTCTCTCGCTACAAGAATTTGATTTGCATATAGAAAGGGAGCTGAGAACCCCGTTGTAGACAACTTGTCTAGGTTAGAAAATGTTCTTGATGACACACTACCTATTAATGATAGCTTTCCTGATGAACAATTAAATGTCATAAATGTTTCTCGTACTGCTCCTTGGTATGCGGATTATGCTAATTACGTTGTTGCTAAATTTATAACACCTACTTTCACATACCAGCAAAAGAAAAAGTTCTTCTATGATTTAAGGCATTACTTTTGGGATGACCCACATCTTTATAAAGAAGGAGTGGATGGTGCTATTATACGTTGTGTACCTGAGCATGGACAGGAACAGATCCTATGCAAGTCTCACTCCGAAGCCTATGGAGGACACCATGTTGGAGATAGAACTGCACACAAGGTATTGCAATCCGGTTTTTATTGGCCTACTCTCTTCAAGGATGCCTGTTAGTTTGTCTTATCTTGTGATGAATGTCAAAGAATTCGTAATATTAGTAGACGTCAAGAAATGCCTATGAATTGTTCACTTGTTAATGAACCATTTGATGTTTGGGGCTTTGATTATATGGGATCTTTTGCTTCCTCTAATGGGTATACACATATCTTAGTTGCTGTTGATTACGTTACTAAGTGGGTAGAAGCTATTCCAACTAGTAGTGCTGATCATAACACCTCTATTAAGATGCTTAAAGAAGTTATTTTTCCGAGGTTTGGAGTCCCTAGATATTTAATGACTGATGGTGGTTCACATTTTATTCATGGTGCTTTTCGTAAAATGCTTGCTAAGTATGATGTTAATCATAGAATTGCATCTCCTTATCACCCACAGTCTAGTGGTTAGAATTGAGTAATAGAGAGCTCAAATTAATCTTGCAAAAGACTGTTAACAGATCCAGGAAGAATTGGTCCAAGAAACTTGATGATGCATTATGGGCCTATAGAACTGCATATAAAAATCCTATGGGTATGTCTCCGTATAAAATGGTTTATGGAAAAGCATGTCACTTACCTCTCGAACTAGAACATAATGCATATTGGGCTATTAAAGAGCTCAATTATGATTTTTAAACTTGCCGGTGAGAAGAGGTTATTTGACATTAGCTCACTTGATGAATGGAGAACCCAGGCTTATGAGAATGCCAACCTACTTAAAGAAAAAGTTAAAAGATGGCATGACAAAAGGATACAAAAGCGTGAGCTTAATGTAGGTGATTATGTATTGCTATACAATTCTCGTTTAAGATTTTTTGCATGCAAACTTATCTCTAAATGGTAAGGTCCTTACATTATCGAGGAGGTTTAGCGTTCCGGTGACATAAAAATCAAAAACTTTGAAGGCACAAATCCAAAGGTGGTGAACGGTCAAAGAATCAAACATTATATCTCAGGTAATCCCATAAATGTTGAAACTAATATTTTTGAAACCGTAACCCCGGAGGAATACATAAGGGACACTTTCCGGAACGTTTCGGACCCCGAAAAGGAATAGGTACGTGGTACGGTAAGTAAACCGACCCTAAAACAATTCTAATGGCAATATTTCTTTGTTTTGGAATATTTAAGAGAATATGAAAACAAGAAGCAGACCAGAAAGGACACGATGCTTCCACGACGGTGGAGGGAGCGCCCCCTGCCTCGTGGGCACCTCGTGTGCTCTCTGGACTCCGTTTTCTTGCACGATACTTCTTTTGGTTGGTAATAATTCATTATATAATCTCCCGAATGTTTTGAAGACCGTTGTAACGCCCTCGATGCGACTATATCTCCTACATGTCGAAGCACGACTTAGAGGCATAACCGCATTGAAAGCAATGTCGCAAGTAAGGTAATCTTCACAACAACCCATGTAAATATATAATAGGGGAAAAGGTACATAGTTGGCTTACACTCGCCACGTCACACAAATACATGAATAACATTACAATCATCCAATACACTCATGGTTCAAGTACGGTACCAAAATAAAAGATCAACCCCAACGTGCGACACGGTCCCGATCGCCCCAACTGGGCGCCACTACTGATCATCAAGGAAAGACACATAGTAACGGCGAGAGTCTTCCTCGAACTCCCACTTGAGCTCAAGTGCATCATTTGGAACGGAATCATCGGTCCCTGCATCTGGTTTTGGAAGTAAACTGTGAGTCACGGGGACTCAGCAATCTCGCACCCTCACGATCAAGACTATTTAAGCTTAGAGGTAAGGCAAGGTAATATGTGGAGCTGCAGCAAGCGACTAGCATATATGGTGGCTAGCCTGTTCGCAAAAGAGAGCGAGAAGAGAAAGCAAAGCATGAACGAAGAACTATGATCAAGAAGTGATCCTATAACAACCTACGTCAAGCATTACTCCAACACCGTGTTCACTTCCCGGACTCCGCCGAGAAGAGACCATCACGGTTACACAAGCAGTTGATTCATTTTAATTAAGTTAAGTTTCATGTTATCTACAACCGGACATTAACAAATTCCCATCTGCCCGTAACCGCGGGCACGTCTTTCGAAAGTTCAAATCCCTGCAGGGGAGTCCCAACTTAGCCCATCACAAGCTCTCACAGTCAACGAAGGATATTCCTTCTCCAAAGACATTCCGATCAGACTCGGCATCCCGGTTCTACAAGACATCCTCGACAATGGTAAAACAAGTCCAGCAACACCGCCGAATGTGCCGACAAATCCCGATAGGAGCTGCACATATCTCGTTCTCAGGGCACACTCGGATAAGAATCCGTACAACTAAAACCAGCCCTCGAGTTTCCCCGAGGTGGCGCTGCAAGGGGCTCTAGTTTGGACCAACACTTAAAGGAGCACTGGCCCGAGGGGGTTCAAATAAAGATGACCCTTGGGCTCCAGAAACCCAAGGGAAAAAGAGGCTAGGTGGCAAATGGTAAAGCCAAGGTTGGGCATTGCTGGAGGAGTTTTATTCAAGGCGAACTGTCAAGGGGTTCCCGTTATAACCCAACCGCATAAGGAGCGCAAAATCCGGGAACATAACACTGATATGATGGAAACTAGGGCGGTAAGAGTGGAAGAGAACACTAGGAAAAAGGCCAAGCCTTCCACCCTTTACCAAGTATATAGGTGCATTAAGATAACAAGATAATATGGTGATATCCCAACATTAAACAATGTTCCAACAAGGAACGATCTCCAATCTTCACCTGCAACTAGCAACGCTATAAGAGGGGCTGAGCAAAGCGGTAACATAGCCAATCAACGGTTTGCTAGGACATGGTGGGTTAGAGGTTTGACATGGCAATTTGGGAGGCATGATAAGCAAGTGGTAGTCACCGTAGCATAGGCATAGCAAA
Organism: Triticum aestivum; assembly: GCF_018294505.1. Taxonomy (NCBI): domain Eukaryota; kingdom Viridiplantae; phylum Streptophyta; class Magnoliopsida; order Poales; family Poaceae; genus Triticum; species Triticum aestivum. The sequence goes on from NC_057806.1 coordinate 704,392,248, forward strand.
AGAGCGAGTATCTAGCAAGCAAAGATAGAAGTGATTTCGAGGGTATGATCATCTTGCCTGCAAAGTTGTCAGAGTTGGCTTGATCCTCGTAAGCAAACTCAACGGGCTCCTCGTTAGCGAACTTGTCTCCCGGCTCTACCCAAACAAGACAAACAAACAAAAGGAACACAATCAACCCCGTGCAATGCTCGAACAAACATGATGCTAACATGGTATGCTATGCGGGATGCGGTATGTGATGCATATGCAAGATTTGACAAGGAATGATTGAACCTGGCCTCAACTTGGAAATCCAAGAGTGCCACTGGAAAGGTGAGGTGATTTCGGTTGAAATCGATATAAAGATCACCGGAATCGGATGCACGGTTTGGGAATGGCAAGCAAAACAAATATGGCACCGGTCTCCGATAATCAGCAAGTAGCCATCTAAATGCATCAAGATAAATATGCTACAACACTCAAACATGACAACAAAATACATGGTAGGGATCCATTCATGATGCTTGACAAAGGATGAACACTGAGCTACCACTACTAGGAAAAGGCCTACTAATGGCGCACCAATTTTGCCTACTAATGGCGCACTACCGGTGTGCCATTAGTATCACGCCACTAGTATTTCTTACTAATGGCGCACCAAGCAGTGCGCCATTAGTATAGAACACCATGCGCCATTAGTATGCCTTCCAGGGGGGCATATTTAACCATGTGCTTTGGCATACTAATGACGCATTGTTGGGTGATGCGCCATTAGTGTGATTATCATAGTGCGCCATTAGTGTCTTGTGTGGTGCGCCACTAGTATGAATATTAGGGATTTTTTTCATTTCTGATATTTTCACAGGTTAAAAAATATTAGAGATAATATTCAACACAGATCTGCTTAGCTTACATATAGGGGGCCATATGTAACGATGTTACCTGCGTCCACCAGATCATATCCAACACACAAGTTTCATCATATATACATATATAGCCAACACATAGTTCCATCGTTACATATTACAAAAGTTTCACAATGTTCCTTCAACACCGTTATCCATCAATTCACAAAAGTTTCACATTGATACAAAATAAAAACACAAATGGAAAAGAAGCACTCCATCCATGCAAGCTTCCGTGAATTAAACAAGAAGTTAGAAGAAGAAGAAGAAGAAGAAGAAGAAGAAGAAGACTAGAAAAGAATAAGAAGAAGAATAAGAAGAATAATAAGACTATAAGCTTATTATGTAAACTTGATCATTTTGTGCTAACATAAGTAATTTTGGAGCTAACCTATAGGAAACTAAGCATATAAGCTCTAAGTTAGCATATTAGAGCCAACTTAGGTAAAATGAAGCTGACCTATGTCATTTTGGATAAGAAGAAGAATAAGAAGAAGACTATAAGCTTATTATGTAAACTTGATCATTTTGTGCTAACATAAGTAATTTTGGAGCTAACCTATAGGAAACTAAGCATATAAGCTCTAAGTTAGCATATTAGAGCCAACTTAGGTAAAATGAAGCTAACCTATGTCATTTTGGATAAGAAGAAGAATAAGAAGAAGACTATAAGCTTATTATGTAAACTTGATCATTTTGTGCTAACATAAGTAATTTTGGAGCTAACCTATAGGAAACTAGGCATATAAGCTCTAAGTTAGCATATTAGAGCCAACTTAGGTAAAATGAAGCTAACATATGTCATTTTGGATAAGAAGAAGAATAAGAAGAAGACTATAAGCTTATTATGTAAACTTGATCATTTTGTGCTAACATAAGTAATTTTGGAGCTAACCTATAGGAAACTAAGCATATTAGAGATAAATAAGTAACTAAGTATATATATATATATATATATATCATTTTGGAGATCTGACATACCTGACATAGTTCAGTTCTCATTGTTCTTCTCCTTCTCCTTCCTCAGCCTGATGCGCCGAGAGCGGCAAGTCGGTGGAGGCAGCTGTGGGATGTAGTCTTCTACCACAATTGGCGTGGTCATGTCGCCCAGCTGTGGGATCGCCGGCGCCACCAGTGGTGCGTGGTAATTGTCAGGAACCACCACCATCGCGAGGCCACCCTCAGCCACCACCATCTCTTGCCCATGGTCAGCCACCACAATCTCTTGCCCATGGTCAGCCACCACCATCTCTTGCACCTGGTCAGCCACCACCATCTCTTTCCCTTGGTCAGCCACCACCAGCGCTAGGTCATCCTCAGCCTAATGCCCATCGTCATCTTGCAGCTCCTCATCCCCACTCTGCTCCTCTTCTCCCCCACTCCAGTCCAGATCATCCTTCTTGTTGTCTTCGCTACTGCCAGAATCGCTGCTGCTTTCGCTAAGGCCAGAATCGCTGTTGCTTTTGCTACAGCCATAATCGCTGCTGCTTTGGCTGTAGCCAGTGTCGTTGCTGCTGCTCCCATTGCCTGTCCAAATGCAACAATGACCACTAACAATCGATGTGAGACAAAGCCAAATGTAGAGGAATAAGAAGAGGCAGAATGCACTGGCATCTTCGTCTTCAGCGTAGCGCATGCGACACATAGTCGTGTTGAAAACCTTCACGATGAGCATTGTGGCGTCATCGTCGTACCTCAAGAGAAGAAAGTACCCGGTCCGCAGGTCGTAGGCACTGTAGAACTTTTCCCAGCCACGGCACGGGTACATGTGGCCATCCTCGATCACCAACTCCACGTCCCACAGCCTGCGAACCCCGCTGCCGGCCTGTTGGAGCTTCACATTATCTGGCGGATCTTCACCCAGCATTTTCATAAAAGCGTCAGGCAGCCTCTGCAATTTGGGATAAGGAGTGATGTAGCAAACAACAGAGTTATCATAATGAGATGGGTGAAGGGGAGATCTCTCGTTTTATATACCTGCCTCGTGGCTGATACTGAAGAAGAAAGTATGATAGTGAAGAACTCGAAAGCATCCAACTCGTACTCCGGTGAGGCAGAGCGGCGGTGGCTGCTTCCCCCATCTCTGATAAGCAGCAGAAGAGACCAATTAGTACCCTTACAACATTATAGCAGCATAAATTTTGAGCAGAAGATAATCAACATTAGTCGCAAGTACCCCATATGTCCTATTTTTAGCAAAGTCATGCTAAAATTCACGGAAAATTTCAGCATGACCTTTGCTAAAAATAGGACATATGGAGTACCCGAATTTGCCGGAACGGAAGTTAATCGACATTCCGGCAAACTCAAGGGCCTCTCGGGGTACCTGCAAATTCATCACGACACAATGGTCTAGCAAGTCTGTACAAACACAGAAAGAATAGAAAATTATAGTCTATGCATCATGAAAATTATAGTGTATGGATCATGGCATTTTTTATTCTACATTTTTATTCTATGGATCATGCCAGGAAATTATAGTCTATGCATTTTTTAATCTTTGGATCATGATCCAACAAAATTGCCATCTCCCATGGCAAATATAGCCTATGCATCATGGAATTTATACTGTATGGATCATGGCATTTTTTTGTCTATGGATCATGATCTATAGAACATTTTAGTCCATGTCATTTTCTGAAACATATTTTTGCCATGGCAATTTTGAATCAATAGACATACTTCTCAAAAGAGGCATGATCAAATTCTGGTGCCCTTGACTTACAAGTATTTATCTCTATACATGCAGAACTAATCTAACCACTATAAATGACCCAGAAGACAAACTGAAAATAGTTGTTGTTGCTGAACTAATCTGACCACTATAACCTGTTCATCATTCATCCATAGTTGTTGTTGCTGCTACAAGTTCAGCAAGCAACATGCCTAAATCCAGTGCTTGTTTGACTTTACTGAATTACCAACACATGGCACACAACACATTTATATTTTGTCAGGTCACACAACACATGCCTGAGGAGGAAGACTGAATTTTCTACAGAAGCATCATCAGGTACACTTCAACATGTGCTAGCAGCAACAAATGGTCAATATTCATTCTTATTTATGGTCAATATTTATAACCTATCAACAAATGGCAAGAATATTGAGTAATCTACTGTAGTTTGATCTACTGCAAATAATCTGTTGCAATTTGATCTATTACATAAACATGGTTGATCTTCATTTTGCATAAACCTAGTTGAGTATTACAGAGCAATTGACAGCAAATTGACCTGGTTGGAATTCATACAGCAACAGTAACAGTTAACTGAACTTCTTTTGCATGCATTTATCACTCCAGAAAACTATCAGTAACAAGTGAGAAGCATCTACATTTTCTTAGTGAACTTTTGAGTGCATTTATCACTTGTTGGAGTATGCTACAGCTTCTGCAAATCACAAACTCCTTTAGTTTACATCTCAGTTTTAGCAAACACTACAGTTTCAGTGAAGGAGTCATAACTGAATAACAGGCACTATAGTTTCTCTACAGTATTGGAACACTGAACATTTTCAGTATTGGCACTATAGTTCCACTACAGCTTGACAACCAGTGTAAACTACTGTACTGAGAACAGCAAATTCAAACTCACAGCAACAAATTGAATAGTGAGTAAGCCTGAAGATTCTTCTCTTGCAAACCCCCAACCCTAGCTACTTAATTCTCCAACCCCCTTTCCTTGTCCAAAATTCTCCAACCCCCAGCCCTAGAACACATCAGAAGGAAATCAAGAGGGGGAAGAGGGGGAAGCGGCTCGGGTGCTCACTAGGGAGGTCGAGGGCGACTCGGGGTAGCCGGAGCTAGTCGAGGCAGCGCGAATTCAGCGTCGAGCGGTGGCGATGGTGGCTGAGGCGGAGGAAATCGGCGGGCGTCGAAGGGATGGCTCGAGGGCGTCCGAGCTCATCCGGGTCCTCGTAGTAGAAGAGGAAGATGGCGGCGGTCCTCCTGGGCAGGCCGCGCGGTGTTGGACGGCGAGCACGAGGTTGACGCAGGCGGGGCCGTGGGGGGAGGGGGCGCTTGGGCGGGAGGACGTCGAGGGCGCGGGCGTGGGCAGAGGGGGGACGGCGAGGGAGGCGGCGCTCGGCTCGGGAAGGGGGCGTTGGGGGCGGTGGTGGTCGGGTGCGGCGGGGAAGCGAGCACGGCCGGGGACGGCGAGCACGGGGGCGGTGGTGGTCGGTGGTAGTCGGGCACGGGTGAGATGAGGCAGGGGAGGGATTAGAGAGAAATGTGAGAGATTGGGGATTTTAGTGTGGGGGAGGCTTAGCAATGGCGCACCACCTAGCGGTGCGCCATTAGTATGTTTCTTTTTTAGATAGCAATGGCGCACCCCCGAGCGGTGCGCCATTAGTAATTTTTCAGTATTATTTTTGTTATTATTTTTTGTTGCATCTAATAATTTTTTAGAAAATGAACATGAATATGAAACAATAATATTTTTTACAAAAACAGTAATAATTGTTGTTTAACAACAATTGTAGTCTACACTTTTGTTTATTTTTAAAAAATGAATATGAATATGAAACGGGGGGTGCTCGTCGATGGCGGTGGAGCGGGGGAGGGTGCAGGGGGTGCTCGTCACCGGTGGTGGAGCGGGGGAGGGTGCGGGGGTGCTCGTCGGTGGTGGTGGAGCGGAGGAGGGTGCGGGGGGTGCTCGTCGGCAGCGGTGGAGCGGGGGAGGGTGCGGTGGGTCGTCGGCGGCGGTGGAGCTAGCGGGGGAGGGTGCGGGTGGGATCGAGATCGAGATGGAGGGGGATAGCGATCAAGATGAAGGGCCATCGAGATCGAGATGGAGGCGGAATCGAGATCGAGATGGAGGGGGATCGAGATTGAGTGTCCTCAGCAACAAGGTAGCGATGTCCCTGGGCGACGTGTAGTCTGGCGAGATGGGGACAACCGTGTTCTCCAACGACGTGCGCGGCTAAAACCATCGGGCGGTGGTATGACTAGTCGTGTCCCTGGCATATGAAGTGTCTACGTCGACTCGTCTACTTCCGCTGCACTCCCGGAGTCTGTAACGATCGTTGATCACAACCCGTTATCGCATTTTCATATTGTTCCCGGGTCATCGATGATGACATGCTCGGTGCGGGGTGCCCCCTAATTTTTTATTTTTTTCGCTTTTTTTTGTTTTTCTTTTAAAAAATAATTGATGATTTAAAAAAAGTTCCAAATTTATAAATATTTGTGAATTTTGGAAAATGCATTCAGGAAATTATAAAATACTCATTTATTCAAAAAAAATGTTCATGTTTTTTTTGAGAAATCATAGAATGTTTGGGCATTTAAAAATTGTTTGTGATTTTGAAATAATGTTCGTATATTAAAAAATGTTCACCATTTGAACAATGTTCGCATATACAAACATTGTTCATGAATTTTATAAAATGTTCATTACTAATTTAAAAAATGTTCATTACTAGTATAAATTTTTATACTAATGGTGCACCGTGGCACAGTGCGTTATTACTAGTTTAAACTAGTAATGGCGCACTATGCAATGGTGTGCCACTAGTAGTTTTGCAAAAAAGTAAAAAAAAATTACAGTAGTGGCGCACTCTATGGCTAGTACGCCATTAGTAGTTCTAACTACTAATGGCGCACTTTGCCTGGATGCGCCATTAGTATGTTTGAAAAAATGAAAAAAAACATTTTGTTACTAGTGGCGCACCTTGTGCCTGGTGCGCCATTAGTGTCTTCCACACTAATGGCGCATCTCCACATGGTGCGCCATTAGTATATAGTAGTGGCGCACCACTTCTCTGGTGCGCCATTAGTGTCAATTTCATCTTTAGCCCTTTTTCTAGTAGTGTACGGCTAATTCATCCATTAACAGGTTCAAACAAGCATGGCAAAAATGCAAACGATAACAGGTTTCAGACTTAGTGAAATTAACACAAGTCTGTAATTTAACATCAGGAAGCACACTTTAGAGCATGAAAACTATATGCTACAGGAATTTAACATGGCAAAGCAAGGCATGGCATGAAGTAACTCAAGGCACTTAACAAAAGTCCCTTAGTGACCTTGAGCCAAAAGGGATCAGAAATTATAATTGCAAGCATGTGAACATGGCCAAAAACATAATCAGATTATAGACTTAGTGAAAAAACTTGAGCATGCAAATCAGTTAACGAGTAGGCATGTTCACGAGCTCGATGCACTCACTACAGAGCATGTCATGACAAACTAAGCATACACCCATCAAGAATACATGGCATAGAAGCTAGACATGGCAAGAACAATAACATAGCATGCACGGGTCAATAGCAACATCCTCGGCAAAATCGCTAACAAGTCAACAATCTGCCAGGAATCACAAAATAGCAAAAGTAGAGCTCAATTGACTCAAGCTAGGGTGCTCCATAATTGCAAACAAAGACATGGATGGATAGAGCACCACAATGTTAACAAAACATCCTTACTGATCGTCCTCAAAAGAGGCACGGATCACTAGGAAACAACACGAACATATGGCATAATGTCAAAATCAGGACAAGGACTTAGAGAAATTCTAAGTTCCTGGAATCAGCATTAACGAATGCACTACTTTGCAAGCCTGTGCTAGTCACCACACATATCACAAAAATACATGGTAAGCACCTCTGTAAGATGGCATGGCATATAACAAAACTATTGTAGAGCTCAGGAGCATATCATGCACACCTTAATCATGGCAAAAATGACAAATATCTATTTGATGAAACAGATCTGACAATTATATCACATAGCCCTCTTACAACAGCATTTCGGGCATCAATATGAACTCAAATGAAAATGATGCAATGAGATGAAATGATGAACTCTCTGAGACGAACATTTTGATATGCTACACCCACAAATCGGAGCTACGGATGCAGAGATACGACATGCCAAAGTTTGCAAAATAATACTGAAAGTAGAGGGAAAAGTCAACCCCGACTAGGGTTTACTGTCGCGGCGATCTCAGATCCGATCTGGCATGCACGCGGCCCGAGGACGGCCGGAAGTCACTGTAGCGGCCGGAGTTCCGCCGGAGTTGAACGGATCCGAGGAAAGAGGGGCCGGGGGCACCGGATCCTCGCCAGAGTTGGGCGGGGCGGCATCGGCGGTGCTCGTAGGAGAGGAGGCCGGCTCGGGGGGGTGAAGGCGGCGAGGCTCCCGGGCAGAGTGGAGGCGCAGGCGGCGCGAGGGAGGAGCCGGGCCGGGAGGGCCTCTCTCGGGCCCAGGCGGGCCGGCGACGGTGATGTGGGCGCGCCCGCCACGTGGCGCGCTGCGGTAGTCCGCGGAGATGTGTCCGGCGCCGGCGGACAACGTCCGGCGCGCTGAAGAGGTGGGGGGCTAGGTTAGGGTGGTTTTGGATCCGGAATTTCGGAAGGGGATATAGTTTTATAGGAAGGAGGAGCTAGGAGGCTCCAAATGGAGTGCGGTTTTCGGCCACGCGATCGTGATCGAACGCTCTAGGTGATGGAAGGGTTTTGGTGGGTTTTGGGCCAGTTTGGAGAGGTGTTGGGCTGCAACACAAATGAGGCCTTCTCGGTCCCTCGGTTAACCGTTGGATTATCAAACGAAGTCCAAATGACACGAAACTTGACAGGCGGTCTACCGGTAGTAAACCAAGGCCGCATGGCAAGTCTCGGTCCAATCCGGAAATGTTTAACCCCCACACACGAAAAGAGGTAGAAAGGACCACCGTAGGAGATAGGAGCGCCGCAATGCAAAACGAACAACGGGGGAAAAGCTCGGATGCATGAGACGAACACGTATGCAAATGCAATGCACATGATGACATGATATGAGATGCATGACAAAGGCAATAACACACATAGACAAAAACCCGAATCCGAGGAAAATAAAATAACTTAGCGCCGGAAATGGCAAGAGTTGGAGTACATATAAGGTAAATTACATCCGGGGTGTTACAACACTCCACCACTATGAAAGGATCTCGTCCTGAGATCTAGGACTGGAAAAACGCTGGGTACTCAGAACGGAGGTGATCCTCGCGTTCCCAGGTGGCTTCACGGTCGGAATGGTGTGACCACTTGACTTTGAGGAATTTGATTGACTTATTGCGAGTCTTGCGCTCAATCTCTTCAAGAATAGCAACTGGGTGCTCACGATAAGAAAGGTCTTCTTGGAGATCAATGTCTTTGAAGTTGATGGTGCTGTCAGGGGTCTTGAAGCACTTGCGGAGCTGAGAAACATGGAACACGTCGTGCACATCTGCAAAGTTTGAAGGAAGCTCGAGTTGATAGGCGAGATCGCCTCTCTTGCCGACGATCTTGAAAGGACCCACATATCTAGGGGCAAGCTTCCCTTTGATACGGAAGCGATGAGTACCTTTCATTGGAGAGACGCGGAGGTAAACATGGTCTCCGATCTCGAAAGCCAAATCACGATGCTTACTATCATAGTAGCTCTTCTGGCGCGATTGCGCTTCTTTGAGGTTATCTCGAATGACTTTGCACATTTCCTCTGCCTATGTGATCAAGTCATTTCCAAGAAGTTGATGTTCACCGGTCTCTGACCAGTTAAGAGGAGTACGACACTTCCTGCCATAGAGAATTTCGAATGGGGCCTTGCCCGAACTTGCTTGAAAACTGTTGTTGTAGGAGAATTCGGCATATAGAAGACAATCTTCCCACTTCATACCGAAAGAGATAACGCAAGCCCTGAGCATATCTTCATGAATCTGATTGACACGCTTGACTTGACCGCTAGTTTGACGATGAAAAGCTTTGCTGAAACGGATGTTGGTGCCCATGGCCTTCTGAAAAGAATCCCAAAACTTGGAGGTAAAGATGTTGCCACGGTCTGAAGAGATCAACTGTGGAAGGTCGTGCAGAGAGACAATCCAAGAGGTATAAAGCTCCGCCAATTGAGCTGCAGTGATAGACTCTTTGATAGGCAGGAAATGAGCCACTTTAGTGAGTTTGTCGATGACAACGAATATAGCATCATTGCCACGCTTGTACTTTGGAAATCCCGTCACGAAGTCCATCTCAATGTGGTCAAACTTCCATTCTGGAATGGCAAGAGGTTGGAGGAGACCAGCTGGTCGTTGGTGTTCTGCCTTCCCTATTCTGCAGACATCACATTCATTCACGAACTGAGCAATCTCGCGCTTCATTTGAGTCCACCAATAAGCCTGCTTGAGGTCTTGGTACATCTTCGTACTCCCAGGGTCGATGGAGAGGATTGAGTTGTGAGCCTCGTTCATAATGACTTTACGAAGGTCACCTTTAGGCACAACAATGCGATCCTCGAAGAAGAGAGTATCCTTGTCATCAAGGCGATATCACTTGTACTTGGATTGACTCTTGGCAATCCCAATCTTCACCTTCTTCACCATAGCATCAAGAAGTTGAGCCTCACGAATCTGATCTTCCAAATTAGGAGAGACTTGAAGGTTGGCGAGGAAACCTTGAGGAACAACTTGCAAAATGAGTTTGCGGAAAGCTTCACAAAGCTCGGGTTGGTAAGGCTTGAGAATCAGACTGTTGCAGTACGCCTTCCTGCTCAGAGCGTCAGCAATCACATTGGCCTTGCCTGGAGTATATTCAATACTCGGATTATACTCTTGAATAATTTCGACCCAACGAGTCTGCCTGAGGTTGAGATTAGGCTGAGTGAAGATGTACTTGAGACTCTTGTGGTCAGTGAAGATGCCCACTTTTCTTCCCAATAAGAGATGTCTCCAAGTCAAAAGAGCATGCACAACTGCCGCCAACTCGAGGTCATGAGTGGGGTAGTTCTTCTCGTTGGGCTTCAACTGGCGAGAAGTATAGGCCACAACTTTCTTCTCTTGCATCAACACTGCACCAACACCTTGAAGAGAGGCATCGCAGAAGACCTCAAACGGTTTGGATTCATCAGGAGGAGTCAGAACTGGAGCAGTGACTAATTTCTCTTTCAGGGTGTTGAAAGCGATGTCACATTCCAGATACCAAACATTCTTGACGTGCTTCTGGAGAAGGTTTGAAAGAGGCTTCGCGATCTTTGAAAAGTTCTCAACGAACCTTCGATAGTAGCTTGCGAAACCAAGGAAGCTGCGGAGTTGCTTCACATTCTGAGGTGGTTCCCAATTCACAATTGCAGACACCTTCTCAGGATTCACCGCTATGCCCTTGGCAGAGATGATATGCCCAAGATGGAGAACCTCATCGAGCCAAAACTCGCACTTTGAGAACTTGGCGTAGAACTGATGTTCTCTGAGCTTATCGAGCACCAAACGCAAGTGCTTGGCATGATCTTCCTTGTTCTTGGAAAAGACCAGAATGTCATCGAGGTAGACCAAGACAGTCATTTGTGTAGGCGTTGAAGATGAAGTTCATCATGCGAAAGAAAGTCGGCGGAGCGTTGACGAGGCCAAAAGACATGACAGTGTATTCATATGAACCATAGCTTGTTCTGAAAGCCGTCCTGGGAATATCTTGCTCAGGGATTTGAATCTGGTGATAGCCCATACGGAGATCAAGCTTGGAGAATACTTGAGCACCTTTGAGTTGTTCAAACAGCTCATTGATGTTGGGAAGTGGGTACTTGTTCTTTATAGTCTTCTTGTTCAATGGACGGTAGTCAACACAAAGTCCGTCCGTTCCATCCTTCTTCTTCACAAAAAGAACTCCACAACCCCACGGAGAAGAACTAGGTCGGATGAGACCCATTCGCTCTTGAATATCGAGTTTCTTCTTCAGCTCCTTCAACTCTTCAGGTCCAAGGTTGTAAGGACGTTTGCAAACAGGTTCCGTGCCACGCTCAAGATCGATGACGAATTCAACTGGCCGGTGCGGAGGCATTCCTGGAAGCTCTTCTGGAAAAACGTCTTGATATTCGCAAACGACTGGAATTTGAGAGATGGCATCCAGTTCACCCTTCTCATTGAGAGAAAACAGACGGATGGTATCATCACGAGCGGCAAAGACAATTACATCCTCAGACGAAGGAGTCAATTGAATCTGCCTGGCAGCACAATCAAGCTGAGCCTTGTGCTTAGAAAGCCAGTCCATTCTGAGAATAAGATCAATATCTGAGTCACCAAGAACATTTGGAGAGGACAAGAACTTATAGTCACCCAATGTGATTGAAACATCCGGAACGCATACTCGAGATGTCATTTGACGGGCCGGAGAGACAATAGCCAACGGTTTCGACAACACTTGAGTAACAAAATCATGCTTAGATGCAAAAGGCCTCGAGATGAAACAATGCGATGCACCAGTGTCAAAAAGAACTCTTGCAGGAATATCGTTAACAGGAAGGTTACCCATGATGACATCTGACGAGTCCTCTGCCTGAGCTGCATTCACCATGTTGACCTTGGCGTACTTGGGGTTATGCTTGACGACAGTTATACTTGCCGATCTCACAGGAGGAGGAGGAGGGAGACGCCTCTGATTGAAGCATTTGTTGGCATAGTGACCCTTCTATTGGCACTTGTTGCACGTGACCTCCGAGAGCGGACGGTGATACGGAGCACTTGATCTTGGAGCTTGAGACGAAGTCTTGTTCTGAAAGCCAGGGTTGGGTGGGTGGGAAGATCCACTGCCACCTTTGCTCTTCTGCTGATAAGGCTGACGGAACGGAGGAGGAGGAAGCCAATACTTCTGCTGCTTAGCCACTTGAGTTGAGGAAGAAGGAGTAGCATCTCGGACTCGCTTCTTGGGAGCATCGCACTTCAGTTGAGTAGTCTCTTGCTTCATTGCCATGTTGTAAAACTCATCGTACCTCTTGGGCTCAAAGAGGACAAGAGCTAGCTGGATTTCTTCTCTGAGACCACCCTGAACTGGTATATCATGCTCTTCTCGTCAGGGACGTCCTGCTTAGCAAAACGGGCGAGCTTCTGAAACATCTTGTTGTACTCGTAAACAGACATAGAGCCTTGCTTCAGGTTGTGGAATTCCTCATGCTTGCTTTCAACCACGCTCTGAGGAATATGATGAGCTTTGAAGTCTTGACGGAATTCATCCCAGGTAATCACACGGCCTCCTCTGGAATCTTTGTACTTCTGAAACCATTCTGCAGCTTGGTCTTGGAGTTGGAAGGAAGCGAACTTGACAAAGTCCTCAGGCCTGACATTACTGCACTCGAAATGCTTGCATATGTCCACGAGCCAATCATCAGCGTCTGTTGCCTCAACACAATTGCTGAAGGTCTTTGGCTGGTTAGCAAGGAACTGGTTGAGTGTAGCAAAGTGATTCTGATTGTTGCCTTGGCCCTGGTTCCCTTGGTTGCGCTCTTGAAGAAATTGCATGATCAGCTGCGTGTTTGCATTGGTAGCGGCCATCACAGCTTGCCATGCCTCCTGAGGTGGAGGTGGTGGTGGCGGATCAGGATTCGGAGTCGTACGCGTTGGAGGAGCCATCCTGAAGAGGTTGACATCCATTAGCACATAGATAGACAAATATTGAAGCTGAATCAGACGGGTTGAAATTACAACATATAGTCTTCACATCCGAACAAAATGAACGAATGCATTCCAATAGAAATGGTCACATATCCATAAATTGAGAAGCCACTTAGAATTGAGGTAGAAGAAAAACAACAACAAGGTACGGAACAAGAATGAATACTCGATAAGGATCACCCAATCTCAAACCAAATATCCATGGAAGAAGAACTAGAGCTACAAGAATTCCCACCTATCACTAGTGCAGAACCAGGCAATAGCACCGGTTCGTAAGGCCCTTTAGTGCCGGTTCCATAATCGGCACTAAAGTGTGGTCACTAAAGCCCCCCCCCTTTAGTACCGGTTCAGCACGAACAGGTGCTAAAGGGAAACCACGTGGCACGAGCCAGCTCCGGGGGCCGGGAGCCCTTTAGTACTGGTTGGTAACACCAACCGGTACTAAATGTTTGTGGGTTTTTGCATATTAATAAATAAATAAACTCTAGCTAGTTAAAAATCACCGTAGTCGTCTAATTACCACTATTTAATCATCATAGTCATTACCGCTAGCTATCTAATCATCACCAACACTGGCTAGCTTAAAGAGGAAACATTCACTTTGTAACAGAAGCAAAGATATCATCGAGTTCAACATAATCATCACCAACATCGAAGTTCAGGACACGGATATGAGACACTATAATTAAGAGCATGAACTATTGCTGCTCCCTCTCAGGTAGAATAGCATAGTACAAGTATAGCTCTCCTGATTCATCATACTGGAGCATGCAGATGAATCTGTCTCCTAATCTGGGGTTGCGCTTCTCCTTGCTGCCCCTAGTACTTCTCTGCGATCGTTAACAATTTTGCTCCAATCTTTCACTATTAAGCATTCTTCGCTTTCAGAAATCCTAAATGCACTCATGTGCAATGTAGGATATCTTGGCCGTAAGCTAACCATTGACATGTCACCTTTAATCTCGATCCACTGAGGCACAACTGTCATCGGAAGTCCTTGTTGAAGAACATCGTATAGTAATTAATATACTAAGAAATGAAAGTTTAGCTTCAAAAATAATGTATGCAAAAGATACACTAATTAAGGACAAATAGTTAAAATCTCACCATCTTTCGATTATAGATGTGACCGTAGTTTAATACGATCACCATTGGTCGCACGATTTGAGTACTAACATTTCTAAGTTCAGGAAAAAAATTTGTCTTGACAGTATTAAGATCCTCAAGCCATGAAACATAATGACTTATCTCCTCGCAGTTTAGTTGAGCCCCGGGGCAGTAGTAGGTCCTGTCTACCAAGCGTCGGACATGTTTGCTTGAACCGAAATAAGCTGACAATACAAATTAGTTGTCAACTATTTTTGAATAAACTGTATCAAAGACATAAACATATGCATGCATGGTTGAGAAAAACTCACATAATGGTAGAACTGGAGGCGTTTGCACATCGACCTAGATGTCTATATTACCTTCAATATCATCTTCCGGACGAATATAAAAGGTGACAACCATACCATGCTCAAATGCATAAGCCTTGCATAGTGCTTGCCAAGTTTTGCATTCAAAATGGGTATATGTGTCTCCATTATATAATTTGACGTTGAAAGTATACCCATGCTCCGTCTTCAAGTAAACTCTCTTTACCTCCATATCATCTATAGCACTAAAACCTACCTTATCCAAGACAAAAATTCTTGTATGGCAGGGGATGCGCTAGTAGAATAGTGAAAATTTAAAATTATAAGTTGAAGCAAATGAAGCATAAGTTTTGCATTCAAATAATAATTGACAAAGTGACTTACTGTATCAACTTCGAATATCTCATCCAGCTTGATGCTGAAGCGCCTACCATCAACAAGGAAATTTCTGTCGCACAGGCCGCGCTGGTCTTCACAGTGTTCGCACATAATGAACTCTTTTTCATTGTCAGATGACATTTCCTATGTTCATATAGGTGAAACATTAAACACCTATTACTATCTAACATTAATTAATATCTAACCAAATATATATTCATCTAACATTTGACATTAATATATCTAACTATATTCATCTCTAACAATTGACATTACTGTATATTTAACTTCTCTATCTAATTCATCTAACATTCGACATTAATCTAACATTTATATAAACTCAAAATATATAAAAAATTAAATAAACAGAAAAACTCATTAACAAATAATATTTTAATTAGATCATCAATTCTCAGATACCTAAATTTTCTTACTAAAAATAAACTAGTTATATTAATTATTGAACTAGTTCAAATCTCATATACCTAAATAAACTAGTTATATTAATTATTGAACTAGTTCAAATCTCATATACCTAAATAAACTAGTTCGACAATTTTCTCACTAAAAATAAACTAGTTATATTAATTATTGAACTAGTTCAAATCTCATATACCTAAATAAACTAGTTCGATAATTTTCTTACTAAAAATAAACTAGTTATATTAATTATTGAATTAGTTCAAATCTCTAGTTCGACAATTTTCTATCTAGCTAATTCATCTAACATTTGACATTAATCAACATTCGATCATCTAATTAACTTTTCTAAAAAATAGAAAATAAGTAAAAAAATGTGTGTGTGTGTGTATGTGTGTGTATGTGTGTGTGTGTAGTGTGTACGTATATATGCATGTGTGTGTATGTGTGTATGTGTGCGGCCCCGTACGCCGCCGCCCCATACGTACGAGCGGGGGCGCCGGCGTACGGGGCGGCGGCGGCGGCGTATGTACGGGCGGGGCGCCTCCATACGGGCCGGGTGCGACGACGACGGATGGCGGCGCGGCGGGTATACGCGAGAGCGAGAGACGACGTACGGGACCGCGGCGGGACGAGACGGACGGCGGCGCGCGGTGTTCGGGGCGGCGGCGCGAGACGGCGACGACGACGGGCGACGGCGGGGACAGCGACGACGACGACGGACGACGGGCGACGGGCGGCGAGGACGGGTTCGAGCGGCGCGCGAGAGGTTGGAGACGAAAAAAGTGGGAGACCTAACTGAATTTTCGTAAGTGTTGTATATATAGGAGAGGCCTTTAGTACCGGTTGGAGCCACCAACCGGTACTAAAGGCCATCTTTCGCCAAGCCAAAAGGCGGGAAGAGCAGGCCTTTAGTACCGGTTGGAGCCACCAACCGGTACTAAAGGCCTCGCGCTGCCACCCTAAAGTTTAGTCCCACCTCGCCGGGCGAAGGGCAGCCACACTGGTTTATAAATCCAGCCGTGGCTACCTCTTCGAACTTCTCTATATAGCAGGCTTCTGGGCCTAATTAATTAGGGTGCGCTGCCCTGGGAGCCTGCTGGCCCTTCTGGGCCTGCATTTGCACACCCTAGGTCTGGCAGGCCCACTGTGTAGCGCGCCAACAAATTTTTTATATAGTTTTTTCTTTTCTGCATTATTTATTTTCTTCTATTTATTTTTGAGTAGTTTTTTATATAGTTTTTTCTTTTCTGCATTATTTATTTTCTTCTATTTATTTTTGAGTAATTTTTTTGTATAGTTTTTTTATTTTCTGCATTATTTCTTTTCTTCTATTTATTTTCTTCTGCAAATTGAATGTTGCATACTAAACAACTAGGTAAATGACCGAAAAACAACAAATGATGTCAGAACATGTTGGAAATTGATGACGTCGCTTTGAATGCTGCATACTGAACACAAGAGAAGTCCGGAGTTCAAATAAGTTTAAAAAACATTGAAGTGGCCGTGTAACAGATGAGTTCTCGTCCGAAACCCCGATACTCCGAAAGAGTATGTCCAGTTTGTACACGAAGTGCGTCCAGTTTTTGCCGTGACCCTCTCTACTCTTTCGCGCATGCTATGTGGGTGATATGATGATACCATGCCAAGTTTCAACATTTTCAGGATACATTTTGTAGTGATTTCAATTTCACGGTCATTTAGCTCTCTAAACAATTAGGTAAATGACCGAAAAACAACAAATGATGTCAGAACATGTTGGAAATTGATGACGTCGCTTTGAATGCTGCATACTAAACACAAAAGAAGTCCGGAGTTCAAATAAGTTTAAAAAACATTGAAGTGGCCATGTAACAGATGAGTTCTCGTCCGAAACCCTGATACTCTGAAAGAGTTTGTCCAGTTTGTACACGAAGTGCGTCAAGTTTTTGTCGTGGCCCTCTCTACTCTTTCGCGCATGCTATGCAAGTGATATGATGATACCATGCCAAGTTTCAACATTTGCAGGATTCATTTTGTAGTGATTTTCAATTTCACGGTCATTTAGCTCTCTAAACAATTAGGTAAATGACCGAAAAACAACAAATGATGTCAGAACATGTTGGAAATTGATGACGTTGCTTTGAATGCTGCATACTAAACACAAAAGAAGTCCGGAGTTCAAATAATTTTAAAAAACATTGAAGTGGCCATGTAACAGATGAGTTCTCGTCCGAAACCCTGATACTCTGAAAGAGTTTGTCCAGTTTGTACATGAAGTGTGCCCAGTTTTTGCTGTGACCCTCTCTACTCTTTCGTGCATGCTATGCGGGTGATATGATGATACCATGCCAAGTTTCAACATTTTCAGGATTCAATTTGTAGTGATTTTCAATTTCACGGTCATTTAGCTCTCTAAACAATTAGGTAAATGACCGAAAAACAATAAATGATGTCAGAACATGTTGGAGATTGATGACGTCGTTTTGAATGCTGCATAGTAAACACAAAAGAAGTTCGGAGTTCAAATAAGTTTAAAAAACATTGAAGTGGCCATTGAACCGATGAGTTCTCGTCCGAAACCCTGATACTCTGAAAGAGTTTGTCCAGTTTGTACACGAAGTGCGTCCAGTTTTTGCCGTGACCCTCTCTACTATTTCGCGCATGCTATGTGGGTGATATGATGATACCATGCCAAGTTTCAACATTTTCAGGATACATTTTGTAGTGATTTTCAATTTTACGGTCATTTAGCTCTCTAAACAATTAGGTAAATGACCGAAAAACAACAAATGATGTCAGAACATGTTGGAAATTGATGACGTCGCTTTGAATGCTGCATACTAAACACAAAAGAAGTCCGGAGTTCAAATAAGTTTAAAAAACATTGAAGTGGCCATGTAACAGATGAGTTCTCGTCCGAAACCCTGATACTCTGAAAGAGTTTGTCCAGTTTGTACACGAAGTGCGTCAAGTTTTTGTCGTGGCCCTCTCTACTCTTTCGCGCATGCTATGCAAGTGATATGATGATACCATGCCAAGTTTCAACATTTGCAGGATTCATTTTGTAGCGATTTTCAATTTCACGGTCATTTAGCTCTCTAAACAATTAGGTAAATGACCCAAAAACAACAAATGATGTCAGAACATGTTGGAAATTGATGACGTTGCTTTGAATGCTGCATACTAAACACAAAAGAAGTCCGGAGTTCAAATAATTTTAAAAAACATTGAAGTGGCCATGTAACAGATGAGTTCTCGTCCGAAACCCTGATACTCTGAAAGAGTTTGTCCAGTTTGTACATGAAGTGTGCCCAGTTTTTGCTGTGACCCTCTCTACTCTTTCGTGCATGCTATGCGGGTGATATGATGATACCATGCCAAGTTTCAACATTTTCAGGATTCAATTTGTAGTGATTTTCAATTTCACGGTCATTTAGCTCTCTAAACAATTAGGTAAATGACCGAAAAACAATAAATGATGTCAGAACATGTTGGAGATTGATGACGTCGTTTTGAATGCTGCATAGTAAACACAAAAGAAGTTCGGAGTTCAAATAAGTTTAAAAAACATTGAAGTGGCCATGTAACAGATGAGTTCTCGTCCGAAACCCTGATACTCTGAAAGAGTTTGTCCAGTTTGTACACGAAGTGCGTCCAGTTTTTGTCGTGACCCTCTCTACTATTTCGCGCATGCTATGTGGGTGATATGATGATACCATGCCAAGTTTCAACATTTTCAGGATACATTTTGTAGTGATTTTCAATTTTACGGTCATTTAGCTCTCTAAACAATTAGGTAAATGACCGAAAAACAACAAATGATGTCAGAACATGTTGGAAATTGATGACGTCGCTTTGAATGCTGCATACTAAACACAAAAGAAGTCCGGAGTTCAAATAAGTTTAAAAAACATTGAAGTGGCCATGTAACAGATGAGTTCTCGTCCGAAACCCTGATACTCTGAAAGAGTTTGTCCAGTTTGTACACGAAGTGCGTCAAGTTTTTGTCGTGACCCTCTCTACTCTTTCGCGCATGCTATGCAAGCGATATGATGATACCATGCCAAGTTTCAACATTTGCAGGATTCATTTTGTAGTGATTTTCAATTTCACGGTCATTTAGCTCTCTAAACAATTAGGTAAATGACCCAAAAACAACAAATGATGTCAGAACATGTTGGAAATTGATGACGTTGCTTTGAATGCTGCATACTAAACACAAAAGAAGTCCGGAGTTCAAATAATTTTAAAAAACATTGAAGTGGCCATGTAACAGATGAGTTCTCGTCCGAAACCATGATACTCTGAAAGAGTTTGTCCAGTTTGTACATGAAGTGTGCCCAGTTTTTGCTGTGACCCTCTCTACTCTTTCGTGCATGCTATGCGGGTGATATGATGATACCATGCCAAGTTTCAACATTTTCAGGATTCAATTTGTAGTGATTTTCAATTTCACGGTCATTTAGCTCTCTAAACAATTAGGTAAATGACCGAAAAACAACAAATGATGTCAGAACATGTTGGAAATTGATGACGTCGTTTTGAATGCTGCATAGTAAACACAAAAGAAGTTCGGAGTTCAAATAAGTTTAAAAAACATTGAAGTGGCCATGTAACAGATGAGGTCTCGTCCGAAACCCTGATACTCTGAAAGAGTTTGTCCAGTTTGTACACGAAGTGCGTCCAGTTTTTGCCATGACCCTCTCTACTCTTTTGTGCATGCTATGCGGGTGATATGATGATACCATGCCAAGTTTCAACATTTTCAGGATTCATTTTGTAGTGATTTTCAATTTCACGGTCATCTAGCTCTCTAAACAATTAGGTAAATGACCGAAAAACAACAAATGATATCAGAACTTGTTGGAAATTGATGACGTCGCTTTGAATGCTTCATAATAAACACAAAAGAAGTCCAGAGTTCAAATAAGTTTAAAAAACATTGAAGTGGCCATGTAACAGATGAGTTCTCGTCCGAAACCCTGATACTCTGAAAGAGTTTGTCCAGTTTGTACATGAAGTGCGTCCAGTTTTTGCCGTGACCCTCTCTACTCTTTCGCGCATGCTATGCGGGTGATATGATGATACCATGCCAAGTTTCAACATTTTCAGGATTCATTTTGTAGTGATTTTCAATTTCATGGTCATTTAGCTCTCTAAACAATTAGGTAAATGACCGAAAAACTACAAATGATGTCAGAACATGTTGGTAATTGATGATGTTGCTTTGAATGCTGCATACTGAACACAAAAGAAGTTCGGAGTTCAAATAAGTTTAAAAAACATTGAAGTGGCCATGTAACAGATGAGTTCTCGTCCGAAACCCTGATACTCTGAAAGAGTTTGTCCAGTTTGTACATGAAGTGCATCCAGTTTTTGCCGTGACCCTCTCTACTCTTTCGCACATGCTATGCGGGTGATATGATGATACCATGCCAAGTTTCAACATTTTCAGGATTCATTTTGTAGTGATTTTCAATTTCACGGTCATCTAGCGCTCTAAACAATTAGGTAAATGAACGAAAAACAACAAATGACCTCAGAACTTGTTGGAAATTGATGACGTCGCTTTGAATGCTTCATACTAAACACAAAAGAAGTCCAGAGTTCAAATAAGTTTAAAAAACATTGAAGTGGCCATGTAACAGATGAGTTCTCGTCCGAAACCCTGATACTCTGAAAGAGTTTGTCCAGTTTGTACATGAAGTGCGTCCAGTTTTTGCTGTGACCCTCTCTACTCTTTCGCGCATGCTATGCGGGTGATATGATGATACCATGCCAAGTTTCAACATTTTCAGGATTCATTTTGTAGTGATTTTCAATTTCACGGTCATTTAGCTCTCTAAACAATTAGGTAAATGACCGCAAAACAATAAATGATGTCAGAACATGTTGGAAATTGATGACGTCACTTTGAATGCTACATACTAAACACAAAAGAAGTTCGGAGTTCAAATAAGTTTAAAAAACATTGAAGTGGCCATGTAACAGATGATTTCTCGTCCGAAACCCTGATACTCTGAAAGAGTTTGTCCAGTTTGTACAAGAAGTGCGTCCAGTTTTTGCCGTGACCCTCTCTACTCTTTCGCGCATGCTATGCGGGTGATATGATGATACCATGTCAAGTTTCAAAATTTTAAGGATTCATTTTGTAGTGATTTTCAATTTCACGGTCATTTAGCTCTCTAAACAATTAGGTAAATGACCGAAAAACAACAAATGATGTCAGAACATGTTGGAAATTGATGACGTCGCTTTGAATGCTGCATACTGAACACAAAAGAAGTCCGGAGTTCAAATATGTTTAAAAAACATTGAAGTGGCCATGTAACAGATGAGTTCTCGTCCAAAACCCTGATACTCTGAAAGAGTTTGTCCAGTTTGTACATCAAGTGCGTCCAGTTTTTGCCGTGACCCTCTCTACTTTTTCACGCATGCTATGCGGGTGATATGATGATACCATGCCAAGTTTCAACATTTTCAGGATTCATTTTGTAGTGATTTTCAATTTCACGGTCATTTAGCTCTCTAAACAATTAGGTAAATGACCGAAAAACAACAAATGATGTCAGAACATGTTGGAAATTGATGATGTCGCTTTGAATGCTGCATACTGAACACAAAAGAAGTCCGAAGTTGAAATAAGTTA
The DNA here is from genome assembly GCF_018294505.1 of Triticum aestivum. Classification (NCBI taxonomy): domain Eukaryota; kingdom Viridiplantae; phylum Streptophyta; class Magnoliopsida; order Poales; family Poaceae; genus Triticum; species Triticum aestivum. The sequence continues at coordinate 704,414,368 of NC_057806.1, forward strand.
TTAAAAATAAAAAAGAGGTGCAATGCTGGTTAATTTGCTTCAAGCCATTCGGAATAGTGTACACTGCACTGCACATAGCTCAGTGCAATCTATGCTATTCCGCAAGGCTCGAAGCTAATTAACATGTAGGTGAGCATTGCAACTCTTCGTCATTGTCTGTGCACTCACGGCTTATAAACCGCTCATACTGCCTCTCTCTTGGCGAGGTGGGACGAAAAATCAGCTTACAAAGAAACTCTAGTACCGGTTCATGGCATGAGCCGATACTAAAGGTCTTCGTGGGGGCCCCAGACTGACCATAGCCTAACACAGCCTCGTTAGTACCGGTTCGTGGCATGAACCGGTACTAAAGGTTACCCACGAACCGGTACTAATGATGCCCGCCCGCCTAGCCGTTGGAACCGGCACTAATGGTCACATTAGTGCCGGCTCAAATTCAAACCGGCACTAATGTGCTTCACATTTGACCCTTTTTCTACTAGTGTATGAAACTCCCGAACCTTTCCGGTTATGCAATCAGGTGTTGGGGATACAGGGGAAGCATAATATCTCACCCAAATCTAGCAAATCCTACATCCAGCTGTATCCATCCTTCAACACATAACCGAGAAAAACTTCGGAAATCGTCTACCTCAACCTTCGAAAAGCATCCGTTATACGAGTTATGGCAATACTCCCGAACTCCCGCCCCAGTACTGGGTGGCGTCGAGGTTATCTCACCAACAACTGCATAAAAGAGTTTTTCGATGTCGGCGAAACTAAACTCAGGTATTCCAGAACTGCAACGATAAAATTGTGACGACAACACCTCGGAGCTCAACTCCCCGGGACACTGCCACAACCCCTAAATGACAGGAGGCACCAAGAACAATGTTCTCGTCACAAATCGATCAGAATGATTCCAAGATACCCGCATGATCCTAAATTTTTTTTAGTGAAATCTGAGAAGAGAGGAGTCAAAACTCTATGTCAGGATGCCTTACTAGAGCGATGAAGGGACTGGGGAGTAAAAAGAATTCCTAAACTCTCCGATATATAATTCCTAAATAACTCAAAACATTTTTCTAGACACAACAAAGCCAGCTATTCGATCAAGCAGGGGGGCTCCTAAGGTCGGGGAAGGCTCTGATTACCAACTTGTAACACCCTCGATGCGGCTATATCTCCTACGTGTCGAAGCACGACTTAGAGGCATAACCGCATTGAAGGCAATGTCGCAAGTAAGGTAATCTTCACAACAACACATGTAAATTGGTAATAGGGGAAAAGGTACATAGTTGGCTTACACATGCCACGTCACACAAATACATGAATAACATTACAATCATCCAATACACTCATGGTCTGACTACGGTACCAAAATAAAAGATCAACCCCAACATGCGACATGGTCCCGATCGCCCCAACTGGGCACCACTACTGATCATCAGGGAAAGACACATAGTAACGGTGAGAGTATTCGTCGAACTCCCACTTGAGCTCAAGCGCATCATCTGGAACGGAATCATCGGTCCCTGCATCTGGTTTTGGAAGTAAACTGTGAGTCACGGGGACTCAGCAATCTCGCACCCTCGCGATCAAGACTATTTAAGCTTAGAGGTAAGGCAAGGTAATATGTGGAGCTACAGCAAGCGACTAGTATATATGGTGGCTAACCTGTTCGCAAAAGAGAGCGAGAAGAGAAAGCAAAGCACGAACGAAGAACTATGATCAAGAAGTGATCCTATAACAACCTACGCCAAGCATTACTCCAACACCGTGTTCACTTCCCGGACTCCGCCGAGAAGAGACCATCACGGTTACACACGCAGTTGATTCATTTTAATTAAGTTAAGTTTCATGTTATCTACAACCGGACATTAACAAATTCCCATCTGCCCATAACCGCGGGCGCGGCTTTCGAAAGTTCAAATCCCTGCAGGGGAGTCCCAACTTAGCCCATCACAAGCTCTCACGGTCAACGAAGGATATTCCTTCTCCCGAGACATTCCGATCAGACTCGGCATGCCGGTTCTACAAGACATCCTCGACAATGGTAAAACAAGTCCAGCAACACCGCCCGAATGTGCCGACAAATCCCGATAGGAGCTGCACATATCTCGTTCTCAGGGCACACTCGGATAAACAATCCGTACAACTAAAACCAGCCCTCGAGTTTCCCCGAGGTGGCGCTGTAAGGGGCTCTAGTTTGGCCCAACACTCAGAGGAGCACTGGCCCCGGGGGGTTTAAATAAAGATAACCCTTGGGCTCTGGAAACCCAAGGAAAAAAGAGGCTAGGTGGCAAATGGTAAAGCCAAGGTTGGGCATTGTTGGAGGAGTTATATTCAAGGCGAAATGTCAAGGGGTTCCCATTATAACCCAACCGCGTAAGGAACGCAAAATCCGGGAACATAACACCGATATGACGGAAACTAGGGCGGCAAGAGTGGAACAAAACACTAGGCAAAAGGCCACGCCTTCCACCCTTTACCAAGTATATAGGTGCATTAAGATAACAAGATAATATGGTGATATTCCAACAATAAACAATGTTCCAACAAGGAACGATCTCTAATCCTCACCTGCAACTAGCAACGCTATAACAGGGGCTGAGCAAAGCGGTAATATAGCCAGTCAACGGTTTGCTAGGACATGGTGGGTTAGAGGTTTGACATGGCAATTTGGGAGGCATGATAAGCAAGTGGTAGGCATCGTAGCATAGGCATTGCAAAAGAGCGAGCATCTAGGAAGCAAAGATAGAAGTGGTTTCGAGGGTATGATCATCTTGCCTACAAAGTTGTCAGAGTTGGCTTGATCCTCGTAAGCAAACTCAACGGGCTCCTCGTTAGCGAACTTGTCTCCCGGCTCTACCCAAACAAGACAAACAAACAAAAGGAACACAATCAACCCCGTGCAATGCTCAAACAAACATGATGTTAACATGGTATGCTATGCGGGTTGCGGTATCTGATGCATATGCAAGATTTGACAAGGAATGATTGAACCTGGCCTCAACCTGGAAATCCAAGAGTGCCACTGGAAAGGTGAGGTGATTTCGGTTGAAATCGATATAAAGATCACCGGAATCGGATGCATGGTTTGGAAATGGCAAGCAAAACAAATATGGCACCGGTCTGCGATAATCAGCAAGTAGCCATCTAAATGGATCAAGATAAATATGCTACAGCACTCAAACATGACAACAAAATATATGGAAAGTATCCACTCATGATGCTTGACAAAGGATGAACACTGAGCTACGGCTAATTCATACATTAACAGGTTCAAACAAGCATGGCAAAAATGCAAATGATAACAGGTTTCAGACTTAGTGAAATTAACACAAGTCTGTAATTTAACATCAGGAAGCACACTTTAGAGCATGAAAACTATATGCTACAGGAACTTAACATGGCAAAGCAAGGAATGGCATGAAGCTACTCAAGGCACTTAACAAAAGTCCCTTAGTGACCTTGAGCCAAAAGGGATCAGAAATTACAATTGCAAGCATGTGAACATGGCCAAAAACATAATCAGATTACAGACTTAGTGAAAAAACTGGAGCATGCAAATCCGAGCATGTCATGACAAACTAAGCATACACCCATCAAGAATACATGTCATAGAAGCTAGACATGGCAAGAACAACAACATAGCATGCACGGATCAATAGCAACATCCTCGGCAAAATCGCTAACAAGTCAACAATCTGTCAGGAAGCACGAAATAGCAAAAGTAGAGCTCGATTGACTCAAGCTAGGGTGCTCCATAATTGCAAACAAAGACATGGATGGATAGATCACCACAATGTTAACAAAACATCCTTACTGATCATCCTCAAAAGAGGAACGGATCACTAGGAAACAACATGAACATATGCCATAATGACAAAATCAGGACAAGGACTTAGAGAAATTCTAAGTCCCTGAAATCAGCATTAACGAATGCACTACTTTGCAAGCTTGTGCTAGTCACCACACATATCACAAAAATACATGGTAAGAACCTCTGTAAAGATGGCATGGCATACAACAAAACTATTGTAGAGCTCAGGAGCATATCATGCACACATTAATCATGGCAAAAATGACAAATATCTATTTGATGAAACAGATCTGACAATTATATCACATAGCCCTCTTCCAACCACATTTCGGGCATGAATATGAACTCAAATAAAAATGATGCTATGAGATGAAATGATGAACTCTCTGAGATGAACATTTTGATATGCTACACGCGCAAATCGGAGCTACGGATGCAGAGATACGACATGCCAAAGTTTGCAAAATAATATTGAAAGTAGAGGGAAAACTCAACCCCGACTAGGGTTTACTGTAGCGGCGATCTCAGATCCGATCCGGCGTGCACGCGGCCCGAGGAAGGCCGTAAGTCACTGTAGCGGCCAGAGTTCCGCCGGAGTTGAATGGATCCGAGGCAAGAGGGGCCGAGGGCGCTGGATCCTCGCCGGAGTTGGGCGGGGCGGCGTCGGCGGCGCTCGTAGGCGAGGAGGCCGGCTTGGGCGGCGCGGTCGATGAGGAGGCTAGCCGCGGCGGAGCTCGCCAGCGACAGGATGGGGCGGCGAAGGCGGCGAGGCTCCCGGGCGGCGCACGGGCAGAGTGGAGGCGCGGGCAACGCGAGGGAGGAGCCGGGCCGGGAGGGCCTCTCTCGGGCCCAGGCGGGCCGGCGACGGTGATGTGGGCACGCCCACCACATGGCGCACTACGGTAGGAGGCGGCGATGTGTCCGGCACCGGCGGACAACGTCCGGTACGCTGAAGAGGTGGGGAGCTAGGTTAGGGTGGTTTTGGATCCGGAATTTCGGAAGGGGATCTAGTTTTATAGGTAGGAGGAGCTAGGAGGCTCCAAATGGAGTGCGGTTTTCGGCCACGCGATCGTGATCGAATGCTCTAGGTGATGGAAGGGTCTTGGTGGGTTTTGGGCCAGTTTGGAGAGGTGTTGGGCTGCAACACAAACGAGGCCTTCTCGGTCCCTCGGTTAACCGTTGGAGTATCAAACGAAGTCCAAATGATACGAAACTTGACAGGCGGTCTACTGGTAGTAAACCAAGGCCGCATGGCAACTCTCGGTCCAATCCAGAAATGTTTAACCCCCACACACGAAAAGAGGTAGAAAGGACCACCGGAGGAGATAGGAGCACCGGAATGCAAAACGGACAACGGGGAAAAAGCTCGGATGCATGAGACGAACACGTATGCAAATGCAATGCACATGATGACATGATATGAGATGCATGACAAAGGAAACAACACATGAAGATAAAAACCCGAACCCGAGGAAAATAAAATAACTTAGCGCCGGAAATGGCAAGAGTTGGAGTACATATAAGGTAAATTACATCCGGGGTGTTACAACCGTAGTACGCAATTATCCTCTATTCTTGTTTCGAGCAGCTTTCTGTCAGGGTTGTCAAGGCCAGGCATCATGTCATCCCCCTCCTCCAACAATGGTGACAATGATTCTTGGCTAATGAAGATAGAGCTGAAGAGGGAAGAACCCATGGAGATCAGCAAGGATGAAGGGATCAGGAAGGTCACGGAGGACCAAGTTCCGGTAATAAAAGACATCCTTCAACTTGATCACAATCTTCTTACCCCAACTGAGATTGAAGCTTTCAAGATAATTGAGTTAGCTCGTATACAAAACAAGTATCTCACATGTGAAAATATTTTGTTGAAGGAGCATATCATCGCACTCAAGGGCATTATCCGCAAGTTGGAGGATCTTCTACGCTCGATGTGGGACTATCCATCATCACCACCATCTCCTTCACCAGCAAAAGAGATTTAAGCACATGGGTATGGGCACTCCCCTTGGCAACTGCCAAACTTGGGGGAGTGCTCCAGTATCGTATCACCATCACTTTTATCTTTATCATTTTTCTTAGTTCGATCCTTTTGATAATATCTTGATCTAGTGGAATAAAGTTTTAGTATGATCTAGTTGTGAGTTTTTGCTTTATGATCCTTCTATGTTATCGAGTTCATGAACTATATATAATAAAGTTTCGTGTTGAGTCAAGGGCCTGATTATTTTGCTATGATCTTGAGGGAATAAAATAAAAAGAGAAAGAATAAAAAGAAATAAAGAGATCATATGGATCTTATGGAAAGTAATGAGCTCACATATAAAGAGTATGATGAATAAAAGTTGTTGAGAGTTGACAAACATAGTTTTGGTCATCGTTGCAATTAATAGGAAGTAATAAAGAAAGAGAGGTTCACATATAAGTATACTATCTTGGACATCTTTTATGATTGTGAGCACTCATTAAAGTATGATATGCTAAAGAGTTGACGTTGGACAAGGAAGACAATGTAATGGGTTATGTTTTATTTCATTCGAGATAAATTACAATGTCATGGATCATCCAACATGTTGAGCTTGCCTTTCCCTCTCTTGCTAGCCAATTTCTTTGCACCAAGTAGAGATACTACTTGTGCTTCCAAATATCCCTAAACCCAGTTTTGCCATGAGAGTCCACCATATCTACCTATGGATTGAGTAAGATCCTTCAAGTAAGTTGTCATCGGTGCAAGCAATAAAAATTGCTCTCTAAATATGTATGACTTATTAGTGCAGAGAAAATAAGCTTTATACGATCTTGTGATATGGAAGAAATAAAAGCGATAGACTGCATAATAAAGGCCCATATCACAAGTGGCAATATAAAGTGACGTTATTTCACATTAAGATTTTGGGCATCCAACCATAAAAGCGCATGACAACCTTTGCTTCCCTCTACGAAGGGCATATCTTTTACTTTTATCTTCTACCTCATATAAGAGTCATGGTGATCTTCACCTTTCCTTTTACATTTTATCCTTTGGCAAGCACAATGTGTTGGAAAGATCCAGATATATATAGCTAATTGGATGTGAGTCTGCATGAGCTATTATTGTTGACATTACCCTTGAGGTAAAATGTTGGGAGGCAAAACTATAAGCCCCTATCTTTCTCTATGTCCGATTAAAACTCCATACCCATAAATATAGTGTTAGCAATTGTGAAAGACTAAATGATAGTTGAGTATGTGGACTTGCTGAAAAGCTCTTATATTGACTCTTTCCTATGTTATGATAAATTGCAATTGCCTCAATGACTGAGAATAGAGTTTGTTAGTTTCCAATGAAGTTTATGATTCATACTTGAAATTGTGATTGAATTGTTACTTTAGCATAAGAGATAATATAACTATATATATATATATATATATATATATATATATATATGTTGTTGTTCTAAGAATGATCATGACGCCCACATGTCCGTATTTTATTTTTATCGACACCTCTATCTCTAAACATATAAACATATTTTTCGATTTCGGCTTTCGCTTGAGGACAAGCGAGGTCTAAGCTTGGGGGAGTTGATACATCCATTTTGCATCATGCTTTTATATCGATATTTATTGCATTATGGGCTGTTATTGCACATTATGTCACAATACTTATGCCTATTCTCTCTTATTTTACAAGGTTTACATGAAGAGGGAGAATGCCAGCAGCTGGGATTCTGGGATGGAAAAGGAGCAAATATTAGAGACCTATTCTGCACAGCTCCAAAAGTCCTGAAACTTCACGGAAGTAATTTCCATAATATATAAAAGATATTGAGTGCAAGAAGAACCAGAGGGGGGCCACCCACCAGCCACGAGGGTGGGGGCGCGCCCTACCCCTCCTGGGAGTGCCCCCTACCTCGTGGGCCCCCTGGTGGCCCTCTGATGCCCATCTTCTGCTATATGAGGTCTTTCGTCCGAGAAAAAATAATAAGCAAGCTTTCGGGACAAGACTCCGCCGCCATGAGGCGGAACCTTGGCGGAACCAATCTAGGGCTCTGGCGGAGCTGTTCTACCGGGGAAACTTCCCTCCGGGACGGGGAAATCATCACCATCGTAATCACCAACGATCCTATCATCGGGAGGCGGTCAATCTCCATCAACATCTTCACCAGCACCATCTCATCTCAAAACCCTAATTCATCTCTTGTATCCAATCTTTGTATCCAAACCTCAGATTGGTACCTGTGGGTTGCTAGTAGTGTTGATTACTCCTTGTAGTTGATGCTAGTTGGTTTACTTGGTGGAAGATTATATGTTCAGATCCATTATGCATATTAATACCTGTCGGTGTCAAAACCGGCAGATCTCGGGTAGGGGGTCCCGAACTATGCGTCTAAGGCGGATGGTAACATGAGGCAAGGGACACGATGTTTTACCAAGGTTAGGCCCTCTTGATGGGGGTAATACCATACGTCATGCTTGATTGATATTGATGATATGAGTATTACAAGAGTTGATCTACCTCGAGATCGTAGAGGCTAAAACCCTAGAAGCTAGCCTATGGTATGATTCTTTTTATATGATCTATCAACTAGCCTGGCCTCGGTTTATATAATGCACCAGAGGCCTAGGATAACAAGAGTCCTAGCCGAATACGCCGGTGGGGAGGAGTCCTTGTCTTGATCACCAAGACTTCTGGACTCTTCCATGTATGCGGCAGCTGTCCAAACTGGCCCATGATTATACGGCCATGGGGGTCCTCGGCCCAATCTAGAAGATCGGGAGACGACATGGTGAGTACCCCCTAGTCCAGGACGCCGTTAGTAGCCACCTGAACCGGTCTTCAAGTTAGGGATGCTCCTCGATTCTTCCGAACTGTTCTTCATATTCGGTTGTCAGTCTTGAAAACTGGTTCAACAAATCTTCTCATCTTCGATCTTGAGAATCACCGAAATGCATTTGACGAGTTTACACGTCGGGTATTCGAGGAGCCTCTTTAAGTTTTCGGCCTTTATCAATGCCTTGTTATTTTTATGCCACACCTCGGGTTTGAAGTTGTTCCCGGGAGGCAGTGTCCTCTTGAGTCCGAGCTCTAACGCCGGACTGCATTCGAGGTATCTTTTGCAGCCGAGAACCATTGTCGGACTGCTTCTGAGCTCCAACGCCGAAATGTATCCGAGCTCCAACGCCGGACTGTGTCCAAGCTACAACGCCGGACTATATCCAAGATGTCATAGATCGTCGGTCCAAAAAAGTTGAAGGAGTTTAGCCAAGCTTAATGCTGGAAATGCCCTCTATGGAGCCAACCACTAGCAGCCGAGCTTTATGCCGAACTGCTTCCAAGGTGGTGCACCACCCCGACTGGGGGCCAATTTTTTGTCAATATTTTTGATTGGTGTAATTTATTCTCTGCCGAGATATATAGCCAGTAACCCTCAACATGTGTATCGGTTTAAAACCCGAGATGCACTTGAAGGATGATGTAAGACTACTGATTCCAGTAGCCGCTGAGACTCAGGGTGATTTGCAAAATTGGCCTGAGGATCAAGTCCTAGCTCGGCAGTATACTTCGGGATACAAAAAGCGACGTGCTTAGTCCTCGAGACTCAGGTTGGGTGCGGCCGACCAACCTGAGGGTCATAATCTCCTCGGAAACTATATTGCACTTAAAATTTTCTGCATTGGACAGGCAATGTAGTAGCCCCTGAGACACTGGTCGGGTGGCAACACCAGATCAGGGGATCGATGTGCCCCTTTAATATTTGTAAATAATAATCCCGAAGCCCAGTAGCCCCCGAGCCTTAATGCGGGCACGGGTGACCAAATTAAGGATCGATATCCATAGTAAAATCACAAATTATGTGTAATGACTCTATGTATCCAAGTACTTTACATCCTTAATGCACGGATCCGCATTGTACAAAACTTTGTTGACCGACCATCGGCTTCCACCTCCTCGGCTAGTAGCCGAGGAGTGTTTGTCCTACTTTATAAAGCCTTTATGAGGGCAAAGATTTATGACAAACAAGGCAATCTGGCCATACGGTTTTATAAACAAAGGTACGAGAGAGATATGTTATATTATTGTTTAACATAAGAAATGTCTTCCAAAGAAAATAGTCCCACTATCGGTTCCTTTCTTTGGGTTGTCATGCTAAGCATGATAATGAAACCTCAGCTCTAATGTAAGAGCAAAATATCGAGGATTTAGTTTGGGAGGCCAGTTAATAGACCCCGGTAGTGTTCGGCGGAAGTAGAGGTCAAGCCGTAAACACTTCGGTCATTGTTATGAATGGCCCGTCATTTAACACCGTCATCGTCGCTAACCAGTTTACGCTTATTATGACAGTCAGTTTTCAGCTTTCTCCACTGAGGTGTTTAACCATGTGAGCTGGAAGCACAATCGCAGTGGTTCTCCCTTTGCACACCTAGCCGAACAAAGCGGAACGTAGGAGGCAAGCGCAGGAGCCGGGCAACCCAACTATTGACAGAAGACACAATTCAAAACCAATGCATATATAGTGAGATCCGAGAATGTTTTGTCGAATCTATAAACGTGTCCGACATTGCACTGTGAGACTTGTGCTGGAAACACACAAATAGTTTAAAAGTGCCAAAAAGCTTGAAAAACCAAAAAACATCAGTAAAAACATGACGTCCGAACAAGATCAAGTGTTCGGTGCCAATCCGGAAATTGGAAGAGAAAGAAAATTGTGCTTCTGTCGTGTTTTGACAACGACCAAGAAGAAAACACATTTACATCTCATATATAAATTTTAAGAGCCCCCAAGTGACTTGGGTAAGAATTTTATGTATAATGATTGTATGTACCGAAGTACTTATATCATACTTGTGTTCACCCGAACTTTAAACGCGTCTTAACCGACCGTCGGCTTCTCCCTCTTCGGACAAGGGCCGAAATGTATCATGTACTCCGCTTGTCGAGGTATCGACGGTGTTTCCAATGACCAGGCAATCAGGCCATAAGGCTGTAACAGACAAAGTGCGCTCAGGGAACTTATGCTATATTACTAACGAAGTGTAAGAAGCATATTCGAAGAAAATACTACCCCCACCGATACCTTTCTTCGGTGCTCATTATTACAATGAGACTTGTGTAATATATTTTTTGTACGCGTGAGTTCCGTTGTGTGCCGACCATGGTTGAAAACAATAAGAGTGCTAGCTTTCGACTTCAACCATTCTGAGGTCAGAGCTCGGATGACCCGGTCGTGACAATCGCAGAGGTGCTCCCTCTACTCCCTAGCAGAACAATCGGGAATGTAGGGGTAAGCACAGGAGCCAGGCAACCCAGCTTGGAAATCGCTTAGGTCAATATGGTGCATATTGTGGCGTAATACACAAACAAGGAACGAAGCCGTACAAGTATAATCATATGCAAGAGTAAAAGATCCATCAAGGGAGCCCCCAAGTAAAACGGGGTATTTGAATTTGTGTGTCACAAACAAAGTTTTGACAAGGAGATTCTCTACAAGCAACTTTTTTTCAAAAAGGTATAATGCTTGGTCAAACCGAACACAAGTTAAAAATTTAAAACTTTGAGCATGAAGGCAACTTAGCTGGTTAATGTGTTCGGTATTGATGACGCGGCCTGAGCTTGATGCGGGACAAGGTTCCACCCCCCAAGTCGGTCTTAAGGTGGTGGAGCAAAGAGCTCGGCACTCCGAAGTGGCGACATAGCACGGTCAATGCGGGCCGGCAGAGTGATGCCGAAGTCCCTGGCATGGGGTAATGAAGTGTTCACAAAGCCCCCCGGCCGCCCGAGGTGACGTGGTATGTCAGTACGCCGAGTTGACGATACTGCCCAACCCGGATCATTTTCCTATGCGCAAAAAATAGTGCAAACCGAAGATAATAGTAATAATAATAATTAAAAAAATCGTTGCATAATAAATAATTTATGCAAAGTGAGTGATAAAAGAAATATGGCCTGGCGCCGAAGTCAATGTCGATGCAGGGTGTCGGTGTGATGCGGTAAAGGTGTGGCAAAGCCTGAACTCACATGTCGGTCTGAGTTCCGGATGCGGCGTTTGCCGGACCATGTACGGAAACTGACCGAACCACCATGCGACCGTCGTTAATGAGGCCATCATTTGATAGACCTATGTACATATGATGAACAAACCAGAGTAATAATTCCTTGGGAAAAATGAACCCGAACAAGCAAAAAATACTAGGATTAATAGCACCTGGTTTATTTGTTGTAGCAATCCGACGAAAGGTGATTCCAAAAATTGGGACTCGATAAAGCGACGGTATGGCGATGCTGGCAAAGGTTGGCTCGCCGAGGCAAAGCCCTCGGTCCAGCTAACATGACGAAGCTGGTCGGCTAGTGACGCCGAAGTCTCCGGAGTAGGTTGATGAAGAGATGGCGAGGCCCCCGGTCCAGCCGAGATGTCGAAGCCTCGATGTCAGCCGATGAGTCGAAGTAGGTCAGCATGATGGACACCAGCTTGAAGAAGCAATAGTGTGGTCCTGTCGATGCAGGTCGTGACATGGTCAATGCCGGCTTGATGAAGTGACTGTGCGGCGATGCCGGTATGCCCGCTCCGTGTAATCCGTGGGGGGCGATGTTGGTGATGATTTATCCTTCACAATGCCGGACTCTTGTTCGGCTTGCCGAGATGATTATCCGAAGAAGTTGAGCTCGGCTCAACAAAGTGACGACGTGTCTAGCGCAGGTCGGCAGCCTTGAAGCAATATTGCCGGACTGGTTTGACACCAGCATGATGATGAAGATGACCTCAGGGGAGGCTTAAAAATTTACGGGCACGTGTTTAAAAAAACACACAATACCGCAGAAGAGAATTCTTCTAAAAAGGTTGTCCAATATCACGTTCATAAAGAAACATGAATTCAGGTCGGATCCGTATTCGTGCAGAAAACGGATCCGAAAATTGGTCCACTCATCGGAAGGTTCCCGGAGTTTGAACCGTCGGATCGAGCAGAAATTTGGAGGGGTGGTAGATATGTGAATTCCACAGTAGATGAACAGTTGTATCTTCCAAAGGACCTCCGAGCTGGGCTCTGGAGACCACGTCCTAAACTCGTCCAGATTCTCGTCCAGATTTGATAGGGTTCCGGTATATCGTAGATTGTCAGAGATTCCTCCATCGGAACTCGACGAAATTTTACATGGCTGTTGTAGACGTAATTTCACACTATTCCACCGAAGCAATCGTCAAACCGACGCTCGAGGAGGTGGTGACGGCGAATACAAGTTCACTGTCCATAAAAACAGCACAGCCGCCCGAGGGCAATGTTGACGTTGAGCCCTTGAGCTCCATGGATGACTCCTCTATGATCATGATAGAGATCGGAGTTGATGTTGAAGAAAGCCCCCGTCCGCACATGACGATCGGAGATGGAGCACGCTCCTCGGTCGAGCCTAGGTGCCCGGTCGAGCTGGCGATGAAGATGCCGGCGTCGCAATTGACCTGCGAGCGAGCCATGGATCCTTTTGCCGATCACACAACGGAACTATCAATGAAAGCACCAATGTCGGTATCAAAACCAGCAAATATTGGGTAGGAGGTCCCGAACTGTGTGTCTAAGGCGGATGGTAACAGGAGGCAGGGGACACGATGTTTTACCCAGGTTCGGGCCCTCTTGATGGAGGTAATACCCTACGTCATGCTTAATTGATATTGATGATATGAGTATTACAAGAGTTGATCTACCTCGAGATCGTAGAGGCTAAAACCCTAGTAGCTAGCCTATGGTATGATTGTTGTATATGATCTATCGACTAGCCTGCCCTCGGTTTATATAATGCACCAGAGGCCTAGGATAACAAGAGTCTTAGCCGAATATGCCGGTGGGGAGGAGTCCTAGTCTTGATCACCAACTATTGTGAAATCTTCCGTGTATGCGGAAGTTGTGCAAACTGGACCATGAGTATACGGCCATGGGGGTTCTCGGCCCAATCTAACAGATCGGGAGACGACGTGGTGAGTACCCCCTAGTCCAGGACACCGTCAATACCCCTCTGATTATTAACATGAATATGCTTTGTGAGTAGTTAAGTTTGTTCCTGAGGACATGGGAGCAGTCTTGCTTTTAGTAGTCATGTGAATTTGGTATACGTTCGATATATTGATGAGATGTATGTTGTTATCCCTCTAGTGGTGTCATGTGAACGTCGACTACATGACACTTCACCATTGCTTGGGCCTAGAGGGAGGCATTGGGAAGTAATAAGTAGATGATGGGTTGCTAGAGTGACAGAAGCTTAAACCCTAGTTTATGCATTGCTTCCTAAGGGGCTGATTTGGATCCATATGTTTCATGCTATGGTTAGGTTTACCTTAATACTTCTGTTGTAGTTGTGGATGCTTGCAATGGGGGTTAATCATAAGTGGGATGCTTGTCCAAGTAAGGGCAGTACCCAAGCACCGGTCCACCCACATATTAAATTATCAAAGTACCGAACGCGAATCATATGAACGTCATGAAAACTAGCTTGATGATAATTCCCATGTGTCCTCGGGAGCGCTTTCCTTCATATAAGAGTTTCTCAAGGCTTGTCCTTTGCTACAAAAAGGATTGGGCCATCTTGTTGCACTTTATTTACTTTTATTACTTGCTACTCGTTGCAAATTACCTTATCACAAAACTATCTGTTACCCGTAATTTCAGTGCTTGCGGAGAATACCTTGTTGAAAACCGCTTATCATTTCCTTCTGCTCCTCATTGGGTTCGACACTCTTACTTATCGAAAAGGCTACGATAGATCCCCTGCACTTCTTGGTCATCAAGACTCTTTTCTGGCGCCCTTGACGGGGAGTGAAGCACCTTTGGTATGTCGATTTTCGCAAGGAAAAATTTATATAGTGTGCTCAATTTACTGTCACTTGTTACTATGGAAAGTAATCCTTTGAGGGGCTAGTTCAGGGTATCTTTACCCCGACCGGTAGAGAAAATAGTTGCTCCTCAACCTACTGAACCTACTGAAAATGTTTACTTTGAAATTCCTTCGGGTGTGATAGAGAAACTGCTAGCTAATCCTTTTGCAGGAGATGGAACATTACATCCCGACTTACAATTAATCTATGTGGATGAAGTTTGTGGATTATTAAAGCTTGCAGGTATGCCCGATGATGTTATCAAGAAGAAGGTCTTCCCTTTGTCATTGAAGGGAGATGCATGGACATGGTATAGGCTATGTGATGATATGGGATCATGGGACTATAAACAGTTGAAATTGGAATCCCATCAGAATTTCTATCCTATGCATCTTGTTCATCATGATCATGATTATATATATAATTTTTGGGCTCGCGAAGGAGAAAGCGTCGCTCAAACTTGGGGGAGGCTTAAGTCAATGTTATATTCATGCCCCAATCATGAGCTCTCAAGAGAAATGATTATTCAAAACTTTATGCTCGGCTTTCTGACAACAATCGCTCCATGCTCGATACTTCTTGTATTGGTTCCTTTATGATGAAGACTATTGAATTCAAATGGAAATTATTGGAGAGAATTAAACGCAACTCTGAAGATTGGGATCTCAAGAAGGTAAGGAGTTAGGTATAACACCTAAGTTTGATTGTGTTAAATCTTTTATGGATACCAATGTTTTCCAAAAATTTAGCACTAGATATGGACTTGACTCTGAAATAGTAGCTTCTTTCTGTGAATCCTTTGCTACTCATGTTGATCTCTCTAAGGATAAGTGGTTTAAATATCATCCTCCCATAGAAGTAAAAGTAGTTGAACCTATTAAAGTTGAAGAAAAGACTATCACTTATAATTATCCTATTGTTCCTACTTCTTATGTTGAGAAACCACCTTTCCCTGTTAGAATAAAGGATCATGCTAAAGCTTCAACTGTGGTTCATAAAAGTAATATAAGAACTTATGCACCCCGTGAGCAAGTTAAAGTTGAACCTAATATTGCTATTGTTAAAGATCTGTTGGCTGATAATATTGATGGGCATGTTATTTACTTTTGTGATGAGACTGCTAGAATTGCTAAACCTGGTGCTAAAGATAAACATAGACCTGTGGTAGGCATGCCTGTTTATTTCTATTAAAATAGGAGATCATTGTTATCATGGCTTGTGTGATATGGGTGCTAGTGCTAGTGCAATACCTATTTCCTTATACAAAGAAATTATGCAAGATATTGCACCAGCTAAGATAGAAGAGATCGGTGTTACCATTAAGATTGCTAATTGAGATACTATTTCACCAAATGGGATTGTTAGAGACGTTGAAGTCTTGTGTGGGAAGGCTAAATATCCTGCTGATTTCCTTGTTCTTGGTTCCCCTCAAGATAGCTTTTGCCCCATTATATTTGGTAGACCCTTCTTGAATACTGTTAATGCTAATATAGATTGCAAGAAGGATGTTGTTACTATTTGTTTGGATGATATGTATCATGAGTTTAATTTTTCTAAATTTCGTAGACAACCCCATGATGAAGAATTGCCTAGTAAAGATGAAATTATTGGTCTTGCTTCTATTGTTGTTCCTACTAATGATCCTTTAGAGCAATATTTGCTAGACCATGAGAATGATATGTTTATGAATGAAAGTAGGGAAATAGATGAAGTGTTATTTAAACAAGGACCCATTCTGAAACACAATTTGCATGTTGAAATCCTTGGGTATCCTCCTCCACCCAAGGGTGATCCCGTGTTTGAGCTTAAACCATTGCCTGATACTCTTAAATATGATTATCTTCATGAAAAGAAGATATATCCTATTATTATTAGTGCTAACCTTTCAGATCATGAAGAAAAGAAATTATTGAAAACTCTGAAGAAGCACCGTGCTGCTATTGGATATACTCTTGATGATCTTAAGGGCATTAGTCCCACTCTATGTCAACACAAAATAAACTTAGAGAATGACGCCAAACCAGTTATTGATCACAAATGACGGCTGAATCCTAAGATGAAAGAAGTGGTAAGAAAAGAAATACTAAAGCTCCTTGAGGCAGGTATAATTTATCCCATTGCTGATAGTCATTGGGTAAGTCATGTCCATTGTGTCCCTAAGAAGGGAGGTATCACTGTCGTTCCTAATGATAAAGATGAATTGATTCCGCAAAGAATTATTACAGGTTATAGGATTGTAATTGATTTCCGCAAATTAAATAAGGATACTAAAAAAGATCATTACCCCTTACCTTTTATTGTTCAAATGCTAGAAAGATTATCAAAACATACACATTTTTGCTTTCTAGATGGTTACTTTGGTTTCTCTCAAATACCTGTGTCAGCTGACGACCAAGCGAAGACCACTTTCGCTTGCCCTTTCGGTAATTTTGCTCATAGACGTATGCGTTTTGGTTTATGTAATGCACCTGCTACCTTTCAAAGATGCATGATGGCTATATTTTTTGACTTTTGTGAAAATATATGTGAGGTTTTCATGGATGATTTCTCTGTTTATGGATCCCCTTTTGATGATTGCTTGAGCAACCTTGATCAAGTTTTGCAGAGATGTGAAGAAACTAATCTTGTTCTGAATTGGGAGAAATGCCACTTTATGGTTAACGAAGGTATTGTCTTGGGGCATAAAATTTCTGAAACAGGCATTGAAGTTGATAAAGCTAAAGTCGATGCTATGGAAAAGATGTCATGTCCCAAGGACATTAAAGGTATAAGAAGCTTCCTCGGTCACACCGGTTTTTATAGGAGGTTCATTAAGGACTTTTCAAAAATTTCTCGGCCTCTGACTAATCTATTACAAAAAGATATTCCTTTTGTCTTTGATGATGATTGTGTAGAAGCATTTTAAATACTTAAGAAAGCCCTGATTTCTGCACCTATTGTTCTGCCGCCTAACCGGAATTTACACGTTGAAATTATGTGTGATGCTAGTGATTATGCTGTAGGGCCTATTCTAGGACAAAGAGTTGATAAGAAATTAAATGTTATCCAATATGCTAGTAAAACCCTAGACGGTGCCCAAAGAAATTATGATACTACTGAAAAGGAATTCTTAGCAGTTGTATTTGCTTATGATAAGTTCAGACCTTATATTGTTGATTCTAAAGTAACTATTCCCACTGATCATGTTGTTATTAAATATCTCCTGGAAAAGAAAGATGCTAAACCTAGACTTATTAGATGGGTTCTCTTGCTACTAGAATTTTATTTGCATATTATTGATAGAAAGGGAGCTGAGAACCCTGTTGCAGACAACTTGTCTAAGTTAGAAAATGTTCTTGATGACCCACTACCTATTGATGATAGCTTTCCTGATAAACAATTAAATGTCATAAATGTTTCTCGTACTGCTCCATGGTATGCTGATTATGCTAATTACATTGTTTCTAAATTTATACCACCTAGTTTCACATACCAGCAAAAGAAAAAGTTCTTCTATGATTTAAGACTTTACTTTTGGGATGACCCACATCTTTATAAAGAAGGAGTAGATGGTGTTATTAGACGTTGTGTACCTGAGCATGAACAGGAACATATCCTATGCAAGTGTCACTCCGAAGCCTATGGAGGACACCATGCTGGAGATAGAACTGCACACAAGGTATTGCAATCCGGTTTTTATTGGCCTACTCTCTTCAAGAATGCCCGTAAGTTTGTCTTGTCTTGTGATGAATGTCAAAGAATTCGTAATATTAGTAGACGTCAAGAAATGCCTATGAATTATTCACTTGCTATTGAACCATTTGATGTTTGGGGCTTTGTTTATATGGGACCTTTTCCTTCCTCTAATGGGTATACACATATCTTAGTTGTTGTTGATCACATTACTAAGTGGGTAGAAGGTATTCCAACTAGTAGTGCTCATCATAACACCTCTATTAAGATGCTTAAACAAGTTATTTTTCTGAGGTTTGGAGTCCCTAGATATTTAATGACTGATGGTGGTTCCCATTTTATTCATGGTGCTTTTCGTAAAATGCTTGCTAAGTATGATGTTAATCATAGAATTGCATCTCCTTATCACCCACAGTCTAGTGGTCAAGTAGAATTGAATAATTGAGAGCTCAAATTAATTTTGCAAAATACTGTTAATAGATCCAGGACGAATTGGTCCAAGAAACTTGATGATGCATTATGGGCCTATAGAACTGCATATAAAAATCATATGGGTATGTCTCTATGTAAAATGGTTTATGGAAAAGAATGTCACTTACCTCTCGAACTAGAACATAAGGCATATTGTTCTATTAAAGAGATCAATTATGATTTTAAACTTGCCGGTGAGAAGAGGTTATTTGACATTAGCTCACTTGATGAATGGAGAACCCATGCCGATGAGAATGCCAAACTGTTTAAAGAAAATGTTTAAAGATGGCATGACAAAAGGATACAAAAGCACGAGTTTAATGTAGGTGATTATGTATTGCTATACAACTCTTGTTTAAGATTTTTTGCAGGAAAACTTCTCTCTAAATGGGAAGGTCCTTACGTTATCGAGGAGGTTTATCATTCTGGTGCCATAAAAATCAACAACTTTGAAGGCACAAATCAGAAGGTGGTGAACGGTCAAAGAATCAAACATTATATCTCAGGTAATCCTGTAAATGTTGAAACTAATATTATTGAAACCGTAACCCCAGAGGAATACATAAGGGACACTTTCCGAAACGTTTCAGACCCCGAAAAGGAATAAGTACGTGGTATGGTAAGTAAACCGACTCCAAAATAGTTCTAATGGCAATATTTCTTCGTTTTGGAATATTTAAGAGAATAGGAAAACAAGAAGCAGACCGGAAAGTACATGAGGCTTCCACGAGGGTGGAGGGCGCGCCCCCCTGCCTCGTGGGCACCTCGTGTACTCTCCGGACTCCGTTTTCTTGCACGATACTTCTTCTGGTCGGTAAAAATTCATTATACAATCTCCCGAAGGTTTTGACCACCGTATCATGCAATTATCCTTTGTTCTTGTTTCGAGATGCTTTCCGTCAGGGTTGTCAAGGCCAGGCATCATATCGTCCCCCTCCTCCAACAATGGTGACAACGATGCTTGGCTAATGAAGATAGAGCTGAAGAGGGAAGAACCCATGGAGATCAGCAAGGATGAAGGGATCAGGAAGGCCACGGAGGACCAACTTCCGGCAGCAGAAGAAATCCTTCAACTTGATCACAATCTTCTTACCCTAACTGAGATCGAAGGTTTCAAAATGATTGAGTTAGCTCGTATACAAAACAAGTATCTCACACATAAAAATATTTTGTTGAAGGAGCATATGATCGCACTCAAGGGCATTATCCGCAAGTTGGAGGACCTCCTACGCTCGATGTGCGACTGTCCATCATCACCTCCATCTCCTTCACCAGCAAAAGAGATATAATCACATGGGTATGGGCACTCCCCTTGGCAACTGCCAAGCTTGGGGGAGTGCCCCGGTATCTTATCGCCATCACTTTTATCATTACCATTTTTCTTAGTTCGATCCTTTTGATAATATCTTGATCTAGTAGAATAAAGTTTTAGTATGATCTAGTTGTGAGTTTTTGCTTTATGATACTTCTATGTAATCGAGTCCGTGAGCTATATATAATAAAGTTTAGTGTTGAGTCAAGGGCCTGATTATTTTGCTATGATCCTGAGGGAATAAAATAAAAAGAGAAAGAACAAAAAGAAATAAAGAGATCATATGGATCTTATGGAGAGTAATGAGCTCACATATAAAGAGTATGATGAATAAAAGTTGTTGAGAGTTGACAAACATAGTTTTGGTCATCGTTGCAATTAATAGGAAGTAATAAAGAAAGAGAGGTTCACATATAAATATACTATCTTGGACATCTTTTATGATTGTGAGCACTCATTAAAGTATGATATGCTAAAGAGTTGACGTTGGACAAGGAAGACAACGTAATGGGTTATGTTTTCTTTCATCCGAGATAAATTATATTGTCATGGATCATCCAACATGTTGAGCTTGCCTTTCCCTCTCTTGCTAGCCAATTTCTTTGCACCAAGTAGAGATGCTGCTTGTGCTTCGGAATATCCCTAAACCCAGTTTTGCCATGAGAGTCCACCATATCTAGCTATGGATTGAGTAAAATCCTTCAAGTAAGTTGTCATCGGTGCAAGCAATAAAAATTGCTCTCTAAATATGTATGACTTATTAGTACGGAGAAAATAAGTTTTATAGGATCTTGTGATATGGAAGAAATAAAAGCAACGGACTACATAATAAAGGTCCATATCACAAGTGGCAATATAAAGTGATGTTCTTTCGCATTAAGACTTTCTGCATCCAACCATAAAAGCACATGACAACCTCTGCTTCCTTTCGTGGATCTAAGACTGATAGTAGAATGGGGGGTAGGTATGAGGAGGCAAGATCCTAGCTATGGAGTAGTTGTACACACGAGTTTACGAGTTCAGGCCCTTCGCGGAGGAAGTAACAGCCCTACGTCTCGGTGCCCTGAGGCGGTCAACTGGATTGTATGTGTGTGTGAGTTTACAAAGGATGTGAACCCTTGTCCTAGAGGAGGGGGTGGCTTATATAGAGTGCGTCAGGACCCCAGCCAGCCCACGTTACAAGGGGTTCAATGTACATAAAGAAGGAGCGTTACAGGTAACGTCCGTATTAAAGTTCTATAAATGATAATCAAGTCTATGGGTAAACGCCCGACTGTTGCTGTGTAGAGTGACTTTAGATCTTCTGTTTGTTGAGTGATTTCTGTGACGGTCGAGTGACATTGATTCTTCCGAGTGGAATGTCTCTGGTCGAGTGGATGATGGTACCATTTGAATGCTTCTGGCTTTAGGGTGATGTCCTTGGGGAGGGCGTCTAGGTCAGGACTATGACCCTACCCTAGGTATATAGCTTCATCATTAGCCACCGAATTGTTCGGGGCTTGAGTGGAGAAGGAGTTGAGAGTCCCTCCGATTCAATTTTCGTGCTTCGGGAGTGACTTATTGCGACCAAGCGAACAATCATGATGACCTCAACTTCTTTTTAGTCGCCTTGATCCATTCTTGAATCTGCCGAGTGAACTTTACTGCGATGTCTTGAGTACTGATATGGAAATGATATCATGGGATTCAGATTTGGGCAAGCGCGTGGGACGGGTGAGGCCGCAATAATTGGAAGGGATTAGGTGAGCCCGCCTCGATCACCGCGCCACCTTTTTCGCCACGTACCTCGCATGCGACTATTGCAGGATTTGATTGTATCGTCCGGACCCACAAGTTAGCCACTCAGAAACGGCCCCATATAAGTGTGCCAGATTGGGGTTTTGTGCACAGCGTGTCGCTATTCGTCTCCTTTCTCCTCTGCTTTCTCCGCCATCCCATCTCCGCTCCCAGCGTCGCTGCTCCGTCGAGTTGCGCCTGCAGCCATGGGGAAGGAGAAGATGGTGGCTCTGGAGCGCGCGAAGAAGGAGACGGCGAAGGCGAAGGGGAAGAGGTCCAGCTGGGGCGGATCCTCATCAAGGTCTGGCCTGCCGCGCGGCTGGATCCAGCGCGACTAGATCCGGTCGACGATCAGCCAGGACGACATCGATGATCTGGTCGAGGGAGGACTGATCCCCCATGAATTGGCGCAGCTTCCGGAAGGAGAGACTGAACCACGTCTGCGAGATGGTGAGTGTGTACTCCTCGCAACTCATGTCGACCGTGGTTTTTCTCTGCCTCCCCATCCTTTTTCCGGGGGTTCCTGAACTTCTTTGGAGTACAACTTCACCATTTCAATCCCAACTCCATCGTATATCTTGCCGCCTACATATCCATGTGCGAGAATTTCTTAGGTTGTAGGCCACACGCTGGGGTCTTTTCAAGCACATTTTCACTTGCCGTTCTCACTCGGTCAAGAAGGCCAATCCGAGTGACGAGAAAATGTACGTGATTTAGATGTGCGGGGGTCTTGGGATTCAGATGAGGAACAAAAGCATTTTCCCAGCCATGATCCTTCCCGAGTCAGTCCAGGGTTGGCAGTCGAGAAGTCTTCCGCATTGAAAGTGATCCCAGAGGAGAGAGCGCAAGTGAAGGTGTTGGTCGAGCGGGTGGTCCAGCTCGTCCGGGACGGCGTGACCGGTATGGATCTGCTGGAGGTATTCCTCAAATGACGCATCCAGCTGCTCCAAGCTCGCGATCATCCAATGTGGATGTACTCGGGCATTGAGGATTCCACTCGGTCCACCCGGAGGAGATCGATGAGGGCACGGTGGAGAAGTGGCTGAGAGGCATCACAGGCAACAAGGATAACCCCAGGGGGTCCAGGAGGGTCACTCCATTTGACAATTCGTGCCAGCCAGACCAGGTCTGACTCTTGATTGCCGAGTACTTTTTTGATTAATCATGTAAACGCCTGTTGATGACTGGCTGTTTTTTGCTTTGCTTGTTATCTTTCAGGCTCTTACTGAGATGTATTCAATGCCCAACGGAGAGCAAGAGAAGGACTCGGAGGAGGAGGCGAGTGGAGGCGATAGTGGCGAGTGGCACTCGGACAAGGAGGATGGTGAGGAGAGAGGCGACAAGAGTGACGAAGAAGTGGTCGACTCGCCTCCTCGCAGAGAAAAAAGGTCCAAGCACGCTCACGACCCGGAAAGCCTCCACGCCACGGTGGCCACTCCTCGGACGTCCTCTCCAGTGCCGACTGAGAAGACACAGAAGCAATCTAAAGTTGCACCTCCTCCAGCTCCGAAACCACCGAAGGCTGCCTCACCCAAACCTCCGAAGGCTTTGCCCAAGATCAAAATGGTCATTCCTACTATCTCTGGGTAATAATCTGACCTGATTCTTTGGTTGACTCTGTGTAACAAACATGACCGATTGAATATATTGAAATTTGCAGAGCTGCCACTTCTGGGACTTCCACCCGCCAGTATAAAGACGAGGACATGGAAGATGCAGTCACCTCCAACCCGGGTACAATTCTCATGATCGTGTTCTCGATTATATGGTCGATTAAATTCTGGTGACTCATCTAGGGTCGGCTGATTTCTTTGCAGCCCCTCCCAATGTCATTGAGCTTCCGGATGATGACGAGGACATGTCGCTGAGGCCTAGGAAGAAGAAGGCAATAACTAGCAAGACATCCCAGTCGGAGCCGGCGGCGGAGCGGGTAGTTCAACAGCTCGAAGATGCCAGTAAGGTTTCTGTAACCTTTTCTGACCCAGTGTCGAGTGCGCGCCCCACGTCGTCGACTGCACCAGAGCTTGTTTCAACCATCCAACTTGATGCCTCGGATCTCGAAGCCGCTTCGTCTTGACTATCTGTCCCCTTCTTTGCCGCTCATCATGTTCCAGAATGCCAGTCGGACGCCGCTGTGGAGGCCATTCGTCAGGCTGGCATTATGATGGAGCGAGTGAAGGTGGTGCATGAAAGCAGTCAGGCTGCTTACGGCAGCGCGGCTCTTCGAGCCAATGTCTAGGTAAGTTAACTCCCAACTGAACTTGTTCTTTTAGGATATGCTACCTGAATATTTTCCTTCGTGCAATAGTTCATTGTCTTGCAATTCGAGATTGTACACCCACTGGGTGCTTTGTCATATTTTTTTGTACTCGGTCTGGGCAGACCAGCCGAGTGGAATCCGAACCAGTGGGGGCATGCCAAGTGCACCCACTGGGTGTAGTCCTCGAGACCGCAGTCGACTGCTGGCAGTGAGTTGGGGTCTAAGTACTTCTTTCTCTCCCTTCTTTTTTTACTCGGCCTGGGCGGACCTGCCGAGTGGAATCTGATCCAGTGGGGGCACGCTAAGTGCACCCACTGGGTGTAGTCCCCGAGACCGCAGTCGACTGCTGGCAGTCGGTTGGGGTCTGAGTAGTCTTGAAGTTTTATTCACTCGGAAGTAAATAATCTTTGATCTTGTCGATTGATATGTCTTTTACTCATTGTAGAAATCATGTACACTTATCTCCAAGTTCGCCGAATTTGAGGAAAAGCAGAGGCAACTCAACCTTGACCTGGAGTTGGCTTAGCAGAACTTAAAGAAGGCTCAAGATGAAGTCGCTGGTACGGAAGGTAACGTCCTGTCAACTGCTTATCTTGACCATCCTTCAAGTTACCTCTTCGTTCTTCTGTTTGATCTAAATATGTATTTTGCAGAGAAAATGAGGCTGGCCCTAGAGAAGAAGGACTTGGACCTTGCAGCTGCGCAGAAGGAGGCTTAGGAGAAGACTGCCCTTGCTGACCAGAAACTGGCTTCGGTCGGAGAGCTAGAGGAGGAAATCAACAAGTTGAAGTCGTCTCTCACTGAATCCAATCGAGAGGAGACTCGTCTGAAAAAAGATAAAGTGGCTCTGAACGACCAGCTGGAAAGCATGACTCATAGGAGGAACGATTTGGAGGCTTATCTGAAAGCTCTCGTCAAGAAACTCTTTCTTATGCTCGAAGGTACCCCCTTTTTACCCGACTGTTTTACTGTCTGCGAGTTAGTCCTGACCAGTTGACTCATTAACTCCTTGACTCTGCAGAATTCTGCCAAAACTTTGAAGAGGAGACTGGACGAATCGAGACAGGCTTGGACCCTATCCTTTCTCCAGTCAGTGACGAGGCTGCCATGAATGTGCTTCGACTGGAATCCCGCGTCGCTAGTGTTACAAGTTATCTTGCCCGTCTGAAGGTGGCAGTTTCACATATCGACTTATCGCTCTGGCCAAGGGCAACTCTTTAGAATGACCTCGAGTCTTTGATGACTCGGCTCAATGAGGTCCCCGGTCGAGTGCGGGAATGGAAGAAGTCCTCTGCCCGATGCAGTGCTGACGTGGCCCTGTCGCTGGTTAGGGTCCACTGCAAAGAAGCTCAATAAGAGAAGCTGGCGGCGATCAAGGTCGGCAACACGAAAAGGCACGACTTCCAATCCTTCATGGAGACTTTCACTGCTTCTGCCACTCGGGTCGTGGACGGGGTCGAATTGGACAAGTTCGTCGAGCCTACAAGTCCTCCTCCTGTCGAGTGAATAAACTTGATACTTAAACTTGCTTTAAATTTGCCTCGGAATGCCAAGTGGTTTTTTAACCGTTAAACTCTTTCGGGCCTGATGCCTGAGTACTTTTATCTTGGTCCTCAAACTTTTGAGATTTATCTGATCTTGGTTCATCTTCTGCATGTGCTTGCATTTTCCTTCGTGCGGAACTTATTTTTCACTCGGAGTATTTCTTGAAATCCAGCTCCGAGGGAGATACCTCAGTCAACCTGCACGTCGTCGTCCTTGCGGATAGGGATGGAGCGTGCGTTATACTTGTGGCATAACTCCGAGGAGAGAGTTGCAGTCGACTTGCACCTCGTCGTCCTTGTGGATAAGGATGGAGTGTGCGTTGTACTTGTGGCGAAGCTCCGAGGAGAGAATTGCAGTCGACCTGCACCTCGTTGTCCTTTCGGATAGGGATGGAGCGTGTGTTGTACTTGTGGAGTAGCTCCGAGGAGAGAGTTGCAGTCGACCTGCAGCTCGTCGTCCTTGCGGATAGGGATGGAGCGTGCGTTGTACTTGTCGCGAAGCCCCGAGGAGAGAATTGCAATTGACCTGCACCTCGTCGTCCTTGCGGATAGGGATGGAGCATGCGTTGTACTTGTGGCGTAGCTCCGAGGAGAGAGTTGCAGTCGACCTGCACCTCGTTGTCCTTGCGGATAGGGATGGAGCGCACGTTGTACTTGTGTCGCAACTCCGAGGAGAGGGTTGCAATCTTGTTGTCTTAGGCGAGTACTGGACTACAGCAAAGTCCCCGAGTGTGAGGTTTGCTCATCACTCGGTAGGATTTTTGAAACTTAGGCGAGCACTGGACTGCAGCTAAGCCTCCGAGTGTGAGGTTTGCTCATCACTCGGTAGGATTTTTTCAACTTAGGCGAGCACTGGGCTGCAGCTAAGCCCCCGAGTGAGAGGCTTGCTCAGCACTCGGTAGGATTTTTTCAACTTAGGCGAGTATCGGACTGCAGCTAAGCCCCCGAGTGTGTAGTTTTCTCATCACTCGGTAGGATATTTGAAACTTAGGCGAGCACTGGACTGCAGCTAAGCCTCCGAGTGTGAGGTTTGCTCATCACTCGGTAGGATTTTTTCAACTTAGGCGAGTACTGGATTGTAGCTAAGCCCCCGAGTGTGAGGTTTGCTCATCACTCGGTAGGATTTTTGAAACTTAGGTGAGCACTAGACTGCAGCTAAGCCTCCGAGTGAGAAGTTTGCTCATCACTCGATAGGATTTTTAAAACTTAGGCGAGCATTGGAGTGCAGCTAAGCCTCCAAGTGAGAGGCTTGCTCATCACTCGGTAGGATTTTTTCAACTTAGGAGAGTACTGGACTGCAGCTCAGCCCCCGGGTGAGAGGCTTGCTCATCACTCGGTAGGATTTTTTCAACTTAGGCGAGTAGTGGACTGCAGCTAAGCCCCCGAGTGAGAGGCTTGCTCATCACTCGGTAGGATTTTTCTTTTTTCAACTTAGGCGAAATGGATTCGCAGCTAAGCCACCGAGTGAGAGGCTTGCTCATCACTTGGTAGGATTTTTTAAACTTAGGCGAAATGGATTCACAGCTAAGCCACCCACTGGGGGATTTCAGAAACAAACGTAAGCAATCGACAATCATTTTAGAAGACTGTAAAAACTCTTGTCTTTGATAAACAAACTACAAAGGTGCTTCTTATTACATCCCAATAGACTGAGTGCTTAAGTATAAAAGGGGCGGACGTTGTAGAGGTGGTATGCTCCATTGTGGAGCACTCTCGTGACAATGAAGGGCCTTCCTAGGCAGGAGCAAGCTTGCGTGGTTTCTGTTGATCCACTTGGAGAACCAAGTCTCCCTCTTGAAATGCTCGACCCCTCACGGTTTTGGCATGGAATCGACGCAGGTCTTGCTGATAGATGGTTGATCGGATCAAGGCCATCTCTCTTTCTTCTTCCAGGAGATCAACTACATCTTGCCATGCCTGTTCTGCTTCTTCTTCTGAGAAAAGCTCGACTCAGAAGTACAACTTTGGCTCCATAAACCAAGAAAAAGGGGGTTCTGCCAGTCGACCGATTGGGAGTTGTCCTCAATCCCCACAATACTGATGGAAGTTCATCGACACAGGCTCCTGCTGCATGTTTGAGGTCACGCATGAGTCGGGGTTTCAGTCCTTTGAGAATCAATCCATTTGCTCTTTTAGCTTGCCCATTCGACTCGGGGTGGACGACTGAAGCATAGTCGACTCGAGTACCTTGGGAAGCACAGAAAGTTCTGAACTCATCAGAATCGAAGTTTGACCCGTTGTCAGTGATGATGCCGTGTGGAACACCATATCTGAATGTTAACTCTCTGATGAAGCTGACAGCAGTACTGGCTTCAAGGTTCTTGATAGGCTTGGCTTCAATCCACTTGGTGAACTTGTCGACTGCTACAAGCACATGAGTGAATCCACTCCTACCAATCCTTAGAGGTCCAACCATATCCAATCCCCAAACAGCAAAAGGCCAGACGAGTGGAATGGTCTTCAGGGCCGATGCGGGCTTGTGAGACAT
Source organism: Triticum aestivum (assembly GCF_018294505.1). Lineage (NCBI taxonomy): Eukaryota > Viridiplantae > Streptophyta > Magnoliopsida > Poales > Poaceae > Triticum > Triticum aestivum. The sequence continues at coordinate 704,442,537 of NC_057806.1, forward strand.
GTTGGAGTAAAACTGGCAACCTTCACATTTGTCGACTATTTCTGTTGCCATGTCATTTGCCCGTGGCCAGTAAAATCCAGCTCGGTATGCTTTTGCCACAATGGTCCGAGAGGACGCATTGTTACCACAGGTCCCCGAGTGGATGTCATTGAGGATCACTCGACCTTCTTCAGGTGTTACGCATTTATGCAAACTCCAGTCACACTTTCTCTGAACAACTGTCCTCTTATCACAATAAAGGCTTTAGATCAACGGACGATCTATCGAGCCTCTTCTTCATACTCTGGGAGTTCCTTTCTAAGAATGTACGCGATATATGGTACTGTCCAATCGGGGGTGATGACCAAAACCTCCATAACCAAATCGACCGCGGCTGGAACCTCGATTTCAGTCGGATCGATGGCACTCTTTGGCTGCGGGGGCTCTTCAGTGAAGGAATCTTCTTGAACTGAAGGTGTATGAATATGCTCCAGGAACACATTGCTGGGAATGGCTTCCCTTTTGGAGCCTATCTTTGCCAGATCATCGGCTGCTTGATTTTTCAGTCGAGGGATGTGATGGAGCTCTAACCCCTCAAACCTCTTTTCTAACTTTCTCACTGCATTACAATAACCAGTCATAGCTGGGCTTCTGACATCCCACTCCTTCATCACCTGATTGACCACTAAATCCGAGTTGCCATAGACCATGAGGTGACAGACGCCGAGTGAAATAGCCATACGCAACCCGTACAGAAGTGCCTCATATTCAGCTTCATTGTTGAAGGAGTCAAAGTGAATCTGGAGAACATAGCTGAGTTTGTCACCACGGGGGATACCAACACCACCCCTGCACTGGAACCATTCAGCATCTTGGACCCATCGAAGAACATGGTCCAATGCTCCGAGTGAATTTGGGCCGGAGGTTGTTGTTCGATCCACTCAGCGAGGAAATCAGCTATTGCTTGGGACTTGATAGCTTTCTTTGCCTCAAATTTGATGTCCAGGGGAAGGAGTTCAATCGCCCACTTTGCCACTCGACCAGTTGCATCTCTGTTCCTCAGAATCTCTGATAATGGAGCGTCGCTGACGACTGTAATGGAATGATCAGAGAAATAGTGTGCAACCTTCTTCGTGGTCATGTAAATCCCATAAACAAGCTTCTGGTGATGTGGATATCTTAGCATCGACGGAGTTAGAACTTTAGAAACATAATATACTGGGCACTGAACTTTATACGCTTTTCCTTCTTCCTCCCGCTCGACCGTGAGTACTATACAGACAACTTGTCCAGTGGCTGCAATATAAAGCAGTAGAGGCTCTTTGCTGATTGGTGCAGCAAGCACTGGCTGGGTGGAAAGCAGGGTTTTGAGCTCTGCAATGCTGCATCAGCTTCAGGAGTCCACTCAAACTTATCAGACTTCTTCATTACTCGGTAAAGAGGCAATGCCTTTGCACCAAGGCGGGAAATGAATCGACTCAAGGAGGCCAAACAACCAGTAAGCTTCTGGACATCGTGCACATGCACAAGGCATTTCATCCGAAGTATAGCACCAACTTTCTCTGGGTTAGCGTCGATCCTTCGTTCGGAAACAAGGAAACCGAGTAACTTTCCGCCTGGAACTACGAATGTGCACTTTGATGGATTAAGCTTGATATCATATATTCTGAGATTGGCAAAGGTTTCAGCAAGGTCAGCCAGCAGGTCAGAACCTTTATGTGACTTGACCACAATGTCATCCATGTATGCTTCCACATTCCGAGTGCTTTTTGTCAGCAGACACTTCTGGATCATCCTCATGAATGTGGCTCTGGCGTTCTTTAAGCCGAATGGCACGGTGACATAACAGAAGCATCCGAATGGAATGATGAAAGCCGTTTTTATCTCATCAGGTCCATACAGTCGTATCTAATGGTACCCGGAATAGGCGTCCAAAAAAGACAAACGCTCACACCCCGAGTTGAGTCGACGATTTGGTCGATGCGGGGGAGAGGAAAATGATCTTTTGGGTAGGCCCAATTGATATGCTTGACGTCAATGCACATGCGAAGTGAATCGTCCTTCTTGGGGACCATGACAACATTGGCGAGCCACTTGGAGTGGTAGATTTCTCGGATGAACTCAGCTGCTAGGAGCCGTGCCACTTCCTCACCAATTGCTTTTCTCTTCTGGACGGCAGACCGTTGGAGATGTTCCTTGACTGGTTTTACTTTTGGGTCGACTCGCAAACGATGCTCGGCCAGTCCCCTAGGTAAACCCGGCATGTCAGAAGGTTTCCATGCAAAGATGTCCCAGTTCTCACGGAAGAACTGGATGAGCGCTTCTTCCTATTTGTTGTCGAGTGTTGTTGAGATATGGGTCGGAGCAGCATTGGGATCGGTCGAGTGAATATGAATCGACTTTGTTTCACCGGACGACTGAAATGCAGAATTTGTGGCAGGCTTCTTGGCTCGCAGCAAATTACTCGGATCTGCATTTTTCTGATATTCTTGCAGTTCTACTACTGCCGTTTGTGCATCGGCAATTTTTGAGCCCTTTTGGAAGCACTCTTCTGCCTTCTGCTGATTACTAGTGATAGTGATTACTCCTCTAGGTCCAGGCATCTTCAATTTGAGATACACGTAACATGGTCGAGCCATAAAGCGTGCATAAGCGGGACTACACAGAATAGCATGGTAAGCACTCTTGAAATCCACTACCTCAAATGTGAACTTTCCTTGCGGTAATTCTTGGAATCACCGAAAACCACATCAAGGGTGATCTGGCCGAGTGACTGAGCCTTCTTGCCAGGTATAACGCCATAGAAACTCATGTGGCGTTCACTAAGCTTGGACATCAGAATTGCCATTCCCTTCAAAGTTTCAGCATAAAGGATATTCAGGCCACTGCCACCATCCATTAGCACTTTAGTCAGTCTAGTGCCTTCAACTACTGGGTCGACCACCAGTGCTTGCCTCCCAGGGGTGGCTATATGTGCTGGATGGTCCGACTGGTCGAATGTGATGGCAGTCTGGGACCACTTTAGATAACTGGGTGTTGCTAGAGCAACCATGTTTACTTCTCTGTTAATAACTTTCAATCGACTTTTGCTTTCAACATCAGCAAAAATCATCAGCGTGGAATTGACATTGGGAAAACCATCATCATCTTCTTAACTATCCTCACCTCTGTCCGACTCCTTTTCCTTCTCCTTGGGTTGTTTCTCTCGGAACTACTGGATCAGGAGACGACACTGTCGAGTGGTGTGTTTAGGTTAAATGAGATTCCCCTCTTCATCTTTTTTGGTATGAATATGGCACGGTAAATCCAACACATCATTCCCATCTTGATCTTTAACTTTTTTGGGAGTCCAGGGCCCTTTGGGTTTCCTTTGAACTTTCCTTAGGCAACAACTAAAGCTTCACTAGGAGCAGCTGGTTCGACCTTTCGCTTCTGTTTCTGACTGGAATTCCCGCCTCCGGTTTCTTGGGCGATTGTTTTGTGCTTGCCACTCCGGAGTCAGTTTTCCTCTTCACCATTGGCATACTTGGTGGCAATCTCCATCATTCGTCTCAGGGACATATCTCCTGTCCCGCCGAACTTCAGGTTCAACTCTCTGTACTTAACTCCTTCCTTGAAGGCACAAACTGCTTGGTGATCCGACACATTCTCCACTGTGTGGTGCACAGTGATCCATCTCTGGATATAATCTCTCAAGGTCTCATTCGGCTTCTGAACACAGGAATGTAATTCTGTCAACCCTGCTGGCCTTTTGCAAGTACCTTCAAAGGTTCTAACAAACACTCGAGCAAGTTCCCCCCAACTATATATGCTGCCAGGAGCCAATTGATTCAACCACGCTCTGGCTGAGCCCTCCAACATCAAGGGAAGCTGCTTCATGGCCACATCAACATTGCCGCCACCAATCTGCACAGCCACTCGGTAGTCCTCAAGCCAAGTGTCTGTCTTGGACTCGCCAGTGAACTTGCTGACTCCAGTCGCTAACCTGAAGTTGGGGGGAATCACTGCTGCTCTGATGGCTCCGCTGAAACACTAAGGTCCTGAAACGTGCACCCTGCTTCTGGTCGGATAATCCCTATCATGGCCTTCTCTGTGAGCTCTGTTCCTATCAACCAGACCTTGAACGAGAATAGATATTGCATCAAAGCCTGGCTCTCTGGGGTCGAACGGAATTCTTCGTTCGCCGCTGTGGGGGCGCCTGTCATCTTGCCGCCGCGGCACGTATGACCCACTCCTCAGAGGAGGCGTGGGCACTCGACGACGGTCATCGTGGTCGAGTCGATGATCATACTGCTCACGGTTCCTGTACTGATCTTGCCGGTGCCCACGTCCCTCACGCCGCGGAGGCGATCTTGGGCTGTGAGCAGATTGGACAGTATCTGCCACCGCAGATCTACTATGAATCCTATTCCACTACTGAGATATTGTTGTATTCTGCTCTCCTGCTGGCCGGAGTAAAGCCCAGATCTGCATCAAACCTCGGCCAGCTTCTGACTGTGAAGGTTGAATTGACTCTGCTATTCGAGCTGCAGCTGTGAGATTCGGATCGGAGTTCGGTATACCTGAGTTGGAGGCAGAAAAAGTTGTGGTCGACTGGACTCAGGAATCCGCTGCCAAGCACGCTCATCGAGTGCGCGCTGGAGGTTCTCCAGTCGAGTGCGCTCAGCCAAGTTGGCCAGGCGCGCCTCCTCCAAGGCCTGGGCCTCGGGGGTTTCTCCAAGGATAGGAGTGTGGAGTGCATCCATATTACAGCGGCGAAGATCTTCCCTCCGCTGCGAAGAGAGGGGTTCGGGGCGGTACTCCTCGTGGACATGTGATGTGTCAGCCACGCCATCGCCTCCGTCTTCACGGGGGAAGCCAAGAGGACTGCGTCGTCCATTGACCATCAAGACTTCCACCGCGGGCTCGCTGTTGTCGCACTCGGATGCAGTCTCGACGGAGCCAGTCGACAGATCGAACAGGCCATAGACAGTTTCATCGGGCTCGATCAACGCGATTTGTGGGGTGGTCGATTGGCGGGCCACCGCATGTCTCACCCACCGCTGAAGCCGCGACCGACCGGATCGCTGACGCCGGCGAGCAACGGGAAGCAAGGATGCCGTAGGAGCCGACTGGTACTAAGTCGACGACTGTCGAAGAAGGATGCCGCGGACGCATGCGCGGAAGTGCGTCGCCCCGCGGACGGGGAGTGCCTCGACGTCGAGTGGAGCCTCGTGGAGTCAAGCGGAGTCGTCGGCGATGAAGATGAGCGCGCTGAGACGGATCTCGCGGCCTTCAGCCAATCCTCCACCGGAAACCATGATGACGGGAATCAGAAGAATCGCAACTTCTCCAACAAACTGCTAAGACACCTGCCCCACGGTGAGCGCCAACTGTCGTGGATCTAAGACTGACAGTAGAATGGGGGGTACGTATGAGGAGGCAAGATCCTAGCTATGGGGAGAACATTCAAATATTATTCATAGATAGACTTGATCATAAACCCACAATTCATCGTTCTCAACAAACACACCGCAAAAAGAAGATTACATCGAATAGATCTCCACGAGAGAGGGGGAGAACATTGTATTGAGATCCAAAAAGAGAGAAGAAGCCATCTAGCTACTAGCTATGGACCCGTAGGTCTGAAGTAAACTACTCACACTTCATCGGAGGGGATTGGATGATGATGTAGAAGCCCTCCGTGATCGATGCCTCCTCCGACGGAGCTTCGGAACAGGCCCCAAGATGGGATCTCATGGATACAGAAAGTTGCAGTGGTGGAATTAGGTTTTTGGCTCTGTCCCCGATCGTTTGGGGGTACGTGGATATATATAGGAGGAAGAAGTATGTCGGTGGAGCTTCGAGGGGCCCATGAGGCAGGGGGCGCATCGTAGGGGGGGGGCGCCCCCTACCCTCGTGAGCACCTCGTGGCTTTCTTGACGGAGGGTCCAAGTCTCCTGGATCTTATCTGATGAGAAAATCACGTTTCTGAAGGTTTCATTCCGTTTGGACTCCGTTTGATATTCCTTTTCTTCGAAAACCTAAAACAAGCAAAAAACAGCAATTCTAGGTTGGGCCTCTGGTTAATAGGTTAGTCCCCAAAATAATATAAAAGTGGAAAATAAAGCCCAATAATGTCTAAAACAGTAGATAATATAGCATGGAGCAATCAAAAATTATAGATACGCTGGAGATGTATCAAGAGACTATTTGACCTTAGCTCACTTGATGAATGGATAACCCAAGCCTATGAGAATGTCAAACTATTTAAAGAAAAAATTAAAAGATGGCATGAAAAAAGGATACAAAAATGTGAGTTTAATGTACGCGATTATGTATTGTTATACAACTCTCATTTAAGATTTTTTGCAGGAAAACTCCTCTCTAAATGGGAAGGTCCTTACGTTATCGAGGAGGTCTATTGTTCTGGCGCCATAAAAATCAACAACTTTGAAGGCACAAATCCGAGGGTGGTGAACGGTCAAAGAATCAAACATTATAGCTCAGGTAATCCTATAAATGTTGAAACTAATGTTATTGAAACCATAACCTTCGGAGGAGTATATAAGGGACACCTTCCAGAACATTTCAGCCTCCAAAAAGGAAGAGGTGTGTGGTACGGTAAGTAAACCGACTCCAAAACAGTTCTAATAGCAATTTTTCCATTTTGGAATATTTAAGAAAATAAGAAAATTAGAAGTAGTCCGGAAAGGACACGAGGCATCCACGAGGGTGAAGGGCGCGCCCTACCCCCCTTGGCGCGCGCCCTGCCTTGTGGGCACCTTGTATGCCCTCCGGACTCCGTTTTCTTGCACGATACTTCTTTTGGTCGGTAAAAATTCATTACATAATCCCTCGAAGGTTTTGACCACCGTACCACGAAAATATCCTCTCCTTTTGTTTCGAGTTGTTTTCTACCAGAGTTGTCAAGGCCAGGCATCATGTCATCCCCCTCCTCCAACAATGGGGACGACGATGCTTGGCTAATGAACATAGAGCTGAAGAGAGAAGAACCTGGGGAGATCAACAAGGATGATAGGATCAAGAAGGCCACGGAGGATCAAGCTTCGACGGCAGAAGAAGAAGACATTCTTCAACCTCATTACAATCTTCTTACCCCTACTAAAATTGAAGCTTTCAAGATGATTGAAATAGTTCGAGTGCAGAACAAGTATCTAACTCGTGAAAATATTCTGTTGCAAGAACATATCATCGCACTGAAGGGCATTATTCGTAAGTTGGAACACCTTCTACGCTCGATGTTGGACGACAAGCCTACGTCATCAACAATCCCTTCATCACTACCACCAAAGGAGAATTGAGTATCGGGTATGGGCACTCCCCTTGGCAACTGCCAAGCTTGGGGGAGGCGCCCCGGTATCGTATCACCATCACACTTCTATCTTTACCGTTTTTATTAGCTTGATCCTTTTGGTAATATCTTGATCTAGTAGAATAAAGTTTTAGTATGATTTAGTTTTGAGTTTCGATTTATGATCCTTCTATGTAATTGAGTCCGTGAGCTATATACAATAAAGATTAGTTTTGAGTCAAGGGCTTGGTTATCTTGCTATGATCATGAGAGAAAAAAAGAGAAAGAATAAAAAGAAATGAATAGATCATATTTATCTTATGGAGAGTAATGACTTCACATATAAAGAGTATGATGAATAAAATTTGTTGAGAGTTGACAAACATAGTTTTAGTCATCGTTGCAATTAATAGGGAGTAATAAAGAAAGAGAGGTTTTCACATATAAATATACTATCTTGGACATATTTTATGATTGTGAGCACTCATTAAAATATGACATGCTAAAAAGTTGATGTTGGACAAGGAAGACAACGTAATGGGTTATGTTTTCTTATATCTGAAATAAATTATGTTGTCATGGATCATCCAACATGTTGAGCTTGCCTTTCCCCCTCATGCTAGCCAAATTCTTTGCACCAAGTAGAGATACTACTTGTGCTTCCAAATATCCTTAAACCTAGTTTTGCCATGAGAGTCCACCATATCTACCTATGGATTGAGTAAGATCCTTCAAGTAAGTTGTCATTGTTGCAAGCAATAAAAATTGCTCTCTAAATATGTATGATCTATTAGTGTGGAGAAAATAAGCTTTATACGATCTTGTGATGTGGAAGAAATAAAAGCAACGGATTGCATAATAAAGGTCCATATCACAAGTGGCAATATAAAGTAAAGTTCTTTTGCATTAAGATTCCGCGCATCCAACCATAAAAACACATCACAACCTCTGCTTCCCTCTGCGAAGGGCCTATCTTTTATTTTTGTCCTATACTTCATACAAGAGTCAGGGTGATCTTCACCTTTCCTTTTTACGTTTTATCCTTGGTGCTGTCAGGTTTTCGCCCCATAGTGCTCGTCGCGATGGCGGGCGAGCACGGTGGGTTTCCTGGCAGTGCTTTGAACTCGCTACCTCCTTTCCCTCCTCTCTAACTTCCTGGAACTGATATATTTCCGTTTAATGCAAATGGAAAGGGGTACGCCCGGTTCAAAAAAAATTGGATGTGGGTTTTCATAAACTATTATTGTTGACATTACCCTTGAGGTAAAAGGTTGGGAGGCAAAACTATAACCCCTATCTTTCTCTGTGTCTGATTAAACATTCATACTCATAAGTATTGTGTGAGTGTTAGCAATTGTGAAAGACTAAATTATAGTTGAGTATGTGGACTTGCTAACTAGTAGAAAAAGGGGCTTTCGTTCGGGCCTGGCCAGCCCATTAGTCCCGGTTCTTCCACGAACCGGGACCAATGGATGCATTTGTCCCGGTTCATGAGCCCAGGGGGGCGGCCGGGGCCTGGTGGGCATTGGTCCGGTTCGTCTGGGCCCATTTGTCCCGGTTCTTGGCACGAACCAGGACCAATGGGCCTCGCTCCTGACCCACAAACATAGGTCCCGGTTCTTGGCTCGAACCGGGACAGAAGGCTGGGCTTTAGTCCCGGTTCCAGCCACGAACCGGGACCAATGAGTTTCCTATATATACCCATCACCGGCGAGCAGAGCACTCCACAGTGCTCTGTTTTTTGTTGGCCGGCGAGGAAGGGCTTTTGGGTTCTCTAGATCACCTCTTATGCATGTGAGGTGTTCGATGAAATGCCCGAGCCACATTAGTTAAGCTTTCTCCTCTCGAAGCTCGACCTCGGATCTCCATTTTTTCCAAGATTTGTCTAGGTTTAGCGGTCCGTCACACCCTGTCCTCGTCTTCACCGCCGTCGATCGGCACATAATTATATATAATGGTACCGGCACCACCGTGGTGAGCCTCTTGTTCTTATCTTCTTTCTGAAAGAAAAAAAATCTTACATTAGATAGACACTTGTCTAATTTTCTTACTTTTGACACACATAATTATATATAATGCATGTAGATGAACCGGCAATGGATGTACGATGACAGACACACCTCCGAGTACATTAAGGGCGTGCGTAGATTTCTTGAAGTGGCTGAGGCAAACAAGCAGAATGGTTTTATGTGTTGTCCATGCCCTGATTGTGGGAATACGAGGTCTTACTCTGACAAGAAAATCCTTCACACCCGCCTGCTTTATAAAGGTTTCATGCCACACTATAATGTTTGGACGATGCACGGAGAAATAGGGGTTATGATGGAAGGCAACGAAGAAGAAGAGGAAGATGAAAACTATGTGCCCCTTGAATATAGTGATGCTGCAGTGGGGAAGCTGAAGACAAGAGGAAGATGAAGATTAAGAGGAACCAGACGATGTGCCCGATGATGATCTCCGCCGGGTCATTGTTGATGCAAGGGAAAAGTGCGAAAGTGAAAAGGAGAAGCTAAAGTTCGATCGCATGTTAGAGGATCACAAAAAAGGGTTGTACCCCAATTGCGAAGATGGCAACACAAAGCTCGGTACCGTACTAGAATTGATGCAGTGGATGGCAGAGAATGTTGTGCCTGACAAAGGATTTGAGAAGCTACTGGAAATATTGAAGAAGAAGATTCCAAAGGATAACGAATTGCCCGACAGTACGTACGCAGCAAACAAGGTCGTATGCCCTCTAGGACTGGAGGTGGAGAAGATACATGCATGCCCTAATGACTGCATCCTCTACTGCGGTGTGTACAAGGATTTGAATGCATGCCCGGTATGCGGTGCATTGCGGTGTAAGATGAGACGAGATGACCCTGGTGATGTTGAGGGCAAGCCCCGCAGGAAGAGGGTTCCTGCGAAGGTGATGTGGTATGCTCGTATAATACCACGGTTGAAATGACTGTTCAGAAACAAAGAGCATGCCAAGTTTATGCGATGGCACAGTGAGGACCGTAAGAAAGACGGGAAGTTGAGAGCACCCGCTGACGGGTCGCAGTGGAGAAAAATCAAGAGAAAGTACTGGGCTCAATTTGCAGGTGACCCAAGGAACGTATGGTCTGGTTTAAGCGCGGATGGCATTAATCCTTTCAGAGAGCAGAGAAGCAATCACAGCACCTGGCCCATGACTCTATGTATGTATAACCTTCCTCCTTGGATGTGCATGAAGCGGAAGTTCATTATGATGCCAATTCTCATCCAAGGCCCTAAGCAACCCGGCAACGACATTGATGTGTACCTAAGGTCATTAGTTGAAGAACTTTTATAGCTGTGGAATGGAAACGGTGTACATGCATGGGATGAGCACAAAAAGGTGGAATTTAACCTGCATGCATTGCTGTTTGTAACTATCAACGATTGGCCCGCTCTCAGTAACCTTTTAGGACATACAAACATGGGATACCACGCATGCACGCACTGTTTAGCTGACACTGAAAGTATATACCTGGACAGATGTAGGAAGACTGTGTACCTGGGCCATCGTTGATTTATCTCGACCAACCATCAATGTTGAACAACAGGCAAGCATTTCAAAGGCGAGGCAGATCACCAAAAGAAGCCTGCCATGCGTACCGGTGATCACGTACTTGATATGGTCTTTGATTTACACGTAATAATTGGAAAGGGTCCCGGCGGACTAGCTGCTCCGAATGACGCTGAGGGACACTCACCCATGTGGAAGAAGAAATCTATATTTTGGCACCTACCCTACTGGAAAGAGCTAGTGGTACGCTCTTCAATCGACGTGATGCACATGACGAAGAACCTTTGCGTGAACCTATTAGGCTTCTTGGGCGTGTATGGGAAGACAAAAGATACACCTGTGGCACGGGAGGACCTGCAACGTTTGCACGAAAAAGACAGCATGCCTCCAAAGTAGTATGAAGGTCCTGCCAGCTACGCTCTTACCAAAAAAGAGAAGGAAATCTTTTTTGAATGCATGCTCAGTATGAAGGTCCCGACTGGCTTCTCATCGAATATAAAGGGAATAATAAATATTCCAGAGAAAAAGTTTCAGAACCTAAAGTCTCATGACTGCCATGTGATTATGACGCAACTGCTTCTAGTTGCATTGAGGGAGCTTCTACCGGAAAACGTCCGATTAGCCATTGTGCAGCTATGTGCATTCCTCAATGCAATCTCTCAGAAGGTGATCGATCCAGATATCATACCAAGGCTAAGGAGTGATGTGGCTCAATGTCTTGTCAGTTTCGAGCTGGTGTTCCCACCATCCTTCTTCAATATCATGACGCACGTCCTAGTTCATCTAGTCGACGAGATTGTCATTCTGGGCCCCATATTTCTACACAATATGTTCCCCTTTGAGAGGTTCATGGGAGTCCTAAAGAAATATGTTTGTAACCGTGCTAGGCCAGAAGGAAGCATCTCCATGGGCCATCAAACAGAGGATGTCATTGGGTTTTGTGTTGACTTCATTCCTGGCCTTAAGAAGATAGGTCTCCCTAAATCGCGGTATGATGGGAGACTGACTGGAAAAGGCACGCTAAGAGCGGACTCAATAATATGCAGGGACGAGCATTCTTGGTATCAAGCACACTACACAGTTGATTATATGTGGAACCATCAAGTGATAGTAGCTGTCATAAAAAATCTTGATTCATGTGGAAAATGTTACAGTTGATTATATGTTTAGAGCACTGTTCTTCAGGATCTGGTTACCAAATCAAACATAAGAAGTAATTTACTATAATGTTGATTCATGTGGAAAATGTTAGTAGCTATCATCAAAAATCTTGATTCATGTGGAAAATGTTACAGTTGATTATATGTTCTACACAGCTACTATAATCTTGATTCTTGTGTAGCACTGTTCTACACAGCTACTATAATGTTGCTGAGGAACCATCAAGTGATTCTACATGTGATGACATGAAGCAACTGTTTACAGAACGGGTGGCTCAGATAGAGGGAACAGTGAATGAGAAAGTGACAACGGCTAAGGCTAACTTGATGTTAATGAAGGAGCGATTGAAGAAGATGGCCGAACAAAAAAATATGGCGCCAAAGGATGTGATAGAGTTCCTGGAGCAGAATTTCCCTCACCTGATGATTCATGTATCGTGCTTGTTCCCGTCGGTGCCAACACCAAGTATGGACGATGTGGAGCTTGCAGATATCGAAATAGTGGTCAGAGAGAGACCATATAACCATGCTGTGGAAGTCGATGAACAGAGTGGCAGAGGCAACGACGTGAACCATACCACATTGGTTTCGGGTGAGGTGACCGATGACTCATACCGACGAGAGGTTGAGGAAGTGGACAACAAACACTTTGGTGATAGTGGCTACTCTGGAAACTATAATTTCAATGCCTCCAACAAAGAAGCAAATGGGATGTTGCCGAGTACGAATATGGAGGATGCAGCTGAAGGTGGTGAACGCGTTGAGACCAACCCAGCAGCATGGCCAACCTTCTCTATCTGTATGGAACCTTGGACCTCCACTGAAGAGCATCACTTCTGGTGAGGAAGATGTTTTCAACTATCGGTTTATTTTTCTTTGGGTATGTACTACTGAACAGACCCTAGTCTTCCATGAGACCATCATCTTTTGCTCAAATTGAGCCCCATGTGCAAATAACTTCAGTGATATCCTACTTTTATTATATCTTCCCAACTTGGGATGGAAATCAGAACATCACACTATACGCAGTAGCCATCACTTGTGGATCATCACAATAACTACTCCTACTAGTGGATGTACTTCGATTTTTTTATAATGCGCCAGCTTTTACATTCCATTATTTTTTAGATATGTTTTTTCATCGAAAAGAACACCACTCGTGTTTTGAGTAATAGTTAAGATTTAATTTTATGATAGGTTATCTGTAGCCATTGTATTAGTAAGAATGTTTCTTTCTCACCATCAACTAGACAACTACTATGACGTAAAAAAACTAGACAACTACTATAGGGCATAGTTGCAATTTGGCTTAATCTCTTTCCTCTATTTGAATTGTTGCAGACCATGAATTCATTATACACGTGACATAAATGAGTTAAGTGATCTCAGTGTATGTTGTTTCGCAAGGTTTGGGTTGAGGTTCTGAGGAGGTGGCAGCAGGCGATCACTTAGTGTAGGACGGCAAGCTGCCGCTGGTAGAGCTTAGTTGGACCTTTCATGGTGCTTGTTGTATTTGGTGTCTTGATGATAAGATCAGCCAGTTTTTCTTCTATTTTTCCTGGTTCTAGATTTTATACATGTACGCATAAATGCGGCTGCTCTAGATCATCTCTATCTCCCATATGCAGTTGCATTCCTTGCGGACATGTCTACGGCTGGTCGTGCCTCATAAGGTGGGTCAAGTACCAGCTTTGTGGGAATGAGAGTGTAAAGGTAACATGCATTATTCAAAACAAAAGTGCCTTATATTAACTGATGTTCACGAATCATAATGATTTGTGCACATGAAATTTCTAATCTTATGCATGAATATTTGCCTTCCTAATTAGTGCCCTCAGTGCGGGGAAGGATTTAAAGAGATGCCAATCGACCTCCATGCACCATATTGTCAGGTTCTGATTCTTTTTTCTGTTGTACTCTCATAGGGTGTTGCATTGTGGACCATTGCTTCATTTGGCATCTCTTATAGTAGAAACAATAGTTGTCTCTATCATATGACCTGTTAGTTATAACATGTATTCAGCATTATAAATGTGCTCAACCTGTATGTTCGATCCACGATAGCTTTTAGTTTGTAAAGTGTTCAGATTGTTTTTTCAATACCGGATATCTTAACCACAAAAGTTATATTTGTAAACATAATTTTTACACTAGACATTAAAAATAATGAGAAAATTATGTCAATGATACTAATCTCCTGTGAGATTTTCACTATGCCTTCGCATTACAGCTATTTATGAAAATGTTGTTGCTTTTTGCCAGTGCTATTGCATTTAGGCCATTACGTTAGAGGATTACTCACATCTAGTCACGAGGAAGATGACCCAGCTAGCGTTATGTTCCCAGCATACTATTATCGAAATTGGGGCATTCTTCCCCGCCATCAGCGTAGTCGATCTCCACCGTTATCTAGTTGCCCGCTCAATTTCTCTTTCACAAATCTTTGTGACAGCGCCATGATGTAGACCCTTTTTTGCAAAAAAATTCTTTTTGTGATGGACCCCATCACCTATGTGCCCCCGAGCAAGATTTCGCCCTGACCCCTCACCCCCTCTCTCTCTCTCTAAGTGGTTTTGTCAATACACATTGCACTAACGGAGAAATGGAAGATAAGAAAAACATTCCGTTCTCCCCATCATCAGCCGCATATAGCGACATGAGGGGCCCTAGCCGCCGCCACCTAAGGAGTTGTCGGCGAAGCCATGGCGGCGTCTGTTGGAACCGCAGCCCTCTAGCTACCTCTCCTCTCACTCAAATGGAGGTGGAAGAAGAAGAACAGTACAACAACAACAACAACAACAACAACAACAACAACAACAACAACAACAACAACAACAACAACAACAACAACAACAACAACAACAACAACAACAACAACAACAACAACAAAGCCTTTAGTCCCAAACAAGTTGGGGTAGGCTAGAGGGGAAACCCATAAGATCTCACAACCAACTCATGGCTCTGGCACATGGATAGCAAGCTTCCACGCACCCCTGTCCATAGCTAGCTCTTTGGTGATACTCCAATCCTTCATGTCTCTCTTAACGGACTCCTCCCATGTCAAATTCCGTCTACCCCGCCCTCTCTTGACATTCTTCGCACGCTTTAGCCGTCCGCTATGCACTAGAGCTTTTGGAGGCCTGCGCTGAATATGCCCAAACCATCTCAGACGATGCTGGACAAGCTTCTCCTCAATTGGTGCTACCCCAACTCTATCTCGTATATCATCATTCCGGACTCGATCCTTCCTCGTGTGGCCACACATCCATCTCAACATACGCATCTCCACCATACCTAACTGTTGAACATGTCACCCTTTAGTCGGCCAACACTCCGCGCCATACAACATTGCGGGTCGAACCCCGTCCTGTAGAACTTGCCTTTTAGCTTTTGTGGCACTCTCTTGTCACAAAGAATGCCAGAAGCTTGGCGCCACTTCATCCATCCGGCTTTGATTCGATGGTTCACATCTTCATCAATACCCCCATCCTCCTGCAACCTTGACCCCAAATACTGAAAGGTGTCCTTCCGAGGTACCACCTGGCCATCAAGGCTAACTTCCTCCTCCTCACACCTAGTAGTACTGAAACCGCACATCATGTACTCGGTTTTAGTTCTACTAAGCCTAAACCCTTTCAATTACAAGGTTTCTCTCCATAACTCTAATTTCCTATTTACCCCCGTCCGACTATCGTCAACTAGCACCACATCATCCGCAAAGAGCATACACCATGGGATATCTCCTTGTATATCCCTTGTGACCTCATCCATCACGAATGCAAAAAGATAAGGGCTCAAAGCTGACCCCTGATGTAGTCCTATCTTAATCGGGAAGTCATCGGTGTCGACATCACTTGTTCGAACACTTGTCACAACATTATCGTACATGTCCTTGATGAGGGTAATGTACTTTGCTGGGACTTTGTGTTTCTCCAAGGCCCACCACATGACATTCCGCGGTATCTTATCATAGGCCTTCTCCAAGTCAATGAACACCATATGCAAGTCCTTCTTTTGCTCCCTATATCTCTCCATAAGTTTTCGTACCAAGAAAATGGCTTCCATGGTCGACCTCCCAGGCATGAAACCAAACTGATTTTTGGTCACGCTTGTCATTCTTCTTAAGCGGTGCTCAATGACTCTCTCCCATAGCTTCATTATATGGCTCATCAGCTTAATTCCATGGTAATTAGTACAACTCTGAACATCCCCCTTGTTCTTGAAGATTGGTACTAATATACTCCGCCTCCATTCTTCCGGCATCTTGTTTGCCCGAAAAATGAGGTTGAAAAGCTTGGTTAGCCATACTATCGCTATGTCCCCGAGACCTTTCCACACCTCAATGGGGATACAATCAGGGCCCATCGCCTTGCCTCCTTTCATCCTTTTTAAAGCCTCCTTCATCTCAGACTCCTAGATTCGCCGCACAAAACGCATGCTGGTCTCATCAAAGGAGTTGTCCAGTTCAATGGTAGAACTCTCATTCTCCCCATTGAATAGCTTGTCGAAGTACTCACGCCATCTATGCTTAATCTCCTCGTCCTTCACCAAGAGTTGGCCTGCTCCGTCCTTGATGCATTTGACTTGGCCAATATCCCTCGTCTTCCTCTCTCGGATCTTGGCCATCTTATAGATGTCCCTTTCACCTTCCTTCGTGCCTAACTGTTGGGCCTCATATGCCCGACCCCTTGCTTCACCAACAGCTCGCTTTGCGGCCTTCTTTGCCATCTTGTACTTCTCTATGTTGTCTGCACTCCTATCCAGGTATAGGCCTCTGAAACAATCTTTCTTCTCTCCATAAGGATGTCGACCACTACCAGATGACCCGGCCAGTACCAACCACCTACAACTAACTCCTTGGATCCCTCCATAAGGACGCCAACTAACTGATCCATGCAACTCGCACATGCATGGCCCAGCTGCTGCTCTCGGCCAGCACACCAACATTGCGCCAACTGACCAAAGGCACGACACAAGTCCCGGCAGCCCACTCACACGGTGGGACGACTAGCCTCCACCCTGCATGTCAAGATCATTCCGAACATTCTCCCCCTAATCTTGACTTCGCCATCGTCGGAGTTGTTGCAGCTCCTGTCGTTGTCGTCGTCACGAGCGTGACCCAGCCCACGCCCGACCTGGCGCAACGACGCCGGTCGCACCATGCTCCATCATGACTCCGGCGACACATGCCGAGCTCCTTCCCTGCCGGCGACACACGCCTGGCGTCCCTCGGCGCCTCACGTCCCGCGCGCACCCGACGAGCCCGACCACACCGGTGCATCCCGCACGTCCCGCGCGCACCTGACGCGCCCGACGAGCCCGACCGCACCAGACACTCACCACGCGCTGCCTCCGTGTCCGCCATGGCAGCCGCCAGCGACCAACGCCGGAAGGATGTAGCCGAACTCAAGCATGGACTCGAGCACAACGGCGACACACACCTCCTCCCAACGTCAACCGCGCGCTCGTACGCGCGCCCGCGGTCCCGACGCGCCCGACGCGTCCAGTGCGCACCCGTAACACGCATCGGTCGCGCCCGGCTCACCGTCACGGCTTATTACCCTGCACTGATGCGGCCTCAACCGCAGCGCAGCACCTCCATGCCGCCATGCCGATGTGTGTCATTGAAGCCGCCACCACACAGGTCCTCCACGGCCTCCTCACCATGCTGCCGCAGCCACCGCGGCCTCCTCATTGCACCGCGCACCTTCATAGACCGACACATGGCCCGGAACATCACGCAGCCGCCGGCGAACTCCGCC
Organism: Triticum aestivum; assembly: GCF_018294505.1. NCBI lineage: Eukaryota > Viridiplantae > Streptophyta > Magnoliopsida > Poales > Poaceae > Triticum > Triticum aestivum. The sequence goes on from NC_057806.1 coordinate 704,460,261, forward strand.
ACCGCCGGCACGCCTCCGGCAAGGAGAACGACACCCAAGACAATGAAGCTCTGATACCAATTGTTGGAACCGCAGCCCTCTAGCTACCTCTCCTCTCACTCAAACAGAGGTGGAAGAAGAAGAACACCAGACACAAGATTTTCCGGCCGGCGCACGAACGCCGCCACAGGCGCACGAACGCCCCAATCCTTTTCTTCCTTACAGTGGCTACATGGCTACACACCGCTCAAACCAAACAAGACACAATGCATCGGCTTATGATGTAGGGTGGGACCCTATATAGCCGATCTTTCACGAAACGAGCGGATCTCAACTAAGAACACGAAGAACACGGGGAAGAACGGACAGAAATCACAAGGGCAAACACTCAAGAACAAGTCTAATCACACATCCACTGGACAATCAAACACACAACATCCACAAGGTATATGAACAACAAAGGGAAAGATACAAGGTAAGGTTCATCTCCATGAGGAGGTCTTGAATCCACGAGGGGATCTTCCCGTGAGGGGTCTTGAATCCAAGGTGGATCTTCTCCGAAGAGGGGCCGCGGTCTCTCTCGTGGAGTACATCCGTAATGGATGAGCAAAGCTCTATCGCTAAATGAGCTACTAATTTGCTAACCCTAACTAGGAGGAGGGGGAGTAATATATATCGTCTAAGCCACGAAGGGGTAAATGGGAAAGGGGATACATGGGCCTTCGGGCTCTGTCCATGCGCGCAGGCAGGCGCCGGATGTCCAGGCTAGGGGCCGGATTTCCGACTGTTCGCGAGACACCGGATGTCCGGGGCACTGTCCGGATGTCTGGCCTGGTGGTGGCCAAATCTGTTCTTCTCTGGATAGGCGTCGCCAGATTTCCGGGGTTGGTCGCCGGATGTCCAGGTGTTGCTGAGGCGCCGGATGTCCGGCTGGCGCCGGATGTCCGGCCGCTGAAGCTGTTGGCCTTCTGTTGGTGCAGCTCCTGGGCGGCTGCACAGGCGCCGGATGGCCGGCCCTAGGCCCGGATGACCGGCCGCTATAGCATCAGCAGCTCCGTATTCTTCCGTCGTCACTTCCAGGCTTCCCTCGCGGATGGTGTAGTTGTTCCTTGGTGCTTGCACTCCTCCTTGTCATTCGTGAAGCTCCGACAATACCTATGCATGCTCCCGAGAGAAGTGTGAAGTAGTATACCATCCTCGAAGGGGTCAAGTGAGCACATGTAAAGGAGATGATTCACCTTTGTGTATGTGATGTAGATGTCGCACGTGTCACTCGCCGAACGGACTCTTGACATGGTGATGTCCATAGGATGCTTCGCATCATCTCCCCTCCCTTGGAAAAGATCCGACCTCGGATCGAAAACCAAATCACCATGGGAAAGAGATGGCTTCGCCGTGTAGAAGTGGACGTTCACCAAGTACTTGTCATCTTGAAGATCGAAATGGACACTCTCCAATGCCGCACCGTCTTGTGATTCCTTCAAAAGGAGTAAGGACAATAAACACTTGGAAAAACAAATGTGGTTAGCGTTAGTGCAAAACCAAGCATTCAAGAGGTTATTCACCAAACAAGTGTCGTCATCATGCAAAGCATATGGTGTGACAAAGGATTGTGACATGACGTGTAAGCATATCAATCAAGCACAAGCAAAGATATTATGGGGTCAAGCATGTAAATGTGAGGTAGAGATGCAAATATGTGTGTCAAGAGAATAAGCATCTACCTCAAGATCATAGCAAGCATTCACAAATTGCTCAATTAAAGGTCTATCATAGGCATATGAATCATTCACAACACCAAAGAAGGTGAGATGTCTAAACACATGGATCAAGTGCAAGACAATCCAAGAAATACGTGCATAGAGTGTAGTGAAGATAGTGTGGCACTAAACACAATAGAAAGAGCATTTGTTCATCATGTGTAAGGCAATCAAGTCAAGCATGTAGCAAACAATGGGACATGGCATATGTGAAGTGATGACATGGTTGCAACCAAACATATGAGAGGAGCAAGTAATCCAAGAATTGGATGCAACACACAAGGCATATATATTATGATGCATGGAATGGTGAAAATGACAAGTCGAAGCAAGATCTCTAACAAGTGTGCAATCAATTGGTCCAAGATGAACAATAAGTCTCATGGTGCAAGCAACACAAGTAGTATAATCCGTCATATCCATGCTCAAGAAAGATGTCACCTTGAAGGAGTGTCCTTGTGCGTCCTTTACAATGCCGAAGTACAAACAAGTGCGATGTCGAATTGTCGTGGTAGAAGGTGGTTCGCTCTCAAGAGCTCGAATGGTTAAATCACGTGAAGTGGAAGTCGACACAAAGTCCAAGTATCCTACACATGCACACAACAAAAGAAAGAACGTATGCGCATGGTAGATAAACACATCATCCATCATGATGGTTCTCTTCTCTTGCACATAACCATTAGAAGCACAAGTGCATGAATAATATGATGCAATAATGACTATATTCATGGCACGAGGAATATGGTGCAAAGAGGTAAGACAAGCATGCTTCACAAGAAATATGTCAAAATCTCCAAATATATGCGAGGATGCTATGGGGGTAAACTCATTATAAAGACTAAAGGCATGGTTGCACTCAATACATGGCAAATCATCTAGCATGAGAGAGGCAACACATGGAGATATATGACAAGAAGCAATAACAATCATGTCGTGCAAAGCATGTAGATGGTTGTCGTCAACCGCATGAAGCGAGCAAGTATGAATCACTGGTGATGCAACAAGGCAAGCAATCATAGTAATCAAGTCGTGCAAGCTAGTAGTGCAAAGATGCAACATACTAGAGTAAGTCATGGCAATCATGTCATGAGAGAAAATAATAGGCAATGCACATGACATATCGCAAGCACGAACACGAAGCAAGATCATAGTATAATCATAGGCATGGGGCACAAAACAAACATGGCAATAGCAAGTAATATCTCCACCAAGCTTGCAAATACACATACAAGTATGAGAATCAATCGTCATGTGTAATGCATGGGTCACAAATGCATGGCAAAGGCATAGTAACGAGCATATCATGCAAAGTGAACATGGCAAGATGGGCATATAATATGTAATGGACAATAACCCATAACCATGTGTGGGCCATGTAGAATGAATGCGTGAAGTCTTTGCGCGAAGAGAGCGGTGGGAAAGACAATCCATGGGATCCCAAGTCATCATTGCTCTCTAGAGCTCGTTTTGTCAACTTGTGGGATTGCAAGGTTGACAAGTATTCATGGGTACCTACACAAAAGAAACACAAACGGAAGAAATTGTGTGTGTGGTAAATGTACACATCATCCATCATGATGTGTATGTGCACATGAGAGTTAGCACAAGATAAGCATCGCTCAAAGAAATTTGGTGCATGGTATAAGAACATGTCATCCATCATGAAAGAATAGTTATTTTGTATATGGCACATCAATAGCATGTTTATTCATGGGGAGCATATTGTGCACACAAGTATTGGGATCATGCAATGGATGGGATGGATCAAAATCTCCTAAAATGTATGAGGAAACTATGGGGGTTTCCTCGAGCAATATTGTAAGCATCATATGGAGAAATGGACAACACCCAAAACAATGCATATCCGAAGCTAGGTGGTCATGGCATGGCATATGAGATAAATGATGCAAAGGGAGCATATCAATATCATCAAAAGAAAAACAAATGCCAATAACCATGGGCTTGTCATCTATGCCATATGTGCAAATTTGGTTAATGTTAATGGCATATGCATAGTCACTATGAAGAGATTGCAAATATGACATGTGGTTGATCTCATGCATAGCATATGACAAGTCAAGCGGATTGTCAAACATGATGTGACCTAGAGAATTGTCACAAGAAATCCTATGTAACATAGCATCACAACTAATAGACTCCACATCAGAATCATCATACTCATCGTAAATGGGCAAGAAATCATCACATGATGAAGTCGCATTAGCATGAATCATGGTACTAGGTGGATCAACATCATGCAGGCAATCATTTTCAAGAATGTCCACTAGTGGTACTAGAGCATCACCTTCACCTATGTTACCTTGTTCATTCCACTCAAGTGGTGTAGGTGAGGTGGTAGAGACCAAATGGTGGTCATCTTCATCTTGATGGAACCATGTGGGGGTGCATCATATTCCACCATGGCCATCGTCTTGTCCAAAGATAGGACGAAGTCGTCGCGAATCGACGTGTCATCATATATGGGACCTAGCACCAAATGAGAAGACACAATAGAGGTAGAGGTTAAGTCGTTAGAAATCATAGTGGCCTCACTCTCTCTATGTGGTGCCTCACTCACTCCCTCAAAATAGGTGCACTCCACGTCACATATGGTGGAGTCACACTCATCTCACTGAAGTGGTGGGGGTTGTGGCTCTCCTCACATGGGAATTGGGGAAACACATCATATATGTGGCTAGTGGTGAAGTCGCTCTCACTCTCAATATGGTGGCACAAGTCACTCAAGTCATCATACGTCGCCGTGATAGAAGTGAAAATCCCATGCTCCACCATCTTGTCATCGTCGCCGTGGATGAAGGCCGAAGATGGCACATCATCACTCTCGCCTCCTAAGATGGAAGCATCATCCTTGCTCGTCACCAAGTCGCTCGCCTCCAAAGCTTGGTCCTTGAAGGTATCCGTAGTCGTATTCGTCGCCGCACCATCTTGAAAAAGAGTCATGGAGGACTCGGCATCATCAATGCCACAAAGAGGGATGGCGGTGAAGTCAAACTTGGGAGCATCATCTTGGAGCTCATCAGGCTTGGACATCGTGGTGGTACTAGCCTCATGCTTGTTTTCATGGAGCTTGGTCGTCGCGAAGTGAGCTTGGAGTGGAGAAGCTTTGGCCTTCATGAGTTCTTGTTCCACCTTGAGAGCACCAATGTAGTTGTCGTCTAGGGACTTGTAGTTCTCGAGGAATATAATCTTTGAGATGTCGTTGTGCAATCCCATCATGAAGTGGAACTTCATCGAAATGGGGTCGTCCACGCCGGCTCATCGCAAGGCAATCTTCATCTCCTTGAAGTACTCGTCGATGGACTTGGATCCTTGGATGGTGTTCTCCAATTGGCGTTGAAGTTGTTCCGTGTAGATTGGAGGCACAAACTCTCGCCGCAAAGCTCTCTTCGTCTTGGGCCAACTCATGTCTTAGGTCTCCAAAGGTGCGTGAAGCCACCATGTGGACGCGTAGTCATGGAAGTTCGTTGTGGCACACTTCACTTGATCTTTGGGAGGAACTTGATGTAGCTTGAGGTAGTCGTCCATTAGGCGCTCCCACTCGAGATACTCCTCGGGTTCTTGAGTCCCATAGAAAGGAATCGCAAGGTCGATGTCAAGGTTATAGTAGCTTGTGGAAGTCGCGGACTTGAGCTTGGGCAGATTCTCTTGAAGTGCCTGTGGGCGAAGATGTCATATGTCCATGGGTGAAGATGCCTTGAAGTCGCTCGGCGAAGATGCCAGGGGAGATGGTGAAGTCGTTGAGCGGTTGTTGGTGTTGAGCTCGGAGGCATGTGTACTTGAGCGTCTTCTCGAAGATGAGGAAGATCGCTTGTAGGACTTGATGAGGGCCTTGATCTCTTCCATTTGAGCTTGCATCTTGGCTGGCATCGAACTCGTCGTTGTTGTCGTGGACCGAAGGGGAAATGCCTTGCCTATCCATCACAAGACTCGAGTAGAGGTGAGTAGGAAATGAGATAAACAATACCAAGTTACCTTTTCCCGAAGTTGAGGATGTATCCCGTTTCACTCAATGTGAGATGAAAGAATAGTGGAATTGGTATCGGATCTGTTCACTCACACCTACACAGTAAAGCTTATGGAGTAGCTCGGTGAGGATAGTGGCACAAAAATTTAATCCAAAATGTTAGCAAGAGTCAATAATGTTGAAAGAGATTCACAAATTCGCAAGTGAAACAAGTAGACCAATAGCAATGAATGGCGCACGGAAACACACACACGGATAGATAAATGGGTCATGCAACCAAGGAATGAGCTCAAAATGTGGAATCCACGTAAAATGCTCTTGTTGCATAAATCTAGAGAGACGCTAGCACGATTGCTCAATAGGCGGATACGATACTTGTGCACAACCTATAGGAGACAAAAATGCAACGACTTCTATCCCAAGTATGCTATGTATATGATGTTCTGGTGGTATGATCCAAGATGATTGGATATGACAATCTTATGCAACGTGGTATGATGCTATGGCACTTGCTTACAAGCTCTTTGTTCTCTCTTTTTCTTTGCTTAAAAGCTTATTCTTTTTTGTATATGGCCACAATGCAAAATGCACAAAACAAGATAGCAATTGGGTATATGCGGGAACAATCTTGTGACACAAGGGATGATATGACACTACTAGGGAAAACCCTAGTAGTAGCGCGGGTTTAAATACCACTAGTAGCGCGGGCAGCCGCGCTACCAATAAGGCGCTACAGCTATTACTTAGCAGTAGCGCATGCGACAAGCGCTACTGCTAAGACACATAGCGGCAGCGCTTGTTCTGTCTCGCGCTGCTGCTAATCTAGCTAGTTGTAACGTGTTTCTTATCCATCGCTACTAGTACTCTTTTTTTAATTTTTAGTGTATTTATACGACGTTATACAAATTTTGGTACAATACCAATTATGAGGTTTATATCATTATGTCCATAACAGTGTGTCAAATGAAGGTGGATTAGGTTCAAGTGGAGGCAATATGTGGTGCATGTAAAAAGAATACTACTAATCCAAACTTGATCTAGTTTGGACTAGTAGTGCTTTCGATGTGAACCACATGTTGCCTCCACTTGAATCTAATCCACCAGCACAAGCTATTTAATCATCATCATAGTCATTACCACCAACAGTATTTATTTAATCACCATAGTCATAGTGTAGCACATTATCATCTTCAAACTCATTCTAGCTAGCTAATCACCACCAACACTAGCTGCGATAGCTATCTAATCACCACCAACACTAGCAAATAATAATCATCATAGTCATTACCATGAACACTAGCTATTTAATCATCATAGTCATAGTGTAGCACATCATCATCTTTAAACTCATTTTTAGCTAGCTAATCACTCCTGTTGCTCTGTCTCAGGTAAAATAACATAAAACATGTATAGCACTCCTCCTTCATCAAGTTGGAGCATGCAGATGAACCTGTCTCCTAATCGTGGGCTGCGCTTTTGATTGCTGTCCCCTAGTACTTCTCTGCGATCATTCACAATTTTGCTCCAGTCTTTCACTATTAAGCATTCCTCGCTATTAGAAATCCTGAATGCACTAAAGTGCATTGTAGGATATCTTGGCCGTAAGCTAACAATATTCATGGTACCTTTAGTCTCGATCCAATTAGGCACAACATTCATCGGGAGTTCCTGTTGAAGAACATCATATAGTAACATACTTAGCAATGAAGTTTAGCTTAAAAAATAATGTATGCAAAAGATGAACTGAGGACAAATAGTAAAAATCTTACCATCTTTCCTAAATAGATGTGACCGTAGTTCAGTACAAACACTATTGGTCGCACGTTTTCAGTACTAACATTTCTAAGTGCAGGAAGAAAAAATTTCTTAACGGTATCAAGATCCTGAAGCCATGAACATAATGACTTAGCTCCTCGCAGTTTAGTTCAGCCCCGGGACAGTAGTAGGTCCTGTCTACCAAGCGCTGATCATGTTTGTCAACTATTTTTGAATGAACAATATCAAAGACATAAATATGGTTAAGAAACTCACATAATGGTATAACTGGAGGCGTCTGCACATTGACCCAGATGTCGGTATTACCTTCAATATCATCTTCCGGACGAATATCAAAGGTGATAACCATATCAGGCTCAAATGCATAAGTCTTGCATAGTGCTCGTCAAGTTTTGCATCCAAAATAGGTGTAGTCGTCTTCGTTGTATAATTTTGCGTGGAAAATATAACCATGCTCGGTCTTCAAGTAAACTTTCTTTACCTCCATAGTATGACTGAAACCTATCTTATCCAAGACAAAAACTCTTGCATGGCAGGGAATACGCTAGTAAAATAGTAAAAAAATAAATTATAAGTTGAAGCAAATGAAGGAGATGTCATGCTTAATTACGAAAAAAGACTTGCCGTTGTGACTTACTGTATCCACTTCGAAGTTCTCGTCCAGCTTGATGCTGAAGCGCCTATCATCATCTAGGAAGATTCCGTTGCACAGGCCACGCTCGTCTTCGCAGTACTTGCAAATACCGAAATCCTTTTCGTCGTCACACATTTCCTATGTTCATAGTTGAAACATTAATTGAAAATCGATCGATGACGACTACCAGGATAGTCAGCACACAAATCCGGGACACTCGATATTTCCTACATATTTTGGCACAAGTCATGCCAAAATTCACAGAAAAATCCGGCATGACCTTTGCTAAAATAGGACATATCGAGCGCCTGAAATTTGCCGAAACGGAAATGAATCACCACTCCAGCAAAACATAGGCTACTCGGAGGTGTAACCTGCAAACATCACCGGCCACTTGGGCAAGCACATATCCTATTTGAGCGACACAAGATATACACTTCAAAATATCTTATAGGACTCATATTGACATGAGCATTCAATAAGCAAAACCAAATCGTAAAATAAGTAAGTATTCAAATTAGCATGCATTCAATAAGCAAAAGTAAATCATCTCATGCGTCCGTACATCATCGAATATTATCACTAATACATCCCGAATAGTATCATACATATAACATCACTAATACAACTAAAACCCTAGCGCACGACGGGTATCGGCGCGGGCGGTGGACACCCACAGAGAAGGAACCATCACAGGATCATAGCTCCAGTGAGATACCTGGAGAACCTGCCAGGTATTGGAGAACCTGTGCTCCAACTCAAACAAGTAGCAACGGACGTGTGCGTCCTCCTCACTAACACGGTGACGCACCACCTCCACGGCATCCTCGAGCCTCTGGACCATCACTGGCCCACGTGACCGCCATCAAAGAAGGTTCGGGTCAACGACGGGCTGACTCCTCACCAACCTGCGCCCCCCGGTAGGTAGCGCCTCCCAGTACCACCCCGGCGGAGTCCAGTCCCGGACATGACCCATCTAGTGACGCAGATGTCCTCCGCCGACTCGACGACGAGGATGCGGGATAGGCATCGTCGACGTCGATGCGGGAATAATTGCTTTAACTAAAAAAGTAAACTAGTTCTATTAATTTTTGTACTAAAAATAAAAAAGTTGTATTAACTCAACTAGTTCAATCACTTACTATGAATAAAAATAAACTAGTTTTTACTAAAAATAAACTAGTTCAACTAGTTATATTAATTTTCTTACTAATTCTATTAAACACTTACTAAAAATAGTAAAAACAACTAGTTAGATGAACTCTAAAATTTAACCCTAACCGATGAACTCTAAAATTTAATGAACCCTAACTAATTTGATGAACTCTAAAATTTAACCCTAACTAATTTGATGAACTCTAAAATTTAATGAACCCTAACTAATTTGATGAACTCTAAAATTTAACCCTAACTAATTTGATGAACTCTAAAATTTAACCCTAACTAATTCGATGAACTCTAAAACTAATTCTATTTAACAACTGCTGCCATAATTAGCATCTAATTTGATGAACCCTAACTAATTAGATGAACTCTGAAATTTAACCCTAAGAACCCTAGCTAGACAGAGGTAGGGGAGGAGGAGGAGGAGGGTGTGCTCACCTCTAGCGTCGGCGGAGTTAGGGAGAGGGGCACGCGGCATCGAGGTCGGGAACGGGGTCGGGGTCGGGGCGGCGGGCGCACGGCGGAGGGCGGCGATGTAGGGGGGCGTCGAGGTCGGGGTCGGGGTGGCGTCGAGGTCGCGGTCAGGGGCAGGGGCGGCGTCGAGGGTGTGCGGAGAGCGACGGGTCGCGCGCGGCGGCCGACGGCGATGCAAGGCGGCGACAGCAGAGGAGTAGGGATTTGGGGGAAGTGGCTGTGGGGGAAGAATGAACCGCGCGGTTAAGTTAAAAGTAGCAGTAGCGCGTTCCAGGAAGTGCGCTGCTTCTACTGTAGCTATAGCGCATTTCTTAACAAGCGCTACTACTATTCCTTCTCTTTTTTATTTGTTTTCCATTTAACTTTATTTTCATTAGCAGTAGCGCATTTGTTCGTAAACGCGCTGCTACAAAACAAGTAGCGGTAGCGCGGTTCTACGTAGATCGCTATTACTATGTGTAGCCTATCGGCTAAGCCGTGGGAATTTTAGTAGTAGCGCTTTTGTACTCAGGCGTGCTACTGCTATTACTGTATCTGTAGCGCGGTTTAAAACACCGCGCTGCTGCTAATTAGCACCAACGTGCGTTTTTAGCCCGCACTACTGCTAATGTTCTGTGTTATAAGGTTTTCCCTAGTAGTGTGATACCAATATGATATGGTATGTATGCAATGGATGGTGTAGATCACTAATGTGCACAAGTAACGTTGCCGGCAATACTCAAATGGCTAATTTCGATAGGCAAGTGACGCAAAATGGGCTTGGGATTATCAATGCAATGGCAAGGGAATATACAATGCAGGGATACCACGATTCCAAGATGATATGGAGGTTACCGTCCATGGTGATGATGAGTGGCGGTGATCTTGATGGAGATACCAAGATGATGGAGACTCGTCCCTAGGTAGCCTAAACACCTTAGGAAACGGAAAAACCACGAACTCAAAACCTCAAATGTCAAATGTCAAATGGTGGTAGCGGGATGTGGTGGTGATTTTGTGGAAGCTCAATGGAATTGCGGAATGGCAATGAGGGGTTGTGGATTACGCAATGCGGAAATGGAGGGTAAGGTGGTGGACTATACACGGTGTCGGAGTTGGAAGCACAGTCTCTAAGTAGCCGAAACACCTTAGGAGACACAACTCACAACACAAACAAAATTGGGTTAAGGTGTGGTGGTGGAAGTGTATGGTGGTCAAGCCTATGCGGAAGTTATGGTGGTGGTGGTGGTTGATCAAGAAGCAATCGTCCCTAAGTAGCCTAAACACCTTAGGAGACTCAAATCACAACTCAAACAACCACTAATGCTATGGTGAACAAAATTGGTTAGGTTGCGGAAGTCGGTGGTGGTTATGTGGAGGTTGTACGGTGGAAGCCCTAGGCAAAGATGCCAAAGTTTCAAAATTTTGATGGAGTCAAATGGTGATGGTAGTATTTTTGTGGGAAGGGGGATGTCAAGAGATTTTCAACGAGATAAAGAACACGAAAATCGGACTCCAGATGAATTAGTTATGGACAAAACGATGAAACGGGAAAGCTGAAATGTATAGGGGCCGGATATCCGGGGGCTGATGTCTAGAACCATGCGGATTTTATTATCTAGGAGCCGGATGTCCGGCTTGGGGCCCGGATGTCCATCTTGAGGCCCGGATGTCCGGCCCGACGATTCCAGATCTCGTTTGGGGCGGAAATTTTTGAATTGGGGCGGAAATTGATGATTCCAAGGGCAAAGTTGGAGAGATTTCGTGGATGGAAAGTGGGGAAAAGTGGGGAGATGCTAGATCCACTCGAAACTAAGCAAATCCATGGATCAAAATCAACAAAACATCATTAAACCAACAAATCACAAAAAAAATTGGGGGCTATTTTTTGGTGGGGATTTTTGAATTTAAGACAAAATCAACAAAATTACGATAGAAAACACAACGGGGAGGCTCCGAAATCGTGATCAACGTGGCTCATGATACCAAGATGATGTAGGGTGGGACCCTATACGGCCGATCTTTCACGAAAGGAGCGGATCCCAACTAAGAACACGAAGAACACGGGGAAGAACGGAGAGAAATCACAAGGGGAAACACTCAAGAACATGTCCAATCACACATCCACTAGACAAACAAACACACAAGATCCACAAGGTACATGAACAACAAAGTAAAAGATACAAGGTAAGGTTCATCTCCATGAGGAGGTCTTGAATCCATGAGGGGATCTTCCCGTGAGGGGTCTTGAATCCAAGGTGGATCTTCTCCGAAGAGGGGCCGCGCTCTCTCTCGTGGAGTAGATCCGTAATAGATGAGCAAAGCTCTATCTCTAAATGAGCTACTACTTTGCTAACCCTAACTAGGAGAAGGGGGAGTAGTATATATGGTCTAAGCCACGAAGGAGTAAGTGGGAAAGGGGATACATGGGCCTCGGGCCCTGTCCATGCGCGCGGGAAGGCGCCGGATGTCCGGGCTGGGGGCCGGATGTCCGGCTATTCGCGAGACGCCGGATGTCTGGCCTGGCGGTGGCCGAATCTGTTCTTCTCTGGATAGGCGTTGCCGGCTTTCCGGGGTTGGTCGCCGGATGTCCGGGCGTTGCTGAGGCGCCGGATGTCCGGGCTGGCGCCGGATGTCCGACCGCTGAAGCTCTTGGCCTTCTGTTGGTGCAGCTCCTGGGCGGCTGCATAGGCGCCGGATGTCCGGCCCTTGGCCCGGATGTCCGGCCGCTGTAGCGTCAGCAGCTCCATCTTCTTCCGCCGTCGCTTCCAGGCTTCCCTCGCGGATGGTGTAGTTGTTTCTTGGTGCTTGCACTCCTTCTCGTCATTCGTGAAGCTCCGACAATACCTATGCATGCACACGGGAGAAGTGTCAAGTAGTATACTATCATCGAAGGGGTCAAGTGAGCACGTGTAAAGGAGATGATTCACCTTTGTGTATTTGATGTAGATGTCGCACGTGTCACTCGCCGAACGGACTCTTGACATGGTGATGTCCATAAGATGCTCTGCATCAGCTTATATAGCCCAGCACCCACGGGCCAGTGGCCGCACACACCACTAACTCACGTACGCATGTACCACACCGGCCACTACCAGATGACCCGGCCACTACGTTGGCACTAACCACCTGCAACTAACTCCTTGGATCCCTCCATGAGGACGCCAACTAACTGATCCATGCAACTCCCACATGCATGGCCCAGCCGCTGCTCTCGGCCAGCACACCAACGTTGCGCCAACTGACCAAAGGCACAACGCAAGTCCCGGCAGCCCACTCACGCGGCCGGACGACCAGCCTCCATCCTGCATGTCAAGATCATTCCTAACAGCGCCAAGGAAGGTGTCAGCGGGGCTCTCCTATTCTCTATTGTGGTCTTCGGGGAGAGGCGCATGGTGGCGATGATCCACGCCGTGGTGCGCGTCATGGGGTGCCGGTGCTTGGGCGGTGGCGGGCGTAGCTGGTGATGCCCTCCTACATGGAGGCATCATCGACCTTGCCTAGATGGTGTGTGGTGGGCGGCCATGGCGGCTCGATCTGGTTCTGCCAAATCTGGACACCGGTGCTAGGAGCGGCCTGGGGCTGCTCTCTAGAAGCGCCTGGGCAGGACGGGTGCATGGTGCGTGTCGTGCTTCTGTATAGTACTGGTGGAGTCACGGTGGCCTATGATTTGACCCATATCTAGCCATGTCCTTGGAGGTGGACTGCGGCGTCCCGATGTCTGTGCGCTTATATATGTCAATATGTGTGCAGTGGTGGGATTGGGGTGCAACAGGTGATATCGAGCTGCGAGCGGACGATGTGGTGGTGGTGTGAAGTTGTGCTCCCGCGTGCTCGAGCATGCTACTCCGGAGTTAAGGCGTGCGGGCTCCCTTGTGCGATGGGAGGTGTCCTAGCGGCACTATGCAGTCCTACAGATCGGTGCCCATAGCCACGGGCATGGCGTCGTGTGAGCTCGCTCGAGCCATGGCCAGTGGGCTCTGGCCGAGGGTTGCTCTACGGCGGCTGGCGGCAGCAACTAGGTAGAGCCTCCAATCCACCAGGACTGATTGGAGCCGCAGTGTTGCATCCCTAGCTAGTGGTAATGTACTAGAGTAGTTAAGCATTCATACATCATGTTCATTTTCCTTTAAATTGGAATTAAGGGAAATTGAAAAACATAATAAGCCATCTTTAAAGGGTTAAAACCCTAAATTTTACCACTAGCTAGGGATGTGACAACTCAGACGTCGATGCTTCCTACCGTGGAGGCTTGTATGTCGAGTGGTGGCTGATGACGAGCAAGGATTGGAAGAAGGTGATTTTTGCTCTTCCTACCGTGGTTGGTGTGGAGGGATGTGGATGGTTTGTAGAACCTCGAGTCTTGGATGTCAGGGCGGCGGCCCCGCCGCCCTGATTGGCGGTCCGCATGTTTCTATCTCCGGCAGGCATCATGATGGCAGCGGTGGCTATGCCTCAAGGTCGTGTGGGCGGCAAGAGGTGTAGTAGGGGGGGGGGGGGGGGGGGGTCGGGATCGCACTCTATTGTTGACATCGGGCACCCAAATATGGATCTGGAGGTCGGTGTCCTGGGTACCTCATTAAACCCATTAAGCTACGCGTGAAGGGTGGCCAACCAGCTATGCCACGTGGCGCAAGCTGGTTGGCCGCTGTGAGAATATTTTGGAATTTTTTAGATAAAGGTATAGATTATTTTTAAAATGTATTTTCTTTAGATGGAGATGAGGACCACTGGTATTTTTTAAATGGGGGTTATGCAAAGTGACACTCGTTGGTAGGCTGCGGTGGTAATTTTTTCTTTTTTACTTCTTTTCTTAGATGAAGGTGAGGATTTTTTCTGGAATGTTTTTTTAGACGGAAGCGAGAACTCTATGTATTTTTTTAAATGAAAACATGCGCACAACTTCTTCTCAAGCGGCGCCATAGGGTGGCGCCCCAACCACTAGTGGTGGTGAAGCTTTGCACCATTTCCCCTTCCAAGGGCATTGTCGTGGAGCTTAGGTTGTCTAAGATGCATCATGGCATGTATCTAGGCCTACATGTGTTAGTTCTCGGAAATGTAGTTGCGTGCGTCTGTGCTGTCTGGTTATCCCAATTTGCTTTGTAAGAGGACCTTTTTGCTACATTGTATCGTCTGGCCGTGTACTTTGGTTCTGGCCGGTCGCCTCACGGCCGTTTGATTTGCCCCCTCGCGCACACTGTTGAAATTCCCTGATCATCTCCTTCATCGCAGTTGGGTCGACCGCATTTGTCCCCTTTCTCCTCGACGGCGCCAGCATCGTGGTGCTCTGGCATGCTACCGTCAGTTGCTTCCCACTGTCGCTATTGTTGCCATTTAAAGCTTGCCGTGGGAGCCATCACAGCACACATTGTTGCACCGATGTAGCGCTTGCCGCCTGTCGTTGCAGCAATTGCGTGTGCTACTCAACATCCCCGCACCGTCCCTGTCAACGATTCCAGCATTGACGACGCTGGGCATCGCCCGTTGAAGCTCGCCATGCATGCCACCCCAGCATCCCATCACCCCCATTTGCTTGTTCTAGCAAAAAGAAACCACGATTCCAGCAAAAATCTCCGACGTCACAAGAAAAACCACTACTGGTCCTAGTGAAACACATCACCGCTTACAGCAAAAAATTACTGCCGCCGCAGCAAACAACACCATTGGTTCCAGCATCACATTGCAGCTTTTTCAACGGCTGGTTGAAGCACAAAAAATGTGACGGCCTCCGTTGTAACATGCACGGCTAGTGATCTGCCGGATGCCGGATGCGGCTTCAGTTTGAGCATCGGCAGTGATGACGCATCGCGGGGTGCAACGCCCGTTGTAGCTTCTTTTTGCGCTGGTTGTAGCTCCCCGTGTTGACTTCTTTCAGCCTCCACTAGGGCGCTCGCGGTGGCACACACGACGACCGTGGGCTTCATGGGGGCACATCCATGCATGCGCTCTAGGGGAAGGGGCGGCAGGGGGAAGGAGCGGTAGTAGTAGTGGCGGAGCGGGGATGGAAGTAAGGATCAAGAAGGGGGATGGTTCCAATGTCGAAACATGTGGCGAGGCAGAAAAGAAAGGGGAGTGAGCGGTTGCACGGGCCGGCTAACCGAATATAGTCCTACCTACAAAGCGGGGGGGGGGGGGGGGGGGGGATATAATGGCCAAGATGAGATTGAGATGTCCGTGGCAAAGATGCATATAGTTTCAATGGAGTAATGGCATTTTGTTAATTAGACAAAAGCAATGGCATAAGCAGAATTGCAGGGCATTGACATAAAAAATTTATTTTGTTTTTCTTAATATTAAGCCCATTATGCGTTAATACGTAGTGATGTAAACTATCATTGACTTCTTTTATTATGTTTGCATCCCCATTCGAAAACTACTCAACCTACAAATGTCCTTTGATTGGTTGCTGATGAGACACTGAGAATTCAATTTCTATGTTCAGTTGTAACGTATTGAACAGGTTCCTTTTGCTGGATGTTTTCAACAAAGGGAATATATTAATATCACGGAGATACCAATTGCTGGATGTTGATATCTCACAGGTTCTTTTGCTCAATTAATTTGCCTATGCAGGAAGTACATGCGTATTATGAATCTAAGTTTGCTGAGATCGGGGCATCGATAGAAGACTATACGGTGTAGAGTTATTTACCCAAAACCATCACATTATGGGCTAGGGTAACAGATCGGTATCACATTTGAGGCAAGGCACAAAAAACCACCAACAATGGGGCTAATCTGTAACGCAGAGCACTGACGCTGCGTTTTAGCCCAGAAAACAGCGAATCCGACAGGTGGGTCCCGCCTGTCGCGCTGACATGGCAAATACCAAGCACACAAAAAAACTTTGACTAGCTGAGGTGGCAGATGAGCTGCGGGCCCCGCCTGTCATTGACTACATGGTCATCTTCATCCCATCTCTATTTCTATGGAGCATTGTGTCGAGCAGCTTGTGCGCGACGAGCCATCTCTGCCGATGCAAGTCGAGAGCTCCATGGGCAAGGCGAAGGGGAAGCAGCTGCAGGATGAGTACTACCACCTCGCCAAGGAGCAGGGCTACCGGAGCCGCGCGGCCTTCAAGCTGCAACAGCTCGACGACCGATTCTGGTTCCTCCCGCCGGCGCGCGCCGTGCTCGACCTCTGCGTGGCGCCTGGGGGCTGGATGCAGGTGGCCGTCGCCCGTGCCCACGCTGGCGCCTTCGTCGTTGGCGTCGACCTCGTGCCCATCCACCCCGTCCGCGGCGCGCGCCGTGCTCGACCTCGACGCAGAGCCCCCGAGCCGTCTCCTGCGCGGGTCCTCCTGCTCGGGCTAATGGAGGCACATGCAGCGTGGCAACGCGCAGTAGAAGCCGATGGACGATAGGAGGGAGCTCTGCGTCAGCGCCGGAGGGAGCTCCGCGGCTGCGCGCAGTAGACGCCGACGGGCGGCGGGAGGAAGCATTGCGGCGACACTGGAAGGGAGCTCCGCGGCTGCGCGCACTGGATGACGACCCGGGCGAGGGAACAGAGCTCTGCGGCGGCCGTTGCACTCCTCACGGCGGCTGCTATCCGACGAGCACGGCTGCGGGTTCAACTCCTGTCGACCTTGAGCACGGGAGGGACGCAATGACTTTTTTAATTTGTTTGTAGGACCCGATTGCTTTTGTTGAAAATTTACAGGGACCGAATTGACAGGAAAAGAAAAGATAAGAGTAAGAAAATAAACGCATGAGTCATTGACAGGTGGGACCCTCGTCCAAGTCATTAAATTGTCCACATAGGCACGCCACGTCAGCCTGCTCACGTGGAATTTTTTTGCCACATCATCCTGACAGGTGGGACCCACCTGTCGGATTCGTTGTTTTCTGGGCTAAAACGCAGTGTTAGTGCTCCGCATTACAGATTAGTCCCATTGTTGGTGGTTTTTTGTGCCCTGCCTCAAATGTGGTACAGATTTGTTATCCTAGCCCATAATGTGGTGGTTTTGGATAAATAACTCTATGGTGTATGCAGAATTAACTTCTCACTTAGAAGAGCTAAGCGTAGAGGTGAAGCTTCAGGATGCAGAATTGCGTGCACTACTTGACACTCATTTTGCTGAGATGGAAAACGTGGTGACTGTACACGTGGCACTGGCTAACGCTAGGTTGATGTCCCTGAAGGAGCAGATGAAGAAGATGGCTGAAGAAGACGAGGCGACCACGGAGGATCTGGTCGAATTCATGGAACTGAATTGCCATCAACTCTTTCCTTCCCTACCCAGCCTACCCCCATGCCCCTTCTGATCAAAGCTGGTGAATGTTTTTTTTGTGCAACTCGGTGCACTGCTTACCATACTCTACAACATATTATGTATTTCTACTTCATGATATTTACTGTGATGTCCGAGGACTCTCTGGTTTAACATCATCTTTTGTCAAGTACATGGTAGCTAGCTACTTAGCTGGAGCTAGGGTCGCCAAGTCATCCTGTGTCTAAGATGTTGTATAAGCAGTAATGGTGTTTCAAACTATCAGAAATATGCACTACTTCTTACTTATTTCTTTTAGGAACACTTTTGTTGGACAGGAATTTGGTGAATATGGTTCAACGCACACCCCTTATGAATAGTAAATTAAAAAATAAACAAAAAGTCAACACATACACTCCTATGAATAGTAAATTCGAAAGAAAAAAAGGTTATACTTGCACATGAAATTTCACCAAGAAACGACTTCCGTGGTATCCTGGGAAAAATGACAAAGATCGAACCTATATTAAAAGACAATGTTGTATGAATAGTATGATCCCGGCTGTATTTGTATTGTTCCAATTATATTTTCTTCACTAAGAGTACCACGGCTGTCATTTCTTTGTGAAAATGCACACTTGAGTATAATGGTCAACCAAGTTTGATATCCCCAAAATTTAGAATTTTTTTTTCTAGTATTTTTGGAATGTAATATTCATTATGGTGGAACCATGTTCGCCTATGTACTTTCGCGCTCACGTTCTATTTTTTTATTTCCTAATTTTCAGGTGCTTGAAAATTTTATGTATCACACTCATCTAGTACCACTCAGCCTCATGATGTTCTGCAAGTGCGAAATAACATTTAACTGTGTTATGTGGTGAGTTTGGTTCAAAGATAATTATATGTTGATCCATAGTCTTTAGAGATGTGATTTTGACTTAATGAACTTTTGAGTCAATGTGCTAACGGATAGTCGCTTATTAGTTGGCCACATAAGAAAATAGAATAGAGTTGTCTTCCCGTTTACAAAAAATTTTAAAACTCGAAGCAAACAACTATTGCGTACTAGTATAATTAATTAGATGATATCCCGCGCATTGCTGTGGGACTTTCTACATTTTATTGCAGCTTCAAAGGAAAGTGTCCATGGATGAATGAAAATGAAATATGTCATCAATTAAAGGTCCATCCCATTCCCCTGTCCCTTAGGTTAGCAAATAGGCTGCGATCAAATGTATCCCTCCCATACACCCTAGACCCTACTGAAAGCATAACTTGTCAGGCACCTCCCTACGAAATGGTTGCTTCCCAGTTGGCTTGCAGGTGAAACATACCCATATGGGATCTAGTTTTAAAGATCTTGTCACGACGAACCCAACGGTGAACACGGGTCTGAATTCCGGCACGTGGTTTGAAAGATATGACTTTCCAAAAATTGAAGAACCAGAATAAATACACGTGAATCTGCTTTGCTGTCCATCGGATATAATAAGTCTGACTGCATTTAATGATCAATCACATGCACTAGCAGACAAATCCTACGCATGCATGTGTGTGGCAGAGCCGGCCGCTCGTTCCCTTCGTTTAGTGCGCGTGCACTTTGGAGGCTTTAGGAAGAAATGTTGATGCGAAGTTGATTTTTCTGGGTTGTTGGATCTTTCATCGGAAGGTTGTTGTTTATCCTCTACCTCCGGCCTCTTCCTCCTACTGAACCGCCAACTGCCACCAGCTGATCCACCCGTCGCCGTCACCCCCGACCGCCTTGCTTCCTTGCCCTCCCCTGTCGCCACCCTCTACCATCCCTCTGGGACACTCCGGCGACCAGATTTTTTCGGCGACCCATCTCACCCCCACCCACACCTGTCAACCCTCTTTCCGCTTTCGACTATGACACCACTTCTCGGGCAACGTTGGCTCTTCACCGAATGGTTGTTGTTTGTCTTCTACCTCCGGCTTATTCCTCCTTAATAGCCAACCACCACCCGTCGATCCGCTAGCCGCGGCCGCCACCCCCGACCATACCTCTGAACCAGCCTAGCGACCAATTTTTTTCTGGTGAACCGCCACACCTCTACGAACCTTCTTCCTTGCCCCCGACTATGATGCCACTCGTCACTACCGCTTGAAGTGTCCTCCTTGTCTCAGACGAGGTCCTGGCTCAGCCTCACAGTGCCATCGACGTCTTCGGCATATTACATAAAATAGACATAGTTAAATTTGTATTCAAGCAAGCTTCCATATGATTATGATTTGTAACCATCGACTAATTTTTTCAAGATATATCTATTGACAAATTATGAATTTAGAAAATCAAATTACATCGTATATTATGGATTTGCGTGGGTTGGGGGGGGGGGGGGTTACAGTATAGTCGAGCAAATCAAACTAAGTGCCCCCTTCATGGTACATGTGTTGCACATTTCATAACCACCAAAAATCAGCTGTATGGATTTAGTGTGTTTTGTATCTTCGTCATCGAAGAAAACTACATCCTGAAAATGATTTAAAAACATCATTGGAATACATATGTAGATATCTTAATTCATGTCAAACATTTGCAGCTAATGTCAATGAAATAAATGATGAAGTATATACACAGCAGATATAAGTTTAACTCACTACATTTTTTGTTCAGTGTAGAGGGCTTCTCTGTTGTTTATGCTAAGAAAAAACAACGGCCTGCTCCTGAGAGTGGCACGCCGCAGTTCATGCCCTCTGGCATCATCATCGACACCCACCACATGAACTTCCGCACCCCCTAGGCAAGATGAGATGTGGGCTTCATCAGCCCCGCGCGAACCTCAGCGGCCTCGGCAACACTGCCGGTTGTGTATAGTTGACCTGCAAAGTTTCAAGGTACAACTCATTCAAAATTTGAAATTTGACAAATTTAAGTTTCATCAAAAAAATTGGAAACATTTTATACAAAGAGTGGCACTTGTGTATAGTTGACCTGCAAAGTTTCAAGGTGAAATGTTCTCTCGTTTGGAAGAAACTAAAAAGAGAAATTTATATACAATGATAGCATGATTCTCGATGCAAACTCAATGGTCTAAATAGAAGGTACATGTGGGTATGAAAAATCCACACTCATCTAATCTCTTTCCCACTTTTTGGGTACATCAGAATCGACTTACTTGTGACCTTTGGTAATATCATAGTAGCTAGTCAAACAAAGAGAACTGTAGCTTGCTCAGCAGCTAACATGGTAATACATTTTGTTCAACGCAAGAAGAGGATGTAAGCTTAATTGCATTTGTTTATGAGAAAGTCCTTTCATTCTGATTTGAGATATCAAGGCCATGAATAAATTTAGAAGGCGTGCAGTTTTACCTCAACACCATGGCAAACAGTGGCATGTCACTCGAACTTCTCCGGAAAATAGTGTGTTGGTCCTGATCTTTAGAAGCACCATTTTCGGTTTCAGATTTGAGTGGCAGCGAACCTAGAACATGAACTATGGTAGGAAGACAAGAACCAGAAGAAGGATATCTGCAATGGTAGACATCATGTCATCTCTAAATCTCTCAACTTCTATTTTCCGGTGTGGCACATACCTGCTTGAATAGACGGTGGAGCTTTAAAACAGGTTTATGTGCATTTCATATATTTCCTTTACAAAAATGTAGATATATATAAGTTAGAGAACTAAACAAGGATGGTTGGAAATATCAGCTCATCACACACAGAATAATGATAAGGGGGAAATATACAGCAACCAAGTAATTGCCCAGGAAACTATTAGAGGAGCACACAACTTAAGTATTGTGAACCTGAAAAAACACCTACTTCAGCTGGGCTACCAGTCTTAGATGAATCCAGTTGTCCCAGTGATAGTGACGCCGACCAGGCCATGCCATGCAACATCATCGATTGGAAGGCATCCCATGTTCAGCATCAACGGCATCGCTGATGTGTCTAGGTTTTCTTTGCAGGCAGAGCTGACCGGTCAGCATTGTACTATAGAGTTGAGTTTGATACCAAGACGCTAGTACGAAGGGCAATATAGCACTTTTAGAGCGTTAACCACAGTACCCAAATCGCTCATCAAGCATATTGCAATTAATCCGAAGTCGGCATGTGGTTAGAAGAAATGCAAAAACAAAAGCAAAAAAAGAAGAAGAAAAACACAGGAACACAGAGATATGCAAATATCTAATATGACACTCTGCAGATTAAATAGGAGAAAACACATGCATATATTTTTTTAAATGTATTGAAGAAACTGCATTCAATAACTTTTTGGTGTTAAACATGTAAACCTTCGGTGTTGTATAAACCGCAGGATAGATAGATCAGGTTGTTAGGCTGTTGTGATTGAGTCCTTGGAGATCAATCCACGCCATGTGTATCTCGCTGTAACTACTTGGCTTCAGCCCATATATTAACACACAATGCGTCCCTGCTAGGCATACGCTTAACCTATTTTCACATGCTATACAGAGCCTGCCTCCTCCTTCGCATCTAGATGTCGAGCTCCTCCTCATCCGTCGCCATGGCCACGCCCTCCATCGCCTCTCTCGGTCACACCATCACTGAAAAACTGACCCGAGAGAACTTCCTGGTGTGGAAGGCACAGGTCTTGCCACACATCAAGGGGGCGGGGCTGATGGGCTATCTGGATGGCTCGATCAAGGAACCCGCCGCCGTGGTCCACACCGAGAAGGACAGCGCCGGCAAGAAGGAGATCACGTCCTCGCCGACCCCTGAGCATGCTGTGTGGGTTACCCAAGACCAGCAGATCCTTACGTTTTTTATCTCATCGCTCTCTCGTGAGGTCTTACTACAGGTCAGCTCCCACACCACCGCCGCTTCGATCTGGAACGCCTTGTTGGAGAGTTTTTCCTCGCAGTCGAGGGCGAGGGTCATCCAACTCTGCTCTGCCATTGAGCACACCCGCAAAGGAGACATGACCGCTGTTGCTTACTTCACCATGATGGTGAGCATCTCCGACGAGCTGGCAGCCGCCGGCAAGCCGCTGGATAAAGACGACGTCGTCGATCACATCCTGCAAGGTCTCCTCCACGAACCCGACTACAACGGCTTCGTCTCGGCCATCTCCACCCGCACCGCCACCGAGCAGCCTATCAGCCTCAGCGAGCTCTTCTCCCTGCTGCTCTCGGCCGAAGCTTGCATCGCCGCCCAAAACACCGCCTTCCACTCCGCAAATCTGGCGGCCAGGGGTGGAGGTCGCGGCAACCCGAGGGGCGGCAACAACAGTGGAGGCGGCTCCCGCGGCTACATGAACAACAACGCGGGCGCCCACTACCCTGACCATCCTGGTGGCGGTTTTGGAGGTGGACCGCGGCAAGGAGGTGGTGACCGCGGTGACCGTGGTGACCGCGAGCGCGAGAAGTGTCAGATCTGCAAACTTGAAGGGCACGGCGCATGGCGTTGCAAGAAGCGCTTTGATCGTAACTTCAACAACAATGTCCGCAACCCCGCAGGAGGCGGCGGTGGCAGAGGATGCGGCGGTGGTGGAGGACAGCGCTCGGCTAACGCAGCTCACGCCTATGGAGTTGATACCAATTGGTATCTTGACACTGGTGCCAGTGACCACGTGACAGGAGAGTTGGAGAAGCTCGTTGTTCGTGATCGTTATACCGGCACAGAACAAATCCACACGGCAAGTGGTCAAGGTATGGATGTTGCACATATTGGTCATTCGGTCCTTACTACCCCTAATGGTTCCTCTTTAGCACTAAACAATATCCTTCATGCTCCACAAACCGACCAGAGTTTACTTTCCGCTCATCATCTTACGCAAAACAATCATGCTTTTCTTGAGATTTACCCTGAAATTTTCTTTGTCAAGGATCGGGCCACTCGGAGCACCATTCTTCAAAACAAGAGTAGAGATGGCTTGTTCCCTGTATCCGGCCATCAGGGTGTTCCTCATCGTCAAGTGCTAGGCGTGGCAAAGCCATCCACTTCACGGTGGCACAAGCGCTTAGGGCATCCTTCACTACCGGTGGTCCAGAAAATTCTTCGTGATTTTAGTCTTCCAGTGTCAAATAAACAAGATCATCATCTAGCTTGTCATGCATGTCAAATGGCCAAGAGCCATCAACTTCCTTATTCTAGGTCTACTAGTGAGTCGAAAGCTCCTTTAGAGCTTGTTTTTTCAGATGTGTGGGGTCCTGGCCCAATTTCTGTAGGCGGACAAAAATATTATGTGAGCTTCATTGATGATTTCAGTAAATTTAGTTGGGTCTATTTGCTGAAGAATAAGTCTGATGTGTTTGAGAAATTCCATCTCTTTCAAAAGCATGTTGAACGACTCTTTGATCGCAAAATTCTTACTATGCAAACCGACTAGGGGGGTGAATACCAAAAACTTCACTCTTCTTTTGACCGCATTGGCATCACCCACCATGTCTCTTGTCCTCATGTCCATCAGCAGAATGGTTCTGCTGAAAGAAAGCACCGACACATTGTAGAAGTTGGCCTCTCCCTTCTTGCTCGTGCCTTCATGCCCTTGAAGTTTTGGGATGAGGCCTTTCTTACGGCAGTTTACCTTATAAATTGTCTCCCTAGTAGAGTTATTGCCAACCAGACACCACTTGAGCGTCTCTTTGGCACAAAACCAAACTATTCGTTCCTTCGCATCTTTGGTTGCGCAGTGTGGCCAAACCTACGCCCCTTCAATAAACACAAACTTGAATTTCGATCAAACAATGTGTGTTTTTAGGGTATAGTAGCCTTCACAAAGGATACAAGTGCTTAGATGTTTCTACTAGGCGAGTTTATGTGTCTCGTGATGTGGTGTTTGATGAACATGTTTTTCCTTTTTCCTAACTCCATCCAAACGCCGGCGCACAACTTTGCAAGGAACTTGTTCTTCTTCCATCTCACATCCTTCCTCCATCAGCTTATGTTCCCGGGGGTGTAGTAGGTCCTAATGATCAGATGTCAATGTCTAATACTAATGCCGAAAGCATGCAGGAAGCTGGCGAGGAAATAGGCGAAAATTCTTTTGATTTTATGTAGCAAACAGAAAATATGGACGAAATCAGCGCAGAGATCCCAGCGGCGATCCCGAAGCTGATCTTGGCGGGAGTATCTCCTCGGGATCGCGCTCTGCTGGCCCGTCAGGCGGATCCCCGATGGGATCTATGCCCACGCCAGCGCCAGCGTCAGGGGGGCCAGGTGGGTCCCATGCGCGTGGGCCTAGTCTGCCTCCCGCAGCAACTCCTGCCGCACGTGGGCCTGGCGTCGCGACAAGGTTGGGCGGTGGTGCGCCGCAGCCCAACCAGGACTCGCCACTTGGCGCTTCTGGAGAGGACGCGCTCCCTGAGTCGGGCGGATCGCTGCATGGCGGCTCGTTGCATGTTGCCCCAGATCTGCTACAGGAGTCCAGCGGGGGATTTTCTGCGGATTCTTCGACTGTGTCTTCTGCGTCCAATCGGCTTCAACAGCATCTGGCTCAGCCTCCTCTGCCTCCTCCTACGCGAGCACACACTAGGTCACGGAGTGGTATTTCTCAACCAAAAAAATATAAGGATGGTTGCATTCGTTGGGGATC
This sequence comes from Triticum aestivum, assembly GCF_018294505.1. NCBI lineage: Eukaryota > Viridiplantae > Streptophyta > Magnoliopsida > Poales > Poaceae > Triticum > Triticum aestivum. The sequence continues at coordinate 704,485,749 of NC_057806.1, forward strand.
TTTCTGTCCTACAGGTGAACCGACAAATCTAGGAGAAGCACTCGATAACTCCAAGTGGAGAGATGCAATGCATGAAGAGTATGCTACTCTCATGAAGAACAAAACATGGCACTTGGTTCCTCCTTCCAAGGGTCGGAATGTGATTGATTGCAAATGGGTGTTCAAGGTAAAAAGAAAGTCTGATGGCAGTATTGACAGGTACAAGGCGCGTCTGGTGGCCAAGGGGTTTAAACAGAGGTATGGAATTGACTACAAGGACACTTTTGGTCCTGTAGTAAAAGCTGCCACCATCAGATTAATTCTCTCAGTTGCAGTATCTCGGAATTGGTGTTCGAGACAACTAGATGTAAAGAACGCGTTTTTGCATGGTGTTCTGTAAGAGGAAGTCTTCATGAAGCAACCTCCTGGGTATGAACATGCACGGTTAAAGCAGCATGTTTGCAAGCTTGACAAAGCCTTGTACGGGCTAAAGCAAGCACCTAGAGCTTGGTACTCTAGGCTTTCCTCAAAATTACAATCTCTTGGTTTTGTTCCTTCAAAGGGGGACACCTCATTGTTTCTTTATCATTGCCATGGTGTCACTATCTTTATGCTCATCTATGTTGATGATATTGTTGTCACAAGCTCCACATCCAAGGCAGTTGAAGCCCTTCTCAAAGATCTGCGCATGGGCTTTGCACTCAAGGACTTAGGCCATCTTCACTATTTTCTTGGGATCGAGGTAAAAAGTATACAAGATGGAATTGTGTTGTTACAAGAAAAATATATTCAGGATATACTTCAGAGAGTAGGCATGAAAGGATGTAAGCCATCATCTACACCTATATCTACCTCTGAAAATTTGTCTCTTCATGATGGAGAGGTGCTTGGCACAGAGGACTCCACCAAGTGCAGGAGCATTGTAGGAGCTTTGCAGTATTTGACATTAACTAGGCCAGATATTTCATACTCTGTTAACAAAGTTTGTCAGCTCTTGCATGCTCCTACTAGTGTGCACTTCAAAGCAGTGAAAAGAATACTTCGGTATCTTCAAGCAACATGAAGTCATGGTCTTAAACTTTGGAAGTCAGACTCCACACTTGTAAGTGCGTTTTCAGATGCAGATTGGGCCGGATGTCCTGATGACAGGCGATCAACAGGGGGATTTGCAGTGTTTCTAGGCAGTAATTTGATCTCCTGGAGTGCTCGCAAGCAAGCCACTGTGTCTAGATCTAGCACAGAAGCTGAATATAAAGCCTTAGCAAATGCTATTGCAGAAGTTATCTGGGTCCAAAATATGTTAACTGAGCTGGGTGTTCGTCATCCTCGGGCAGGATCACTTTGGTGCGATAATCTTGGTGCTACGTACTTGTCAGCTAATCCTATTTTCCATGCCAGGACCAAACATATCGAGAGTGACTACCCCTTTGTTCGAGAAAGGGTAGCCAACAAATTGCTGAATATCAGGTTTATACCCACTGGTGATCAAGTTGCAGATGGGTTTACCAAACCCCTTTCTTTGAGACAACTTGAATGCTTTAGACACAATCTCAACATAGAGAGTTTTGATTGAGGGGGAGTGTTAAACATGTAAACCTTCGGTGTTGTATAAACCGCAGGATAGATAGATCACGTTGTTAGGTTGTTGTCATTGAGTCCTTGGAGATCAATCCACGCCATGTATATCTCGCTGTAACTACTTGGCTTCGGCCCATATATTAACATGCAATGCGTCCCTGCTAGGCATACGCTTAACCTATTTTCACATTTGGGTTCTCTTATTCCCCTCTCCTTTAACAATTCAAGGTACAAATAAAACCTGAAGACAACGTATCCCACTTTCCCCATTACGTATAAAAATATCAGTGTAAAACTTACATGTTTGTAATCAGTGAAGATGGTTTAGTACATGTAAGCTGAATATTTACCTCGTCATTTAACCTGCCATGTGGTCTCAAACACTGAATTTTTTCCGTGCTAACCTGAATGTTAGACGGTTCATGCATCACCAGGACGTTGCTACTATAAGTGAAAAGGAGCAATGTTCAGCTGTGTTAACAAGGCACATAGGAAGCTTCAAACAAGATGCAAGCATGTCATGAAGCGTACCTTGAACCGTTACCATACAATCAATCATGAGCTTCATTTTCAGGTTCAGCAGTTAAGAGGTACAAAGAACTGAGAAACATCAACATACATAAATCAAAGGGTTAATGGAGAATAAAGTTTGTACAAACCACAACCTAGCAGGTCAATCAGCCACACATTAAAGAAAAATAAACAGAAGAAGAACTCTCTGGTTGCCTCTTTTAAAATTTGAAGCATTGAAACCAGATTTGACACTAAGTATGCCAAAACTATGAAACTATCTGCATCGGTTTGCTACATCCATCCCCAAATAAGTTTCAAGTCACCGGCTAGGCAAAAGTTGCATCCCAATGCACAAGCACGAGGAGGAAGATTGAAAAAATCAGGATAGTTACTACACCCGTGACTTGCAGCAGACTTGGTACTAATGCCGCATCAGATTCGCCAAAGCCTCCGTGTTCACTGACTGGTCTGCGGCACAGGCGATGACAACGTCGATACCCGATAGCCAATGTGAAGATAGTGTCGACACTCATCTATGGGGCTATGGGAGAAAAGCAAGCAAGCAACGCTGACCCTAGATTGGGCCAGCAAGATGAGTTGCCCAGAAATAGAGGGAACCAGTTGTCTGTTGTCAAACAGAAAACAAAAAAAAAAGTTCAAAACAGAGCATGCCAGCCGTGATCAGAAAGTATGAGTCTTTTCCACTTAATATGACACAATTCATGCAGCACAAATACAGGAAAAAAGTACATTCAAGATTCAGTAATTGTCGCACATATATTGCCACTCGAGAGTCAGAACTAAATTGCAAGAATTTTGTATACCAACGGTATCATGTTCATAGTTTTAAATAGCCGGCTATCCGCTATAACCTTTTCAGCAGGGTGCCGCTAAATGGTCGCCTTCACAATAGCCCGCTATAGCTCCGCTCAGGGGCGGAGCTAGGCTAATGCAAGGGTATGCAATGCATACCCAATTATTTTTGCTAAAAAATTTCAGCATATAAGCTCCTATATGCCTTTGTATACCATATGACAGTCTAATTGTACATACAGACGAGAGAAACGAAGAAGAGAACGATCCCAGCGCCACTTGGGCCAATGTTGGGCTGCTACGTTGCTAGTTAGTGCTAGTGGGCCTTATCCTTGGAGGCTTAATGCTGGCGGCTGGCCGATTGACGAAGCCGAGGAGACATCTCGAGTAGGAGTAGATCTCTCAAAAAAAATCTCGACTAGGAATGCCTCCAGCCTTTGATTCAACTGCCGCTGCGCTACATTGAGTCAATTGATTTCTCCGAGAAGAAGTGCAAGAAATCCAAGGTGAATATCATGCATCTAGATTTCTGAATTATGAACATTTGAATTTGTAAGATTGCCCACAATGCCATTATTTCTTGCTTCCAAAAGGGTGATCGTAGAGTTAACTTTTGATTTTCCTTGTTGCAATGCAACTGAGTTACTCAAGACACTATTGCTACGAAGAATAATTCATAGTTTCATTGTTATTATTATGAACTTTTTTGTTTCTTACATTGTTGTGAAGCAAAAAAAAATTGTTGAGTTTAGTGGTAAATTTGTATTTGGTATGATGTACTAATGTGTAAATTATAAATGTCAGGAGGACAAGAGTGTAAAGAAGGAAGATAGAGATAAGGAAAGGAATGGACGGCAGCAAGTGGCTCCAGTTCTCTGTATTGTGAACTCATCTCTCAAATCCCTAGTTGATTCACACCAAAATTCGTTTCTTTTTGAGGGATTCAACATGGCACCAGAGCAATCGGTCCTGGACCCGGATTTGATCTGATTAAGTTTGCTGCTCGTCGTGGTCGTAAGCGGCTGTCTGCCTTTGTGCGTGGCAGCCAAACTTCGCCAAGGTCGCCGTCGTCTTCGTGCGGGGCCGCATCTTCCGGCTGCGCCGCAGTGCCTTTGTGCCGCCATCCTCCTAGCAGGCGGCATCCTCCTGCTGTTCCGCTCCACGTTGCCTTTGTGCTGCTCCGCTGCCGTCGTCATGGTGTACAGGTCTGAACTCTAAAGTGTTCCTGTGCTGCACTAAGTAGGAACTGCCACGGACCAGCTGGTATTGCCTTTTCTCTCAATAAGGTAGAAGTGTTTTTAGTCCAGCAGCTTGTGGTGGATTGAATCTTCCTGCTTTGTGGTAACTCGGTGTAGAGAGGATTGAACTGTGTGAAGGATTGTAGCTATTTGTTTTTTCCAGAAATACACTAATTGTTCAGTGCTCATGGGAGATACCAGTAGGGATTCCGGTATTGAGAAATTGTGTGAAAGTATACAGCGTATGATTTCACAGCTGATGGAGCAGGCACAAACAAAGACAAGCAGTACTTCTGAAATTTTGAAGACCCTGGAACCCAATCCTGTCAGGTTAACTGGTCCGGGTGATTTTTTTAGCTGGTCTCGGAATGCCACATTGATTCTGGAGTCACATGGACTTCAGAAATTTTTGAAGGACGATGAAAAAAAATCAACGGATGTCACACAAGAGCAATGGGATCAGAATCAAAAGCGAGTTATGGTATGGCTGTTGGGGTCGATGGAGAAGACTGTTAGGGAACAAGTTGAAGGGTTTCAGTCTGCAGCTGAGGTGTGGACAAGCATTGAGAAACAGTTCTCATGAAAATCGAACAAGATGCAAGTCAGTAGGATTTTCCATGAATTGAGGCAGATCAAGCAAGAGCAGAAGACAGTGACTGAATTTGCGGGAGAAATCAAGAAACTCTATAGAGACCTGGAGTCTTTTAGACCATTTAAGGCACATGATCCCAGGGACGTACCCCTCCTTCGAGAGTGGTTTGAACCATTGTTGGTTCAGACTTTTCTTGATGGTCTGAACTCAGAGTTCAATCTCCGTTCCCAACTCATACAAGCCACAGCAGATTGGCCTACATTGGATCAAGCCATCTCAAGTATACTTGAGGAAGAAACATGGCTGGCCAATCAGATCACAACTTCACAAACAAATGTTGATAGCAGAGCTGCACTATCTTCAGTTAAGCAAATTCAGTCTCCTAGTACTTCAAGAAATGAGCAAGCAAATGCTACTAGATTCGACTACACGAGAAAGCCTAAGATGGTGTGTGACCACTGTAAAAAACCAGGCCATTTGAAGAAGAGTTGTTTTAATATAGTTGGTTATCCTCCTGGATGGCAACCGAAACAATTTAACAGATTCACTAGTGGCGGTAGTAATGCAAGAAGACCAGATCGAGCTCATCTTACTTTATTTGGGGGAGAACGGTCTGCTGTAACAGCCCAAGCACTTGAAGAATTTAAAGGCAAACTTATGGCAAATACTTCAGAAGGCCCTATTGAAGCTACATCTGATGCTCATTCTGGGAAAGGTACGAAGAATTTTTTAACATCTTGGATAATTGATTCAGGGGCCACAAATCACATGACAGGCTCATCTAAGAACTTTTCATCATATACCCCTTGTTCTGGAAGGGATAGGGTATGCATAGCTGATGGATCCTTAGCTCCGATAATGGGTTATGGGAACGTTAATTGTACTCCATCTCTGTCCTTAAGCCCAGTCTTGCATGTCCCTAATTTGCCAGTGGACCTCTTGTCAGTTAGTTCAATTACAAACTCAGTAATTGCAAGGCATCCTTCGACCCTCACTCATGTACATTTCAGGATCTGAAGACAAGAAGAAATCTTGGGACTGGAATTGAGCACGACGGCCTCTACTACCTTACCAATGCCTCGTCTCCATCTCCATATGCCCTCAGTATGATGAATAGCTTGACCACTGATGAATTTCTACTGATGCATTATAGACTAGGGCATCTGTCATTCCAAGCCCTTGGTCGCATGTTTCCATCTCAAGTTAAAAATTATTGTAAGGAGAAGCTTTTGTGTGATGTGTGTGAACTGGCTAAACACACAAGAACCAATTATCCTAGTAGTAATGAGAGAAGTAAGATACCTTTTGATGTGGTGCATTCGGATGTATGGGGTCCATCAGTTGTAACTGCCCTCACAGGGGATAGATATTATGTGACCTTCATTGATGGTTTTAGTAGGTGCACATGGCTGTACCTCCTAAAGCATAAATCTGAAGTTCTCCCTGCATTCAAAGATTTTTTTAATATGGTGTGTAACCAGTTTGGCATGAATGTGAAAATATTACGCTCCGATAATGGTACCGAATATATCAATGGTAAATTTAGTAATTTCTTGTCTTCTTATGGTATTATACATCAAACAACTTGTGTGAGTACTGCAGAACAAAATGGGGTGGCAGAGAGAAAGAATAGACATCTACTGGAAGTTGCTCGAGCTCTCATGTTTATGATGAATGTGCCAAAATTCCTTTGGGGAGAAGCGGTCAAAACTGCTGCCTATCTAATAAACCGTATGCCTTCTAGAGTTCTGGGCCATAAGACTCCTATTGAATGTTTGTATGGCTCTAACTCATTTATTGTGCCACCAAAAATATTTGGATGTACCTGTTTTGTTCATGATTACAGGAGTTCAGCAGGAAAGCTTGATCCAAGAGCCGTCAAATGTATCTTTGTGGGCTATTCTTCCACAAAAAAGGGATATCGGTGTTGGTCGCCTACTGAAAGGAGATTCTTTGTGAGTATGGATGTTACCTTTCACGAAAAAGAACCATTCTATTCCTTAAAAGGGAATGACAATGGTACAGGCAACAAGGGGGAGAATATCATAGGAGAGAGCAATGATAGGGGAACTGTAATAATACCTATTGGGGATATCATACGCTCAGAAGATGAAATCGAGGGGGAGGAAACTACCGATACAAATGTAGAAGGTGATAATACATTAATATCTGAAGCGTATGAAAATCTTTCAGGTCAAGAGGAGATGGAAACAGAAGATGGGGAAGGTGTACCTCAGGAAGTTGATGAAGAAGTTGTGAATCAATCACAAGTACTAGAGGAGGCACCAACAAGTGAAGAAATGGCCCATGGTGAGGGTGATGTTGAAGGTACTGAAACCCAGATACCATCCTCTAGTACTCAAATAAATGATGAGCCAATTGCCTTACGAAAGAAAAAAAAGAAAAGTAGATGTACCCGCGCGTTTGAAGGATTGTGTTGGATATAAACATGATCTTGCAAAATTTGTTTCGTATGACAGGTGTACTTCCTCTTTTAGGAGCTTTATTGCATCCTTGGATTCCATATCAGTACCTAAAGATTGGAAGGATGCAGTGAATGATCCTAAATGGAAAGCAGCAATGTTGGAGGAAATGTATGCTCTAGAAAAGAATAATACATGGCAATTGGTAGAATGGCCGAAGGGCAAGGAACCAGTCGGATGCAAATGGGTTTATACCATTAAGTGTAACCCTGAAGGTAAAATAGAAAGCTATAAAGCTCGGTTGGTGGCCAAAGGCTACACACAGACTCGTGGTGTTGATTATGAGGAAACATTTGCCCCTATAGCAAAAATGAATACAGTAAGAACTTTGATATCTTGTGCAGCTAATCTTGGATGGAATTTGTTTCAGATGGATGTAAAAAATGCATTCTTACATGGAGACCTTCAGGAGGAAATTTATATGCATATACCACCAGGTTTCAACACGGTACAAACTAAAGGAAAGGTCTTGAAACTCCGCCGTTCACTGTATGGCCTAAAACAATATCCTCGTGCGTGGTTCGGTCGGTTTAGAAAAGCTATGCTGAAATTGGGTTTCAGCCAGAGCAATGCCGACCATACTTTATTTTATAAAAGATGTGGTGGAAAATTGACGATATTAATTGTCTATGTTGATGATATTGTTATTACAGGAGATGATGATCAAGGTATTGAAAGAGTGAAGCAACATTTGAGGAACGAGTTCGAAGTCAAGGATCTAGGAGAAATGAGGTACTTTCTTGGAATTGAAGTCTCACGAAGCTCAAGAGGTATCTATCTATCTCAAAGAAAATATGTGCTAGATCTGTTGTCAGAAACTGGTATGTCTGGGTGTCGTCCAGCATTAACACCAATTGAACAAAACCACCGATTGACTAGTGAGTCAGGGGAACCTGTTGACCGGGAACAATATCAGAGACTTGTTGGCCATCTGATCTATTTATCGCATACTCGTCCTGATATAGCTTTTGCCGTAAGCGTGGTGAGCCAGTTTATGCATAGTCCTAAAACTCACCACATGGATGCAGTAAATCGAATCATTCGGTATTTAAAGGGGTGCCCAGGTCGAGGTTTATTGTATAAGTCAAGTGGCAATTTACAAATAGAATGTTATACTGATGCTGATTGGGCCGGTTCATTAGATGATAAAAGGTCTACGTCAGGATAATGTACGTTTGTTGGAGGAAACATAGTTACTTGACGTAGTAAGAAACAAAATGTTGTTGCAAGGTCCACTGCAGAAGCAGAATTCAGAGCTATGGCTCATGGAGTATGTGAAGTCTTATGGCTAAAAATCATACTGATGGAGTTCGGTCTATTCCAGGCAAGACCATTGATGATGTATTGTGATAATAAGGCTGCGCTAGATATAGCACATAACCCAGTTCAACATTGTAGAACAAAGCACATAGAAATTGACCGACACTTTATCAAAGAGAAACTTGACCAAGGAATAATATGTATACATTATGTGAGCTCTTCAAACCAACTAGCGGATATTTTGACCAAAGGTCTCGCTGAAAAACTGTTTTCTAGCTTATGTAGCAAGATGGAGTTATATGATGTATTTGCCCCATCTTGAGGGGGAGTGTTGAGTTTAGTGGTAAATTTGTATTTGGTATGATGTACTAATGTGTAAATTATAAATGTCAGGAGGACAAGAGTGTAAAGAAGGAAGATAGAGATAAGGAAAGGAATGGACGGCAGCTCACGAAGTGGCTCCAGTTCTCTGTATTGTCAACTCCTCTCTCAAATCCCCTTTCAAATCCCTAGTTGATTCACACCAAAATTCGTTTCTTTTTGAGGGATTCAACAAAAATCATTACCACGCATACCCATGTCAAAAATTATGGCTCCGCTATAGCTGATTTGGAGGCGCGCCGCTATTTTCCATAGCCCGCTATTTAAAACATTGATCATGTTGACTGACCAAACCAAATTGAATGTTATAAGCAACGGATAAACAGAGCACCAAAATTCGATCACAGATAGGGTTGATTCTTGAATCTGGCAAGTTCTGGGAAGGTGCGTGCTTACAGGGAAGGAGAAATCCCCGAAATGGCCATGCCGATGAACCAGGTGAAGAAGGAGACGATGACCCAGCCCCACACGAGGTTGGCCAACCCGACGTATTGGAGGATGCTACCGTACAACAACGTGATCCCCGTGAAGATCGTCATCGTGGAGAAAGTGATTGCCAACTTCTTGAGCAGCGTCTGTAGAACATGCAACAAAAGATCTCTGTTAGAGCTAATCTTGATATTTGTATTAGCATGTTTGAGTTTTGCATGTAGTCTAGTCTAGTGTGGTGTTCGTCCGACGAAGGCTTCAGGTGAGCGCGCCAAGGAGGTGAGATGCCAGGATGCCGTGTGAGGCCGTGAGCACGGCGAGATGCCGATGGTGCTGCGTGAGAAGCGGCAAGACGTATCAGAGGCTGGAGCCGTGATGGACTGCATCAAATTGGGTCGGGTGAACCGGCCGGTCGTTCTGTTTGTTGGACTAGCTGTTCATGCGTGAGTTCGTTTAGTCCTAGCCGAGAGTATCGTTGCTAGTAGTTGATGCATGCATGTAGTTGGCCTGGTCACAAGTGGTTACCGAGTCGTGTGCAACGCTGGAGTGATTCCAGGAGTGGAGTACGTGGGAGTTAGTGGCCCGTATGGTGCTCAAGTTGGTATCCTGTACTGGCTATTTAAGCACAACAAATGAATGAGAAAGATGAGGCCGTGAGGGCTAGAGCAGAAACATGTAGCCACTGTATTCACCAAGGACGGAGCCTCTCGGCAAAGCTAGCGGATGGTCTGTTCCTTGGTGCATGTGTGTGTGTAGTGTGCGTTCAGGTGTTCTTGAGAGAAACCATAGAAGAGAGAAGAGAGAGTTGTGCGAGGCAGCTCGAGGTAGAAGAAGAAGAGCGGCGCTGCGAGGAGGCGGCGCCAACGATCAAATTGGGTCGGGTGAACCGGCCGGTCGTTCTGTTTGTTGGACTAGCTGTTCATGCGTGAGTTCGTTTAGTCCTAGCCGAGAGTATCGTTGCTAGTAGTTGATGCATGCATGTAGTTGGCCTGGTCACAAGTGGTTACCGAGTCGTGTGCAACGCTGGAGTGATTCCAGGAGTGAAGTACGTGGGAGTTAGTGGCCCGTATGGTGCTCAAGTTGGTATCCTGTACTGGCTATTTAAGCACAACAAATGAATGAGAAAGATGAGGCCGTGAGGGCTAGAGCAGAAACATGTAGCCACTGTATTCACCAAGGACGGAGCCTCTCGGCAAAGCTAGCGGATGGTCTGTTCCTTGGTGCATGTGTGTGTGTGTAGTGTGCGTTCAGGTGTTCTTGAGAGAAACCATAGAAGAGAGAAGAGAGAGTTGTGCGAGGCAGCTCGAGGTAGAAGAAGAAGAGCGGCGCTGCGAGGAGGCGGCGCCAACGATCAAATTGGGTCGGGTGAACCGGCCGGTCGTTCTGTTTGTTGGACTAGCTGTTCATGCGTGAGTTCGTTTAGTCCTAGCTGAGAGTATCGTTGCTAGTAGTTGATGCATGCATGTAGTTGGCCTGGTCACAAGTGGTTACCGAGTCGTGTGCAACGCTGGAGTGATTCCAGGAGTGGAGTACGTGGGAGTTAGTGGCCCGTATGGTGCTCAAGTTGGTATCCTGTACTGGCTATTTAAGCACAACAAATGAATGAGAAAGATGAGGCCGTGAGGGCTAGAGCAGAAACATGTAGCCACTGTATTCACCAAGGACGGAGCCTCTCGGCAAAGCTAGCGGATGGTCTGTTCCTTGGTGCATGTGTGTGTGTAGTGTGCGTTCAGGTGTTCTTGAGAGAAACCATAGAAGAGAGAAGAGAGAGTTGTGCGAGGCAGCTCGAGGTAGAAGAAGAAGAGCGGCGCTGCGAGGAGGCGGCGCCAACGATTGGCATCAGAGCCTTGTCGATCCGCAGAAGCGATGGCGGCGACGACGACGCGGCGGACTCCATGTGAGGTGGAGGACGTTGGCACGAGGTGGGTGGCCGTCGGCGGCGCGATGCTGCCGGTGGCCGGTTGCGGTGTGATGCCGCTAGATGATGGCGGTGTGAAGCTGCCACAAGACGACGGTGTGACGCCGATGGGAGGTACGATGGCACGAGGCCGTTATGAGGAGAAGACGGCGTGGCGATCGGCGCCGCGAAGGCGTCGTCCACGTGAAGACATGGCCGCTGCATGCGGCAAGAGGTCGTGGTACTCGGCGCCGCGACAGCGTCGTCCACGGCAAGACGGCGCAAGGTGGGCGCTGTTGGCGGCACGATGGCGTTGATGGTTAGTTGCGGTGCTATGCCGCAACATGATGATTGTGTGGTGATCGGCGTCGCGAGGACGTCATCCATGATAAGACGATCCATGGTGACCGGCGCTGCGACGGCGTCGGTGGCGGTGAGTGGCCGGCTGTGGCGCTGCGACGGCGTCGACAAGTGGCTGCGGGTGATCCGTATGATGATTGTGATATCAAGATTAGGAGGGTGAATGTTAGAGCTAATCTTGATATTTGTATTAGCATGTTTGAGTTTTGCATGTAGTCTAGTCTAGTGTGGTGTTCGTCCGACGAAGGCTTCAGGTGAGCGCGCCAAGAAGGTGAGATGCCAGGATGCCGTGTGAGGCCGTGAGCACGGCGAAATGCCGATGGTGCTGCGTGAGAAGCGGCAAGACGTATCAGAGGCTGGAGCCGTGATGGACTGCATCAAATTGGGTCGGGTGAACCGGCCGGTCGTTCTGTTTGTTGGACTAGCTGTTCATGCGTGCGTTCGTTTAGTCCTAGCCGAGAGTATCGTTGCTAGTAGTTGATGCATGCATGTAGTTGGCCTGGTCACAAGTGGTTACCGAGTCGTGTGCAACGCTGGAGTGATTCCAGGAGTGGAGTACGTGGGAGTTAGTGGCCCGTATGGTGCTCAAGTTGGAGTACGTGGGAGTTACTATAGCATCGCTAATAGCATGTTGTGGCATTTTCAGAATTGTCTCGCTAAATAAATTCGTGTACACAGTCTCGCTAATAGCGTGATGTAGCTATTTTAAGGCTGGCGCTATTTTTCTGTAGCGCGCTATTTTTTCCTTGATAGTAATAAGTAAAAATGACAATTAATTACCGCTTCAAGGATCTGCTCCGATTGCTTATCTCCGATAAGTCTCAGCCCAGCCGTGGCCTGCTTAATATATACCTCGGTCAGTGATTAAATTACCATGGAGTAAATATATATGAGTTTTCTTTTTCAAAGATAAAATATCATTTTTAATCAAATTAACATGCATGCATATTACTCCAAGTTTAAGGGGAGTTCTGTTCATTTGCCACCAAGGCACGATGCTCTTTGCCTTGTCGAGCAGTGGTATCATGGACTTGGCAGCTTCCAGTGGCCGCCCAGAGTAGGAGCTCAGCCCGGGGGACACCTGCACCACGTATGAACAAAATTCACATTGGCATCGGTGATGATACCGGCCGGCCCCATGCACAGGTGTGTAGCGATATAAATGTGAAATGTGTGTGAGTTTTGCATGTGTGTTGTATATATACCTTGGCAAACACCTCAACCTGGTCATCGATCTTAAGGAGTTCCATCTTGTTGTCAAACTTGAAGACGTGCACACGCGTGCCCGTGCTCCCGGCGTCGAAGATCACAGCGTACTTGCTCACCCCCGGCAACTGCACATCCGCACCCTCCACTGTACCGCCCTTGCGGCCGAGCACCACGTCGGCAAAGGCCACAGAAGATAATGCGAGGAGGAGGAGGAGGAGGAGCGGCGGCACGCCGACGACGCGAGCCATAGCGAACTGGCTGATGGCCACTGGTGAGGTCGGACGGCTGAGTCCAGTAGTAAGTGAGAATGGGATTTATAGAGCCCGAGAGGGGATCAGTGTCTTCAACCAGCACCCCAGTTATTCTCGTCTGCGCAATCTGCTCCCTGGTAGTAGGTATCACAAATCCAACACACGTTAAACAAAGCAGATCGCTGGACGGCCGGATTGTAACATGCTCATGTTGTTTTTTGTTGTTTGATTGATCAGGAGCCTCTGCTGGACAGACATGCAATAGCGTTTTTTAACATCAAAAGAATCCTAACGTCCATCCGGCAGCAGCAAAAGGATTAGAGAAGGTGGGCGACTCCTCCAACGTGGGTTCATGTGACTCACGTGTGGCCACACTTGTGGAGAAAAGCCCACACAGAGATGGATTTTAAAATTTTAGTCTCCATCAATTCGCTCGTCTACTTCGTTCCTCCTTTGTTTCGTGGCACGCACGTGGATCATGTTACTCTATTCGGCTATTCAAAAGTTTGACATGTCGTATGGCTGCGAAAATTCACGGGGCACGCACCTGCGCATGCTTATCTAACAGTTGATCTGCGCGGTGATCTGAAAAATTATTCAGGTGGAAATTGCCTAAAACATGGATGAAATTTTGAAACACTCTCAATAAATAAATAAATAAGTAAGTTTCTGTTGTTCTTGATGAAAGAGCAACAGTGACTGCGTTACTCAAGAAAAAAAAAGCAACAGAGACTGCTGTTCTTGTGCTGTTTCCTTGCACAGTCCATTAATGAAGGGAAGTGGCGCTAGCTAGTAAGGTTGGTTCTAGGAATCCAGGTTCTGAAACTGACCAGCACATCTTGTTTTCAGTACAGTGTGATTTCCAGTGAGCCGCTATTTTCAGGCAACCAGGAGTACATCATAACCAGTGATTTTGGAGGGCGAGTAGCAGCGGGAGGCTTATTATGAGCCGATCAAACCACCACTGGCTCTAGAGCATCTCTAGCATACCCCTTAAAGCATCTCTAGCAGACCTCTTATATCGAGCCGATCCATAAAATAACCGTCAGTTTACAATTTTAGACAAAAAAAGTGGTTCGAACAGACACCATATCGGACCGCGGCCTGTGAAAAAGTTTGCGGGGCGCGGCAAATCTTCGCCCTCAACCTTTAGATACACGGGGCGGGAGGTTGACCCGAGCTTGACCGCTATTGGCAGCGATATTTGGCGGGATGGACATTTCCGTGCTGCAGTTCCCGTTTCCCCTTCCCTCCGCCGCCATCGACCTCCCTCGGCCCGCTCCGGACCACCTTCCACGACTTTGTATCGCCGTCATGGAAGCCTCCCAGCCTTCTCTCGTCACCGTGGAGGTCATCTACGCGCAAACCTCTCCGGCAGATCTCGTCGTCGGCCATGTCGCGCCCGTCGCAATTCAAGACTCCACCGTGCCACCCCGCAATCGGCAGGGCAACGTCGTTGTTCAGGGCAGCGCTCCAGCAGGCACGCGCACCCGCCGCCGCCGCTGCGAATACGGTCCAGCCCGCGCCAGCAAAGAAAGGGAAGGTTTCATGTGTCAAATGCAAGAAGCCCACCTGACGGTGTCCTGGACTAGGGGGTACTCACCACGTCATCTCCCAATCTGTAAGATTGGGCCGAGGACCCCCATGGCCGTATACTCATGGGCCAATTCGGATAGCTGCCGCATACAAGGAAAATTCCACAAGACTTGGCGATCAAGACAAGGACTCCTCCCCACCGACGTATTCGGCTAGGACTCTTGTTATCCTAGGCCTCTGGTGCATTATATAAATCGAGGCCAGGCTAGTCGATAGAACATACACATCAACAATCATACGATAGGCTAGCTTCTAAGGTTTAGCCTCCTCGATCTCGCGGTAGATCTACTCTTGTACTACCCATATCATCAATATTAATCAAGCAGGACGTAGGGTTTTACCTCCATCAAGAGGGCCCGAACCTGGGTAAAACATCGTGTCCCCTGCCTCCTGTTAGCATCCGCCTTAGACGCATAGTTCGGGACCCCCTACCCGAGATCCGCCGGTTTTGACACCGACATTGGTGCTTTCATTGAGAGTTCCGCTGTGTGATCGACAAAAGGATCGATGGCTCGCCTGCAGATCAACTGCGACTTCGGCATCTTCATCACCAGCTCGACTGGTCACCTTGGTTCGACCAAGAATTGCGCCCCGTGTTCGGATCACCATGTTCGGACGAGGGCCTTCATCAAACATCAACTCCGATCTCTATCAAGATCACGGAGGAATCATCTATGGAGCTCGGGGGCTCAACGTCAACATTGCCCTCAAGCAACCGTGCTGTTTTTTTTGGACAGCGAACTCGTATCTGCCGCCACCACCTCCTCAAGTATCTCTTTGACGATCGCTTTGGTGAAATTGTGCGGAATTGAGTCTATAACAACCCTGGAAAATTTCGTCGAGTTCCGATGGAGGAATCTCTGGCAATCCACGATATACCGGAGCCCTGTCAAATCCGGATGGGAATTTGGATGAGTTTAGGGCGTGGTGTCCAGCTTCTAGCTCGGACGTCCTTTGGAAGATCCAATCGTCGATCGGCTGCGGAATTCCTATATCTACCACCTATCAAAATTTCAGCTCGATCCGACCGTCCAAACTCTGGGAACCTTCCGATTAGTGCATCACTTTTCGGATCTGTTTTCTGCGCGAAAACGAATCCGACCCGAGTTCGTCTTTTTTATGAACGGGATTTTGGACATCCCTTTTGAAGGAAGTTTTGTATGGGGTATTGTGTTTTGTTTCCGAACACATCCCACTAACTTTAAGATCTTTTGAACACGATCTTCAACATCATGCTGGTGTCAAACCAGTCCGGCAATATTACTCCACGGCTGCCGACCTACGCTAGACACGTCGTCACTTTGTTGAGCCGAGCTCAACTTCTTCGGATCATCATCTCGGCAAGCCGAACAAGAGTCCAGCATCACGAAGGATAAATCATCACCAACATCGCCGCCCCATGGATTACACGGAGCGGGCATACCGGCATCGCCGCATGGTCGCTTCATCAAGCCAGCATCGACCACGTCACGACCTGCATCGGCAGGGCCGCACTATCGCTTCTTCAAGCTGGTGTCCATCACGCCGACCTACTTCGACTCATCGGCTGACATCGAGGCTTCGACATCTCGGCTGGACCGGGGGCTTCGCCATCTCTTCATCAACCTACTCTGGACACTTCGACGTCACTAGCCGACCAGCTACGTCACGTTAGCTGGGCCGAGGGCTTTGCCTCAGCGAGCCAACCTTTACCAGTATTGCCATGCCGTTGTTTTATCGCCCATCAGGCAATGGGTGTGCGGAGCGAGTCCCAATTTTGGGAATCACCTTCCTTCGGATTGCCACAACAAATAAACTAGGTGCTATTAATCCTAGTATTTTTTTTTGCTTGTTTGGGTTTATTTTTCCCAATGAATTATTACTCTGGTTTGTCCATCACCTGTACACAGGTCTATCAAATGATGGCCGCATTAACGACGGTCGCGTGGTGGTTCGGTCAGTTTCCGTACATAGTCCGGCGAACGCCGCATCTGGAACTCGGACCAACTTGTGAATTCAGGCTTTGCCATGCCTTTACCGCATCACGCCGACGCCCTGCATCGACTTTGACTTCGGCGTCAGGCCATATTTCTTTTATTACTCACTTTGCATAAATTATTTATTATGCAACGTTGTTTTATCATTATTACTATTATCTCCGGTTTGCACTATTTTTTGTGCACAGGAAAATGATCCGGGGACTTCGGCGTCACTGTGCTGGTCTGCATTGACCGTGCTATGTCACCACTTCGGCGTGTCGAGCTCTCCGCTGCGCCACCTCGGGACCAGCTTGGGGATGGAACATTGCCCCGCATCAAGATCGGACCGCGTCATCAATACCGAACACAGTAACCAGCTAAGTCGCTTTCATGCTCAAAGCTTTAATTTCTAACTTGTGTTCGGTTCGACCAAGCATTATACTTTTTTGGAAAAAAGTTGCTTGTAAAAAATTTCCTTGTCCAAACTTTGTTTGTGACACATAAATTCAAATACTCCATTTACTTGGGGGCTTCCTTTATGAAGCTTTTCCTGTTGCATATGATTATACTTGTACGACTTCATTCCTTGTTCGTGTATTACGCCACAATATGCACCATATTGACTTAAGTGATTTGCAAGCTGGGTTGCCTCGCTCCTGTGTTTACCCCTACGTTCCCGATTGTTCGGCTAGGGAGTAAAGGGAGCACCTCTGCGATTGTCACGATCGGGTCGCCCGAGCCGGACCTTAGACTGGGTGAAGCCGAAAGCTAGCGCTCTTATAGTTTTCAATGATGGTCGGCACACAACGAAACTCATGAGTAGAAAAAATCTATTGCACAAGTCTCATAATAACAATTAGCACCGAAGAAAGGTATCGGTGGGGGTACTATTTTCTTCGAAGATGCTTCTTACACTTCGCAGTAATATAGCATAAGTTCCCTGAGCGCGCTTTGTCTGTTACAGCCTTATGGACTGATTACCTGGTTATTGGAAACACCGTCGATATTCTCAACCGATGGATTACATAACACTTCTCGGTCCTTGACCGAAGAGGGAGAAGCCGACGGTCGGTTAAGACGCGTTTAAAGTTCGGTTGAACATAGATACGATATAAGTACTTCGGTACATGCAATCATTCTTCTACCCAAGTCACTTGGGGGCTCTTAAGTTTATTTGAGCCGTTTTATAATAAGTGTTCTTCTTCTTAGTCATTGCAAAGTTTTATTATTATTATTTATCACTCCTTTTTTCGACGCGAGTGTGCGGTCACTAGCCGGGGAGCCTAATTTCTCTCTCCAAGCCGCTAGAGTTTAGTTCGCTAAACTGGCCTAATGAGAAGTACTCCACCCTCGGGATAGGAGGTTGAAGTCGTAGGCTGACCCACTTGAAGCCTTGAGATGGGATGTATCATGTTAAAGCACGACAGAAGCACTTCCTTTTTCTAAGACCAATTTTCGAATTGGCACCGAACACTTGATCTTGTTCGGGCGTCATGTTTTTACTGACGTTTCTTGGTTTTCCAAGCTTTTTGGCACTTTTAAACTATTTATGCTTTTCCAGCATTAGTCTCGTAGTGCAACGCCGGACACCTTTAGGAATTCGGCAAAAACATTCTCAGATATTGCTATATATGCACCGGTTTCGAATTATGTCTTCGGTCAATAGTTGGGTTGCCCGGCTCCTGCGCTTGCCTCCTACGTTCCGCTTTGTTCGGCTAGGCATGCAAAGGGAGAACCGCTGCGATTATGCTTCCGGCTCACATGGTTAAGCACCTCAGTGGAGAAAGTCGAAAACTAACTGTCACAATAAGCATAAACTGGTCAGCGATCCGATGACTATGTTAAATGACGGGCCTTTCATAACATTGGCTGAAGTGTTTACGGCTTGACCCCGACTGTCGCCGAACACTACCGGGGGCTATTAACTGGCCTCCCAAACTAAATCCTCGATATTTTGCTCTTACATTAGAGCTGAGGTTTAATGATCATGCTTAGCATGACAACCCAAAGAAAGGAACCGATAACAGGACTATTTTCTTTGGAAGACATTTCTTCTGTTAAACAGTAATATAACATATCTCTCTGTGTACCTTTGTTTATAAAACCATATGGCCAGATTGTCTTGTTTGTTGTAAATCTTTGCCCTTATAAAGGCTTTATAAAGTAGGACAAACACTCCTCGGCTACTGGCCGAGGAGGTGGAAGCCGATGGTCGGTCAACAAAGTCTTGTACAATGCGGATCCGAGCATTAATGACGTAAAGTACTTGGATACATAGAGTCATTACACATAATTTGTGATTTTACTATGCATATTGATCCTTAATTCGGCCACCTGTGCCTGCATTAAGGCTCGGGGGCTACTGGGCTTCGGGCTTATTATTTACAAATATTAAAGGGGCAGTTCGATCCCCTGATCTGGTGTTGCCACCCGACCAGTGTCTCGGGGGCTACTGCATTGCCTGTTCAGTGCAGAAAATTGTATGTGCAATATAGTTTCCGAGGAGATTTTGATCCTCAGGTTGGTCGGCCGCACCCAACCTGAGTCTCAAGGACTGAGCACGCCGCTTTTAGTGTCCCGAAGTATTCTGTCGAGCTAGGACTTGATCCTCAGGCCGATTTTGCAAATCAACCTGAGTCTCAGCGGCTACTGGGATCGGCGGTCTTATGTCATCCTTCATGTGCATCTCGGGTTTTAGACCGATACCCAACTTGAGGGCTACTGGCTATATATCTCGGCAGAGAATAAATTGCACCAATCAAAAATATTGACAAAAATCGGCCCACATTTGGGGTGGTGCACCACCTCGGAAGCAGTCCGGCATAAAGCTCGGGCGCTAGTGGCTGGCTCCATAGAGGGCATTTCCGGCATTAAGCTCGGCTAAACTCCTTCAAACTCTTCGAACCAAGGTGATTTACGACACCTCGGATATAGTCCGGTGTTGGAGCTTGGATACCGTCCGGCGTTGGAGCTCGGATATACAGTCCGGCGTTGGAGCTCGGATACATAGTCCAGCGTTGGAGCTCGGATACATTCTGGCGTTAGAGCTGAGAAGCGGTCCGGCGTTGGTGCTCGGTCGCAAAAGATACCTCGAATACAGTCCGGCGTTGAAGCTCGGACGCAAGAGGACGCTGCCGCCCGGGAACAACTTCAAACCCGAGGTGTGGCATAAAAATAACAAGGCATTGATAAAGGCCGTAAACTTAAAGGGGCTCCTCGGATACCCGACGTGTAAACTCGTCGAATGCATTTCGGCGATCCTCAAGATCGAAGATGAGAAGATTTGTTGAACCAGTTTTCAAGACCGACGACCGAAGATGAAGAACGGTTCGGAAGAATCGAGGAGCGTCCCTAACTTGAAGACCGATTCAGGGGGCTACTGACGGTGTCCTGGACTAGGGGGTACTCACCAGGTCATCTCCCAATCTGTTAGATTGGGCCGAGGACCCCCATGGCCGTATACTCATGGGCCAGTTCGGCAGCTGCCGCATACAAGGAAGATTCCACAAGACTTGGCGATCAAGACAAGGACTCCTCCCCACCGACGTATTCGGCTAGGACTCTTGTTATCCTAGGCCTCTGGTGCATTATATAAACCGAGGCCAGGCTAGTCGATAGAACATACACATCAACAATCATACCATAGGCTAGCTTCTAGGGTTTAGCCTCCTCGATCTCGTGGTAGATCTACTCTTGTACTACCTGTTGGAAATATGCCCTAGAGGCAATAATAAATTGGTTATTATTATATTTCCTTGTTCATGATAATCGTTTATTGTCCATGCTAGAATTGTATCGATAGGAAACTCAGATACATGTGTGGATACATATACAACACCATGTCCCTAGTAAGCCTCTAGTTGACTAGCTCGTTGATCAATAGATGGTTACGATTTCCTGACCATGGACATTGGATGTCATTGATAACGGGATCACATCATTAGGAGAATGATGTGATGGACAAAGACCCAATCCTAAGCCTAGCACAAGATCATGTAGTTCGTATGCTAAAGCTTTTCTAATGTCAAGTATCATTTCCTTAGACCATGAGATTGTGCAACTCCCGGATACCGTAGGAGTACTTTGGGTGTGCCAAACGTCACAACGTAACTGGGTGGCTATAAAGATACACTACAGGTATCTCCGAAAGTGTCTGTTGGGTTGGCACGAATCGAGACTTGGATTTGTCACTCCGTGAAAACGCAGAGGTATCTCTGGGCCCACTTGGTAGGACATCATCATAATGTGCACAATGTGATCAAGGAGTTGATCACGGGATGATGTGTTACGAAACGAGTAAAGACACTTGCCGGTAACGAGATTGAACAAGGTATCGGGATACCGACGATCGAATCTCGGGCAAGTACAATACCGATAGACAAAGGGAATTGTATACGGGATTGATTAAGTCCTTGACATCGTGGTTCATCCGATGAGATCATCGTGTAACATGTGGGAGCCAACATGGGTATCCAGATCCTGCTCTTGGTTATTGACCGGAGAGTCATCTCGGTCATGTCTGCATGTCTCCCGAACCCGTAGGGTCTACACACTTAAGGTTCGGTGACGCTAGGGTTATAGAGATATTAGTATGCGGTAACCCGAAAGTTGTTCGGAGTCCCGGATGAGATCCCGGACGTCACGAGGAGTTCCGGAATGGTCTGGAGGTAAATATTTATATATGGGAAGTCTTGTTTTGGTCGCCGGGAAAGTTTCGCGCATTATTGGTATTGTACCGGGAGTGCCGAAAGGGGTCCGGGGGTCCACCAAGGAGGTCCACCTGCCCCGGGGGGGCACATGGGCTGTAGGGGTGTGCGCCTTGGCCTATATGGGCCAAGGGCACCAGCCCCAAGAGGCCCATGCACCAAGAGATAAGGAAAGAAAGAGTCCTAAAGGGGGAAGGCACCTCCTAGCTAGGTGCCTTGGGGAGGATGGACTCCTCCCTGGCCGCACCCTTCCTTGGACGAAGGGCCAAGGCTGCGCCCCCCCCCTCTCCCTTGGCCCTATATATAGTGGGGGGAAGAGAGGGCAGCCGCACCTAAGCCCTGGCGCCTCCCTCTCCCTCCCATGACACATCTCCCTCCTCCCACAGCGCTTGGCGAAGCGCTGTTGGAATCCTGCTACTTCCACCACCACGCCGTCGTGCTGCTTGATCTCCATCAACCTCTTCTCCCCCTTGCTGGATCAAGAAGGAGGAGACGTCGCTGCTCCGTACGTGTGTTGAACGCGGAGGTTCCGTTCGTTCGGTGCTAGGATCATCGGTGATTTGGATCACGACGAGTACGACTCCATCAACCCCGTTCTCTTGAACGCTTCCGCGCGCGATCTACAAGGGTATGTAGATCCACTCCTCCCTCGTTGCTAGATGACTCCATAGATAGATCTTGATGACTCGTAGGAAAATTTTGAATTTATGCTACGTTCCCCAACAGTGGTATCAGAGCCAGATTTATGCGTAGTTTCTATGCACGAGTAGAACACAAAGTAGTTGTGGGCGTTGATTTTGTTCAATATGCTTACCATTACTAGTCCAATCTTGATTCGGTGGCATTGTGGGATGAAGCGGCCCAGACCGACCTTACACGTACTCTTATGTGAGACTGGTTCCACCGACTGACATGCACTAGTTGTGGTTTTTGCGTAGGATCGGATTCGATGAAAAGGGTCCTTATGAAGGGTAAATAGCAATTGGCATATCACGTTGTGGTTTTTTGCGTAGGTAAGAAACGTTCTTGCTAGAAACCCATAGCAGCCACGTAAAACATGCAAACAACAATTAGAGGACGTCTAACTTGTTTTTGCAGGGTATGCTATGTGATGTGATATGGCCAAAAGGATGTGATGAATGATATATGTGATGTATGAGATTGATCATGTTCTTGTAATTGGAATCACGACTTGCATGTCGATGAGTATGACAACCGGCAGGAGCCATAGGAGTTGTCTTAATTTATTTATGACCTGTGTGTCAACATAAACGTCATGTAATTACTTTACTTTATTGCTAACCGTTAGCTGTAGTAGTAGAAGTAATAGTTGACGAGACAACTTCATGAAGACACGATGATAGAGATCATGATGATGGAGATCATGGTGTCATGCCGGTGACGATGATGATCATGGAGCCCCGAAGATGGAGATCAAGAGGAGCAAAGTGATGATGGCCATATCATGTCACTATTTGATTGCATGTGATGTTTATCATGTTTATACATCTTATTTGCTTAGAATGATGGTAGTAAATAAGATGATCCCTCATTAAAATTTCAAGAAAGTGTTCCCCCTAACTGTGCACCGTTGCGAAAGTTCGTCGTTTCGAAGCACCACGTGATGATCGGGTGTGATAGATTCTTACGTTCGAATACAACGGGTGTTGACGAGCCTAGCATGTACAGACATGGCCTCGGAACACATGCAAAACACTTAGGTTGACTTGACGAGCCTAGCATGTACAGACATGGCCTCGGAACACAAGAGACCGAAAGGTCGAGCATGAGTCGTATGGTAGATACGATCAACATGCAGATGTTCACCGATGATGACTAGTCCGTCTCACGTGATGATCGGACACGGCCTAGTTGACTCGGATCATGTAATCACTTAGATGACTAGAGGGATGTCTATCTGAGTGGGAGTTCACAAGATGAACTTAATTATCCTGAACATAGTCAAAAGGTCTTCGCAAATTATATCGTAGCTCGCGCTTCAGTTCTACTATTTAGATATGTTCCTAGAGAAAAATTAGTTGAAAGTTGATAGTAGCAATTATGCAGACAGTAAAAGGCTTATGTCCTTAATGCACCGCTCAGTGTGTTGAACCTCGAACGACGTCTGTGGATGTTGCGAACATCTGACATACATATTTTGATAACTACGTGATAGTTCAGTTAAACGGCTTAGAGTTGAGGCACCGAAGACGTTTTGAAACGTCACGAAACATATGAGATGTTTTGAGGGCTGAAATTGGGATTTCAGGCTCGTGCCCACGTCAAGAGGTATAAGACCTCCGACGATTTTCTTAGCCTGCAAACTAAGGGAGAAAAGCTCAATTGTTGAGCTTGTGCTCAGATTGTCTGAGTACAACAATCGCTTGAATCAAGTGGGAGTTGATCTTCCAGATGAAATAGTGATGGTTCTCCGAAGTCATTACCACCAAGCTGCTTGAGCTTCATGATGAACTATAATATATCAGGGACATATATGATGATCCTTGAGATATTCGCGATGTTTGACACCACAAAAGTAGAGATCAAGAAGGAGCATCAATTGTTGATGGTTGGTGAAACCACTAGTTTTCAAGAAGGGCAAGGGCAAAAAGGGATGCTTCATGAAACGGCAAATCAGCTGCTGCTCTAGTGAAGAAACCCAAGGTTGAACCCAAACCCGAGACTAAGTGCTTCTGTAATAAAGGGAACAACCACTGGAGCACAATTACCCTAGATACTTGGTAGATAAGAAGGCTGGCAAGGTCGATAGAAGTATATTGGATGTATTGTGTTAATGTGTACTTTACTAGTACTCCTAGTAGCACCAGGGTATTAGATACCGGTTCGGTTGCTAAGTGTTAGTAACTCGAAATAAAAGCTACGGAATAAACGGAGACTAGCTAAAGTGAGCTGACGATATGTGTTGGAAGTGTTTCCAAGGTTGATATGATCAAGCATAGCACGCTCCCTCTACCATCGAGATTGGTATTAAAACCTAAATAATTGTTATTTGGTGTTTGCATTGAGCATAGACATGATTGGATTATGTCTATCGCGATACGGTTATTCATTTAAGGAGAATAACGGTTACTCTGTTTATTTGAATAATACCTTCAATGGTCTTGCACCTAAAATGAATGGTTCATTGAATCTCGATCATAGTGATACACATGTTCATGCCAAAAGATATAAGATAGTAATGATAGTACCACCTACTTGTGGCACTGCCACTTAAGTCATATCGGTATAAAATCGCATGAAGAAGCTCCATGTTGATGGATCTTTGGACTCACTCATTTTTGAAAGGATTGAGACATGCGAACCATGTTTGTTGGTAGATATGCATGAAGAAACTCTATACAGATGGATCGTTTGGACTCACTTGATTTTGAATCACTTGAGACATGCAAATCATACCACATGGGCAAGATGACTGAAAGCCTCGTTTTAAGTAAAATGGAACTAGAAAGCAACTTGTTGGAAGTAATACATTTTGATGTGTGCAGTCCAATGAGTGCTGAGGCGTGTAGTGGATATCGTTATGTTCTTACTTCACAGATGATTTGAGTAGATGTTGAGTATATTTACTTGATGAATCACGAGTCTGAATTATTGAAAGGTTCAAGTAATTTCAGTGTGAAGTTGAAAGATCGTCGTGACAAGAGGATCTATGATATAATCATAGAGATGAATATCTGAATTACGAGTTTGGCACAGAATTAAGACATTGTGGAAATTGTTTCACAACTAATACAGCCTGGAACACCATAGTGTGATGGTGTGTCCGAACATCATAACTGCACCCCATTGGATATGATGCATACCATGATGTCTCTTATCGAATTACCACGATAGTTTATGGGTTAGGCATTAAAGACAAGCACATTCACTTTAAATAGGGCACCACGTAAATCCGATGAGATGACACCATATGAACTATGGTTTAGAGAAACCTAAGCTGTCATTTCTTAGAAGTTTGGGGCTGCGACGCTTATGTGAAAAAGTTTCAGGCTGATAAGCTCGAACCCAAAGCGGATAAATGCATCTTCATAGGACACCCAAAACAGTTGGGTATACCTCCTGTCTCAGATCCGAAAGCAATAAGGGATTGTTTCTAGAATCGGGTCCTTTCTCGAGGAAAAGTTTCTCTCGAAAGAATTGAGTGGGAGGATGGTGGAGACTTGATGAGGTTATTGAACCGTCTCTTCAACTAATGTGTGGCATGGCACAGGAGTTGTTCCTGTGGCACCTACACCAATTGAAGTGGAAGCTTATGATAGTAATCATGAAACTTCAGATCAAGTCACTACCAAACCTCGTGGGATGACAAGGATGCGTACTACTTCAGAGTGGTACCTAATCCTGTCTTGGAAGTCATGTTGCTAGAAAACAATGAACCTACGAGCTATGGAGAAGCGATGTGGGCCTGGATTCCAAAATAGCTCGAGGCCATATAATCCGAGAGAGGATCCATATATGAAAACAAAGTGTAGACTTTGGGAGAACTACTTGATGGTCGTAAGGCTGTTAGGTAAATATGGATTTTAAAAGGAAGACGGACAATGATGGTAGGTATCACCATTAAGAAAGCTCGACTTGTCGTTAAGATGTTTTCCGACAAGTTCAAGGAGTTGACTACGATGAGACTTTCTCACTCGTAGCGATGCTAAGAGTCTGTTGGAATTATATTAGCGATTACTGCATTATTTATGAAATATTGCAGATAGGATGCCAAAAACCATTGTTTCCTCGACGATTTTTGAGGAAAGGTTGTATGTGATACAACCGGAAGGTTTTGTCAATCCTGAAAGATGCTAATAAGTATGCAAAGCTCCAGCAATCCTTCTAAGGACTGGAGTACGCATCTCGGAGTTGGAATGTATGCTTTGATGAGATGATCAAACATTTTGGGTGTATACAAAGTTTATGAGAAACTTGTATTTCCAAAGAAGTGAGTGGGAGCACTATAGAATTTCTGATGAGTATATGTTGTTGACATATTATGGATCAGAAATGATGTAGAATTTCTGGAAAGCATATAGGGTTATTTGGAAAGTGTTTTTCAATGGAAAGCCTGGATTAAGCTACTTGAACATTGAGCATCAAGATCTATAAGGATAGATCAAAACGCTTAATGGTACTTTCAAATGAGCACATACCTTGACATGATCTTGAAGGTGTTCAAGATGGATCAGTCAAAGAAGGAGTTCTTGCCTGAGTTGTAAGGTATGAAGTTAAGACTTAAAGCTCGACCACGGCAGAAGAAAGAGGAAGGACGAAGGTCGTCCCCTATGCTTTTATCATAGGCTCTCTACAGTATGCTATGATGTGTACCGCACCTGAAGTGTGCCTTGCCATGAGTCAGTCAAGGGGTACAAGAGTGATCCAAGAATGGATCACAGGACAGCGGTCAAAGTTATCCTTGGTAACTAGTGGACTAAGGAATTTTCTCATTTATGGAGGTGGTAAAAGAGTACGTCGTAAAGGGTTACGCCGATGCAGACTTTGACACTAATCCAGATTATTCTGAGTAAGTAAACTGGATTCGTATAGTAGAACAGTTGTTTGGAATAGTTCCAAATAGAACGTGGTAGCTGCATCTAGGAGATGACATAGAGATTTTTAAAGCACATACAGATCTAAAAGGTTCAGATCCGTTGACTATAACATCTCTCACAAGCATAACATGATCAAACCCAGAACTCATCGAGTGTTAATCACATGGTAATGTGAACTAGATTATTGACTCTAGTAGACTCTTTGGGTGTTAGTCACATGGGGATGTGACCTTGAGTGTTAATCACATATCGATGTGAACTGGATTATTGACTCTAGTGCAAGTGGGAGACTGTTGGAAATATGCCCTAGAGGCAATAATAAACTGGTTATTATTATATTTCCTTGTTCATGATAATCGTTTATTGTCCATGCTAGAATTGTATTGATAGGAAACTCAGATACATGTGTGGATACATATACAACACCATGTCCCTAGTAAGCCTCTAGTTGACTAGCTCGTTGATCAATAGATGGTTACGGTTTCCTGACCATGGACATTGGATGTCATTGATAACGGGATCACATCATTAGGAGAATGATGTGATGGACAAAGACCCAATCCTAAGCCTAGCACAAGATCATGTAGTTCGTATGCTAAAGCTTTTCTAATGTCAAGTATCATTTCCTTAGACCATGAGATTGTGCAACTCCCGGATACCGTAGGAGTGCTTTGGGTGTGCCAAACATCACAACGTAACTGGGTGGCTATAAAGGTACACTACAGGTATCTCCGAAAGTGTCTGTTGGGTTGGCACGAATCGAGACTGAGATTTGTCACTCCGTGTAAATGGAGAGGTATCTCTGGGCCCACTCGGTAGGACATCATCATAATGTGCACAATGTGATCAAGGAGTTGATCACGGGATGATGTGTTACGAAATGAGTAAAGAGACTTGCCGGTAACGAGATTGAACAAGGTATCGGGATACCGACGATCGAATCTCGGGCAAGTACAATACCGATAGACAAAGGGAATTGTATACGGGATTGATTAAGTCCTTGACATCGTGGTTCATCCAATGAGATCATCGTGGAACATGTGGGAGCCAACATGGGTATCCAGATCCCACTGTTGGTTATTGGCCGGAGAGTCATCTCGGTCATGTCTGCATGTCTCCCGAACCCGTAGGGTCTACACACTTAAGGTTTGGTGACGCTAGGGTTATAGAGATATTAGTATGCGGTAACCCGAAAGTTGTTCGGAGTCCCGGATGAGATCCAGGACATCACGAGGAGTTCCGGAATGGTCCGGAGGTAAAGATTTATATATGGGAAGTCTTGTTTTGGTCGCCGGAAAAGTTTCGCGCATTATCGGTATTGTACCGGGAGTGCCGAAAGGGGTCCGGGGGTCCACCAAGGAGGTCCACCTGCCCCAGGGGGCCACATGGGCTGTAGGGGTGTGCGCCTTGTCCTATATGGGCCAAGGGCACCAGCCCCAAGAGGCCCATGCGCCAAGAGATAAGGGAAAGAAAGAGTCCTAAAGGGGGAAGGCACCTCCTAGGTGCCTTGGGGAGGATGGACTCCTCCCTGGCCGCACCCTTCCTTGGAGGAAGGGCCAAGGCTGTGCCCCCCCTCTCCCTTGGCCCTATATATAGTGGGGGAAGGGAGGGCAGCTGCACCTAAGCCCTGGCGCCTCCCTCTCCCTCCCATGACACATCTCCCTCCTCCCGCAGCGCTTGGCGAAGCCCTGTTGGAATCCCGCTACTTCCACCACCACGCCGTCGTGCTGCTGGATCTCCATCAACCTCTCCTCCCCCCTTGCTGGATCAAGAAGGAGGAGATGTCGCTGCTCCGTACGTGTGTTGAACGTGGAGGTGCCGTCCGTTCGGCGCTAGGATCATCGATGATTTGGATCACGACGAGTACGACTCCATCAACCCCGTTCTCTTGAACGCTTCCGCGCGTGATCTACAAGGGTATGTAGATCCACTCCTCCCTCGTTGCTAGATGACTCCATAGATAGATCTTGGTGACTCGTAGGAAAATTTTGAATTTATGCTACGTTCCCCAACACTACCCATGTCATCAATATTAATTAAGCAGGACGTAGGGTTTTACCTCCATCAAGAGGGCCCGAACCTGGGTAAAACATCGTGTCCCCTGCCTCCTGTTAGCATCCGCCTTAGACGCACAGTTCGGGACCCCCTACCCGAGATCCGCCGGTTTTGACACCGACACCACCGCAAGAGCTACCCCGCCAACACCTCCCTCGATTGCCCCTGCAAGAACTGTCCCTAGGATGCCCGCTGACGACGACGCCGCCGCCGCCCCCGAGTTGTTCGACGAAACAGACACAAGCTATGATGCTTCCATGTCTTCTAGTTGTTTCACTTTTCGCCATTGTGCTTGTTCGTCACTTGTTGAGCGAAATTGTAGTGCCGGTTTGCATGATGCGACTGCCGACTTTATGCACTTGTTGGACGACAACACCAACGACATCGATCAAGCCCCGATCGTTGATTACGGTTACACTGAGATGGATGGTGGCGTGCACGGTCATGGTGAGAGGTAGAGGAGGTTGACGAGGGGGTGTTCGATGAAGCGCAAGTAAAATCACGTGCAAGATCGAAGAACTACACGCAATTGAAAGATAAAATCTTGATCAAGGCTTGGGAATCGGTGCCTCTTGATGCGTGCACCAGCACTGACCAAACCGCTAAGCGGTATTGGCAAAGGATAGAGGTTCAGTTCTTGCGCATGATGGCAAGGTATCCCAACAGGACACCACGCACCTTTAGGCCACTCCAAGGTAGTTGGGATGTGATCAAGCCGACTTGTAGCCGTTGGGCTGCTTGCTTGCAGCAAGTCGAGATGCACCTCCAAGTGGTACCGTTGAATCCAATTATGTGAGTTTGTTTTCACGTCGCAAGTTGTGCAAATCATTTGTAGCCATGGGAGTGGTTGCATAATTTGATATTGTTTTCATTTTGTAGGACAAAATTGCGCAAGAAAGTTACAAGGACATGGACGCTTCCGGTTGCAAGTCATTTCAACTATAGCATTGTTGGAAACTTCTTCAAGATAGCGAGAAGTGGAAGTTGATTGGTAAAGAATCCCCACCGAGGAGAGGTGTACTCACCAATATGGATAATGATGATGAAGATGATGATGGACCAAGAAACAAGAACAAGCCCAGTGGAAACAAGAGAGTCAAGGACAAGATCGAGAGGGAGGCGGAGGCATCAAGCTTGCGGGACAAGCTAGATCACATAGTCAAGTCCAATAAGGCATTGGTGATAAAGACATTGGAGGCAACGAAGGAGTTTGCCGACAAGAAGACTCAAGACAAGCACGATAAGTGGCAACTACTCAAGGAGGAGACCATGCGCAAGGCCGCCATTGAGGAGAGAAGCGTCATGACCGAGGAGAACAAAGCCATGTCCAAGCTCCTTCAAGAGGAGAACAAGATCACGATGATGAATCAAAATGACATGTATGAGCTCACCAAAGAATGGCATGACATAGCAAGGTTGGAGATTTTGGACAGAAGGAGGCTAGCTGCAAGAGGCCATGCGGTGCCAAGGTTTGGTGAGCATGGTGGTTAGGCAATGGCAATGGTGGTGGTGCAGATTTTATCTTGTGATGGATGAGTGATGATGGATGTGATGTCTTTTGGGTTGTGGCGCGCAAAACTATGTTCAAATGTCACAAAAAACCATGTTTGAATTCTCGGAATTTGTGTTATATTTGTCAAAATCACGGTCAATTTCTTTTCTATGGTTTTACGGTTTGAGGGCCCAAATCGACAGTGCACTGGGGATATTCTCTTTTACCCCTCGAGTTTACGGGCTCTGTTCGGCGGCAGCCAATTTCGGCATTTAATCTGCATTTTTCTCGGCCCTTATCCATGGTTTAAGGGCTGCAGCTTTAAGGGGTCTGCTAGAGATGCTCTTATATCGCGGACCCTTATAGTGCTTTTACATGTGGTTTTTCTGAATTTGACACATATGTCACATATTACACAAAATTATGAATTCAATATAAGGTAAAATGTGAATATTATAATGCAACAATCATCCAATTTACAATAATTATTCAAGTCACCGAATTAAACTAATAATTCAATATAAGAATTTTCCCGACTACAACAATGATACAAATCACACATGAACTAAATGAAATGAATGTAAAAAATAGCAGGTTTTACCGCCCATGCCTTTGCCAATGGTGCTTGATGAAGCCATGTACCTAGGGTAGGGGCACGGACCTGTCCAAGGAGCCCTACCCTAGGAC
The DNA here is from genome assembly GCF_018294505.1 of Triticum aestivum. NCBI lineage: Eukaryota > Viridiplantae > Streptophyta > Magnoliopsida > Poales > Poaceae > Triticum > Triticum aestivum. The sequence goes on from NC_057806.1 coordinate 704,516,784, forward strand.
ATCCCTAGGAGAAGTCACCTTTCAATCGACTTGAAGGTATCCCACTCGACGGATTCAAGACACTCGACCAGAAAGCTATCACTTGACCATGAAGCCAACCACTCGACCGCTAGGAGACCTATAGTCACTCCGCACGCAAACGGTCAGCTGTTAAGTAGTCTTTATGGTCATTATAGCGCTTTATTAGGGGCATTACCAGTAACGCCCAACCTTAAATGTACCTTAAACCCTGCATTACTAAGGGCAGGAGGGGGCCGGCGAACTCTATATAAGCCACTCCCCTCCTCAGTATGAAGGGTTCGCACCCCTGTTATTCACACGCCAATAATCCAGTCGACCGCCTCCGGGCACCGAGACGTAGGGCTGTTACTTCCTCCGTGAAGGGCCTGAACTCGTACATCTTGGTGTGTTTACAACTTCCCAATAGCTGAGATCTAGCCTCTCCATACATACCCCCCTACATCACTGTCAGAGTTAGAACCACGACAGTTGGCGCCCACCATGGGGCAGGAATCTTAGCGCCTGATTGGAGAAGTTGCGATTTGTCCGATCCCTTTGATCATGGTTTCGTGCGGAGTTTTAGTGGAGGGCCGCGAGATCCGCCTCGGCGCCCTCACGTTCATCGCCGACGACTCCGCCTGGCTTCAGGAGGCGCCACTCGACATCGACGCGCTCCCCGTCCGCGGTGCGACGCATTTCCGCGCATGCGTTCGTGGCGTCCTCCTGCGGCAGCCGTCGGCCCAGTATCGGTCGGCCCCCGTATCGTCTCCCCACTCTGTCTCCCACCGGCGCAAGCGCTCCGGTCGGTCGAGACTTCAGAGGTGGGTGAGGCATGTCGTGGCTCGCCAGTCGGCCGCCCCGCAAGTCGCGGCAATCAAGCCCGACGAATCCCTCTGCGGCCTGTTCGACCTGTCGACTGGCTCCGTGGAGACCGCATCCCAGTGCGACAACAGCGACCCAGCGGCTGAGATCCTGGCGGTCGATGCAACGCACAGCCCTCCTGGTTTCCCTCGCGCTGATGGAGGCGCGGGTGGGGGCGACCCGTCGCATCCCCACGATGAGTATCTCCCCGAACCTCTCACGTCATTACAGCGAGAGGAGCTTCGCCGCCGGAACACGGACGCACTCCACACTCCTATCGTCGGAGAGACCCCCGAGGCCCGGGCCTTGGAGGACGTGCGCTTGGCTAACTTGGCCGAGCGCACTCGACTGGAGAATCTCCAGCGAGCACTCGACGAGCAAGCGCGTCAGTAGGCTCCCGAGTCTAGTCGACATCAGCTCTTCCCGCCGACGCAGGTATACCGAACCCCAGTTCAGAATTTGGCCGCCGCGGCCCGTATAGCAGAATTGATTCAACCCTCCCAGTCGGAGGCTGGCAGGGGCTTGTTGCAGATCAGAGCATTGCTCCGGGCGGCAGGAAACCAGAATTCCGCTGTTTCTCAGTCGCAGAATAGAATCCACAGTCAATCCGTTGCAACAGATACAGTCCAGTCGGCTCACAGCCCGCGTCGCCCCTGAGGCGTGAGGGACGTGGCGACCGGCATGATCAGTACAGAAGGAATGAGCAGTATGATCACCGATCCGATCGTGATGATCGACGTCGAGTGCCAACCCCTCCCCCGAGGAGTGGGTCATATGCGCCTCGACATCGAGATGACAGGCGCCCTCATAGCGTTGGGCAGAGGATTCCCGTCGACCCCAGGGACCCAGGCTTTGACGCGAGATCTGTCCTCGTTCAAGGCTTGGTTGACAGGAACAGGGCTCATCGGGAAGGCCAGAACAGAGATGCGCCCGCCAGCAGCAGAATACGTGTTTCAGGGCCAGAGTGTTTCAGTCGAGCCATCAGGGCCGCGGTGATTCCTCCCAACTTTCGGTTGGCGACTGGAGTCAGCAAGTTCACCGGTGAGTCTAAGCCTGACACTTGGCTCGAAGATTACCGAGTGGCTGTACAGATTGGCGGTGGCAATGATGAGGTGGCTATGAAGCATTTGCCTCTCCTGTTAGAGGGCTCGGCCAGAGCGTGGCTGAATCAGTTAGCACCCAGCAGCATCTACACTTGGGAGGATCTCTCTCGAGTGTTTGTCACAACCTTTGAGGGAACATGCAAGCGACCCGCAGGCCTTACAGAATTGCGGTCTTGCGTGCAGAAGCCGAGTGAAACTCTGAGGGATTACATCCAGAGGTGGATCACTTTGCATCACACAGTTGAGAACGTACCGGATCACCAAGCAGTTTGTGCCTTTAAAGAAGGCGTCAAGAACAGAGAGTTGAACCTGAAGTTCGGTCGGACCGGAGAAATGTCCCTGAATCGGATGATGGAAATTGCCACCAAATACGCTAACGGAGAAGATGAAGATCGACTCCGGAGTGGCAAGCAGAAAGCAGTCGCCCAGGAAACCGGAGGCAATTCCAGTCGGAAGCAGAAGCGGAAGGCCGAGCCGGCCGCCCCTGGGGAGGCCCTGGCCGCAACCCAGGGAAATTTCAAGGGAAAACCCAAAGGCCCCTGGAAGCCCAAGAAAGTCAAGGATCAAGATGGAAATGATGTTTTCGATCTGCCATGTCACATCCACACCAAGAAAGATGAGGAGGGTAATTTTATTTACCCAAAGCATACCACTCGACAGTGTCGGCTCCTGATCCAGCAGTTTTAGGGCAAACAGTCCAAAGATAAGGAAAAAGAGTCGGACAGAGTTGAGGACAAGGAAGACAGTGACGATGGATACCCCCAAATCAATTCCACCCTGATGATTTTTGCTGATGTCGAAAGCAAAAGTCGACTGAAAGTCATTAACCGTGAGGTGAATATGGTTGCTCCGGCGACACCCAGTTATCTGAAGTGGTCTCAGACTGCCATCACATTCGACCAGTCCGATCACCCTACGCACATTGCCACCCCTGGGAGGCAAGCTTTGGTGGTCGACCCAGTTGTCGAAGGCACTCGACTGACCAAAGTCCTGATGGATGGTGGCAGTGGCCTGAACATATTGTATGCTGAAACATTGAAAGGGATGGGCATTCCGATGTCCAGGCTCAGTGCCAGCAACATGAGCTTCCATGGAGTCATTCCTGGAAAGAAAGCCGAGTCACTCGGCCAGATTGCTCTCGACGTGGTTTTCGGTGATTCAAAGAATTACCGCAGGGAAAAGTTGACATTTGAGTTTGTGGACTTCCAAAGTGCTTATCATGCTATTCTAGGTCGGCCAGCTTATGCACGCTTCATGGCTCGACCATGCTACGTGTATCTCAAGTTGAAGATGCCCGGCCCCAGAGGTGTGATCACCGTTACCGACAATCGGAAGAAAGCAGAAGAGTGTTTTCAGAAAGGATCGAAGATTGCTGACGCTCAGATGGCAGTTGTTGAGCTACAAGAGTACCAGAAGACTGCTGATCCGAGTGAATTGCTACGAGCCAAGAAGCCTGCTTCAGAATCTGCTTTTCAGTTGTCCGGTGAAACTAAGCTAGTGCACATTCACCCGACCGACCCCGACGCTGCTCCGACTCACATCTCGACGACGCCTCGACTCCAAATAGGAAGAAGCGCTCATCTAGTTCCTCCGTGAGAACTGGGACGTCTTCGCATGGAAGCCTTCTGACATGCCTGGAGTTCCCAGGGGGCTAGCTGAGCACCGTCTATGAGTCGACCCGAAGTTCAAGCCTGTGAAAGAACATCTTCGACGGACCGCCGTCCAGAAGAGGAAAGCTATTGGCGAGGAGGTGGCTCGGCTCTTAGCAGCGGAGTTCATCCGAGAGATTTACCACTCCGAGTGGCTCGCCAATGTTGCCATGGTCCCCAAAAAGGACAAGTCACTTCGTATGTGCATTGACTTTAAACACATCAATCGGGCCTGCCCGAAAGATCATTTCCCTCTCCCCCGCATCGACCAGGTAGTGGACTCGACCGCGGGGTGTGAGCGTTTGTCTTTTCTAGATGCTTATTCAGGGTACCATCAGATCCGTCTGTATGGACCCGACGAGATCAAAACGGCTTTCATAACCCCATTTGGGTGCTTCTGTTATGTCACCATGCCCTTCGGCCTCAAGAATGCTGGAGCTACGTTCATGTGGATGATTCAGAAGTGTTTACTCACTCAGATCAGTCGGAACGTAGAAGCATACATGGATGATATTGTGGTTAAGTCACAGAAAGGTTCCGACCTACTGACTGACCTTGCCGAAACCTTTGCTAACCTTAGGGGATACGATATCAAGCTCAATCCATCAAAGTGCACATTCGGAGTTCCAGGTGGAAAGCTTCTCGGTTTTCTCGTTTCCGAACGAGGAATCGACGCCAATCCCGAGAAAGTTGGCACCATACTCTGGATGAAGCTCCCTGTGCGTGTACACGATGTCCAGAAACTTACAGGTTGCTTGGCCGCTCTAAGTTGATTCATTTCTCATCTCGGTGAAAAGGCGTTGCCTCTTTACTGAATGATGAAGAAGTCTGACAAGTTCGAGTGGACTCCAGAAGCTGACACAGCGTTTGCAGAGTTCAAAGCTCTGCTCTCCACCCAGCCGGTGCTTGCTGCCCCAATCAGTAAAGAGCCTCTGCTGCTGTACATTGCAGCCACGGGACAAGTTGTCAGTACAGTACTCACAGTCGAGCGGGAAGAAGAAGGAAAGGCCTTCAGAGTTCAACGCCCAGTATATTATGTGTCTGAAGTTTTGACCCCTTCGAAGCAAAGATATCCCCATTACCAGAAGCTTGTATATGGGATCTACATGACCACGAAGAAGGTTGCACACTACTTCTCTGACCATTCCATTACAGTCGTCAGCGACGCTCCATTGTCAGAGATCTTGCACAACAGAGATGCAACTGGTGAGTGGCTAAGTGGGCGATTGAACTCCTCCCCCTAGATATCAAGTTTGAAGCAAATAAGGCTATCAAGTCCCAAGCAATTGCAGATTTCGTCGCCGAGTGGATTGAACAGCAGCTTCCGACTCAAGTTCACTCGGAGCACTGGACCATGTTCTTCGATGGATCTAAGATGCTGAATGGTTCCGGCGCTGGGGTAGTATTGGTCTCCCCCCGAGGAGATAAGCTCAGATATGTTCTCCAGATCCACTTCGATTCCTCCAATAATGAAGCAGAATATGAAGCACCCTTATATGGGTTGCGCATGGCCATTTCACTCGGCGTCCGGCGCCTCATGGTCTACGGTGACTCAGATTTGGTGGTTAATCAGGTGATGAAGGAGTGGGACGTCAGAAGCCCAGCTATGACTGGCTACTGCAACGCAGTAAGAAAGCTAGAAAAGAAATTCGAGGGGTTAGAGCTTCATCACATCCCCCGACTGAAAAATCAAGCAGCTGATGATCTGGCAAAGATAGGCTCCAAGAGAGAAGCCATTCCCAGCAATGTGTTTTTGGAGCACATCCGCTCGCCGTCAGTCCAGGAGGATCCTTTCACAGAAGAAGCCCCACAACCAAAAAGTGCCACAGATCCGACTGAAGTCGAAGTTCCTGCTGTGGTCGACCTAATCATGGAAGTCTTGGCAATCATTCCCGACTGGACGATACCGTACATCACGTATATCCTAAGGAAAGAACTCCCGGAGGACGAGGAAGAGGCTCGACAGATCGTCCGCCGATCCAAGGCCTTCACAGTCACAAAGGGACAGTTGTATAGGGAAAGCGCGACTGGAATCGGTCAGAAATGCATAACACCAGAAGAGGGTCAGATGATCCTTAATGATATCCACTCGGGGACCTGTGGTCACCATGCGTCCTCTCGGACCATTGTGGCTAAAGCATACCGAGCAGGATTTTACTGGGCAAGAGCAAGTGAGATGGAAAAAGAGATAGTCGACAAGTGTGGAGGGTGCCAGTTCTACTCCAACATGTCACACAAGCCTGCATCAGCCCTGAAGACCATTCAACTCGTCTGGCCCTTTGCTGTCTGGGGACTAGATATGGTTGGCCCGCTGAGAACAGGAAGAAGTGGTTTCACTCATGTGCTTGTGGCAGTCGGCAAGTTTACCAAATGGATTGAAGCTAAGCCTATCAAGAATCTTGATGCTTGCACTACTATCAGTTTCGTCAGAGGGCTAACATTCAGATATGGAGTCCCGCATAGCATCATCACTGACAATGGGTCAAACTTCGATTCGGACAAGTTCAGAGCTTTTTGCGCCTCTCAAGGCACTCGAGTCGACTACGCATCGGTCGCCCATCCCCAGTCGAATGGACAAGCTAAAAGAGCAAATGGTCTGATTCTCAAAGGATTGAAGCCTCGATTGATGCGTGATCTCAAGCACGCAGCAGGCGCTTGGGTCGACGAACTTCCGTCGGTTTTGTGGGGGCTGAGGACCACCCCGAACCGATCGACCGGAAGAACGCCATTTTTTCTGGTTTACGGAGCCGAAGCCGTCCTGCCGAGTGATCTACTTCACAACGCCCCCAGAGTCGAGCTTTATAATGAAGACGAAGCAGAGCAAGCCCGGCAAGACGCAGTCGACCTCCTAGAGGAGGAGAGGGAAATGGCTATGATCAGATCGACCATCTATCAGCAAGACTTGCGCCGATTCCATGCCAGAAATGTGAAGAGCCGAGCCTTCCAGGAAAGAGATTTGGTCCTCCGAGTGGATCAACAGAAACCACACAAACTTGCTCCTACTTGGGAAGGTCCCTTCATCGTCACCAGAGTCCTCCACAATGGAGCATATCACCTGTACAATGTTGATCGCCAGATCGACGAGCCACGAGCTTGGAATGCGGAACTACTCCGCCCCTTTTACACTTGAGTTCTCCCTTGGACGGGATGTAATAAGAAAAAAAAATCCCACAGTTCATTTTTATCAAAGACAAGAGTGTTCCAATAATTGCTGTCACTTTTGTTTGCGTGCGAAATCCCTCAGTGGGTGACTTAGCTGCGAATCCGTTTCGCCTAAGTTTGAAAAATCCTACCGAGTGGAGAGCCAGACTCCCACTCGGGGGCTTAGCTGCAGCCCAGTGCTTGCCTAAGTGTTTAAAATCCTACCGAGTGGAGAGCAAACCTCCCACTCGGGGGCTTAGCTGCAGTCCAGCACTCGCCTAAGTTCTCCCGCTAAGAGACTTAGCTGCAGTCGGACACTCGCCTAAGTTTGAAAAAATCCTACCGAGTGGAGAGCGATCCTCCCACTCGGGGGCTTAGCTGCAGTCCAGCACTCGCCTAAGTTCTCTCACTTAGAGACTTAGCTGCAGTCCGGCACTCGCCTAAGTTTGAAAAAATCCTACCGAGTGGAGAGCGATCCTCCCACTCGGGGGCTTAGCTGCAGTCCAGCACTCGCCTAAGTTCTCTCACTTGGAGACTTAGCTGCAGTCCGGCACTCGCCTAAGTTTGAAAAAATCCTACCGAGTGGAGAGCGATCCTCCCACTCGGGGGCTTAGCTGCAGTCCAGCACTCGCCTAAGTTCTCTCACTTAGAGACTTAGCTGCAGTCCGGCACTCACCTAAGTTTGAAAAAATCCTACCGAGTGGAGAGCGATCCTCCCACTCGGGGGCTTAGCTGCAGTCCAGCACTCGCCTAAGTTCTCTCACTTAGAGACTTAGCTGCAGTCCGGCACTCGCCTAAGTTTGAAAAAATCCTACCGAGTGGAGAGCGATCCTCCCACTCGGGGGCTTAGCTGCAGTCCAGCACTCGCCTAAGTTCTCTCACTTAGAGACTTAGCTGCAGTCAGGCACTCGCCTAAGTTTGAAAAAATCCTACCGAGTGGAGAGCAATCCTCCCACTCGGGGGCTTAGCTGCAGTCCAGTACTCGCCTAAGTTCTCCCGCTTAGAGACTTAGCTGCAGTCAGGCACTCGCCTAAGTTTGAATAAATCCTACTGAGTGGAGAGCAAACCTCCCACTTGGGGGCTTAGCTGCAGCCAAGCGCTCGCCTAAGTGTTTAAAATCCTACCGAGTGAGAGCAAACCTCCCGCTCGGGGGCTTAGCTGCAGACCAGCGCTTGCCTAAGTACAGGACACAACCCAATCCGCAAGGACGATGAGGTGCAAATCGACTGCTACCTTCTCCTTTGGAGCTGCACCACAAATACAAAAGTTATTTCGAGTGAAGATCGAGTTCCACTCGACGGATCATCCATGAAGATATTCAACGATAAATCCAATTCAGATAAGACCTAAAGGTCCCAGACCTCACGCCAAAGCAATCGAGCCCTTAGCTCAACGGACTTTAACGGTTACAAAGTCCACTCGGCATTCCGAGGCAAATTTAAAGTGGAGCTCAAAAGTTTTTACTCCTCAGGTGGAGGACTGGAAGGGGCGACGAACTCGTCCAAGTCGATCCCGTCTGCAATACGGGTGGCAGCAGCGATGAAAGTCTCCATGAAATCTTGAAAGTTGTGCTTCCTGGTATTGGCATCTTGGATGGCGGCCAGCTTCTCTTCTCGCGCCTCCTTGCAATGGACGCGGACCAGAGACAGAGCCACATCAGCGCCACACCGAGCAGAAGACTTCTTCCACTCCTGCACTCGGTCAGGGATTCCGTTAAGTCGAGTCATCAGAGACTCGAGATCGTTTTGGAGCGTAGCCTCTGGCCAAAGTGCCGGGTCGATCCGTGACATGGCAACCTTCAGTCGAGCCAAGTAGTCCACGACGCCGTCAATGCGAGATTCCAGTCGGAGCAGATTCATGGCAGCTTCATCTTTCACGGGAGAGTTGATTGGATCCAAACCTGTTTCGATCCGCCCAGTCTCCTCTTCAAAGTTCTGGCAAAGCTCTGCATACACGATCCAAGGATAAGTCAATTTTCATAGACTGAGTCGACACAAAAAAAACAGTCAGAACTGAATGTGCACCTTCAAGCTTGATGTACAACTTCTTGGCGAGGCTCCTCAAGTAGCTCTCCAGGTCGTCCCTCCTACGAGCGATGCTTTCCATCTTCTCGTTCAGGGTGAGGTTCTCCTTCTTCCAACGTGAACACTCCCTGTTGGCTTCATTCAGAGCGGTCTTCAGCTTGGTATTCTCTTCTTCTAAGTGGTCGACCGAAGCCAGCTTCTGTACGGCCAGAGCGGTCTTGTCATCAGCCTCCTTACGGGCAGCAGCCAAGTCCTGATCCTTCTTCGCCAGAGCTTCGTTCAGTTTTTCTGCAAAGAAATGATGATCGAATCGGAAATAGCAAAAGGGTACTCAAGCCTAAAAACTAACCAGTCGACAAAGTCGTTTTACCTGCGGTGCCGTCTCTGACCTTCTGCAGCTCTGTTCTGGCCAGCTCCAGATCAAGGTTCAGTTGAATCTTCTGCTTCTCCAACTCAGTATAGCGAGCTACAAGTTCGCAGGATTTCTGTAAAAGCAAAATCAGTCGACAGACGTCCAAGATAAGTTGCTTCCGAGTAACTAAGAGACAATGACGACGTTTCTAAGACCACAGCCGAATAAAAAACATTCGACGGTAGTCTCGGGGACTACACCCAGTGGGTGCACTCAGCGTGCCCCCACTGGTTCGACCAAAAAAAAGATCTTCGGGGAAAAACCGAGTGAAGAAATACAGCTACAGCAACACAATGTAAAGACTACAGTCGACTGCCAGCAGTCCACCGTAGTCTCGGGGACTACACCCAGTGGGTGCACTTAGCGTGCCCCCACTCGTCCAAGAATTGGCAGACACACCCAGTGGGTGTACAGATACAGATACAAAAGATCTTCGGAAAAGAGACTCTTCAAACAGCATATCATAACAGACCAAGTGTTGAGTCGACTGACCTGGACGTTGCTCTGAAGAGCCGAACTCGCGTCATAGGCTGCTTGGCTGGCCTCCCGAGCCATCTTCACTTGCTCCATCATGATCCCCGCCTGGCGTATAGCCTCCTTTGCAGCAGCCGCTTGGTCCTCAGGGACGGGGTACGCAGCAAAAAGCGAAGGTGGATCCGCAGTCGACGCCGAAGGCCGCACGCTCGTCAGAGGAATGGCGAAAGTCACAGAAGCCCGAGTGGTGTCACCACCATCCCGAGCCATGGCCTCAGACGCCGGAGCAGGTTGGGGGGTCTTGTCAGCCGTCGACCTCTTGTTCCTCCTCATTCTCAGCGGTTCGTTGTCGTCGTCATCCGGGAGGTCGACAACATGAGGAGGGGCTACAAAGGAAACGTTCAATCGACCAGGGTTGCAATAATGTTTAGTCGACTCAAAGCGGAACGTCAGTAATCGTACCAAGGTTGGAGGTAACAGCATCCTCCATCTCTTGGTCGTCGTCCTTGGCGGAGATCTCAGAAGTAGCAGCACTGCAAGCCTCGAAAGTCAGTCGGTTGGTTCAATGGATCGACCAAGGATCCGTCCACGGTCGACAAAGGATAACAAGTTTTATTATTACCCAGAAATGGTGGGGACGGCCATCTTCATCTTGGGAAGAGCCTTGGGCGGCTTAGACGGTGTTGCGCACGGGTGCTTGGGAGCCTTTCCAGTCGGCGTAGGAGAAGAGGTCCGAGGGCGTTTCGACGACTGCCCAACAGGAGCAGTCGCACTACCACGCTCCCTCACTGGATCGTGTGTGAGCTTGGATCACCCCTCCGGGCGGGGGGGGTCAACCTTCTCCTCCTCTTCTTCTCTGGAGTCGACGTCGTCGCCTCCCTCTCCTTCACCGTCAGACTCCCACTCGCCTTGATCGTCCCCGCTCTCACCTCCGCTCGCCTCCCCTTCCTCAGTTGGCCCCTGTGCCCCATTGGGCATCGAGTACATCTCAGTAGTCGCTTGAAAAACAACAGACAAGACAAAGGTCAATCGACCAACTCAAAGAAGACCAATGAAGAAAAACAAGACCTCAGTCAGGAGCATAGAGACATACCTGGTCCACGTCGTATGAGTTGTCGAGTGGAATTACCCTCCTGGCTCCTCGGGGGTTGTCCTTGTTTCCTGTGATACTCGACAGCCACCCCTCCAGCATCTCATCACTGACCTCCTCCGGGTGGATCCGAGTGGTGTCGTCGAGACCCGAGTACAGCCACATCGGGTGGTCACGAGCCTGGAGCGGTTGGATGCGCCTCCGGAGGAAGACCTCCAGCAAATCCATGCCCGTCACGCCCTCACGGACAAGCTCAACCACTCGACCGGCCAGCACTTTGACTTGAGCCCTTTCCTCCGGCGCCACTTTCAGAGAAGCAGGTTTTTCAGCTCGGTCGAGGGAGAAAGGAGGAAGACCAGTCGACTGTCCTGGGGTCGCCTGGTCCTGACAGTAGAACCAGGTCGCCTGCCAGCCACGGACCGACTCCGGGAAAGTAATGGATGGAAAACAGCTCTTCCCCCTCGTCTGGATCGCCAAGCCCCCGCACAACTGGATCACCTGCGTCCTCTCGTCACTCGACTTGGCCTTCTTGACCGATTGAGAACGGCAGGTAAAGATGTGCTTGAAAAGTCCCCAATGGGGGCGGCAACCCAAGAAAGCCTCACACATGGAAATGAAAGCGGCAAGGTATACAATGGAGTTGGGAGTAAAGTGGTGGAGCTGCGCTCCGAAGAAGTTCAAGAAGCTCCGAAAAAAGGATGGGGCGGCAGAGAAAACCCTCGGTCGATGTGGGTGGCTAGGAGCACGCACTCACCATCGCGGGGTTGAGGTTCGATCTCTCTCCCCGGGAGACGCGCAGCCTCGTGGGGAATGACTCCCCCTCGACCATGTCGTCGAGATCCTCTTGCCGGATCACTGACGGCATCCAATCGCCCTGGATCCAGCCCTTGGGCAGAGCGGACCTTGAGGAGGATCCGCCCCGAGCAGATCTTTTCCCCTTCCCCTGTGCCGCCGCCTTCTTCACGCGCTCCAGAGCGGAGGTCTTGCCCTTCGTCATCGTCGCCGGCGAAGTCTCGCACGGGCCTGCTGCGCTGGGGCGAGAACGGAGGTGGTGGAAGGACTTGCGAAGGGAGAGAGGAAGGAGAAAGGAGGAGAAGAGAGCGCACTGGTTGGAAACCCCGAGCCGGCGATTTATAAGGGGCCGCTCCCGAGTGGCTGACTGGTAGGCCCAAACTATCCAGTCAAATCCCGCAGCGGACGCGCGCGCAGTACGTGGCGAAAAAGGCGACGCGGGGATCGAGGAGCTTCCGCTTTATCGCTTCCGATTACTGCGGCCGCTCCCGTCCCGCGCGCTTCCCAAAATCCGAAATCCCACGACATCCGCGGGCTGCAGAACAACTTGTCAAAATGGAAGACCCTGCCCGCGCCGACGCTCGGTATGTCACAAATAAAGAAATTCACTCGACGAAAGGCCTGTAATGGATCAAGGCGACTGAAAAAGGTTGGCAACGTCATCCGTGACGATTGACCCAAAACGAGGCACTCACGTAGCCCAAAGAACCAGTCGGAAAGATCTCCAACTCTTTCCCCACTCTAACCTCGATCCATTCGGGGGCTAATGATGAAGCCATGTACCTAGGGTAGGGGCACGGACCTGTCCAAGGAGCCCTACCCTAGGACATCCCTAGGAGAAGTCACCTTTCAATCGACTTGAAGGTATCCCACTCGACGGATTCAAGACACTCGACCAGAAAGCTATCACTCGACCATGAAGCCAACCACTCGACCGCCAGGAGACCTATAGTCACTCCGCAGGCAAACGGTCAGCTATTAAGTAGTCTTTATGGTCATTATAGCGCTTTATTAGGGGCGTTACCAGTAATGCCCAACCTTAAATGTACCTTAAACCCTGCATTACTGAGGGCAGGAGGGGGCCGGTGAACTCTATATAAGCCACCCCCCTCCTCAGTATGAAGGGTTCGCACCCCTGTTATTCACACGCCAGTAATCCAGTCGACCGCCTCCGGGCACCGAGACGTAGGGCTGTTACTTCCTCCGCGAAGGGCCTGAACTCGTACATCTTGGTGTGTTTACAACTTCCCAATAGCTGAGATCTAGCCTCTCCATACATACCCCCCCTACATCACTGTTAGAGTTAGAACCACAACAGTGCTCAATGAGATTCTTCTGAAGCTGATATTGGGTGTTTGTGTCTTCAATCTACCAGTATGTCTGAAGGAATGCTTGCATGCATCCAGGGTCTCTAGCCGGCTTCACATGGCTACCGACATTGTCTAGAAAAACTCCAACTTCATGTCCCTCTCATCTTTGATGATCATGTTGTGAAGAATCACACAACACATCATGATGTTGTTTATGTTTCGCTTGTCCCAAAAACAAGCAGGACCACGAACAATGCCAAACCTAGATTGAAAAACCCCAAAGGCTCTTTCGATATCTTCTCGGGCAGCCTCTTGTACCTTTGCAAATTCAATATGCTTCCTAGTTGCGAGCTTTTTGATGCTCTTGACAAATGTACAACAAGAAGGGTAAATACCATCTGCAAGATAGTATTCCTTTGTGTACTCATGCCCATTCACCGTGTAGTTGCAAGAAGGAGCATCACCAGCAGCAAGTCTAGCAAATAAATGAGACCGTTGCAACACATTAATATCATTGAGAGTACCCGGCATACCAAAGAGCAATGCCAAATCCATAAATCTTCGGATGCTACAGCCTCTAGTACAATTGTTGCATCACGAGACTTGCCACAATATTGCCTGTGCCATGCCTTCAGGCAGTTTTTTCAAGTCCAATGCATGCAATGAACGTCTCCTACCATGCTGGGCCAACCTCGCCTCTCATTTGCTGCCATCAACATTTTTGTGTCTTCCTCGTTGGGTGCATGAACATAGACATGACGAAAGACGTGAATCATCACTTCGGCGAACCTTCGCACTGACTCAATTGTAGTATTTTCGCCAATGCGAAGATATTCGTTAGCATAGTCAACCAGAATGCCATATGCAATGACCCTCATAGCTGCCAAGATTTTTTTATATGCGCTAAAACCCTTCAAACCCGCAACGTTTCTTCTTTGAGTAAAAAACCGAGAATTGGCCTCGCAAGCTTGCACTATTTTTACGAAGAGGGATTGGTGCATTCGATACCCTCTCCGGAAGAGGTGCGGCAGATACATAAGATTGTCCGCGAAGTAGTCTTGCTTCAGCATCATGTTCCCGAGATGGCGGTTGCGAGGGATGCAAAGATGGCCGACGATCGATCTGTTGGGTAACGCAGTAATTTCAAAAAAATTCCTACGCACACGCAAGATTATGGTGATGCATAGCAACGAGAGGGGAGAGGATGATCTACGTACCCTTGTAGATCGCAACGGAAGCGTTGACACAACGTAGAGGAAGTAGTCGTACGTCTTCTTCTCGATCCGACCGATCCAAGCACCGTTACTCCGGCACCTCCGAGTTCTTAGCACACGTACAGCTCGATGACGCTCCCCGGGCTCCGATCCAGCAAAGCTTCGGGGATGAGATCCGTCAGCACAACGGCGTGGTGACGATGATGATGTTCTACCGACGCAGGGCTTCGCCTAAGCACTACAATGATATGACCGAGGTGGAATATGGTGGCAGGGGGTACCGCACACGGCTAAGGAACGATCACGAGGATCAACTTGTGTGTTCTAGGGTGCCCCCCTGCCTCCGTATATAAAGGATCCAAGGGGGGTGGTGCGCCGGCCTAGAGGAGGGCGCAGGAGGAGTCCTACTCCTACCGGGAGTAGGACTCCCCTCCCCGTTCCTTGTCCAACTAGGAGAGGTGGAGGGAGAATAGGAAAGGGGGGGGGGCGCCGCCCCTCCCTCCTTGTCCAATTCGGACTAGGGGGAGAGGGGGCGTGCGGCCTGCCCTGGCAGCCCCTTCCTCTTCTCCACATTAGGCCCATAAGGCCCATTAACCCCCCGGGGGGTTCCGGTAACCCCTCCGGTACTCCGGTTTTATCCAAAACTTCTCCGGAACCCTTCCGGTGTCCGAATATAATCATCCAATATATCAATCTTTATGTCTCGACCATTCCGAGACTCCTCGTCATGTCCGTGATCATATTCGGGACTCCGAACTAACTTCGGTACATCAAAATGCATAAACTCATAATAACTGTCATCGTAACTTTAAGCGTGCGGACCCTACGGTTCGAGAACAATGTAGACATGACCGAGACACGTCTCCGGTCAATAACCAATAGCGGGACCTGGATGCCCATATTGGCTCCTACATATTCTACGAAGATCTTTATCGGTCAGACCGCATAACAACATACGTTGTTCCTTTTGTCATCGGTATGTTACTTGCCCGAGATTCAATCGTCGGTATCCAATACCTAGTTCAATCTCGTTACCGGCAAGTCTCTTTACTCGTTCCGTAATACATCATCTCACAACTAACATATTAGTTGTAATGCTTGCAAGGCTTATGTGATGTGCATTACCGAGAGGGCCCAGAGATACCTCTCCGACAATCGGAGTGACAAATCCTAATCTCGAAATACGCCAACTCAACATGTACCTTTGGAGACACCTGTAATGCTCCTTTATAATCACCCAGTTACGTTGTGACGTTTGGTAGCACCCAAAGTGTTCCTCCGGCAAACGGGAGTTGCATAATCTCATAGTCATAGGAACATGTATAAGTCATGAAGAAAGCAATAGCAACATACTAAACGATCGGGTGCTAAGCTAATGGAATGGGTCATGTCAATCAGATCATTCAACTAATGATGTGACCTCGTTAATCAAATAACAACTCTTTGTTCATGGTTAGGAAACATAACCATCTTTGATTAATGAGCTAGTCAAGTAGAGGCATACTAGTGACACTCTGTTTGTCTATGTATTCACACATGTATTATGTTTCCGGTTAATACAATTCTAGCATGAATAATAAACATTTATCATGATATAAGGAAATAAATAATAACTTTATTATTGCCTCTAGGGCATATTTCCTTCAGTCTCCCACTTGCACTAGAGTAAATAATCTAGATTACACAGTAGTGATTCTAACACCCATGGAGTCTTGGTGCTGATCATGTTTTGCTCGTGGAAGAGGCTTAGTCAACGGGTCTGCCACATTCAGATCCGTATGTATCTTGCAAATCTCTATGTCTCCCACCTGGACTAGATCCCGGATGGAATTGAAGCGTCTCTTGATGTGCTTGGTTCTCTTGTGAAATCTGGATTCCTTTGCCAAGGCAATTGCACCAGTATTGTCACAAAAGATTTTCATTGGACCCGATGCACTAGGTATGACACCTAGATCGGATATGAACTCCTTCATCCAGACTCCTTCATTTGCTGCTTCCGAAGCAGCTATGTACTCCGCTTCACATGTAGATCCCGCTACGACGCTTTGTTTAGAACTGCACCAACTGACAGCTCCACCGTTTAATGTAAACACGTATCCGGTTTGCGATTTAGAATCGTCCGGATCAGTGTCAAAGCTTGCATCAACGTAACCTTTTACGATGAGCTCTTTGTCACCTCCATATACGAGAAACATATCCTTAGTCCTTTTCAGGTATTTCAGGATGTTCTTGACCGCTGTCCAGTGATCCACTCCTGGATTACTTTGGTACCTCCCTGCTAAGCTTATAGCAAGGCACACATCAGGTCTGGTACACAGCATTGCATACATGATATAGCCTATGGCTGAAGCATAGGGAACATCTTTCATTTTCTCTCTATCTTCTGCAGTGGTCGGGCATTGAGTCTGACTCAACTTCACACCTTGTAACACAGGCAAGAACCCTTTCTTTGCTTGATCCATTTTGAACTTTTTCAAAACTTTGTCAAGGTATGTGCTTTGTGAAAGTCCAATTAAGCGTCTTGATCTATCTCTATAGATCTTAATGCCTAATATGTAAGCAGCTTCACCGAGGTCTTTCATTGAAAAACTTTATTCAAGTATCCCTTTATGCTATCCAGAAATTCTATATCATTTCCAATCAGTAATATGTCATCTACATATAATATCAGAAATGCTACAGAGCTCCCACTCACTTTCTTGTAAATACAGGCTTCTCCAAAAGTCTGTATAAAACCAAATGCTTTGATTACACTATCAAAGCATTTATTCCAACTCTGAGAGGCTTGCACCAGTCCATAAATGGATCACTGGAGCTTGCATACTTTGTTAGCTCCCTTTGGATCGACAAAACCTTCTGGTTGCATCATATACAACTCTTCTTCCAGAAATCCATTCAGGAATGCAGTTTTGACATCCATCTGCCAAATTTCATAATCATAAAATGCGGCAATGGCTAACATGATTCGGACAGACTTAAGCATCGCTACGGGTGAGAAGGTCTCATCGTAGTCAATCCCTTGAACTTGTCGAAAACCTTTTGCGACAAGTCGAGCTTTATAGACAGTAATATTACCGTCAGCGTCAGTCTTCTTCTTGAAGATCCATTTATTCTCAATTGCTTGCCGATCATTGGGCAAGTCAACCAAAGTCCATACTTTGTTCTCATACATGGATCCCATCTCAGATTTCATGGCTTCAAGCCATTTTGCGGAATCTGGGCTTACCATCGCTTCTTCATAGCTCCTAGGTTCATCATGATCTAGTAGCATGACTTCTAGAACAGGATTACCATACCACTCTGGTGCGGATCTCACTCTAGTTGATCTACGAGGTTTAGTAGTATCTTGATCTAAAGTTTCATGATCATCATCATTAGCTTCCTCTCTAATTGGTGTAGGTGTCACTGAAACAGTTTTCTGTGATGCACTACTTTCCAATAAGGGAGTAGGTACAGTTACCTCGTCAAGTTATACTTTCCTCCCACTCACTTCTTTCGAGAGAAACTCCTTCTCCAGAAAGTTTCCGAATTTAGCAACAAAGGTCCTGCCTTCGGATCTGTGATAGAAGGTGTATCCAATAGTTTCCTTTGGATATCCTATGAAGACACATTTCTCCGATTTGGGTTCGAGCTTATCAGGTTGAAGCTTTTTCACATAAGCATCGCAGCCCCAAACTTTCAGAAACGACAACTTTGGTTTCTTGCCAAACCACAGTTCATAAGGCGTCGTCTCAACGGATTTTGATGGTGCCCTATTTAACATGAATGCGGCCGTCTCTAGAGCGTATCCCCAAAATGATAGCAGTAAATCAGTAAGAGACATCATAGATCGCACCATATCTAGTAAAGTACGATTACGACGTTCGGACACACCATTACGCTGTGTTGTTCCGGGTGGCGTGAGCTGCGAAACTATTCCGCATTGTTTCAAATGTACACCAAACTCGTAACTCAAATATTCTCCTCCACGATCAGATCGTAGAAACTTTATTTTCTTGTTACGATGATTTTCCACTTCACTCTAAAATTCTTTGAACTTTTCAAATGTTTCAGACTTATGTTTCATTAAGTAGATATACCCGTATCTGCTTAAATCATCTGTGAAGGTGAGAAAATAACGATATTCGCCACGAGATTCAATATTCATCGGACCACATACATCTGTATGTATGATTTCCAACAAATCTGTTGCTCTCTCCATAGTACCGGAGAACAGTGTTTTAGTCATCTTGCCCATGAGGCACGGTTCGCAAGTACCAAGCGATTCATAATCAAGTGGTTCCAAAAGCCCATCAGTATGGGGTTTCTTCATGCGCTTTACACCGATATGACCTAAACGGCAGTGCCACAAATAAGTTGCACTATCATTATCAACTCTGCATCTTTTGGCTTCAACATTATGAATATGTGTATCACTACTCTCGAGATTCACTAAGAATAGACCACTCTTCAAGGGTGCATGACCATAAAAGATATTACTCATATAAATAGAACAACCATTATTCTCTGATTTAAATGAATAACCGTCTCACGTTAAACAAGATCTAGATATAATGTTCATGCTCAACGCTGGCACCAAATAACAATTATTTAGGTCTAATACTAATCCCGAAGGTAGATGTAGAGGTAGCGTGCCGACCACGATCACATCGACTTTGGAACCGTTTCCCACGCTGTGACGCCCCCGATTCAATCGTACACTAATCATGCACACAAATGTGTACGATCAAGATCAGGGACTCACGGGAAGATATCACAACACAACTCTACAAATAAAATAAGTCATACAAGCATCATAATACAAGCCAGGGGCCTCGAGGGCTCGAATACAAGTGCTCGATCATAGACGAGTCAGCGGAAGCAACAATATCTGAGTACAGACATAAGTTAAACAAGTTTGCCTTAAGAAGGCTAGCACAAACTGGGATACAGATCGAAAGAGGCGCAGGCCTCCTGCCTGGGATCCTCCTAAACTACTCCTGGTCGTCGTCAGCGGGCTGCACGTAGTAGTAGGCACCTCCGGTGTAGTAGGGTCGTCGTCGACGGTGGCGTCTGGCTCCTGGACTCCAGCATCTGGTTGCGACAACCAGGAAGAAGGAAAGGGGAAAAAGGGGGAGAAAGCAACCGTGAGTACTCATCCAAAGTACTCGCAAGCAAGGAGCTACACTACATATGCATGGGTATATGTGTAAAGAGGCCATATCAGTGGACTGAACTGCAGAATGCCAGAATAAGAGGGGGATAGCTAATCCTGTCGAAGACTACGCTTCTGGCAGCCTCCGTCTTGCAGCATGTAGAAGAGAGTAGATTGAAGTCCTCCAAGTAGCATCTCCAAGTAGCATATCCAGGTAGCATCTCCAAGCGCATCTCCAGTCGCATCGCATAGCATAATCCTACCCGGCGATCCTCTCCTCGTCGCCCTGTAGAAAAGCGATCACCGGGTTGTCTGTGGAACTTGGAAGGGTGTGTTTTATTAAGTATCCGGTTCTAGTTGTCATAAGGTCAAGGTACAACTCCAAGTCGTCCTGTTACCGAAGATCACGGCTATTCGAATAGATTAACTTCCCTGCAGGGGTGCACCACATAGCCCAACACGCTCGATCCCATTTGGCCGGACACACTTTCCTGGGTCATGCCCGGCCTCGGAAGATCAACACGTCGCAGCCCCACCTAGGCAAAACAGAGAGGCCAGCACGCCGGTCTAAACCTAAGCGCACAGGGGTCTGGGCCCATCGCCCATAGCACACCTGCACGTTGCGAGGGCGGCCGGAAGCAGACCTAGCCTAGTAGGCGTTCCAGTCCAATCCGGCGCGCGCCGCTCCGTCGCTGACGTCTGAAGTGCTTCGGCTGATACCACGACGTCGGGATACCCATAACTACTCCCACGTAGATGGTTAGTGCGTATAGGCTCGTAGCCGACTCAGATCAAATACCAAGATCTCGTTAAGCGTGTTAAGTATCCGCGAACGCCGAACAGGGCCAGGCCCACCTGTCTCCTAGGTGGTCTCAACCTGCCCTGTCGCTCCGCCACAAAGTAACAGTCGAGGGCCGTCGGGAACCCAGGCCCACCTCTACCGGGATGGAGCCACCTGTCCTTTCAGCCCCCTCGTCAGAATCACTTGCGGGTACTCAATGAGCTGACCCGACTTTAGTCACCATCTGTATAGTATGTATGTATGTATAGTATATACCCGTGATCACCTCCCAAGTGATCACGGCCCGGTAGTATAGCAAGGCAGACTGACAAGAATGTAGGGCCAATGATGATAAACTAGCATCCTATACTAAGCATTTAGGATTGCAGGTAAGGTATCAACAGATGTAGCGACAATGTCAGGCTATGCATCAGAATAGGATTAACGAAAGCAGTAACATGCTACACTACTCTAATGCAAGCAGTATAGAGTAGAATAGGCGATATCTGGTGATCAAAGGGGGGGCTTGCCTGGTTGCTCTGGCAAGAGAGAGGAGTCGTCATCTCCGTAGTCGAACTGGTCAACAGCAGCGTCGGTCTCGTAGTCTACCGGAGAGAAGAGGGGGGAGAAACAGTAAATACATAGCAAGCAAGTGCATAACAGGATAATAGGCAGAGCTAGACGTGTTCTACGCGGTAGGAGGTGATACCAGTGAAGGGGGGAAGCATCCGGGAAAGTACCCCCAGTGTTTCGTGTTTTCGGACAGATGAACCGGAGGTGAAATGTTGCAGGTTCTCTATGCTAGGGACGCGTGGCGGACGAATGGGCTGCGTATCCGGATTCGTCACGTCGTTCTGAGCAACTTTCATGTAGAAAGTATTTTCATCCGAGTTACGGATTAAAAGATATGATTTTCTAAAGATTTAAATCATTTTCTGATTTTATTTATTCATTTAAATCCAACCTTATCCAAAACAGTGTTTGCTGACGTCATCATGACGTCAGCATGACGTCAGCAGTCAACAGGGGCGTTGACTGGTCAAACTGACGTGTGGGTCCCAGCTGTCATTGACTGTTAACTAACCTAATAGATTAATTAACTAACTAGGTGATTAGGTTAATCTAATCAGGATCAATTAAGTTAATTATTTCTTTAATTAATTAACTAATTAATATTTTAATTATTTTAATTATTTATTTATTTATTTTATTAAATCTTTTTTTTAATTTTCGTTCTAGGGCCTGGGCCCCTCATGTCATAGGCACAGGGGCCATAGTGGATCCGGGCAGTGGTTAACGGGGCGGGCGCTGGTTGCGGGCGCTCGTGCCCGAGGGAGCGCGGCGGTGCAAGGCCACCAGGGCACGGCGGCAGATCAAGGCCGCGGCGCAGCAACGGTTGAGGCGGGACGGCGCGGTAGTAGCGGCCAGGGGGAGCGGCGGGCACCCGCGGCAAGCTGCGCGGGGCCGACGAGCTAGGCGAGCAGCGGGGGGGCGCAGGTGCGGGACGGCGAGGTCCGGCTGGCGAGCAGGGCAGCGAGCGCGGGGTCATGCGCGCGCGGGCAGTGAACGGCGCCGGCGACACAGATCGAGGGGGGAGAGGCCGAGGGCCTCACCAGCGTTGAAGAGAAGCGGGGCGGCGAGGCTCGGGGGCGACCCGTGGGGAGGAGATGAGGAGGCCACGGCGAGGTCGACCCGGCACAGGGCGGCGGCGGTGGGGCAGCGCCAGCGAGGCGGCGCCTGGCGCCGGCGATGACGACGGGGTCGGGGGCGACGCGTCCAGGTCGGGGAGAGGGTGGTGAGGGTTGGTGGAGCCGGCGAGGAGCCATGGACGGAGCGACGACGGCATGGGCGATGGGGGGGCCGCTCCGGCGAGGAGGGTCTCCGGGGGGGCGCGTCGATGAGGGTGGGGGGTCGCGCGCGGGGCTCTCCCCTGGCGGCGCTGGAGGAGAGGGTGGAGATCGTGGGGAGTGGGGGGTGAAGTGGGGAATGGGGATCGGGTAGCTAGGGTTCGGTCGATGGGGGTATGTGTAGGCCGAGGTGGGCCGGCCTGGCGGGGAGATGGCCCAGTTGGGCCGGTGGCTTGCTGGGCCAGAGCCCAGTGGGAGGGGGGGTTCTCCTTTTTTTTGTTAGTTTGTTTTTCTATTTTATTTCTTTTCTTCTTTTCTGTTTTATTAAATTTCGATGTTTATGAAAAACCCAAGTTGCACCTAAAATATTTCTAATACTTATGCCACTACCGCAATTAACTTGGCACCTAATATAAAATCATTTGAAATTGTTTATTATTTTATAATCATTTAACTAATTGTTTTGCTACTATTATATTCATTTTGAGTACTTACATATTTTATACAAGTGTGGTTTCTCCACCATAATTACCTACGCATTATTTGGCACAACCAGAACATTTTAGTTTTATTATTTGAAAACTTTTATTGTTTGCCTATTTTTGAATTTGAATTTGAATCGGTTTCGAACTAACTCGAGATTAGCAACTATAAACGAGGTGACGTGGCACCATTAGCAGAGGATCACTGTAGCTTAATTACCCGGGCGTCACAATTCTCCTCCACTACAAGAAATCTCGTCCCGAGATTTAAGAGGTAGTGAAAGGGGGAAGGTTTGGTAACGAATCTAGCTGGTCTTCTCATTCTGGCTTGCTCTTCTCGAAGAGATCGGTCCAATACATTGATGTCTTCATTTCTCCGCTTTAGGTCATCATGATGAAGTCGGCATCCTTTCTTCGGGATCTTCATCGTATTTACGAATAGGTAACGAGGCATATTGGCAACGATAGTATGTTATAAGGGTAATGATCTGGGATTAACCCATGAATGAGCATATGAGTACCTCTCGAGTTGAACAAATAAACACATCGAGAGTAAAGTTGGAAGGTACAATAAGAAGTTTCAGGCAGCCAGGCAATCGTTCAATGCCTAGTCAGAAGGTGAAAGTGGTTTTAAAGCCACGGAATAATTATTGTGTCTGATGCCAGAATTGAGCATTAGGAAGGTGACCCGTGAATTACATACGAAGTCAAGCGTGGGGAATAACTTTGGAAACCGGGGGTGTACAGGAGAGTCAGGTTTTGATCCTGTGGAACTGTGGGTTATGGGCCCACCATGTGGGTTAAAAGTTGGAAGGGTGGAGACGTCTTGCGTGATCATGCAAGCAAGGCAAGTCAGAGGCTAGCCTGTCGATTATGTCGACAACAACGACGGTACCAAGGGCGAGGGACGAAGAGAACCATTTTCCTGCTCGTTGAAACGAGGCGGACCAATAGGCAAGGTTCCCGTCCATCGGTGGTTACCGGAATGTCATCAACAATAGTAACAAGGTCTTGCTGACCGAGTTGTACATCGAGGGGTTTGCACAAGTAGTGGATTATTACTGCTTATATCATATAGATCATAGAAAAGGTTTAAACAAACCAATGGAAGGAAAATATGATCATCAGATTGAACAGAACAATGGAAAGGAAAATATGTTTAAACACATATTTCGAGGGTATATCCTTCCCAAGGATAAGCAGAGCAAGATATCCATGACAGGATATAAAGTAGAAAACCATTTAGGTAAGGGGGGAGGAATCTCATGATATTACTCATACAACGGTGTTAGGATAATTGATAATTAAAATATAGCATCGTGCTTCAAACGTGCCTGTTGAAAATCGGAGTACCATTGACATGCTTCGAGATAGCAGTGACATGGTCTTCAGGTGAAGATCAGACTTTGGAAACACGAAGGATCCATCAAGAATAACTTGTAGAATAAGTCTTACAATTTCCTCATGGATGAATGGATAACCTTGCTGAAAAGGAATCTATAATGATAGGTCCTCCAGCCGGGGGGGGGGGGTGCTAGGCATGACATCATGTTACCGGGTCATCAAAGGATCAACATCATAACTCTTGGAAAGTTGTCCCAACCATCATATCTGACCGAGATTCAGATCCGATTGGTGTCAGGATACCTGAGACTCAGGATGTCCGAGAAGAAAAGGCGCAACACAAATCGTTGAAATGGCATTGCAAGCTTCTCGGGAAATGAACTATGGGAGCGGGTTTCTGAAGCAATAGTTCACCATTAAACCAAGGAGAGGACAAGGAGGCGTCTGGTGAACTCAACGGCAATTCACCGAGATTCCCAAAAAATGGATTTCCACCATTAAGTGAACAAGGAGATAACATTTGTCAGATCAAATGATATAAGGAAGTATGCTCGAGGAAAACATACACAATTAAACATTGGTTGAAAGGTGCGCCCGAAATATGGGTTGGGTTGCACGACCAATGTCAGAATGGTGATTCAATAATCAATAGCCTAAGAATAAACTTTCGACCATTAACTTCAAAAATAGGGTTGCTAGAAGGAAAGAATCCAAACAACACCGTTCACTTGTTAGAATTAACACGGGGACCAAGAAAGAATGGTGATGGTGAGAAGTATTTCCATGTCAAGAATTCTCAAGAGGTGGAACAAATCTCAGAACATTCTTGACATAAAGGATGGTAATACTCCAAGGTAAAGAAGAACAATTGTAGGATAGCAAGGAACTCAAGGTATAACACCAAACATGAACAAGCTTGTGTTGGTGGGAAGGCAATAAAGTGGTCGATGATAATACAATTCATCGAGGGCAAGGATGGTATTTCTCATCATGAATTCAATTGATATCCTGGATGAACTCAGAATGTTGATGATCACGACACCGTTGTCGCGAGAGTTCATGAAGATGTAATCGATCGGTGACGACATCAAGTCAAAGTAATGATGAAGTGAAAGGTTATTGGAACCAAGGGTACAACACAAACTCGAAATCAAGCTTGATGTTCAAAGCGAAATGATATGACAAGGAAGATCGACGTAAGTCTAGCTCATCATCGAAAGTTGTGCTCCGGAAGAAGGACCGGGTAGCACAGTTAAAATTAGCTCGATAATGATATAGCCGATCAGGCTAGGAACGACTTGAAGGATTAATAAATTTGTAAGCAGTGATGGGTTCAAATACTTGTTGATTCGCAATGCGAACTCGATTCAGTTATCGGTGTCTTTGAGTTTTTAATAACTCAGAGCCCGTGAAAAATTTGAATCAGTGAGAAGGTATTACTTGATGAACTCATAAAAATTTAGGCAGTTCCATAATAATCTCGAGATACCATGGGGTAATACTCGATGACAGATCGAAGTAGAGGTTGGACTGGGGCATTGCTCTGCAGAAGACAAGTGCTTAAACTTGCACGAGAAATGGTATTTAAAGGAGAACATGGTCGGAACCAAGATTGCAAAAAGGCCAGACCCCAGATATAAGATGATCTTATATCAATGGAATAATTAATTTTAAAAGAAGCTTCGATGAGAAGATGTGTATCGTGTCCATGGGCATGAACACAAAGTTCAAGGTCGACTCCCACTTCTCCAATGCACAACCTTTCATTCACTTCTCGCGCTCAATGAAGTTGTAGTTTTGAAATTCTATCTGGCAAAATACCAGAAGAGTACGACTCGTGAAAACTTTCGAGTTCACACCTATTAAGGAAGGCATAAGTTCAACCCATCGGGGCATCTTAGAATCATATACCAGAATCTTTAGAAGTAATTAACTCAAGCTCGAAGACAGAGCATGGTTAAGAGAGCAGAGGATACAATTTACCAAAGGCATTATGTATCAGAGGAAAGGCTCACAAGGTTATTGAATATGAAGGGCGTTGTCAGATAAAATCCAACAAAGGATCTGGTGGTCCACAAGGGATCTGACGTGAGCATCGGTACTCAACTAGAGGAAGAAGATTGCAAGGAGATCAGATTATAGAAACAACTGACTAACTCAATTGTCAAATGCAAAGGAATTATGATTTCCAAATCAAGGGGTCAGAAGCAATGCTCTGATTAGGGATGGATAAGTTGAATAGCCTTATGGTACAATCAACGACAATTGGATTGGTCGAGAACCAATTCCAGTTAAAAGAATGGCAGCTCAGCCGGAAAAGTAACTTATAAGGATCAAAGATGATTGCGTGTATTCGCAAACATATTGAGTCAACAGACTCAAAATGATAATGACAAGGAATGTCAATAAGACTACGAGAGTTATGGGATTAACCATAATGCAAGCAAGCAAGAATTTCAAGAGCCAAAGGCTCCAAAGGATTTTCGGAAGATCGAATATTATTTTGAAGACTTTTGTGAAACACAAGAACAACTGGGGATGAGCGGATACTCGGCAAGCGCGAGTAATTATCCGTAGGGGTATTCATGCAGCAAGGAACTGCAGGCAGTAAGCGTAAAGAATTCTCGGAATACCAAAGAGTATTTCAGGACATTTTGTAATAACAAAAGCAACTGGGGATGACAATATGAACGATAGGTGTAAGTAGTTATCCAGAGGGATTTATCGATGGAAGTGAATTGCAAAAGCGATGGCACATAGTCTCGAGAGCACATCGTAGAGTATCTTCGGAATCTTCTGGTGCAGCAGACGATCATCAATAATAAGGGGCTCTCCGGGTGAAAATGATAACGAGATCCTAATGTTAGATTTAGTAAAATTCATTTAACCCGAATAGAAGAGATGTCAGAGTCCCAGAGTAAAGGTCGAGGAGTAAAAGATCCTAATACCACCCAATGGCGACGTGGGCCCGTAAGGCACACAGCCAAGTTAGTAAAAGTTTTGCAATGGCTAGACTCAACTTCGGCCGAGGAGTTGGAAAGGGTATTCCTACAGGCAGTCGGCTCTAATACCAACTTGTGACGCCCCCGATTCAATCGTACACTAATCATGCACGCAAATGTGTACGATCAAGATCAGGGACTCACGGGAAGATATCACAACACAACTCTACAAATAAAATAAGTCATACAAGCATCATAATACAAGCCAGGGGCCTCGAGGGCTCGAATACAAGTGCTCGATCATAGACGAGTCAGCGGAAGCAACAATATCTGAGTACAGACATAAGTTAAACAAGTTGCCTTAAGAAGGCTAGCACAAACTGGGATACAGATCGAAAGAGGCGCAGGCCTCCTGCCTGGGATCCTCCTAACTACTCCTGGTCGTCGTCAGCGGGCTGCACGTAGTAGTAGGCACCTCCGGTGTAGTAGGGGTCGTCGTCGACGGTGGCGTCTGGCTCCTGGACTCCAGCATCTGGTTGCGACAACCAGGAAGAAAGGAAAGGGGAAAAAGGGGGAGAAAGCAACCGTGAGTACTCATCCAAAGTACTCGCAAGCAAGGAGCTACACTACATATGCATGGGTATATGTGTAAGGAGGCCATATCAGTGGACTGAACTGCAGAATGCCAGAATAAGAGGGGGATAGCTAATCCTGTCGAAGACTACGCTTCTGGCAGCCTCCGTCTTGCAGCATGTAGAAGAGAGTAGATTGAAGTCCTCCAAGTAGCATCTCCAAGTAGCATATCCAGGTAGCATCTCCAAGCGCATCTCCAGTCGCATCGCATAGCATAATCCTACCCGGCGATCCTCTCCTCGTCGCCCTGTAGAAAAGCGATCACCGGGTTGTCTGTGGAACTTGGAAGGGTGTGTTTTATTAAGTATCCGGTTCTAGTTGTCATAAGGTCAAGGTACAACTCCAAGTCGTCCTGTTACCGAAGATCACGGCTATTCGAATAGATTAACTTCCCTGCAGGGGTGCACCACATAACCCAACACGCTCGATCCCATTTGGCCGGACACACTTTCCTGGGTCATGCCCGGCCTCGGAAGATCAACACGTCGCAGCCCCACCTAGGCAAAACAGAGAGGCCAGCACGCCGGTCTAAACCTAAGCGCACAGGGGTCTGGGCCCATCGCCCATAGCACACCTGCACGTTGCGAGGGCGGCCGGAAGCAGACCTAGCCTAGTAGGCGTTCCAGTCCAATCCGGCGCGCGCCGCTCCGTCGCTGACGTCTGAAGTGCTTCGGCTGATACCACGACGTCGGGATACCCATAACTACTCCCACGTAGATGGTTAGTGCGTATAGGCTCGTAGCCGACTCAGATCAAATACCAAGATCTCGTTAAGCGTGTTAAGTATCCGCGAACGCCGAACAGGGCCAGGCCCACCTGTCTCCTAGGTGGTCTCAACCTGCCCTGTCGCTCCGCCACAAAGTAACAGTCGAGGGCCGTCGGGAACCCAGGCCCACCTCTACCGGGATGGAGCCACCTGTCCTTTCAGCCCCCTCGTCAGAATCACTTGCGGGTACTCAATGAGCTGACCCGACTTTAGTCACCATCTGTATAGTATGTATGTATGTATAGTATATACCCGTGATCACCTCCCAAGTGATCACGGCCCGGTAGTATAGCAAGGCAGACTGACAAGAATGTAGGGCCAATGATGATAAACTAGCATCCTATACTAAGCATTTAGGATTGCAGGTAAGGTATCAACAGATGTAGCGACAATGTCAGGCTATGCATCAGAATAGGATTAACGAAAGCAGTAACATGCTACACTACTCTAATGCAAGCAGTATAGAGGAGAATAGGCGATATCTGGTGATCAAGGGGGGGGCTTGCCTGGTTGCTCTGGCAAGAGAGAGGAGTCGTCATCTCCGTAGTCGAACTGGTCAACAGCAGCGTCGGTCTCGTAGTCTACCGGAGAGAAGAGGGGGGAGAAACAGTAAATACATAGCAAGCAAGTGCATAACAGGATAACAGGCAGAGCTAGACGTGTTCTACGCGGTAGGAGGTGATACCAGTGAAGGGGGGAAGCATCCGGGAAAGTACCCCCAGTGTTTCGTGTTTTCGGACAGATGAACCGGAGGTGAAATGTTGCAGGTTCTCTATGCTAGGGACGCGTGGCGGACGAATGGGCTGCGTATCCGGATTCGTCTCGTTGTTCTGAGCAACTTTCATGTAGAAAGTATTTTCATCCGAGTTACGGATTAAAAGATATGATTTTCTAAAGATTTAAATCATTTTCTGATTTTATTTATTCATTTAAATCCAACCTTATCCAAAACAGTGTTTGCTGACGTCATCATGACGTCAGCATGACGTCAGCAGTCAACAGGGGCGTTGACTGGTCAAACTGACGTGTGGGTCCTAGCTGTCATTGACTGTTAACTAACCTAATAGATTAATTAACTAACTAGGTGATTAGGTTAATCTAATCAGGATCAATTAAGTTAATTATTTCTTTAATTAATTAACTAATTAATATTTTAATTATTTTAATTATTTATTTATTTATTTTATTAAATCTTATTTTTAATTTTCGTTCTAGGGCCTGGGCCCCTCATGTCATAGGCACAGGGGCCATAGTGGATCCGGGCAGTGGTTAACGGGGCGGGCGCTGGTTGCGGGCGCTCGTGCCCGAGGGAGCGCGGCGGTGCAAGGCCACCGGGGCACGGCGGCAGATCAAGGCCGCGGCGCAGCAACGGTTGAGGCGGGACGGCGCGGTAGTAGCGGCCAGGGGGAGCGGCGGGCACCCGCGGCAAGCTGCGCGGGGCCGACGAGCTAGGCGAGCAGCGGGGGGGCGCAGGTGCGGGACGGCGAGGTCCGGCTGGCGAGCAGGGCAGCGAGCGCGGGGTCATGCGCGCGCGGGCAGTGAACGGCGCCGGCGACACAGATCGAGGGGGGAGAGGCCGAGGGCCTCACCAGCGTTGAAGAGAAGCGGGGCGGCGAGGCTCGGGGGCGACCCGTGGGGAGGAGATGAGGAGGCCACGGCGAGGTCGACCCGGCACAGGGCGGCGGCGGTGGGGCAGCGCCAGCGAGGCGGCGCCTGGCGCCGGCGATGACGACGGGGTCGGGGGCGACGCGTCCAGGTCGGGGAGAGGGTGGTGAGGGTTGGTGGAGCCGGCGAGGAGCCATGGACGGAGCGACGACGGCATGGGCGATGGGGGGGGCCGCTCCGGCGAGGAGGGTCTCCGGTGGGGCGCGTCGATGAGGTGGGGGGGGGGGTCGCGCGCGGGGCTCTCCCCTGGCGGCACTGGAGGAGAGGGTGGAGATCGTGGGGAGTGGGGGGGTGAAGTGGGGAATGGGGATCGGGTAGCTAGGGTTCGGTCGATGGGGGGTATGTGTAGGCCGAGGTGGGCCGGCCTGGCGGGGAGATGGCCCAGTTGGGCCGGTGGCTTGCTGGGCCAGAGCCCAGTGGGAGGGGGGGTTCTCCTTTTTTTTGTTAGTTTGTTTTTCTATTTTATTTCTTTTCTTCTTTTCTGTTTTATGAAATTTCGATGTTTATGAAAAACCCAAGTTGCACCTAAAATATTTCTAATACTTATGCCACTACCGCAATTAACTTGGCACCTAATATAAAATCATTTGAAATTGTTTATTATTTTATAATCATTTAACTAATTGTTTTGCTACTATTATATTCATTTTGAGTACTTACATATTTTATACAAGTGTGGTTTCTCCACCATAATTACCTACGCATTATTTGGCACAACCAGAACATTTTAGTTTTATTATTTGAAAACTTTTATTGTTTGCCTATTTTTGAATTTGAATTTGAATCGGTTTCGAACTAACTCGAGATTAGCAACTATAAACGAGGTGACGTGGCACCATTAGCAGAGGATCACTGTAGCTTAATTACCCGGGCGTCACACACGCGCATCGTCACCTCGTCCTTAGCCAATCTTCGCTTAATCCTAGTCCCTGTTTCGAGTTGCAAATATTAGCAACAGAACCAGTATCAAATACCCAGGTGCTACTGCGAGCATTGGTAAGGTACACATCAATAACATGTATATAACATATACCTTTGTTCACCTTGCCATCCTTCTTATCCGCCAAATACTTGGGGCAGTTCCGCTTCCAGTGACCAGTCTGCTTGCAGTAGAAGCACTCAGTTTCAGGCTTAGGTCCAGACTTGGGTTTCTTCTCTTGAGCAGCAACTTGCTTGCCGTTCTTCTTGAAGTTCCCCTTCTTCTTCCCTTTGCCCTTTTTCTTGAAACTAGTGGTCTTGTTGACCATCAACACTTGATGCTCCTTATTGATTTCTACCTCCGCAGCTTTCAGCATTGCAAAGAGCTCGGGAATAGTCTTGTTCATCCCTTGCATATTATAGTTCATCACAAAGCTCTTGTAGCTTGGTGGCAGTGATTGGAGTATTCTGTCAATGACGCAATCATCTGGAAAATTAACTCCCAATTGAATCAAGTGATTATTATACCCAGACATTTTGAGTATATGCTCACTAACAGAACTGTTCTCCTCCATCTTGCAGCTATAGAACTTATTGGAGACTTCATATCTCTCAATCCGGGCATTTGCTTGAAATATTAACTTCAACTCCTGGAACATCTCATATGCTCCATGACGTTCAAAACGTCGTTGAAGTCCCGATTCTAAGCCGTAAAGCATGGCACACTGAACTATTGAGTAGTCATCAGCTTTGCTCTGCCAGACGTTCATAACATCTGGCGTTGCTCCAGCAGCAGGCCTGGCACCCAGCGGTGCTTCCAGGATGTAATTCTTTTGTGCAGCAATGAGGATAATCCTCAAGTTACGGACCCAGTCCGTGTAATTTCTACCATCATCTTTCAACTTTGCTTTCTCAAGGAACGCATTAAAATTCAACGGAACAACAGCACGAGCCATCTATCTACAATCAACATAAACAAGCAAGATACTATCAGGGACTAGGTTCATGATAAATTTAAGTTCAATTAATCATATTACTTAAGAACTCCCACTTAGATAGACATCCCTCTAATCCTCTAAGTGATCACGTGATCCAAATAAACTAAACCATGTCCGATCATCACGTGAGATGGAGTAGTTTCATTGGTGAACATCACGCTCGACCTTTTAGTCTCCGTGTTCCGAGGCCATATCTGTATATGCTTGGCTCGTCAAGTATAACATGAGTATTCCGCGTGTGCAACTGTTTTGCACCCGTTATATTTGAACGTAGAGCCTATCACACCCGATCATCACGTGGTGTCTCAGCACGAAGAACTTTCGCAATGGTGCATACTCAGGGAGAACACTTCTTGATAATTTAGTGAGAGATCATCTTATAATGCTACCGTCAATCAAAGCAAGATAAGATGCATAAAAGATAAACATCACATGCAATCAATATAAGTGATATGATATGGCCATCATCATCTTGTGCCTGTGATCTCCATCTCCGAAGCACCGTCATGATCACCATCGTCACCGGCGCGACACCTTGATCTCCATCGTAGCATCGTTGTCGTCTCGCCAATCTTATGCTTCCACGACTATCACTACCGCTTAGTAATAAAGTAAAGCATTACATCGCGATTGCATTGCATACAATAAAGCGACAACCATATGGCTCCTGCCAGTTGCCGATAACTCGGTTACAAAACATGATCATCTCATACAACAAAATTTAGCATCATGTCTTGGCCATATCACATCACAACATGCCCTACAAAAACAAGTTAGACGTCCTCTACTTTGTTGTTGCAAGTTTTGCGTGGCTGCTACGGGCTTAAGTAAGAACCAATCTCATCTACGCATCAAAACCACAACAATAGTTTGTCAATTTGACTCCGTTTTAACCTTCGCAAGGACCGGGCGTAGCCACACTTGGTTCAACTAAAATTGGAGAGACTGTCGCCCGCAAGCCACCTATGTGCAAAGCACGTCGGGAGAACCGGTCTCGCGTAAGCGTACGCGTAATGTTGGTCCGGGTCGTCTCGTCCAACAATACCGCCGAACCAAAGTATGACATGCTGGTAGGCAGTATGACTTATATCGCCCACAACTCACTTGTGTTCTACTCGTGCATATAACATCAAACCATAAAACCTAGGCTCGGATGCCACTGTTGGGTAACGCAGTAATTTCAAAAAAATTCCTACGCACACGCAAGATCATGGTGATGCATAGCAACGAGAGGGGAGAGTATGCTCTACGTACCCTTGTAGATCACAATGGAAGCGTTGACACAACGTAGAGGAAGTAGTCGTACGTCTTCTTCCCGATCCGACCGATCCAAGCACCGTTACTCCGGCACCTCCGAGCTCTTAGCACACGTACAGCTCGATGACGCTCCCCGGGCTCCGATCCAGCAAAGCTTCGGGGATGAGATCCGTCAGCACAACGGCGTGCTGACGATGATGATGTTCTACCGACGCAGGGCTTCGCCTAAGCACTACAACGATATGACCGAGGTGGAATATGGTGGCAGGGGGCACCGTACACGGCTAAGGAACGATCACGAGGATCAACTTGTGTGTTCTAGGGTGCCCCCTGCCTCCGTATATAAAGGATCCAAGGGGGGGTGGTGCGCCGGCCTAGAGGAGGGCGCAGGAGGAGTCCTACTCCTACCGGGAGTAGGACTCCCCTCCCCGTTCCTTGTCCAACTAGGAGAGGTGGAGGGAGAATAGGAAAGGGGGGGCGCCGCCCCTCCCTCTTTGTCCAATTCGGACTAGGGGGAGAGGGGGCGCGCGGCCTGTCCTGGCAGCCCCTTCCTCTTCTCCACATTAGGCCCATAAGTCCCATTAACCCCCCGGGGGGTTCCGGTAACCCCTCCGGTACTCCGTTTTTATCTGAAACTTCTCCGGAACCCTTCCGGTGTCCGAATATAGTCATCCAATATATCAATCTTTATGTCTCGACCATTCCGAGACTCCTCGTCATGTCCGTGATCATATCCGGGACTCCGAACTAACTTCGGTAAATCAAAATGCATAAACTCATAATAACTGTCATCGTAACTTTAAGCGTGCGGACCCTACGGTTCGAGAACAATGTAGACATGACCGAGACACGTTTCCGGTCAATAACCAATAGCAGGACCTGGATGCCCATATTGGCTCCTACATATTCTACGAAGATCTTTATCGGTCAGACCGCATAACAACATACGTTGTTCCTTTTGTCATCGGTATGTTACTTGTCCGAGATTCGATCGTCAGTATCCAATACCTAGTTCAATCTCGTTCTGGCAAGTCTCTTTACTCGTTCCGTAATACATCATCTCACAACTAACATATTAGTTGTAATGCTTGCAAGGCTTATGTGATGTGCATTACCGAGAGGGCCCAGAGATACCTCTCCGACAATCGGAGTGACAAATCCTAATCTCGAAATACGCCAACTCAACATGTACCTTTGGAGACACCTGTAATGCTCCTTTATAATCACTCAGTTACGTTGTGACGTTTGGTAGCACCCAAAGTGTTCCTCCGGCAAACGGGAGTTGCATAATCTCATAGTCATAGGAACATGTATAAGTCATGAAGAAAGCAATAGCAACATACTAAACGATCGGGTGCTAAGCTAATGGAATGGGTCATGTCAATCAGATCATTCAACTAATGATGTGACCTCGTTAATCAAATAACAACTCTTTATTCATGGTTAGGAAACATAACCATTTTTGATTAACGAGCTAGTCAAGTAGAGGCATACTAGTGACACTCTGTTTGTCTATGTATTCACACATGTATTATGTTTCCGGTTAATACAATTCTAGCATGAATAATAAACATTTATCATGATATAAAAAAATAAATAATAACTTTATTATTGCCTCTAGGGCATATTTCCTTCACGATCACCGTCTCTTTCGGTTCCAGTCCTCGAGCTCTTTCACGGCGAGGACCACCACCACCATCTGTTGCCGATGGCTCTCGAGCAGCGACTCTACGTCCGAGCCGTCGGATGAGGACAAATCCTCCAGCAAATATTCCTTGCAAGGGCATAAATCCATCTACGAATCGCACCTGAGCTCGCACCTCGAGTAAATTGACGGTTATTTTACGAGTCAGCCCGATATAAAGCATCTGATAGAGATGCTTTTAGCGGTGCAGCCTATAAAAACAATACTAATAGCGTCCGGCTCAACAGAATGGCTCCGCTGCAACTCAAGCCGCAGCCACCCTCCGCCAATAATGCCACCGCCCGGGGAAGAAATTAAGCTCCGATGGGGACGGAACGGGGCGTCGGTCCTTGCATCCATGGCTCCATCGGCGTCCCCGGCGGAGCCTAGCACCACTGGGGCTTCGATCAAGCGTCCACTGCTCGACAGGTAGCGCGGTACCTCGACCGTCCACTGCTCGACCCCGGCCAAGCAATTAAGCGGAAGCAGCTAGCGCCAGTGAGGGGGATGGCGACCCACAGCTAGGAGAGCGTATACTGCCCAACAATCATTGTACTGGATCGTTCGTACTAGGGGCGTGGATGGCTTCTCGCCAGATACACTTATTTTGGGACAAAGAGCACTAGATCCCCATTCTAGCTTTTGCTCCAGAGCAAGACCGATAGGAGCTTTGCTGCCATGAAAGTGGTACTCCCCCGTTTCTCTTTGCTCCCCGTATTAAATTTGTGTTAATTAAGTAAAACTTTGCAAGGTTTGACCAAATATAGATTTAAAAATATCTTTTTTTTTCTACGGATAGATTTATTTACGAAACTAGGATATCATAGGATTTATTTCACCTTATCTTGTACTCCAAGATAATCATGTATATATGCCCACGAGACTTAAGCAATAAATAACGATTCCATCAATCTCTCTCTCCCTTCTAACACCATATATATACTATGAAACTACATTTCACAATGTATTGAACAATATTGATTGGGCCTTGCAAATGTTGATACTTTTTTATAAGTTTGGTCAAAGGAGAGATACGTTGACTTTGTATAAAACTTATATGCAGACTAAAAAGAATAAGAGAAAGTATGATAATGTAATCCAAATATGAGAGTATCCACTGTTTTTATTCGATTAAAGGCGCTTTTATTATCTTAAAATGTGGCATCAAGCGAAATAAGAGCATTAAGAGTATCACCCAACCTCTACATTACTAGTATGCACACAGCCAAACACCAACTGTCTGACAAAAAAAGATAAAAAACCGACAATTCGGCAACAATAGTGTCATATAGACCGACACTATACATACGTCAAAGAGCTCTTTTATGGTACCCTGCGTGAAATATTGGCCGTCCATTCGTGAAATCTAATGATGGCGATCGATCTGTACTGGTCCAGTTTGCCAATAGAATGGCGAGCAGTATAGCTTGCACTCCTTCGC
This sequence comes from Triticum aestivum, assembly GCF_018294505.1. Taxonomy (NCBI): domain Eukaryota; kingdom Viridiplantae; phylum Streptophyta; class Magnoliopsida; order Poales; family Poaceae; genus Triticum; species Triticum aestivum. The sequence continues at coordinate 704,552,746 of NC_057806.1, forward strand.
TCGGGCCCTCCGGTATACAAATCCCGAGGGCATTTTTGGAAGTAAAAAATTTCGGCCCGCACGTCTCGACCTAAGCTGCTCGCCCGAGACGGCGGCTGGCCATGTCGGGCAGGCGAGACCATGGTAGCTGGCTGTGCACTGTCCCGGCCTGCCCTCTCGGATCACGCTGGCTGGGGACGGTGGCGAGACAGACCCGAGGGTGCGGGGCTGCTTGCGTGTGGGATGCAGGAGCGGACTAGTGGCCAGTGCGGTGCTGCGGCATGTGCACGGCGGCTGTTGATGCGGGCGTGGAACGTGCATGGCTGGGTGTGTGCATGTGGGACGAGCTTCAGGGACTCATTCATGGCGGACAGGGCGCCGGCTTCAGCGAGACAAATGTCACGGTAGATGAAAACGACGGTAAAGAAGCGCGGAGGAGCGGCAGCTCAGCACGGGCTCGATGGGCACGATGTGATAGTCGGGGACACAGTGAAGACGGCGAGGGAGCGCGCTGGTGCCGATGGTGGTCCTTGGGTGCGATGAATAAGACGAGCTCGAGGCGAAGGTCGTGGTCGGGGGGGGGGGGGGGCTCCGTCTAGCTACCTGAGCAGGAGGTCGAAGAAGACCACGGAGGAGTCGTGGGACATGGCGACGGGGCTTGCCGTCTTGGTTTCCCATCACCATTATCGCCGATCGACGACGTACGTTGCTAAGGTTCATGACAAAAAATCTTTGTCTATCTTACCCTCAGAAAATCAGTGGTTGGATTTTAATATACCGCTCCCTCCCCCTATTGACAGTATAGGGTACCATAAAAACTCTCAGGTCAAAAGATATGATGGACCTATCCAGAGATTATGCTGACAGCCATGTTGGATAAAAACCTCCTAGTCACATGCTCCAACAGCGTACACGCGCCATGAACTGCAAAAAATAACCTGCATACGAGAATCATTTTTTATTATTAAAAACCAAATCATTTCAACATATCAAAGGCCTAAGCGACCATAGTAAGGCATATGCTCTCACCCTTAAAGAGGTGTTTAAATGTTTCAACACGAGTACAAAAACACCCGTTTTTCCTTCCAAGCCAGTTGGATGTGCGAGGTTGTCTTTGGTTAACACAACTCCCATATCAAAATACCACGTGAAGATTTTAAAATTTGAGAGGAATCTTCACCTTCTAATTTTTTTTGCTAATATTCATCGGTACCTCAAAATGCATGAATGCACAGTAATAACACGCTATAGCGTTTTGACAAATGTCTTGCTAAATGAATCAGTGTATAATGTCTCGCTAATAGCGCGCTATAACGCGATATAGCACGGTAATAGCATATTTTGAGGGTCTTGCTATTTTGTCATAGCATGCTGTTTTTTCATGGGTTGCAACTCCTTCCATTCATAGTTGTAACTCTCTCTTGAGGATGCGCTCCCATTCAAGGCTTGTGGTGGGATGTGGCTCGTTTGGGAGAGAGAGAGATGTGTTTGGAGGAAGAAGATGAATGTGGGGAGGAGAACGACACCGAGCAGATAAAGCGGGCACGTGCGGTACTTGGGGCCACCAACGCGTGCTTCCTACGCGAGCGACGCATTGACACAGTCTGTATGATCTGAAAAAGATTGAACGATAAGAGTAATGCTACACCTATGAACCACTTAACATAATCCTTAGGTGATAAGACTGCTGGCAAGTCATAATCTGAAAACGATGGAACGATAAGAGTAATGCTACACGTACGAACCTCTTAGGTACAAGTTTACGTTAGTCTTCACTAGTCCATGTGTATGTGCAATGCACGTTAATTTGGAAGTATATTAAGTGCATGCGGATATTAAGTATGATATTATTTACGTGTTATTATGTAATTAGCATTATATTTGATATGAAATTAACTGCATGCTAAACGTGTTGAGCGCTCGACATTGAAGCAGTCTAAGTCGTTGGATTGACATGATTTGATGGCCGAGATTAATTGGATCTGCCTATTTGGATCTTTTTATTATTATAGATTATAGATAGGTGTAGGAACGAATCGTTTTCCATCCAAAACATAAAAGGGAAATGTTGCTTGTGCAGTGGTGCTGCCAAAAGTATTCCCATTATAAATAGATGAGTAAACTTGAAATCCTGGAGAACAAACATCACTACGGATAAGCGGTGGTTTCCTTCACTCATTATTCTCCACGCGAGACAAGGACTACGTACGGAAGCTAAAGCATGGAGCCGCGGCGCTGCTTGGATCATAGTACTCCCTCTGTTCGAAATTACTTGTCTCGGAAATGAATGTATCTAGAACTAAAATACGTCTAGATACATCCATTTCTGCGACAAGTAATTCCGAACGGAGGGAGTACAAGCTAGCGATCATGCAACGTTGACGGGTGGATCATGTTGGATGCGCTTCTTGGGCGCGACGGCCTCGATGGCCTCGCCAAGCGGCCAGGCGGCCTCCATGAAGTACTCCCCGTGCTTCACCTTGTCCACCAGCGTGATCTCCCTCGCCGGCGCCAGCCCGAACCCGTAGACGAGCAGCGTGTACTGGTACACCAGGTCCATGCAAATGTAGGGCGTCTCGCGCACCCCGGGATACGCCGCCTTGGCCTCCTCGAGGCTCAGCGGGCAGATCTTCTTGGCCGCCGCCCTGAACGCCCCCGGGCTGGACTTGGCGCTCGGGGCGTCCTTATCCACCCACCCGACCTGGGTGGCCTTGCCGTAGAAGAAGGAGGCCGCGTACAGCGTCGCCTGCCCGGCGCCGCCGCCTCCGCCCCACACGCCGCCGAAGGTGCAGTTCTTGTTCGCGCACGGCGCGTCCAGCTTCAGCGCCTTGGCCACCTCCTTCCTGCACTTGGTGTACACTGCCCCTTCTGGCGACGCCGCCGCGTCGTAGATCTCGCCGTTGTAGGTGTAGTTGCCGGTGGATCCACGCAGCATGCACGAGCTGAACGGCCCGGACTTGGCCTTGAGGATCTCCACACGAGCAGCCAAGTTGCCGTAGTACAGGTAGCTGCAAACTCAATTTGTGAGAAAATAGTAGATCCATATTACTTGTCGCTGGTTTAGTATATAATAATCCACCTCTCTTGGTGAGTTCGAACTTAATTGTGTGGAACTCAATTAATTATTAGTAAACATTTGCTCTTGTAGTGTCTAATTGACTTCATGATTGATGACCTGTGGACGTAGACGTTGTAGTCTTTTCCCTTGAGGTACTCCTTGGTGATGTAAGGGTCCTTGCCATCAGGCGTTGCCGGGGCGTTTGCTGCGGTGTTTGGAGAGACGGCGTAGGCCATTTGGACCGAACCGCCACCAAGATCGATCACGCCTACGGTCTTCGAGTAATCTCCGCCCAATCTATCCAGCAGATAGTTCAGAGCAACCTGCATATATACCGCGTTTGCCAATCATAAATAAAATAAAAATTGAATAAATCTAAATCTCTCCGATGTCAATCACCGTCGACCTTGAAACTAAGATCAATGCAAGTTTTCGTATTATCTAACCTTTGAAAACAAGCAATACAATTTTTAATACTATATGAATATTTTCTATTGCCTGATGAATACTTTTTGAATTTATTTTTAAGTATAATACCTTATGAAATTCATATGAACAAATATGCAAAATCGACTGAATGTCAATCAACCTAGGACATATATAAAAGCTATCCAAAAAAACATAACCAAATGTTATAGAGAAAAGGTTCACAAGATTGGAAGAAGCGGTGGACTTACCCACATGTAAGACCCTTCTTGAGATCCCTCGAGAACATTGATCCACTTTGGGTTGTACTGGAATTTACTCTTGGTGTGGACGATATCCCTCACCTGTAATTGTACCAAGGGAGAGTCAACACCAACGGTCCTTCGATTACTCCTTGATGCATATATATTTAAACTGCTAATTAGTAAAGTGATTACCGCTTGAAGGATCTGCTCCGATGGCTTGTCTCCGATAAGCCTCAGCCCAGCCGTCGCCTGCTTAATATCTCTCGTCAGTGTTTAATTACCACATACATACAGAGTATAAAGGAGTTCAAAGATCAAATTTCAATTTTTTCATTAAACTCGTATATATATTACTCCTAGTTTAAGGGGAGTTCTGTTCATTTGCCACCAAGGGACGACACTGTTTGCCTTGTCGAGCAGTGGTATCACGGACTTTGCAGCCTCCTTGGGCCGCCCGGAGAAGGAACTCAGCCCGGGGGACACCTACACCATGAACAAAACCAACGTTGTATTCGTGCTTGAGTGTAACGATATAATTGTGAGATTTGCTTTTGCATATGTACTACAGGCGTACATACCTTGGCGAAGACCTCGATGTCGTCGCCGATCTCAAGGAGGTCCATCTTGTTGTCAAACTTGAAGACGTGCACGCGTGTGCCCGTGCTCCCGGCGTCGAAGATCACGGCGTACTTGCCCACCCCCGGAAACTGCACGGGCCCCTCCGCCGCGGTACTGCCTTTGCGGCCGAGCACCGTGTCGGCAAAGGCCGCGGACGACGAAGCAAGCAGGAGGAGGAGAAGCGGTGCCGCGGCAACGACGCGAGCCATTGGAGAGAGAGGGGCAGCTAGCTACTGGTGACTGGCAAGTGCTGACTGTTGAGTCCAGCTGTAAGTGACAGTGGGATTTAAAGAGACCGAGATGGGGTCGTGTTTTGGATCAGCTCCCCAGCTATGCACTTGTGCGCAATCGGGTCCCTGGTAGTAGGTGGCACAGATCCAACACACATGAAGACAAAAGCAGATCGCTGAGACGGCCGGCTCAAGATCTCCATGCGCAACATGCTCATGTTTTTTTCTGTTCTTTGATTAGCCTTTGCTTGTGCCAGACGGCCACGTTGTTTATAACATCAAAATGGGATCATGTGAGTCACGTGTGGCCACACTTGTGGAGATATGCGCTGATGGGCAATGATATGCGCTGCAAGCATAGAAAATTTGATCACGCACGCTCACGATGGAATTCAAATTTTTGGTCTCCGTTAATTCGTTCGTCTACTTTGTTGCTCCTTTGTTTCGTCGCATGCAAGTGGTCATGTATGTCACACTATTCTGGCTATTGAAAAGTTTGATATGTTCGACAGCATAACGGTTGGCATCTTTTATACTATCGGAATTATAATTCATCTTTGTTAAGTCCAAAAGTAGATATACCCCCTCCAGATTAGTATATAGGCACCCTCTTCTTTTGAGTTACATTGTGGTTACTCATTTAACCAGGAAAATATGAGTTACATTGTATTCTTTCGCATATAAATGCTCTCCTAAACCAATAGCCCATATTTATTCTTCCGCATATAAATGACCTCCTAACTCGATAGCCCACATTTTATTCTCTCGCATATAAATAATACCCTAACCCAAACTCCCATTTCTTTCCTATGCCTATCACCCGCCGTCGCCTGCACCACAATCGTGACACACTCCCACGTCGCTCTTGCATCATCATCTCCAACTTACCATTATTGAACAAAAAGAAATATAGTGAGGAAGAAGTATTTTTTCCATGGAATATTCAGCAACAAATGGAAAATCACATTAATCTAAATTTTCAATTATATAATTCTACCCTAGTGATACAATTTGGGCCTATGGAAGGCGCGCCTCCCGCTGAAAATCAAAGTGTTTTTCTGGCAGCGGTTCAGGAACAGATTGCACACTTCGGAAAACGTGGCTAAAAGGCAGGGGCCGTCGACCGACACTTGTGCGGTCGGTAACGTGGTCGAGGACGCAAACCACGTCTTCTTTCGGTGCCCGCTGGCCAGGTTCGCCTGGAGCGCGGCCCGGGCCGCGGCCGAGGTGTCCTGGGACCCGAGGACAACCAACGATCTTGTGGCTATCCTTGACTCGGTCCAGGGGAGTAGTAAACGTGTGATGTGGAGCTGTGTTGGGGCACTGTTCTGGACGCTTTGGTTAACTAGGAACAAACTAGCTATCGAGGGGATCTTCCCGACTCATCCGGCTAATATCATCTACAAATACAACTTATTCATGCAGCAGTGAAGTCCATTGACGAGGCACAAGGATACTGAGAGGATGCAACATGCTCAAGACCGTCTTCGCCAGGTGTACGTGATGGCTAGGGAGCCAGCCACCACTTCTTGATTTGGAGTGGCCCTTTTGTTCTGTGGGCGAACCTGCGTGCTCAGTGTTTGGCCTTCGAGCCATGTAACTTCTGCTCGCACTCTTTTGGCCGTGAACCCTTTAACTTCCTGCGTGTGTGTGGCATGAGCCCTTGTGCGATGTGTGTAAGGTTTGGACTTGGTTGGTACGATGTCTACGTTATGGGCTTTATTAATTTAAAGCCGGACGCTTCTAACGTTTTCGTTTTAAAAAAACAATTTGGGCCTTTAGAAAGAAAGAATGAAAGAGAAATGTAAGCACACACTTGACAAGGATTGGTGACTTGCCTTGCCGTACCATTTTCTCCGGTGATCCAGGCCAGTGGGCTAGGGTGGTGCTGACAGTCCGGGATGCATAGACATGGTGAGGGTAACGCTATGAGGAACCAGTGTGGAAGGAGAAGAAAAGCCAACCTGCATGCAACAGGCTGCAAGCGCATTACACACGATCAGAACAACAGCCAATCCTATTTAGCGCGAAACACGCTGAATACTGGTCATACAACGAGCTGCTAGCGACTCTTATATGAACGTTTTTTGAAATTCATAATATTTTCAAAATTTCCTAATTTTATGAATTTGAAAATATTTTTTGTGATTCGGAACCTTTTTCGATTCATGATTTTTTTTCATTTTCAGGAATATATTTTTGGAATTCAAAGCATTTGTTAAACTCTACTCCATCTGATCCATATTACTTGTCTCTCAAACGGATGTATCTAGCATTGAAATATGTCTAGATATTTCCGTTTGAGCGGTAAGTAATATGGATCGGAGGGAGTAAAAAAAATTAAATTTACGAGCCCATGAAATGTTTTAAAATTTTGGATTTTTTTTTTTTGACCTTGAAGACTACAGGGCTTACACACAACAGCAATTTATTAAAACTTAAAAAAGCAAGTACAGCAAAGAGTTCCTTAAGAAAAGGAACTGAGCAGGAAAGGAAAGAAAAAGAACACTATACAAACTATTCTAGACAGAGAAAGAAAGATCTAACTAGAAAAGAAGAAAAATATTACAAATGCAGGGCCCCTCAAGGAGGCAGGAAATCAATCCATTTGAGCAAAGCATCTCTGTGTTTTGACTTGATTCTGTGGGCCAAGATAGAGATGTCTTGGACAAAGCCATTCCTCCACTGCCTGAAAGTAGGTCTGAGATACCTGAAGACTTTGTCATTTCTGACTTTCCATATATTCCACCAAGTGAGGAAGACCACCTCACAGAAGAAAGGCTTGTTGAAATCCCTCCTGGCATGATGTGCAATCTGCACCATATCTTGAATGTTGAGCCATGTAATTTGTAGATAGTTCCACACTCTCATGCTGAAGTTGCACTGGAAAAATAAATGATTCATGTCTTCAAGTGCTCCTATGGGACAAAGTACACATTCAGGCCCATCATTAATCTTCCACTTCCTACGCTGAATCATGAGAAAATGAACAAAACTGGCCCTTATCTGAAACTTCAACACAAAATGGCCCTAATCTGAAAATATTTCATGAAATGGCCCTCTTTTGCATGACGCCCGCGGCTAGGGCGCCATGCTAAAGAGCATGACGCCTTGGGCTAGGGCGCCATGGTAGTGACATGTAGCATGACGCCCCGGCCTAGGGCGCCATGCCAAATAGCATGACGCCCTAGCCCGGGGCGTCATGCTATCTAGCATGGCGCCCTAGCCCCGGGCGTCATGCAAAAGGGGCCATTTCGTGAAATATTTTCAGATTGGGACCATTTTGTGTTGAAGTTTCAGATAAGGGCCATTTTTGTCCATTTCCACATCTGAATCATATCCTTGGTGTTTACTCTGTCCATAATGACAAGCCAAGCAAACATTTTAATTGTCATAGTACAACAGGATTTCCATATCCAACTGAGAAGAGGGTTGGCAGGAATTGGCTCATGAACAAAGTCATAGTATTTCTTTGCTGTAAACCCAGCTTTCTTCCCATATTTCCATTGCCAGGAATCATTAGAAGCAACATCAAGGGAAATCCCAGTCATAATTCCAGACAGATGATTGAACTCCCTATAGGCCAATTCAGATAAGGGCAAGGAGAACATGCTCTGTAATTCATCAGTCTTCAACACTTCCATAACAGAGGAGTTCTTTTGTAAGCAGAAGGAAAAAAGCCTAGGGAATCTATCTTGGAGTGGGATGCATGAGTTATCTATTTCCCAAGAATCAGACCAAAAAAGCAAAGAGTCCCCTCTTCCAACAGTGACTGAAGAAACAACCCTGAATTTATCCATTAGTTTACAGATATCCCTCCACCAAAAGGAGCCACACAAAACAGTGTCATGAGGAACTCTCTGATAATAGTAACTGTCCCATATCAAATGAACCCATGGCACATCTACTTTGTTATAAAATTTACTGAGGAATTTCATTAACAAAGCTTCATTTTGTAGATCCAGGTTGAGTATGCCAAGCCCACCCTTAAGTTTGGGCCTACAGACCAAAGGCCAAGCAGCCAGAAAATTCCCCTTCTCCTGACCATATTTTCTCCAGAGGCATTGTCTTTGAATTCTTTCCAGCTGTTTTAAAATCCCTTGTGGTATTGATAAACTACAAAAGAAAAAGATTGGCAATGAAGAGATAACAGAGTTTACTAGCTGCAGCCTGCTACCTTGGGGCAGAAACCATGAGCTAGCAGTTAATCTTCTTTCCATACAATCAACTAGTGGAAGCAGATCCACAATTTTGGGCCTAGTTGTGCCCACTGGCAAACCCAAATATGTGAATGGCATAACTCCCAGTTGGCACCCAAACTGTGTAGCAAGAGCATTGGCATTAGTGGCATCCACACTGATTGGGTACATTGATGATTTGTGGTAGTTGATCTGCAATCCAGTTGCCAGGGAGAAAGAGTTTAGAACAGACTTAAGCACCTCCAATTGAGCAGAGTCAGCATTCACAAACAGCAGTGTGTCATCAGCATACTGAACAACTGGGTAGTTAGGGTCATGAGTTACTAGAGGCAAAGAAAGAAGACCTTTACTGAGATGATCATTAATCATAGTCTGCAACAGATCAGCAGCAATCACAAACAGCAAAGGTGAAATAGGACCACCTTGCTTTACCCCACACTTGCACTTAAAATGGTTTCCTGGTACCCCATTGAGTAAGATTGAGGAGGTTGCTGAGGACAACAATTGTTGCATCCAGGAGATCCATTTATTATCAAAACCCTTTGCCACCAAGATCTTTATAATTGCCTCATGTTGAATGGAATCGGAGGCTTTTTCAAAATCAAGCTTGAGTAACATGATTGGTTTTTTTTGACTGATTGCACTGGTGCATGTACTCAATGGTCCATGCTATACAATCATGAATGGTTCTTGACTTGATAAAGCCAAACTGATTCTTATGCACACACTTGGTTATTTCATCTTGGAACCTATTAGCAGCAAGCTTAGTGAGGAATTTCAACCCCACACTTGTCAAAGAAATTGGCCGAAAATCTCCAGCAGTTTCAGGTGACAACTTCTTAGGGATCAGAGTTATGAAGGCCTCACTGAGATTTTCAAGCTGAGCAGTTCCAGCATGGAATTCATTGACTAATGTTATGAAATCACCTGAAATAATTGGCCAACACTTCTTCATAAAAAGGCCATTAAATCCATCTGGTCCAGGAGCCTTGTCAGTGGGCAGTTCCTTGATAACCTGTTCAATTTCTTTGACCTCAAAGGCCTAGTGAGCACATCTAGCCCCTGCACCCTAGGGATAATAGAAAGGATGTCATTGCCCAGACAGATTGGCTTCACTGTTCCCATTCTGCCCTTAAAAATCTCCAGAAATTCCTTTGTAATTCTGTCATGGTCTGTAGAGACTGTTCCATCAGACAATTGTAGGGTGGCAATTGATTTTCTATATCTCTCAGTTGCCATGGCTTGGAAGAATTTTGAATTTTCCTCACCCACTTTGATATATCTAATAGTGCATCTCTTCTTCCAGTATAAAAATTGCAGGTGAAGAAGATGTTCATGGTGCATCTTCACCAGTTTTCTGAAATTGGATTCAGATATGAATAAAGGCCTGGAGTCTTCCAAATCATCTAGCCAAAAGATCACCCAGTTACACTTCTCAATCAAATTTTTAATATGTGATAAACCCTTCTGCCATTTCTTAAGAGCAAACCTCAAAGATTTGAGTTTGTCCATAATAATTGCTGATATGTGTGTTTTATGAGAATATTTTTGCCAAACCTCTTGAACACACTCCATGAAACCAGGTTGATGGACCCAATAATTTTCAAATCTGAATATGCGAGCTTTTGGGATGTTGGCGCATATTGCAACCACACAAGGAACATGATCTGATGCAGTTTTGGCAAGAGGTGTGACTTGAGTATTTGGGTATTGATCGATCCAGCTGGCAGAGGTAAAAAACCAATCCAATTGCTCAAGAAGATGGAAATCCTGCAAGTATCATTGACATCACCACCAGGAAGATTTCTATTATCCAGAGATCTTATGAAGTTAAAATCTCCCAACAACAGCCAATTTTGCTCAGGTTGCACATTTAAATTATAAAGCCAACTGACAAATTCATCCCTTAGGACACCTTGACAGGGTCCATAAACATTGACCAGGTACCATTTGTCATCGTTATGCACAGACTTGAAACTGATCACAACCCCGTAGGGCTTAACTTCAATTAAGGTACCTAAGAAAACATCTGATCGCCACACAGTTAAAATACCACCAGAAGCTCCCCTTGAAGGAGATTCAATAAACTGGTCAAAACCCACAGGACAAATGTTCTTAATTAAATTTCGAGGGCACTCCGAGAGCTTAGTCTCCTGCAAGCACACAACCGCACATTGACTTTCAGTTACTTTCTGCCTAACCGCACGCTGCCTTGTTTCAGAATTCAATCCACGGACATTCCAACAAAGAACTTTCCAGCTACGCATTGACATTTGATTCACAGGATAATATATAGGAATATATTAGAAACAGTATGACACCTAGTGCCACACAACCCAGACCATAGAAAACCAAAAGTGCCAAGTCTCGACCAAAGTGCATAAGTTCAGATAGGACATAACAGACAGCAAATTTGACAGGCTCGCTACACCTAGACAAAACATGAAACCTTAACATTTAAGCACTGCCGGAGGAGGAGTCGTCCTTAGGATTAGCCATAAGCTTCTCCCGAGACAGCAGCTTGGAATCAATTTCCAGCTCACACCAATTGCCTCTAGCACCCCAAGCGGCGTCTGCGGAGGGACATCTTCAGAGTTGTCGTTGCCCACATCTTCAGTGTTGTCCATGCCAGCATCGACTTCTGGATTGGGCCGGGCCTTCTCTTCCATGGGCTTGGACCTAGGGCGGCTTTTAGCATGTTGGAGTGGGAGTTGCTCGAAAACCACAGGTTTGAAACCATCCAACTTTGCCACGCTTCTCGTACACCTTCTAACTGAAGTGTCCACCAAAGGAGCAGATGTCTTCCGTCGACCACGCTGGTTTTTCTGTCGAGGCTTGGACTCCATAGCGAGAACCAAAGGAGAGGAAACCTCCTCCTGACCAGAAAGCCCCACTGTCCCAGAATTATTAGCTATCATAGTTTCAGAATTCAGCCCATCAGACCCAACAGCGGCAGAGAGCCCCTCACTTGACACAGAAGAACTAACACCAGACACGTCACCAAACAAGGATCGAGCAATTGGGCGCCTAGTGACAATTGAAATATTGCTGGGCAGAGTACTTGGCAAGCTTGAAACCAACATAGACATCCTCTGAGAATCATCAAACGCAATTGACCACTTACGCTTGGAATAGGTGACTGTCCACAGGGGCTTGAAGAAGATGGACCTGGGCACCTCTTTCACTGAAAAATCCAACATCAAATTCTCAAAAGAACGCTTCCAAAGCATTTCAGGCGGAAGAGGGGGTCCAGCCACAATCCGAGCCATCCCAATGAAGATCTGGTGGTGCTGGATTACTGGTGGTCGATATGGCACAATGTCCAGAGGATTTTGCACCACATCTGCAGGTTGATCTTGAACTTGAGCAATCAGAGGCGGATGCTGTGGCTCAACGACCTGCAGGAGCTGCTCAACAGACTCAAATTCCTCAGGCTGATCAATGACAATGGAGACTTGATCTTGTTTTGGCACAGCGGGCTGCGAAGGCTGATTATTGTCCTCTTCTTCTCCCCAATGAGCATTGCCCCAGCCAGCCTCCACAGGGTTATTAGGAGGGGGAGGGGGTGCAAGTGGCGCGTCATTCCATCCAATAATTGGGTAGGGTGGTAGAACAAATGGTAGGTTGTCTGGAATTAGGTGTCCAGGCATTGGATGAGGATTACCATCCAAAGGCATCGGATCCTCATCATTGGGCATATGATCGGCAAAATCTGCCCCAAGAACATAACATGCAGCAGTCCAAGAAACTTGAGCACCCCCCCATTCAGCATAATCCCCGAAAACCACATCTCTTGGCACCAGAGGCGTATCTGAAAGCTTGCCTCCACAACAGTACGGACCAGGTATGGATCTTCACTATCCCAAGAGTGAAATTTTCCAAAAGTACCTACTGCTTGCGAAATATACTCTATCGTGCGATAATCCAGGGGAATCCCCAACAAACATGAGCCAGCCCTTACGAAAACCATGATTTCCTTTAAAGTTTTCCCCCTCATCATGCTTCATGAATCTAACAAACCGATCATTACCCAAGGCAAACGACGGATGCTGAATCAAAGTGTATCTGACAGACGGATCCCGAACTTGAAACAGACCGACCCCATGAAACCATGGCTGAGAAGAGCAGACAAAAGTACCTATGTTCTGAAGAAACTGCACCACTTCCTCTCTGACAGGCCCGAGGGGTCCAACCGGAGCAGGCATAACCTCAGCAACCATGTAATCTTCATGGCGTCGAGGGGGGCGAGTCGCCGGCGTGAAGAAGGTGCGGGGTAGACGCCGATCACCACCATCAATGATATGATGCCCCGGTGGCACAAGGCGATGCGGGTCGAGCTCAAAGTTCGCCATGGCCGGCTGTTGCGGTGACGAGCAGAGGGTTTCTTTGGGAGAGCAGGGGGTTTCTTTGGCAGGAAGGGGAGAAGATTGGAGCAATGTGGGCGGTGGCGATGTGACAGGACTAGATATCCCAATAACTCCGGCTCCCTTCCCCTGATCAGCAGAGGTTTCCGAAATACTCGTACTTTGTTGCATCGAGCTCTGCCTCCAAACCAATCCATGAGACCGAGCAAAATCATTACACTCGTGTCTAGAGTGACCTACACGGGAGCAAGCCGAGCAGACCGCTCGCATTCCACAAGAGGCTGCCATGTGGCCCTTCTGAGCGCATATAGTACATGTTAAAACTCGGTCCACCATGTCATCGACCATGGCATCAAACTGCCGGGTAGCCTCTTGTGTAGATGGGATTTCTATCGCATCGCCCTTGAGGCCCTGGCACACAGAAGAAACCAGCCCAAAATCGGGAGGCCCAGTAGCAGACGGGCCAGCTTCAAGCCCACCAGTAGCAAGAGAACCGTGAGTCATTGAGCCCTCACTATGTGGGCTGACCAACTGAGATGGGCCCGATTCTAAACACCCATTTTGAATTAAAGCGGTTCCCGCTTCCTCAAATTGCGCCGAGAGATTACCAGAAATCATGGGTTGCGGATCCACAGAAACCGGACCAGATGGAGGCACAACGGCCAGCCGGTGTAACTCCAACGATAAGTTAACTGTACCAAACACGATGGGTGGCCTAGCCACCGTCCAATGCAAGTCAAGAGCAGGAGGTTGTCGAATGACTACACGCTTATGAGCAGAAAGATTATACCCTCCATCAACTATGGTATCAATGCAATTCTGAGTAGCTGGATATCTATAGCCCTTGCAAGCAGAATACTTTTCAAACGTAGCAAAAGATAGCTTCTTACTTGTAGAATTTGAGGATTTGAGAGATGATCGAACCGGGAGCTTATGCATCGCCATTAGACCTAACGAGGACCTACGCTTAGTTGGACTAATCAGAATCCATTCAGCATCACATTCCTTTCGCCAGATCTTAAGTTCTCGAACCCAATTGGGTCCTCCATTACCCCAAAGATGGAAGTAACACTTGAACAAATCACAAGTAAAAGAGCGTAGATCCATAATAATGAAGCCAACCTGCTTGCATGAGACTTGAAATGAAAAAACTTTGTCCTTAACATGACTAACCCGAAGATCAATTGCCGATCCACCAAGTGCAGCTTCCAGCGCCGCCGCCACAGAATCTTCTGACAGGCGAAAGGCGTGCCTACTGAAAGACACGATTACAATGAAATCCCTCCCTCTTCCCATCGGATGAATTGTACGACTAGTAGATCTGAAAACTTGATCAGAGAAAACCCTACCCTTGGAGAAATCCAAGCCAAGGGTAGATCCACCAGAGGAACCCATAGGAGATGGGTATTGCCTTGATCCAGAGAACATGCCGGACAAGATGGCCGGAAAGGATCAAGAAATCAATGGAGAGGGGTGAAGATCGCCTGAGGGGTGGTGGGAGCGCCGAGGTGGGAGGTGGGAGGTGGGAGCGCTATAGGTGGGAGGTGGGTGGCGTTTGATGATTCCCTGTATTGCCGTTGTTCGGCAGTATTTTGGAATATTTTTAATAGGAAACCACCAAAATGAGAAGACATGTCAATAAAACCGATCAATAAAAACCGCTAGCCCTTATACTTGCCCCGAGGAGTGCTAGGCAATCCTTATATGAGCCGCCCACACGAGGGTTGCGCGTTGGGGAGGCTCCCAGCACGTTAGGGCAACTCCACCGCGCGACCCCAAACAGACGTCCGGTTTGACCGGATTTTGTCTCTTTGGGCATCGATGGGTTCGCCCGTGTCCGGTCTTATCCGTTGGGTCGTGCGTGCGTCCACCACGCGGCCGCACCTCAAATCACGTCCGCGTTGAACATGATTTAAAAAAACAGAAAAACGTAAATAAACTGACTAAAAAGTAAATAAGCGCAGTTTAATAAACATAAAACTTAGTTAGGGTCGCCACGGCCACAAAATGGCCCAGTTTCACGTCCAACTTGACATAATTAAACATAAAAAGAAAATAAAAAACGGCCGCCGCCAACGCGCTCCTGCCCATACCCGTCGATGCCGTCGCCGTCGCCGTCTTCAGTGGCCGCCGGCGTCGTCGTCGTCGCTGCGAGGTCCACGTAGGCCGGCGGTGCGTGGTAGACGGGGGCGGGCTGGACGGCCGGAGGTGCTTGCACGACCTCCTCCCGTGGTGACGCCTCCCGCTCCGGTGACCGCAGCGGCGTGGGGCACCAGTTCACGCCCCCACGGCGTCGGCCATCTCCGGCGCGGTGCATGACCAGCTCCATTGCTGGCCCACCAGGCCGGGGTGGAACGCGGCCACCGGCTCCGCCTCCATCCCCTCCTCCATCCTCTCCTCCTCCTTGACGACCACCATCTCCATCTCGAGGAAGGCGACATCGCCGGTGGCAGAGAGTGTCATCGCCTCCTCCAGGCCGTGCCATTGGCGCTTGTCGTGCGTGTTCATGGAGTCCTTCATGACATGCTGCATGAGCCGGGCCTCCTCCTCCACTGTCATGCGAGGAGGTGGAGGTGGTGACAGAGACGGAGATGGGGAAGGCGACGGCGTGGGCGTGAGGCCGCGCACCTGCGTATGCCCGCGCACCTCTCGACGTGGTCGCCGCGGCCCCGACACCGTGCCAACGAAGTAGGACGCGCGGCGCGTGTCGTGCTCGTCCTAGAGCCATGTGTCCCAGAGCACGGAGTTGGGGTCGTACTTGTCGTCGTAGTACAGGTTGTCGAGGAGGAGGCGGCGGCGGCGCTCGATCTCATCGCGGCGCGCACGGCCGCTAGCCGGCACCGGCGGGATCGGCACATGGTCGGCGCTGAGGTGCCATCCGTTGGGGAGGTGGACGTCGCTCCACGGGACCGGCGTCCTCGTATCCCTGTACCGCCGGCACACGTCCGCCGTGAGGTACTTCCGGTTGCACTCGCCGGCGGGCCTAGGGTTGATGGTGAAGGGGGCGGCGGGGGGGGGGGCGGGGGCTCGACGAGAGGAGTGCGGCGGTGACGCAGGCTCTTCTTTCTTCATGGAGCTGCGGCGACGCCCCGAGGAGGAGCCAGCCTCACGGCCGTGCTTCCCCTTGCAGTTCCAGAAGCCCGTGGCTTCGAGGTGGCCGGCCGGCGAGCTCAAGGACAAGGGAGGGCTAGGGCTAGGGTTTGGCGCTGTCGGGTTTCGAGGAGGCCACGAGGTGGCGTGGGGCAGTGTGGACGACGACCGGTCCATGATTCCCACTTAAAGAAGGACGGCGACCTTTTAATGTGTGGATGACAGGTGTGGCCGCCCGCTCGTGCGCATTGATGTGGGCGGGTGGGAGGTAGGTGGCCGCCTGCCACGTGGCCCCGACGCGGATGAGGCGCGTGTCCGTTTGGTGTCCGCCGCGACCCAAACCCGGCGCAAGTTTGCGCTCGAAATGGGTCGGCCCAGACACAAAACGGACAAGATAGGTCCAGGCCATCATGCACTGGACCGCCTCGTTTATCCCTTTTACCCCAAACGGACGGGGCCATACAGGATGGGGTCACGCGGTGGAGTTGGCCTTACATGCTAAAAAGGAGCTCCCAACATGATCGATCATCATGTGGATACCCTCCCCCCTAAAAAAATGTGGATACCTCTATACGACGCTCTGTGTGTCAAATTGAAGTGGAAGAGCATGCGCAGGCCCATTGCTAGCTTCTGATCAGTGTCCAGTGACCCCGGTTGGGCCTCTATGGGTCTGTCCCCTGCCTGGACTGAACCAAAGGTAACTGAATATTGCCTCGAAAATGTGGATATCAAAATTTAATGGGTTGTATGTATGGGGAAGGGGGGTTGTTCGCCCCTGGGCCTGGGCTTGGTAGAGTGCTTTGAGGTTCCAATTAAGGAGAAGCAACATATGGAGGACCTAACGCTACCTCCAACCCTAAGCTATATATTAGGGCACCGGGCGAGGAGGGAGCGACAGCCTCATCACGAACGATTGGGTTACGCGATGGGGTGGTTGCTTCTGCGGAGGAAATATGGATATCAAAATTAAAGAAAAATAACTCTACTAATATGTTTCATGGAGTATTGGAGTAGAATAGGGGCTTACGCTGAGTGACAGGTAAATATGAACATTACCGATGCATTTGAAGAGAAATTCCTTATAGTGATAGAAAAGAAAGCCACCCAGTGATTGGTCGGTCACCGCTGGACTGTTATGTACTACTCCCTTCATCCGAAAATACTTGTCAAATAAATGAGTAAATAGCATAAAACTACTAGTTTACAGGCTAGGGTTTCAAAATACTACCACTTTTTAATTTTTCACAGAAACCTACCAGTCGCGCGGTTCGCTGTTTCAAAAAACCCAAAACGTCGGTGACTAGCGATTGAACTGTTTTTCTGACCGCCTGGACCCACATGTCAGGCCACCTGGCCACGCGTGCTCATGGCGCGGCCGTTGACGGCCGTTAGCCCGTGCGGTCCGGTCGGCACGAAAGGAGCTGGTCGGGCCACACTCTCTCTCAGTCTCCCCCTCCTCTCCCCTCTCCCCCGCAGTGACCTAGGTTGGCGATGGCGGCGGTGCAGCCAAATGCCGTCGGCGGCGAGCTATTGAGCCAAGGCGTCACCGGCCAGGAGGGCGGTGGACATCCAGAGGTGGCCCTAGGGCGAGGCTACTCGAGCTTCCCGGCGCAGTGGTTGCAGCAGCCATCACCGCCTGCGGCTGAGGTCGATCCGGCAAGCTTAGATCCAGCAGTCCGCGTGGCTAGGGCAGTGGCGAAGTCCATCCACGCGGATCCAGAAGGCGGCCACACTTGGGCTTCATCCTTTGGTGGAGTGAGGTAAGAAATTTCTGGGCCTTTCTTACTTTTAGTTCAAATTACAAATTTCTGGGTCCTTTAGTTCAATTTAAAACTAGGGTTAGTAATTGTTTGTTTTTGGCATGGTACTTTATTTTATTGGTTAAGTTACTATAGAAGAAAGTGCATTTGGTTAGTTCATTTGGTCAGTGCATTCACTGTAATTAGAAGAAAGTTCAGTAATGTTCAGTACATTTGGTCATTGTTTTAAGTTTTAGTGAGTTAAAAATTAATTGTTTGTCATTTTAATCCTATAGCTTAGATGATGAGATTTGGGACATGAGGCTACATTTTCAAGGAACAGATAACATGGAGAGAAAGTATTCAGTTTCTTCAGACATTAGTTATCTGACCATATTAGCATTGGCTGAGTTGGAGGGTTATGGAATGGATGCTTGTCTGACTTATGTAAAGGAAGAGGGAAAGGGCTTGGAGGGGTGGAGGTCCTGGATAGTGAGGAGGCATTAGAGGAAATGCTTGACTGGTTTGTTGATAAGAAGATCCTGAACATCACTGTCAGAAAGCCTACTGATCCAAGCCCAGCAGATGTTAACATGGATCACATCATGCTTGAGGAGCAGATCCCCATTGATCATGTTGGTGAACCTGTTGTTTATAGTGTTTCCCAACAAGGTGTCCTGTATCCACTCCATAATGCAACTTTGGCACTAGCAATCCCTGAGGAGCCCTATCTTAACACACAACATAGTTGTAATTTCAACAAGGGGAAAATGTTGTGGAAGAAGAAGAAGATGTAGAAGTAGAACATGATGAAGATGAAGATGAAGATGAGATGGACAAATCCTCTTCAGATTTTGAGTTTTTTAGGGGTGATTACAAAGGGCAGAATATATCATACAAGGCTTGGTGTAGGGGTGAAGATGAGGCAGGCACAGGGACAAGCCATAAGACTAGGGGAGAGGAAGAACCTGCAGATCACTATTGTGGAGCAAACTCAGAACCATCTGAGTTTTGGGAGGAAGACCAAATCCTTTCTGAACATGAAGAACCCTCAGTTGTACCAGAGAAAGGAGCAAAGAAGCTTAATCCTGTCAGAAAACCAGGCCCAACTAGCAAGTCACACAGTGAGCCTGAACACACCAAGTTTGAAGATTTGGTGCCTGAACCTGATGAATACTGCTTTCCAGGTGATTTTGGTCTTAGTGATGAAGAAGAAGTTCCAAGGTTGCCTTCTGGTAGGAAGAGAAGGTTGAAGAAGAGGAAGGAGAGGAGGTGGTATGATCCATCAGTCCCTGATGCACATGAGCAGTTTGCATTGCATTTGTGCTTCCTAAATGTTGTGGAGTTCAGAGAAGCACTAAGAAATTTCCATGTCAGGACACTTAGGAATTTTGAGTATCACAGAAATGAACCAACTAGGGTTATTGCTTGGTGCTCTGATAGAAAGCAAGGTTGTCAGTTTTATATAGTGGCCTCTAGAATAGCTAATGAGTCTACTTTCAGCATCAAGAAGATGAATTTGGATCACACTTGTGGAGCAAGTGGAGAGAGCACCAAGGTTACAGTAAACTGGGTTGCCAAGGTTTGTGAGGATACCATTAGATCAAACCCTGGAGCTGGTGTTGAGACAATTATGTCATACACAAAGAAAACATTTGGTGTTCATGTGCCTAAAAGCTTGGCATATAGGGCAAGGAGGCAAGCAGTTGAAGTTGTGCAAGGAGATCACAGACTCCAATATCACAGACTAAGGGACTATCTACAGTGTGTGTTAGATACTAATCCAGGCAGTAGATGCAGTGACAACCAAAGAGGACCTAGAAAATCCAGCTCCTACCCCCAGGTTCCACTACATGTTCTACTGCCTTTTTGCATGCAAAGAGGGCTTTCTCAATGGATGCAGGTCATTTATAGGTACATGATCCTTACACATATATCTAAGATAGTTACATTCATGTTATTTACAACTAATGTGATCATATTTTCAGGTTTAGATGGTTGCTTCATCAAGCTCAGCACTGGACAACAAATATTGGCAGCTACTGGCAGGGATGGGAACAACAACATCTTCCCCATTGCATTTGGTGTCATTGACAAGGAAGACACAGACAGCTGGACATGGTCTCTCACATAGCTGAGAATTGTTATTGGAAGTGGAACAAGTTTGGCAAGTACACAATTATGTCTGACAGGAAAAAGGTATGTGCTCCAGTACTCATGACAACCACACTTTAAACTTACCATCATACTTATCCATCATTCTAAGCCATCATTAATTCATAATTAACATGGATTGTTGAATGCAATCAATGATGTATTCCCTGACTCCCCACAGAGGTTCTGTCTTAGACTTATATATGCCAACTTTCAATCTACTGGTTTTAGAGGGGAGGAACTCAAGAAACACTTAGATCAGGCTGCCTATTCCTTCACTAAGAGTGGTCATGAAAAAGGGATGGAAAATTTGAAGAAAGAAAGTTTTGAAGCTTGGCAGTGGTTGTCACAGATACCAGACCATACATGGGCAAGATATAAAATGGATACTGTTTGCAAAACTGACCTGGTTGTTGACAACCTCAGTGAAGTTTTCAACAGAATGATATTGGATGTTAGGAACAAGCCAATCAAGACTATGCTGGAGGGCATAAGAACAAAGTTGATGATCAAGTTTCAGAAAACCAGAGAGAAAACAGTCATGTAGATGGGAGATCACACCAACCTACACCGAAATTTTAGAAGAAGGCAAGAAGTGGGCTAAGTATTGTGATGCATACATGGCAGGTCCAGGCATCTGGCAGGTGACTAGTAGCTTTGAGAACACATATTGTGTTAACTTGGATAACCATACATGTGACTGTAGGAGGTGGGACATGACTGATGTGCCTTGCAGTCATTCCATTGCTGCAATGCAAAAAGTGAAGCTACATCTTGAAGACTTTGTCAATGACTTCTTCAAAAAGCCCATGTAATGTGAAACATACAAGCATATAATTTTCCCAGTTCCAGGTCCTAACCACTAGCCTCATACACCTGGACATGACATATCTCCACCAGTGTTCAAAGAAAAGAAGGGCAAAAAGCAAACTGCCAGGAGGAAAGGTGTATTTGAGGTGCTAGCAAAAAAGGATACCTCAAGAATTGGTATTGTCACATGTAGCAACTGCAAGAAGCAAGGGCATAGGTTCAGCAACTGTGGTGACCCTTTGAAGCCTAAGTTTCAGATGAGGATGAACAAGCACCAGGTCATTTGAGGCCATGTCTCATTTCATTTCATTGTCAATTTTCATTGTTCATTTTCTTACAATGTTTCTTAATTGTGTAGGAAAATAGAGCAAATTACTCTCAAGCTGGTTCTTCTATGGCTACAAATGCTCAGAGGCCTCCAAGAGTACCTGCTGCTACTGCACCTGAAGCAAGACCAGCTACAGCAAGAGCTACACCTTTTGCACCTTCACCAGCTCCAGTTGCTACTTCTAGGGCAAGAAAAAGGGCTGCTTCAACTATTCCAGCAGCTACAGCACAAGCACCACCAGCTAAGAGGAGCAGGACTAACACTTCTTCTCCTGCTAAGAACACCAGATCATCTACATCTTCTCCAGCAAAGAACACCAGATCTTCAAGTGCCCAGAGAAGAACTTTCATTGCACCAAGGCAATCAAATTCAACTGTTGTCCAGGAGGGGTCAAAGAGGATCAGGAAGCCAAGTGGGAGGCTGAAAGACTATTTTTATGCAAGTGGTAACTAGCTCTTGGATTTGGGTAACTTTGAGTTCATTTGGCATGGTTCTGTTTGTGTCAGTGAACAAATATGGATGGATTTGGGTCTACTATGGTCTGTAATGGCTAAACTTTATTTTGTTTCAGAGATATTCAGTCAGTTGAACTACCATGGTTTGTAATAACTACTATGCAGTGTGTTCCTTCAGACAGTCATTCCTGTGTTGATTCAGTCAGTACATTTCAGTTAGTGTATCTTTTGTCAGTGAATCCAGTCAGTACATTTCATTGGGAGTAGCATACATTCATTGAGAGTAGCATAAATACATGTATACATTGGTTCAGAGTAGCTTCAAACACCAGTTATTACATAGAATAGAGTAGATCTTACATATTACACCAGATCTTACATAGAACACCAACATAGAAAGATAGATAGATAGGTATATAGATGGATGAGATGAGATTGACATATCAGTCATAGCGCTCGAAGAAACGGACCCACTTGGCCCTAGTTGCTGGATGAGGAGCCATGACTGCCCTCATCCTTGCCGGCCTAATGATCTCCATGAATGACCTTCCCCTGCCACCAGTGAAAACCAGCTCCAGTTCTTCATCATTGCACTTCTCCAGTACCTTGTCGGAGAGTCGGTGGTTGAACTCCTCTTGCTGCTCAGCCTGGCCCGCCTCTAGTGCCCTCTGCCTGCGCCTCCTCCTCCTCCTCCTCCTCTATGCTGCTGCTGCCCTAACCTCCACAGCCTCCCCCTCCTCCTTTGTGACATCTCCCATGTCAGGATCCATCTGTAGGGTTTCTTATGGGTGGTGGCTGGTGGAGTCACTGGGAAAGGGTGGGGATGGGGAGGGGTTTATATTGACAGATGGATGGGGTTGGGTTTAGTAGGCCTAGGTTGCATTTGGTCAGAGGCTAGTGGGCCACTAAGCCCAATTACCCACATAAATAATATATGTAGGCTAACAAATAACATATAAAAGATAGAAGATCAAGTTGAACACATAATAGCATACAAGATCCATTTCCACAACTTAGTAGCATAAGAGATCCATTTCCACTACTTAATAGCATAGGAGATCCATTACAACACTTAATAGCATAGGTGATCCATTACAACTTAACAACATAGGAAATAAGGTTCTTACACTAGGTTAAACTTCACATTCCCCCAAAATGTACACCCATAATCACTTGTAGTCATGCCAGGCCACATCCTTATATAAAGGCCTTTGGATGTACTTACTTCACCAACATATCAAAGCCAGTTCAAGACTCAAGGATGGCCTTGATTTGCTCTAACTTCTCCTTGCTGCCATACCCTTCTTTCAGCAGCTCAGCAACAACAAGCTCAAGCTTTGCCTTCTCCTTCTTAAGAACATCTCTGTCAACTTCAACATCCTTCATAGCCTTCCTGGTGTTCTTGATGATATCAGCTTGGCTCTGCAAAATGCACCTCTGCTCTTTTGCAAGTTTGAGCTTTTCCATCTGCACCTCCAACATAGCTTTCTCCTCTAGCTCCTTCTTCTTCTTCTTCTCAAGTTCTTCCTCCTCCACTTGTTTCTGGTACACCTTCTTGTCCACCCTACCATCCTTTCAATCAAACATCTTGGATACATCATCAACAAGCTTGGTGTACTCAATGCAAAGCTTGTCATTTTCAGTCCTAAGCTTGGCCAACTCCCTTTCATGTTCACTCTTAAGCCTGGCCAACTCCTTCTCAAACTTCTCCTTGTCCTGTACCCTTCCAAGGTTCTGCTCAAGGAACATCTCCCATAGCTTGCACAAACATCTCTGAAGAACAGTTGGCCAAGACCCATCAACCTACTCTACAACACCACAATTCACACCATTTTCCTGCATTTATAAATGTGATAAGTTATTACAAATGGACTAGGAGCTTATTTCAGTTCCATGATTAACTTGTATAGACTTGATAATTTCTAACAATGAATTACATAAATGAGATATGATAAGTTATTACAATGTCATGATTAAGTTTCCAAAGTAACAAAAATACATAGCAGAAAAGTTTATTGGCATCATATCAAACAAAGTGCTGCATCATATCAAACAAAGTGCTGCATCATATCAGACATCAGTGAACATACATAGCAGAAAAGTTTATTGGCATCTAACCTGGACTGGGCAGCCATAGAAACGCCTTCCTGTTAAAGGCCCTTCAAAAGCAACATGCTTAATAGGCCTCATTTGATGCAAAATGCATTTGGGATGAGCAAGCTCAAGTTGGACACAGAAAAGGGGCTCCACAGTGGTGTCTGGTTCCTCCTGCAACCAAAATAACCAGCAAACACTAGTTTCAATCTGCACCCAACACCAGAATCAACTTGCACGGTTCATTAAACATGAACACTAAAAAAATCCCCAACTCAGCATGAACCCTAACACTGTACAGAGATGAACCCTAGCTTACATCAATCCCACAATCAAACCCCAGCCTCACTATTGAACAAGAATCCTACAACAGCAACACTACACTTAGCAAGATCCATGGCGGTAGCCTAGGCCTACTAGCACCTAACCCTAACCCTAGGTGGCAAAGAACTTACCATAAGTCCCATGTCCATGCCGACGACCTGGCAGTCCTCCTCCGAGCTTGTTTCCTCGTCGTTCCAGGAAGGCATGGCGGCAAGGAGGTCGACGGCGACCGACCTCAAAGACGGCGAGCGGCGGCGAGCTCGTACTGGAGCAGGGGAGTGAGAGCAGGGGAGTGAGCGAGCAGGGAGAAAGTGAGCGAGCAGGTGCGCCCGACCGACCGAGGGGGTTTATTACCCTAGTTTCGACCGGGCCGGTCGGCTAACGGCCGTCAACGGTCGCGCCGTGAGCGCGCGTGGCCAGGTGGCCTGACATGTGGGTCCAGGCGGTTAGAAAAACGGTTCAATCGCTAGTCACCGGCGTTTTGGGTTTTTTGAAACAGCGAACCGCGCGACTGATAGGTTTCTGAGAAAAATTAAAAAGTGGTAGTTTTTTGAAATCCTAACATGTAAACTAGTAGTTTTATGCTATTTACTCCAAAGAAATGGATGATATTTTTACCCATTTCTCTAACAAGTATCTAGCCTAAATATTTACTAATTTGTATGGAATAGAAGTTAGTGTTTGGTCAATGTCATAGAAAATGCGCTGAAATTTTTTCTCCAAATCACATAAAAAATTAGATCTACTTCTAAAGAAGGGGTGCAGGCATATACATCGGCGTTCGTCTACAATGTTCCAATCTATTTTAACATTGTATGCAAATGCCATCGATAGTTTTTGTATGGTTTCTCATAGGAGAATTTGTTGTGTATTGGTGTGAGTTGTGACAGATGGAGACCTGAAAAAAATTGTGATCGATCCCCACCAATCTAACGGCGGGGTATTTGCCCGACTATTGACGGCTTTGGTGCTAAGGTGGTGGTAGGTTCTCTAGTCCTAGGACTTTTTCTAGTCTCTAGGACTTTTTGAAAAATACTCTCAAGGAGGTGCTTCTAAGGATTTTTACCAAAAAGTTTCAAAAAAGTTCCATCTTGTTTGGTTTGCTAGCGATTTTTTCTAGTCTCAACACAAAAAAAATCTCTGGAACCAAACACCCCCTAAAGATCTGTATCCAATCCCCCCAAAGAAAAGAGATATGTATCCAAACCCTAGCCAGTCCTTCCGGATGAAATCGATCCTCGCATCCAGAAGAGTTCAGCACAAGGCGGCGCTGCGATCGTGACGTTCCGGAAACCCCTTCCCGGTTCCATGTCATCTTCGCCGCCAGCGCCCGCTAAGGAGGACGAGGAGGTGAGGGCGGAGACGGTGGACGGAGAGGCGCCGAGTCCACTACAGGCCGCGGAGGCCGCCGTCACAGGGGTACTCGACGGAGCTGCAGCGGCGAACCGCACCACTTTGTTTGGGCGCGAGGGGGTGAACTTCGGAAATGATCAGCAAGAGGATATGGACAACAGCGACGGTGATGACGGCGAAGAGGAGGATTTCGATGATGATATGGTCGACTACGACTTAGACGAGTCCGAGTTCGGTGCCGATGAGGTTGAGTTCGGCTCTGGTGAGGAGGGAGGCCCTGTGTTGTTGCAGAGAGCAGAGTTGGAGGCTACGGTGGAGGCCCTGTGGCGCAAGGTTGCCGGCGTTGTTGAGGAGAAGCCATCGGCGGGGAACACAAACACATGCTTGGTGTGTATGGAGCCCTTGACCTGCGAAGGCCATCATCGCATCTGGTGAGTACTATACGAATTAGTTCCTACATATTTTGCACATGATGATAGATCGAACCAGCAAGAATTTGGGGGGAAAACAACTGATCGTCGGTCTCCTGTCTGCTACCAAACACGCAGTTGCATTCCTTGTGGACATGTGTACGGCAGATCTTGTCTGGAGAAGTGGCTGCATAGTGCTGGTAAGGAGAGCGCCAAGGTACGTACACCACATGCATAATTCTCAACCTTTTCATATGTGTATGCGTTATGCTGAGAGCACTGCTGATCTGTTTCCTAAGTTATATCAAATCTTTGTTCCCAGTGCCCTCAATGTAAGCTGCAGTTTGAGGACAAGCTTATTATCAACCTATACACGGCAGCAAATTTGGGGGACGGGTGCGGCACTATACAGGTTATGCCTCTTTCGTTATTACCTTCTGGTCGTACATGCTCAAAATTAATTTTTGTCGTGATAAAACTAAACAGTACTAGATTTATCAGATGGAATTAAGGTTCATACGATCTGTTTCCATTTTGAAAGTACCATTTGCGAGATCAAACAAGCACACCAATTTAGTTGGATCCTTGCAAAATTTAACTTTAAGTATACACTGACTCTCCTCTTAAATCTTGCAACTGAAGACCAATTGCAACTAAAGAACTATATTATCATGTCATCTAATTAATGCACAATTAGTGTTCAGTAGCAACTTCGGCGTGGGCCACCGGATCCGGGTGGTCGCGTGGTGCTGGTCGAGGAGAGGCCGTGGTGGCTCATCTACGTCGCAGAGGGCTGGGCACATTGGGGCTCGAGCAAGTCACGAAGGCGGCCAGCTACTCCGCCTAGATCCGGTTTGGCAGGTGCCATGAGCTGGCTCGTGGTAGTCACTTGGGGCGTCGTCACGGTCGCGACGGCCTTGGCAGTTGTGGTTGGCGTTAGGTAGTGTGGAGGCGGCAGGGGTGTGCGGGCGTATGGTAACTTCAATGGCGTGGTGCTGGTTGTCAGATGCCACCAGGTGGCTCATGGAGCTGGTGGTGGTCTCTCTTCTCCCGGGTTCGAGCGGGCGACACATGGGCCGAGGCTGGTGCCAGACACGGTACCGGTTGAATGCATGGCAGCGGTGTCGCTGACCCAGGGCTCACATTTGGGCGGGCCAGATCTGGGTTCGAGGCAGGTCAGGGCTGTCGAACCAGGTAGGAGAGGTTGAGTGCCTCCCGAGAGGTGCTTGTGGGCAGTGTCGTGCCTCTTCTCATGGGCACAGTGGGTGGTGATGGTGGTCGAGACACCTTTGCGTCATTGGAGGATCGACGCCGAGGGCCATGGGCATGGCATCGTGCAAGCTAGCAAGGGCCAAGACCAGAAGGCTATGGTCGGGGTTCGCTTGACGATGACCGTCGGCAGTCACTGGGTCGTGTTTCACCCTCCCCCCCCCCCCCAGGCACGCCAAGATTGGCGGGGGACACATGTGTCGGTGCCTCCTACCATGGATGCTGGGGCGTGAATCCTACCTGGCGGCCTATATGGTTGGCTCTCTGGCAGGCATCATGGCGGCGATGGTGGCCATGCATGTTGGTCGTATGGGAGACAAGGTGTGTGTGGCGGCGGGTAGCTCGAGCTTGTTCTGTGTGCTTGGTAGAGGCAATGCCTAGATCCGAATCTGGAGGCATGTTCTCGATGCAGTTGTCCTAGGCTGCCTCGTGGTGGCACGGTTGAGCTACCGATTGAAAGCTCAACGCTTTGGTGTCACCATCGCGGTTCCCTATCTCCTCTTGAGGATGTCGTTGTCATTCTCCTCTATGCCAGGGTTCTAGGTGAAGATTGTTGTCTGTCTCAAACTCAATATCAGTGACGCTTAGCACCGTTTCCTAGGGTGTGTTGTCTCGTTATATTTAGGCCTCCTATGTTATTCTTTTGGTTTTGGTTATTCTTTTGGTTTTATTAGAGGGCTTCCTTACTACCTTATGTTGTCTGACCATGTACTTTGGTTTGTGCTCTATCTAAAAGCAGCGCGAGAGCTTGTTTCGAGAGAGATGATACCTGCTACCTGTGAGCTGCGTTGCGATTTCCTCATAGAGGAGAGGATGATGCAGTATAGTAGAAATAAGTATTTCCCTCAGTTAAGAACCAAGATTATCAATCCTGTAGAACCACGCAACACCTTGTTAGCAGTACCTACACACAAAATAACAAATACTTGCATCCAACGCAAGCAAGGGGTTGTTAATCCCTTGGCGGTTAATTACAAGGACCAAATCTCGTAGTGATAGATAGATAAACAAAAACACAAAATAAAAATAAATAAATTGCAGCAAGTTTTTTTTGGATTTTAATATACGATTAAAATAGACCTCGGGGCAATAGTTTTCACTAGAGGCATCTCTCTTGAACATAGCATACAACGGTTAAACAAATTAATGTTGGGAAATTGATAGAAAAGTGAATAATCATAACTATATCCAAGGCAATGATCATGTATATAGGCATCACGTCTGAAACAAGTAGACCGACTCCTGCCTACATCTACTACTATTACTCCACACATCGATCGCTATCCAGCATGCATCTAGAGTATCAAGTTCATAAAGAACAAAGTAACGCCTTAAGCAAGATGACATGATGTAGACAAAGTAAATCCAATCAATATGAATAAACCCAATCTTTGTATTCTTAATGACAACGACACAAGTACGTGTCATGTCCCTTTCTGTCACTGGGATTGACCAACGCAAGATCGAACCCATCACAAAGCACCTCTCCCATTGTAAGATAAATCAATTTAGTTGGTCAAACCAAACGGATAGATCGGAGAGAAATACAAAGCTATAACAATCATGCATAAAAGAGTTGATAGAAGACTCAAATAATATTCATGGATAATCTGATCATAGGCCCACTATTCATCGGATCCCAAAAAACACACGCAAAAAGGATTACATCGAATAGATCTCCAAGAACATCGAGGAGAACATTGTATTGAAGATCAAAGAGAGAGAGAGAGAGAGAAGAAGCCATCTAGCTACTAGCTATGGACCCGTAGGTCTGTGGTAAACTACTCACACATCACCGGAGGGGCAGCAAGGTTGATGTAGAGGCCCTCCGCGATCGATTCCCCCTCCGGTAGAGTATCGGAAAAGGTCTCCAGATGGAATCTTCGAAGAACAGAAACTGCAGCGGCAGAAAAAGTATTTGGGGGCGGCTCTCTAATGTATGGGGAATATTTGAAAATTTATAGAGCGGGAATTAGATCAGGAGGTGCCATAAGGGGCCCACAAGCCTGGGGGGCGCCCCCCTTGGGGTGCGCCTGGCAGGCTTCTCACTGCATCATGGCACTTCGGGTCTTCTCCCGAAGCTTCTAGGGTCCCTTCTGGTCCGAAAAAATTGTCAAAAAGTTTCGTAGCGTTTGGACTTCGTTGGTATTGATTTTCTGAAAAGCCAAAAACAAGCAAAAAATAGCAACTGGCACTAGACACTAGGTTAATAGGTTAGTCCAAAAAATGATATATAACTGCATAATAAATATCCAAAATTGATACCATAATAGCATGGAACAATCAAACATTATAGATACAATGGAGACGTATCAATACCTACGGGAATTGGTTGCAAATATTTCAATGGTATAGTTAGTTGCATGAAACATTAATATTTGGATTGATTGTGAGAATTGACATTAAAATATGTATAACTTATTTAATAGTTATGGAATATTTATTGAATATGAATAGCATGCATGGTGGAAGTTAAGGTGTATCTTTTCCCATGTATGGTGGCATGATCAGTTGGCACAACTGCTGTTGAGATAAGTGTGTGTTAGCATTGATCTTTTCCATGCAAGTTGACATGATGAGTTGGCATAGTTGCATGCATGTTGAGAGAATTATAATTAGTGAGGATAAACTACTTAGATATATTGGATTTCCTGTATGTAATTCTTATGGGTTTTGAAGTAACATATATTATTTCTGATCAAGAATATGGATTGGTATTATATGTTTAGAATTTCAACGATTTAGATAATTGCCAAGGATAAATTAGGTTTGTGTTTATACCCCCCCCCCCCCCGTCCCATAATATAAGACGTTTTTTTGACATTTAGGGTCAACAAACGTCTTATATTATGGGATAGAGGGAGTATTACTTTGCTGATAGTGTCATCTTTTTTATTTTCAATTTTGTTTTTCTATTGATCAGTGAGCCTACTATATGCGCTCAGTTGTTGATGGTGTATCTTGATTATCGGTGTATATATAAAGTAGTAGCAAATTGCATTTATTTCCAACTTAAACTTGAAGCAACCCGGCACCACTACACTGTTTTCTGATCTATACCTAGAATTTTCCCGTCATCAAATAAATTATGTGGGTAACATTTGGCGCGCACATAGATGAGTTTAAGGGAATAACTAGTTTTTTAATTTGCGGGAAGTGAAAGTTTATGTTAGTAAGGCCTTGGATGATGTGTTCGAACAGTGCAAATACCAGGGTAAGACCACCACTACGCGATTAACAGCCCTGCATGACGTGGTGGATCAGATACAGAATGTAGTGCTGACTCGGATGATCAGCTTGAAGGAAGAGCTGGCCACGGCCAGTGCTAACCTGATGTCCATGAAGGATTGGATAAAGAAGATGGCCGAAGAAGAAGGTGTGATGCCCAAGGATCTGGTGGAGTTCGTTGAGAAGAATTGCCCTCAACTTCCATCCTTAACCGTACCCCAACTGCCTACTCCAGCTGATAGCTGACTGATGCATGCACTGTTAATTAAGTTGATTAAAGTCCTGTCATACTATATATACTTATCTTATCGCTAGATTGACGAAAATGCACTTTGGTGGCCGAGCTACCTGGAGGCCGTTATCCCATCCGTCTGTCCCTGTCGTGATCAGTGTCATGTGGGTATGCAGCCACCGTATTTCTGTTGGGATCGTTGTACAGTCGTCCGTATTTGTTAGCAAATAAATAGTGACAACTCACGTAGATGAGTCGGCACAGCAGAGCGGGCACAACTACAATCCCCGTCCACACATGTGCAGGACATGTGATTGACTCGGTCATCATGTTCCTATGAGAACAAGAGAGCCGTTTTACTCTGCGACAAGATTTTCTGACGAACCATATTTCTTTTTAATCGGCCAGCCTGCCTCTCTAGATTTTTAACAGGTTTACAGGTTTTTAACTGCAAACGGGACAAAAGTGACAAAAGTACAGGACATATACAACCCATCAAAGATCAATGGGGTGCTCCTTTCAATCGACAAACATCGGATATTTTCAGTTACCAGTCTGAATTTCAAACATACAACACAGTAAATCAATCATGGAAGCCCGCTTTTGTGGGGTTGGTGCAGGCAGGTGCTCTTCCCTGTGACGTCTGAAGCTGCATTTGGAGCAGCAAGGCGACTTGGCACCTTTGGAAGATCGCCCCTCTGCAGACATGTAATGCTCTTGTGACCTTGACCCCTGCGTGCCAAGCTGGATCATGACCTGCAGAGAACAAAGGTGGTATCTTAGATGAATAATTCGTTTCATCAAGAAACAGTACGTACTCCCTCCGTCCGGAAATACTTGTCATCAAAATGGATAAAAGGGGGTGTATCTAGAACTACAATACATCTAGATACATCCCCTTTTATTCATCAAGGTTCGGCTTGAATGCAAGGTCATTCATTCACATGTGGAATTGCTGTTCACACTCTCTCATAACTATTGGGGAGGGTTTACAGAGTGAGGACATGATGTTTGCAAATGTTTAACAAAAATTGGACCTCGCTGACATTTTGGATTTTAATGACCCCCCCCCCCCCACCCCTAGTTTAAAGATACATCAAAATTAGTTTGTGCTAGATCCAAAATTTTGAGGTTACAATTATTTCGATGCCAAAACATTTCAAATGTTGTCCACACTTTTTAAAGTTGCACCAATATTTGTTTAACACTGCACAAAAAAAATTCAGACATAAGTATTTTTTAGAAATATATGTATTTTAGATTCTTTTGATAAGAAGTAAAAAAATAAAAGTGGAACGAACTAAGGAAGGGAACGAACCACTGGGCCAGCCCACTACTACGTCACCTCACACGAGCAGTTGCTCTGTCTCGCTAGAAGGGAGACATGGACGAACCCATGATTTTTCATATTTTCTTCACATTTTTATATTCATTTTTCGGTTTATATTTTGAGTATTGTTTTTCTTTATAAATATAAATTTTTCCTTCGCAATGTATTTCTTTTTCTCCGCATTTGTTCATTTATGTATATATGTGTAAACAAACTTTTAACATCACATTTTGAAAATATTAAAAATGCTTTTGAAAATGTCAAACATGTATAGAAAAATGTTAACATGCGCATGAAAAATCTTTGTGACATTCCAGAAATGTCACCTGTTTTAAAAAAATAACATGCCACTTTAAATGGTTATACAATGTACAACAAAATGTTACGTGCATTCAAAACAAATCCAAGTTAAATTTTAAAGTATTTTCACGAGTTCTAAAAATCTTTTTCGGCAATTTTCAAACAAATCGTATACAATGTAAAATATAAAATGGTGGCGTAATTTAAAAAATGTTTTGTACCATTAAAAAATGTACGTGATATTTTAAAAATGGCGATTCAAAGTAATGTTTATAAAGTGTAAAAAATGTTTATTTCCGTGAGAAAATGTAATTAAAGTTTTAAAGAAATATTCATTTGTTTCCAAAACATATTTGTGATTTTTTTTTAAAAATATACAATGTAAAAATTATTTGTGTAGGTTTTGAAAATATGGCCATTAAAAATGTACAACATGTATTTTAAAAATGATATTGTGTATTTAAAAAAGTGTTCAAAACATGTATTTTTTGAAAAACGTACATCATGTGTTTTGAAAAATGTCCAAAGTGTATCAAAAAAATGCTTCATGTGTACCTAAAATAAATATTATGTACCGAGAAAATGGTAGACATGAGTTCAAAAAACAAAACTGATATAAACCACAAAGAAGCCATGAAGAAAAGAAGAAACCAAGAAAAAAATTAATACAAAAATATAATGAAGAAAGAAAGAAAAACCTAAAAGAAACATTGAGAAAACAAAAAAAGCGAAAAATAAAATGAGGAAAAGGGGGAAAACAAAGAACTCTGAGGAAAAAAAACTAAAACCAACGAAAATGCAAGAAGATACTGAAACACAAAAACAAACAAAGAAAACTGGACTGATCGAAAATACAACAATCGCTAAAAGCGGGCAACGAATATCACGCTAAATGGGCTAGCCCGCTAGTGTTGGGTCTTACGCTTGGAGATATGACTCTTAATCCTAGAAAAGCCATAAAGATTTATTTGTTGTCATTCGCTTATTGTAACTTAAGCTGAATTAACTATGATTTGTTACCATGTTCCACTTCTTTGCCTCATTTTTACTCTAGCTATTACAACCGCTCAGTGATGCATTGTCGTGCGCATGTGACGGGTTTTTTTTAAATAAACTAAAACTTTATTGATTAGAAATAACGGTTACATTGTCAATAAAAAGAGGTACAATATCATTCATAGGCTCCTCAAACCAATCCCTAGTGACTGAAAAATTTGCTAGCCTTGCAATTTCATGAGCTACTTTATTTCCTTCCTATTACAATGTTTAAATCTAATAAGAGGAAAGTCACAAGCCAAAAAATAACAGTCATCGAAAACTGCAACCGCCACTCCTACCGAGTGTCCTCCATTGTTCATTATATGAATCACTTCCATGTTATCCGAATTAACAACAAGGCGATTGCAACCTGCCTTCTGTGAAGGAATAAACCGAACTTTAGAGTCCATACTTCAGCTGCCAATACATCAGCACAACAATCAATCCTCCAGTTACCACCAACTATAAACCTTCCTTTGTCATCTCTAAGGACAACCCCCGCTCTACCCTGAAGTAGATCATGATCAAAAGAAGCATCGACATTCAGCTTCACAAAAACCCTCGGAGGGGTACTCCACCCCCCCCCCCCCCCTGTATTACTAGTTGCATTAGAGGAGTTGCACATGTGATAGTCTTTTCCTCTATGATTCTCACCATCTATGCATGGATAGATTGTTTTCCTTTTTGTCACATCCTCTTCCTGATCCTTGCTCCTACCATGTATTTCACATCTGTTGTTGGTGTTGTGATTATGTACTGCTGCTTCGATGCAATGAAAGTGAAAGCTTATGTAGAAAAATATAATTTGGAACATGAGTTGGGATTACATCAGCAAAATATAGTTCCACCAACCATATTTCCATATCAATTTTTTATTTCACGAGAATTTTCAATTGAAGATTAGGTCATCAGTCACTCGAGTTGTTGTAATGAATTTGTTCGTGTGCTCTTATTATCTCTTTGACCCAGCAACTCATAGTTGATCTTGTCTGGGATGAGCAAATCGTCCGCCCCATATGTCCATATCAAGTGTGAGCTTGCTGAGCTCCTCAAGCTTATTGCACCCAATCTCCATGTTCTCAACAATATGATTCGCCAAGATGATTACCCACAACCATGCTTTTGGTCTTGGAGAAAGCCTCGTGGTTTATGGGTTAAATATAGAAATAAATTGCATGAAGTAAAGAAAATTGAAAAATTAGGTTTTGCTTCTAAGGTTAACTATAAAAGATCCCTAAAACCCACATTATCCCGAACTAACACCACATGATAAAAACCCACTCTCTCAGGTTCCACAAACTACACACTATCCATGTATATTTATGCAAAACAAAAACACATGTCCTAATATTTAGATTCAACTAGCCTCTTCCCCTATGAAATCCAAGCACTAGAAAATGTGACCCCCCCCCCCTCCCCTCTGAAGCAACCTGTGGCCACTCATTCATTCCCCGATGGTAGTTGTCACGTGCTTCCACGGCCGCGCCGTCGCCGCCACGGATGCCGCCGACCACCGCGCACACCCTCCGCTCCTCTAGGCGATGACACGCCGCCTCTCGATTCGAATATTTAGGTGACCAACGGTTGCAAGTGTTGAGCAAAAAATCAATGGCATCGTGCACGCGTCTCCTTACCATACATCAAAGAGCTCCCTGCAATGGAAAGGACATGCCCCTGCTAATTCTATGCTCGAGATTTGTTTTGACATCATGTAGTTGTGTACCTCTTATTGAAGAAAGGTAGAAAGCCAAAGGAACAAAAATTCTGTATATTACAACATTTACATATTCTGAGTTGTCACCTTAAAAAAACATACTATCTGAGTTGTTGGGCCCACGTAGTTTTTTTTTCTCTCTCTCTCTATTCGGCCGTGAAGCCCAGAAATGGAAATGGAATGTCCTTGGGCACGGCGCGCCACCTACCATTTTGCCTTCGCTCCCCCTGAAATCTGAATCTCGGTCGACTCCGCCGCCGCTCCATGCCTCCCTCGCCGCCGCAGCTGCCGCCGCCGGCCATGGAGGAGGTCGAGGTGGAGGACGCCTCCGACGACGAGATGGTGGGGGGAGAGGCGCCGCCACTTGCCCCAGCCCCTGCCCCGCCTGCCGGCGAGGGCGCCGAGGCGAGCCGTGCCGCGTCGGGGTCGGGGGGGACGGAGGGCGGAGAAGGGGCCGACGAGGAGGACGAGGATGAGGACGAAGAAGACGACTCGGACGACGAAGAAGACGAGGATTCGGAGGACGAAGGGGACGAAGACGAAGACTCCGACGAGGAGGGGGAGGACGAAGGCCAAGACTCTGACGACGACGACGAAGACGAGGACGAGGACTCGGATGAGGAGGAGGACGACGAAGACGAGGAGGAGGAGGAGGAGGAGGACGACGAGTAGCATGGGATGGAAGTGGAGCCTGTGGCGTTCGCATCTGGTGAGCACAAATGTCCCTTGTGTTTTGCTCTGCTCTTGGTCTAGATAAGCTTAGATCAGCGCTCCCGAACTGACAATGAGCATGACGTGCTCGATCAATGTGCAAACCCCACTACTACTACATCCAGATCTTGCGGCCATGCCGTGCTGAATGTGGCATGCACTTGGCCATTCGGGAGCGACTAGGATCAATTTTATCAGTAATAAAATGATCCTTTTGTGTAGACATAATATTATCTTCAGATTAGACAACACCTTTGGCAATTTTCTCCTTACATGTAACTAAAAAACATTGTAGGCAGTTTGGTCATTAAAACATAAGTCACAGCTAAGCAATTTTGGAATCACACTAATGTCTGCTAAATAGTGAGGCAATTTCTGCTGCAGTACTACTACCTACTATGCATGCACAACTCTGCATACATTCTTAACTTCTATCATGATACATTCGGGTTGGCAAGTGTCCCTGTTTAGTTTTAGTAGTTTTGTCATGATACTACATTCTTGATGTTACGAAAATAAGTCGTGCACATGTGGTGTTTTTAGCATGAACCTGTGGAATGCATATATGTGGGACAAGAACTTCAGCTGTACACTTTTTGCTTCCAAAAAGAAAACTTCTCTGAGCACTTTCAGTTGTAGGATAATGTAGTTCAGTTTGTAGCAGGCCTCTAGTTCCAACTCTGAACATACACAAGAAACGCCATTGACATATCAAAATGGTTCTTGCTGTTGTAATGCAGGGTGAGGATGAAATGAAGATGCAAGTAGCTGAAGGGTCGGTTTGCACTGATGCTTAAGTGTATGTAAGGGATGGCACTCGGTAACCGAATGTTGCGGATGAAGAATATTGACTGCGGCATGACTAAATATTGTCCTCAGGGTTGATGGCTTAGTGACCTCTGAAGCTTCTGTTGCTGATTCTCTGTTTCTACTATGTACTGTATTGTTCTGCTCATCTGAGACCTGTATCTGCTATTTGAGGAGGAAACTTTGCGTGCCACGATTCTATCTTTCATCGAAAACTTACAAGTCATATGTAAAACTTTGAGTGTATCATCAGTGAATGGATTTTCGGTTCAGGTTTTAAGAACCTCACTGAGTGGGAGCAAATTGCTATCTAGTTTTGTACTGCTTGTGTTTCAAATTCAGGAGTGTGTAGAACTGTGTCATGCAACGATGTGGACGCATAAAAATTCTATGTATGTGTGAAAATTCAGTAGGAGATCCCATGATAAAATATCTCGTAACAAAGTTTTTTTTTTGAGCAGCTCGTACTACATGTGGATTTTTTTAAAGAATATATTGATACTTCTGAATATTGCCCTACGTAGCCAAAATCTGTGTATAGATATATACTTTTTTTTGAAACTTATAAACCCAGATACTATTTTAACATGAGAAAACATTATAATTCGGATTGAGAGCTCTTGGGCCTTAGTACTGGGTTGTTGGGCTGCAGTCCCGGAAATACATGTAGCCCAGTCGACTTTCGTTGCCCAAAAGGCCCAGAATAAACCGATTCTCACTCGCGTGAAGCTTCTTCATCTTCAGAGTCGCATTCCACCCCACTTCCATGCCGCCCTCGCCGTCGCGGCCGCCGCCGGCGGCGGAGGTCTCCGACGCTGAGATGTCCGACGGAGAGGTACCGCCTCGCCAGGCTGCGGAGGACTTAGTCAGGGGAGCGGCGAACCGCGCCGCGCCGGGCTCGGCCGGCGAAGAGGACGAGGAGATTTACGACGACGACGACGAGAGCTCCGATTACAACTCCTACGACGACGGCGACGACGAATCCGATGAGAGCGGCTCGTACTACGAGGACCACGAGGAGGAGGAGGAGCGGGAGGGCGCCGGCGGGGACAGGGCCTCCGGGGGCGCGGAGGAGGAGGCTGCGTCGGCCGGCGTGGGCGGCGGCCCAAAGGCGGAGGGGAGTCCCCGGGCGGCGGCCACCTGCTGCATCTGCATGGATCCCTGGGCCTCCTACGGCGCTCACCGCATCTGGTACATTTCACCACATCTGGGCATCCTTCACTGAATAAATTCCTCGTTGTCTCTGAAGAAAAATCTGTGCTTGATGCAGCTGCATTCCATGTGGACATGTCTACGGCAGATCCTGCTTGGAGAGGTGGCTACGCCGCGGCGGCAACACCAGCGCCAAGGTACTACGGCACATGATCATCATTAATTTAGCATCAATCTTGCAGACTGCAGATGTGTTCATGGGAGGCTGCTTACTTAGCAATTTACCATGCTCGTGTTCATTTGGAGTTCCTTGCTAAGCTACTTTTACCTGTTCACAGTGCCCTCAGTGCAGTGAAAGGTTCAAGCACAGGCACATCATCAATCTCTACTCGTCGGTGCATCTCTGGAACGATTGCTACCTCAAAGAGGTTGCCGTTTCTCTGCTTGGTCCTCTGTTATATCGCTTCTGTTCATTGAAGGTTCTGCCTCAAAGAGATACAACCAAGAGTTACATTGTCGAGTATTCCATCTCTAGTTCTTAGACTTTATGTCATGGGATGGATATGCGCGGCACTGCACTTTTTAGCTTATGTCCAAATTAGTACTATCTTGCATTTCCTCTGCCATTTCCCGGTCTCAATTGTTAGATTGTTACTGGTATTTTGAAATGAAGTACTGTAGTTGGTTGTGGACTGAAATTGGTGGCGAAAAACATACTACAAAATAATTTACACCGCATGCCTATTTTTTATGTTATATATGTCTGATTATGGATTGGCAACGGCCTTATCGAGACATCATCCATTCCCACTCTCAGATCCGAGCTCAAAGTACGAGTTCAAGTTCTTCTGTACACCCTCGTCCACATGCTATTTCAGTTAGGATCTCCCAACTCGAGGTTAGCTCTCCTCCATTCATCCTTGCCGATCCTTACATGCCTGCATTGCAATGATGATGAGATTGCGATTACATGTTGTAGGCCCGGATGGAGGAAGAAAGGAGGCTACGGGAGGAAGCCATGAGAAGGCAAGAGGAGAGGATAGCGGCACAGAATCAATTCTTCGAGGAGAGGATGGCGGCACAGAATCAACTCTTCGAGGAGAGGATGGAGGCACAGAGTCAATTCTTCAAGGAGCAAAGGGCGGCACAGCGTCAAGACATCGAGGAGAGCAGGGCGGCACATAATCAATTATTGGAGGAGAGGATGAGTCAAGCCATCAAGGAGAGCAGGGCGGCACAGAATCAATTCTTTGAGGAGAGGATGGCGGCACTGAGTCTAGCCTTCAAGGAGATGCTGGCGGCACAGAGTCAAGCCATCGAGGAGAGGATTAGTCAAGGCATCAAGGAGAGGTTGGAGGCAGAACGAGCTCTCTACCAGGAGCAATTCCAGGTTAATTCTTGCCCATAATAGTCAAGAGGGAGTGTTAGTTTCATTACAAACCTTCGTCTTTGCTACAGTATGTAACCTTGCCACCTTGAAAATAATATGCAGAGTCCTTATGCTCTCCACGGCAGAAGTCCGCCATCGATGCCAAGCCTTCCTCCTCCACGTGCTCCACACACTCATGTGATCGAGCTCTCTTCATACCTTTCAATCGCCATTACTGCCTGCCCTTCCTAGCATATATAGAGAGTTGTGCTTACTATCTCATGCTTACAGACGCATCTATCAGCTAGATCGAATGACCCGGGAGGTGGTACATCCGCACATGGTCAAGGAAGCTCAAGCACCCATCATGATGGTGGTACTCCAAGGTTTTCGACTCGACGAGTCGTTCTGGGGTACGAGTCGTGCTGTGCCGCTCTACTAGACGACGACCCCCATGAATTTTTTAGCAATGCTATCAATCACACATATACATTGCCAAACCTTGTCAACTTACGGTAACAACTCTGTGGACGCATCTGATTCAGCTATCATTCTGATCGTAGGGGACCGCTGAACTCCTATTCAGCTGTCATTCTGATCGTAGGGCACCGCTGAACTCCTGGACAAGGTTTGCCGGTATGCGAGAACCAGATGCAACAATACACGCTCTGCGTTGAAAAGCGGCTCAAGGATAAGGTTGAGCAGCCGAAGGAGTGTATGGAGCTGATACCAAGAAATCAGAGCATGTCGCACACCGATGTCATGAACTTCATGTTACAGAACTGGCCTGAGCCTTCTCTCCAGTTATCCAGCTTCCGACGGCGGACTGATCCACAAGTGGTATCTATCAGCCGGCTGGTCAATTGCTGAAACTTGTGCACACACATTTCCTCTTTCCACTGGAGTAGTTAGTATCTGTGATATGTGGATATACACCTTCCTCTGCTCTGCCCATTTCACGGGAAACCGGCATGAATGCGATAGTTGGCTGCACTACTCTCCTGGATTAATGCGAAAGCAATCTCTTGTGGCTCTGCTCTGCATAAATTTTTGGCCAGAGATTGTGCTTTGGTGTTAAGAGCATTTCCAGCCGTTCGGCCTCATAGGGGCTAGAAAAAAGCACCATCTGGGGATGAACCGGTGATAACTTCGGCGTGGGGCCGATCGGGTTCTTAGCCGCCGCCCTCAGGTCGCCCACAGACGCCCTTTTTTGAAAAGGAAATCGGCCAAACATGACATAAAATTCGTCCAAACTCAACGATTTCATTTATATTTGTACAAAAACTAAAAAACATAAATTAAAACTAACTAAAAACGACATTACTACGTCGTCGCCCGCTTTCTACATGCCAAGGAGCCTATAGAACCGGGTGTAGTCGCCGCCGCCGTCCCTGCTGCACCCCTGACCAGCGTCGCCGATGCGCGGGGGTTTGGACGACCCGGGCGCCTCCTCGTCGTCGCTGTCGACGATGACACGCTGCCGTCCTCACGTCCGCGGCGCCGAGATTTGATCTTCTCGAAGGCCCGGTGCTGGCGCTCCATCTACTCGCATATGTAGTCCACCTTTGCCCACTTGAGGGTGGTCTCTTGTCGGCGGCCATGGCCTCATGCTCCTTCTTCACGGGGAGCAAACCCGGCTCGGTCTACGGTCTGACGAGTCGGTAGGAAGAAGGAGAGGGGTGGCCGCCCTCGTTGATGACGAGGGTGTCGCCGTGTGTGCGGCGCCCAAGCGGCGTCTCCGGCTTGACGGGGCGGAGCGCCGGCGAACCGGAGGAAAGAGAGCCAGAGCCCGACGATGAGAAGGTCGCCGTCTCCATTCGCCGTGGCGTCCAGGAACTACTGCGGCGGCGAGAGAAGGACGGGGGCGCCGGGTACTCCAGGCGCGGCGTGTTGCCGGCCTCGATGTGCTTGAGGACGGCTTCGAGGGTGCAGCCGAGCACGCCCCACCATTCGTGCCGCCCGTCGGAGTTGAGGCGGCCGAGGGGCAGGACGCCGTTTGTGAAGGTGACCTGGTCGGCGTGACGGTGGTCGAAGTACATCGTCCACAGCGTGTGGCTGTCGGCGACGTACCTTGGCTCGTTCCGCTTCTTCTCCGACAATGACGACCAGATGCACGCTTTCTCGGCACGCCGTTCAACACCGGTGGACGCGGGTGGCACCGGGACACCGGCGGCGCTCAGCCTCCACGAGCCCGGGACCCGCATGTCTGGGGGTGCCGGGTAGTCGGCGCCGTAGAGGAGGCGCGCCTCGTCCTCACTCAGATGGCGGCGGCCGATGCTGTTCGCGTCCGCGCCGTTGCCTAGGAAGCGCTCGGCCATTGCCTGTCGACGGGGGCCTAGAGGGGAAGCAAGGGGCGTCGGAGAAGTCGGCGACGAGAGGGGTGTCGGTGGCAAGGGCTTGTGCGTTCACCGACGAGGAGGTTGGCTTTTATAGCCGTGGATGGGTGGTAAGACGGCTGCCGCCATGTGCCGCGTGGCGGGAGAGGACTGGACATGCGTCATCGCGGCTTCACTGCGCTGCCCGTGAGACATCAATGAAAGGTTGACCGGCGTGGCAGCGCGACATCCTTGACATTGATTCCCACGGGAACCGAGGCAATGAGGACGACTGTGACGCCCTCGATTCAATCGTACACTAATCATACACGCAAATGTGTACGATCAAGATCAAGGAGTCACGGGAAGATATCACAACACAAATCTAGACACAAATTAAAATAATACAAGCTTTATATTACAAGCCAGGGGCCTCGAGGGCTCGAATACATAAGCTCGAATACACAAGAGTCAGCGGAAACAACAATATCTGAGTACAGACATAAGTTAAACAAGTCTGCCTTAAGAAGGCTAGCACAAAAGCAACAACGATCGAAAAGGCAAGGCCTCCTGCCTAGGAGCCTCCTAACTACTCCAAGTCGTCAGCGGACGACACGTAGTAGTAGGCATCCTCGGGGTAGCAGTAGTCATCAGTGGTGTCGTCTGACTCCTGGGATCCGTCATCTGGTCGCAACAATCGGGTATGGGAGAAAAGAGGTAGCAAAGCAACCGTGAGTACTCATCCAAAGTACTCGCAAGACTTACATCAGATCTAAACTAAGTATGCATCTGTATCAAAGGAAATGGGCTATATCTGTGGACTAAACTGCAGAATGCCAGAAAGAAGGGGAAAGCCTAGCCTATCGAAGACTAGCATCTTCAAGCATCTTGCAGCATATAGAAGAGTATAGATCAACATAATGTAAAGTAGTAGTGTTATCAACCTCGGCCAGAGATCCTTTCTCGACTCCCTGTGAGAAAGCAATCCCAGAGCCATACTATCCATTTCTCATCGCAATCCATTTCTCATATCCATTTCTCATATCAAGTATCCAGTTATAGTTGTATCGATCGGGATACAACTCCAAGTGTCCGTTACCGTAGGACAGGCTATCAATAGATGTTTTCTTCCCTGCAGGGGTGCACCAACTTACCCACCACGCTCGATTAACTCTGGCCGGACACACTTTCCCGGGTCATGCCCGGCCTCGGCCAAACAATACGTCGCAACCCGACCTAGGCTTAATAAAGAGGTCAGCACGTCGGACTAAACCTATGCCCCCAGGGGTCATGGGCCATCTCCCCGGGAACTCTTGCACGTTGCGTACGCGGCCGGTGAGCAGACCTAGCTACCTCCTTCAAAAAGGCAGGTGCTTACCAGTCCAACCCAGCGCGCGCCGCTCAGTCGCTGACGTCTATTAAGCTTCGACTGATGCATACGACGCATAACG
Organism: Triticum aestivum; assembly: GCF_018294505.1. Taxonomy (NCBI): domain Eukaryota; kingdom Viridiplantae; phylum Streptophyta; class Magnoliopsida; order Poales; family Poaceae; genus Triticum; species Triticum aestivum. The sequence goes on from NC_057806.1 coordinate 704,595,538, forward strand.
CCCATACTATGCCCACGTGATGGTTAGTGCTATCAGGCCAGAGGCCCCTCAGATCAAATATCCAAATCGTAGTGGATTAGGAGCATGCGGTAACAAGCAGAGACTCGCGAAAGATGTGACCCCATTGCCCCGTCTCGAGTACTTGCGGCAAGGGCTAAGAATGCCCGGTCACGCCTCGTAAGTATCTCGCGGGCACCTTCCAGGTAAACCCGACTCCACATCACTCGCTATTAAGCTCGCGCGGGTACCCCTCAGGGCCGATCCGTCTTTAGTAACATGGTTCAGTGTAAAGTCATAGTAACCATAGTAACTGTGTGTCTAACACTAAGGGGAAAACCCGAGGAATCACCCCCAGTGAATTCCACTTGATGTTATCATCAAGGTGAACGTAAGAGGATCCACCCTCGAGGTTCACACTTGAGGGGTTGCACGACAGAGCCGTAACAGAAGTGGTTAAGGAGGAAATCACCCTCGATGACCTCGACCGTTTAGCTACATGATACGTCTCCAACGTATCTATAATTTTTGATTGTTCCATGCTATTATATTATCAACTTTGGATGTTTATGGGCTTTATTATACACTCTTATATTATTTTTGGGACTAACCTATTAACCTAGAGCCCAGTGCCAGTTTCTGTTTTTTCCCTTGTTTTAGAGTATCGCAGAAAAGGAAAATCAAACGGAGTCCAATTGACCTGAAACTTCACGGAACTTATTTTTGAAAGGAAAGCAACCCGGGAGACTTGGAGTCCATGTAAGGGAAGCAACAAGGAGGCCACGAGGCAGGGGGGCGCGCCCACCCCCTGGGCGGGCCCTCCACCCTCGTGGGCCCCTCGTGGCTTCCCTGGCGTACTTCTTCCGTCTATATATCTCCATATACCCTAAAAACATCCGGGAGCACAATAGATCAGGAGTTCCCTCGCCAGAAGCCTCCGTAGCCACCGAAAGCCAATCTAGACCCGTTCCGGCACCCTGCCGGAGGGGGAATCCCTCTCCGGTGGCCATCTTCATCATCCCGGTGCTCTCCATGACGAGGAGGGAGTAGTTCTCCCTCGAGGCTGGGGGTATGTACCAGTAGCTATGTGTTTGATCTCTCTCTCTCTCGTGTTCTTGAGGTGATACGATCTTGATGTATCGCGAGCTTTGCTATTATAGTTGGATCCTATGATGTTTCCCCCCTCTACTCTCTTGTAATGGATTGAGTTTCCCCTTTGAAGTTATCTTATCTGATTGAGTCTTTAAAGATTTGAGAACACTTGATGTATGTCTTGCCGTGCATATCTGTGGTGACAATGGGATACCACATGATTCACTTGATGTATGTTTTGGTGATCAACTTGCGGGTTCTGCCCATGAACCTATGCATAGGGGTTGGCACACGTTTTCGTCGTGATTCTCCGATAGAAACTTTGATTCACTCTTTGAGGTTCTATGTGTTGGTTGAATAGATGAATCTGAGATTGTGTGATGCATATCGTATAATCATACCCACAGATACTTGAGGTGACATTGGAGTATCTAGGCGACATTAGGGTTTTGGTTGATTTGTGTCTTAAGGTGTTATTCAAGTACGAACTCTAGGGTTGTTTGTGACACTTATAGGAATAGCCCAACAGATTGATTGGAAAGAATAACTTTGAGGTGGTTTCATACCCTACCATAATCTTTTCGTTTGTTCTCCGCTATTAGTGACTTTGGAGTGACTCTTTGTTGCATGTTGAGGGATATAGTTATGTGATCCAATTATGTTATTATTGTTGAGAGGACTTGCACTAGTGAAAGTATGAACCCTAGGCCTTGTTTCAAAGCATTGCAATACCGTTTACGCTCACTTTTATCATTCGTTACCTTGATGTTTTTATATTTTCAGATTACAAAAACTATTATCTACCATCCATATACCACTTGTATCACCATGTCTTCGCCGAACTAGTGCACCTATACAATTTACCATTGTATTGGGTGTGTTGGGGACACAAGAGACTCTTTGTTATTTGGTTGCAGGGTTGCTTGAGAGAGACCATCTTCATCCTACGCCTCCTACGAATTGATAAACCTTAGGTCATCCACTTGAGGGAAATTTGCTACTGTCCTACAAACCTCTGCACTTGGAGGCCCAACAATGTCTACAAGAAGAAGGTTGTGTAGTAGACATCAAGCTCTTTTCTGGCGCCGTTGCCGGGGAGGTGAGTGCTTGAAGGTGTATCTTTAGATCTTGCAATCAAATCTTTTTGTTTCTTGTTTTAGCACTAGTTTAGTTTATAAAAGAAAACTACAAAAATATGGAATTGAGTTTTGTCTCATACGCTTCATCTTTTTAGTATCTTTCGTGAGTATGATGGAAAGGAAAATTGTGCTCAAGTGCTAGAGGAAGAAGTCTATAAAATGTTTGGCACTAAATCTTTGAATGATGAGCATGATTGCAATGTTGTTAGTACGAATTCTTTGAATATCCATGATACTAATGATGATTGCACTAGTTATGATTTCTCCTATAAACATGTCAATTTTTGTGGAGTGATTGGGTTTGCAAGTACACACCAAATAGGGAAGATAGATATTGCAAGAGGCATAAGTACTTAGAAACTAAATTGTTGCAAGAAATGCTAGAGGTTTGTGCCAAAGATTTAAATTTTCCTGGCCACCCTTGTGAATTTTGCAATGAACATGGTCATTTAACTATCCGATGCAAATTGTTTCATGATCTAATCATGTCCAAAAATTGTGATGACTTGATTTCCCTTGCACATCATAATGAACTTAGTTTGCTCTTGGGTTATGAAGAAATGAAACGTATAACTAAGGATATTCCAAAATTTGCCCTTGATAGAGTTCTTCATTTTGATCTAGAGCAAATTTATATGTATTGTGCGGTGAATTGCATTGAAAATCCTTATATTGCCAATTACATAAATAAAAGAAAACAACTAGAGGATGAAGAGAATACTAACGAAAGGGAAGAGACTTCCCAATATTTTCCTATTATTTCTTATGATAAATCAGGTAACGAGGAGGAGCCTTATATTCAACCAATTTCATTAATAAGGAGCTACAAAAAGAGGATTGAACCCACACATGATGTGGTGAAGAAGAAGAAAAGAAAAAGGAAGAGAGGTAAAAAGATATCTCTCCCAAATAATGCTGCTCCTATTACTATTGTGCCTCATGAAAATATAATTGTGGATGATAATGATACTTCTTATGATCTTGAAAATCTTTTTGGCACTTGCTTGGAAGAATATGATAATTACTATACTATTGGTGCTATCCATACTATTAATGATGAGAGTGATTATGCTTATGATATGAAAAGGCCCAAGCTTGGGGATGCTATGTTTGATGAAGATGATGTTTTTGAGAATATATTTGCTACAACTAATGTTTGTCCCAAGCTTGGGGATGCTACGTTTATGAAGATGATATTTTTTTGTCCCCCAAGTTTTGATGAGCAAATTTATTAAGATGAAAGCATGCCTACTATATATGATGATTATTGTGATGACACGTATGCTTTAAAGAATAATGATAACAATGAAACTTGTCATCTTGATTTCACTTTTCAATCCCATGGTAGTTATTTTGTTGAGTTTTCTCCCACTACTATTCATGAGAAGAAGTTTGCTTATGTGGAGAGTAGTCAATTTTCTATGCTTGTTGATCATGAAAAGAATGCTTTAGGTGCTGGTTATATTGTTGAATTCATTCATGATGCTACTGAAAATTATTATGAGGGAGGAACATATACTCGTAGGAATTGCAATAATACCAAGTTTCCTCTCTATGTGCTTAAAATTTTGAAGTTATGCTTGTTTTACCTTCCTATGCAAGTTGATTCTTGTTCCCACAAGTTGTTTGCTCACAAAATCCCTATGCATAGGAAGTGGACTAGACTTAAATGTGCTAGTCATATTCTTCATGATTCTCTCTTTATGTTTCAATTCTTATCCTTTATGTGAGCATCATTGAAATCATCATGCCTAGCTAGGGGCGTTAAACGATAGCGCTTGTTGGGAGACAACAACAAACAACAACAACAACAACAAAGCCTTTAGTCCCAAACAAGTTGGGAGACAACCCAACTTTATTTTTGTTCCTTGCTTTTTTTGCTCCTGTTTAGTAATAAATAATTCATCTAGACTCTGTTTAGATGTGGTTTTATGTTTTAATTAGTGTTTTTGCCAAGTAGAACCAGTGGGAAGACTTGGGGAAAGTCTTGTTGATCTTGCTGTAAAAAAACATAAACTTTAGCGCTCACGAGAATTACTGCCATTTTTTATTGGAAAGTGCTATTTAGTTAATTATTTTTGCAGATTATTAATAGACAAATTACTCACGTCCAGAAATTTATTTTAGAATTTTTGGGGTTCCAGAAGTTTGCGTTTGATACAGATTACTACAGACTGTTCTGTTTTTCGTGTGTTGTTTGTTTATTTTGATGAATGTATGGCTAGTAAAATAGTTTATAAACCATAAAGAAGTTGGAATACAGTAGTTTTAACACCAATATAAATAAAGAATGAGTTCATTACAGTACCTTGAAGTGGTGTTTTGTTTTCTTTTGCTAACGGAGCTCACCAGTTTTCTACTTTAAGTTTTGTGTTGTGAAGTTTTCAAGTTTTGGGTCAAGATTCGATGGACTATGGAATAAGGAGTGGCAAGAGCCTAAGCTTGGGGATGTCCAAGGCACCGCAAGGTAATATTCAAGGACAACTAAGAGCCTAAGCTTGGGGATGCCCCGGAAGGCATCCCCTTTTTCGTCTTCGTTCATCGGTAACTTTACTTGGAGCTATATTTTTATTCGCCACATGATATGTGTTTTGCTTGGGGCGTCATTTTATTTTATTTAGCTTTGCTTAATTTTTGAATAAAATACCAAGATCTGAAATTATTAAATGTTAGAAAGTCTTCATATAGTTGCATAATTATTCGACTACTCATTGATCTTCACTTATATCTTTCGGAGTAGTTTGTCGTTTGGTCTAGTGCTTCACTTATATCTTTTTAGAGCACGGTGGTGGTTTTATTTTATAGAAATAGATGAACTCTCATGCTTCACTTATATTATTTTGAGAGTCTTTAGAACAACATGGTAATTTGCTTTGGTTATGAATTTAGTCCTAATATGATGGGCATCCAAGAGGGGTATAATAAAAACTTTCATATAGAGTGCATTGAATACTATGAGAAGTTTGATACTTGATGATTGTTTTGAGATATGAGGATGGTAATATTAGAGTCATGCTAGTTGAGTAGTTGTGAATTTGAGAAATACTTGTGTTGAAGTTTGTGATTCCCGTAGCATGCACGTATGGTGAACCGTTATGTGATGAAGTCGGAGCATGATTTATTTATTGATTGTCTTCCTTATGAGTGGCAGTCGGGGATGGGCGATGGTCTTTTCCTACCAATATATCCCCCTAGGAGCATGCGCGTAGTACTTTGTTTCGATAACTAATAGATTTTTGCAATAAGTATGTGAGTTCTTTATGACTAATGTTGAGTCCATGGATTATACACACTCTCACCCTTCCACCATTGCTAGCCTCTCTAGTACCGTGCAACTTTCGCCGGTACCATAAACACACCATTTACCTTCCTCAAAATAGCCACCATAAGTACCTATTATGGCATTTCCATAGCCATTCCGAGATATATTGCCATGCAACTTTCCACCATTCCGTTATTATGACACGCTTCATCATTGTCATATTGCTTTGCATGATCATGTAGTTGACATCGTATTTGTGGCAAAGCCACCGTTAATAATTCTTTCATACATGTCACTCATGCATCATTGCACATCCCGGTACACCGCCGGAGGCATTCATATAGAGTCATATCTTGTTCTAAATATCGAGTTGTAATTCTTGAGTTGTAAGTAAATAAAAGTGTGATGATCATCATTATTAGAGCACTGTCCCGGTGAGGAAAGGATGATGGAGACTATGATTCCCCCACAAGTCGGGATGAGACTCCAGATGAAAATAAATAAATAAAAGAGGCCAAAGAAGCCCAAAAAAGAAGGCTCAAATAAAAAAAATAAAAAAATGAGAGAAAAAGAGAGAAGGGGCAATGCTACTATCCTTTTACCACACTTGTGCTTCAAAGTAGCACCACGATCTTCATGATAGAGAGTCTCCTATGTTGTTACTTTCATATACGGGTGGGAATCTTTCATTGTAGAACTTGGCTTGTATATTCCAATGATGGGCTTCCTCAAAATGCCCTAGGTCTTCGTGAGCAAGCGAGTTGGATGCACACCCACTAGTTTCTTTTGTTGAGCTTTCATACATTTATAGCTCTAGTGCATCCGTTGCATGACAATCCCTACTCACTCACATTGATATCTATTGATGGGCATCTCCATAGCCCGTTGATACGCCTAGTTGATGTGAGACTATCTTCTCCTTTTTTGTCTTTCCCACAACCACCATTCTATTCCACCTATAGTGCTATGTCCATGGCTCACGCTCATGTATTGCGTGAAGATTGAAAAAGTTTGAGAACATCAAAAGTATGAAACAATTTCTTGGCTTGTCATCGGGGTTGTGCATGATTTAAATATTTTGTGTGGTGAAGATGAGGCATAGCCAGACTATATGATTTTGTAGGGATAGCTTTCTTTGGCCATGTTATTTTGAGAAGACATGATTGCTTAGTTAGTATGCTTGAAGTATTATTGTTTTTATGTCAATATTAAACTTTTGTCTTGAATCTTATGGATCTGAATATTCATGCTACAATAAAGAGAATTACTTAGAGAAATATGTTAGGTAGCATTCCACATCAAAAATTCTGTTTTTATCATTTACCTACTCGAGGACGGGCAGTAATTAAGCTTGGGGATGCTAATACGTCTCCAACGTATCTATAATTTTTGATTGTTCCATGCTATTATATTATCAACTTTGGATGTTTATGGGCTTTATTATACACTTTTATATTATTTTTGGGACTAACCTATTAACCTAGAGCCCAGTGCCAGTTTCTGTTTTTTTCCTTGTTTTAGAGTATCGCAGAAAAGGAAAATCAAACGAATTCCAATTGACCTGAAACTTCACGGAACTTATTTTTGGAAGGAACGCAATCCAGGAGACTTGGAGTCCACGTAAGGGAATCAACGAGGAGGCCACGAGGCAGGGGGCGTGCCCACCCCCCTGGGCGCGCCCTCCACCCTCATGGGCCCCTCGTGGCTCCTCTGACGTACTTCTTCCGCCTATATATCTCCATATACCCTAAAAATATCCGGGAGCACAATAGATCAGGAGTTCCGCCGCCAGAAGCCTCCATAGCCACCGAAAGCCAATCTAGACCCGTTTCGGCACCCTGCCGGAGGGGGAATCCCTCTCCGGTGGCCATCTTCATCATCCTGGTGCTCTGCATGACGAGGAGGGAGTAGTTCTCCCTCGGGGCTGAGGGTATGTACCAGTAGCTATGTGTTTGATCTCTCTCTCTCTCTCTCTCTCTCTCTCTCTCTCTCGTGTTCTTGAGGTGATACGATCTTGATGTATCGCGAGCTTTGCTATTATAGTTGGATCCTATGATGTTTTCCCCCTCTACTCTCTTGTAATGGATTGAGTTTCCCCTTTGAAGTTATCTTATCGGATTGAGTCTTTAAAGATTTGAGAACACTTGATGTATGTCTTGCCGTGCGTATCTGTGGTGACAATGGGATACCACGTGATTCACTTGATGTATGTTTTGGTGATCAACTTGCTGGTTCCGCCCATGAACCTATGCATAGGGGCTGGCACACGTTTTCGTCATGATTCTCTGGTAGAAACTTTGGGGCACTCTTTGAGGTTCTATGTGTTGGTTGAATAGATGAATCTGAGATTGTGTGATGCATATCGTATAATCATACCCACGGATACTTGAGGTGACATTGGAGTATCTAGGTGACATTTGGGTTTTGGTTGATTTGTGTCTTAAGGTGTTATTCTAGTATGAACTCTAGGGCTGTTTGTGACACTTATAGGAATAGCCCAATGGATTGATTGGAAACAATAACTTTGAGGTGGTTTCGTACACTACCATAATCTCTTCGTTTGTTCTCCGCTATTAGTGACTTTGGAGTGACTCTTTGTTGCATGTTGAGGGATAGTTATGTGATCCAATTATGTTATTATTGTTGAGAGGACTTGCACTAGTGAAAGTATGAACCCTAGGCCTTGTTTCAAAGCATTGCAATACCGTTTACGCTCACTTTTATCATTCGTTACCTTGATGTTTTTATATTTTCAGATTACAAAAACTATTATCTACCATCCATATACCACTTGTATCACCATGTCTTCGCCGAACTAGTGCACCTATACAATTTACCATTGTATTGGGTGTGTTGGGGACACAAGAGGCTCTTTGTTATTTGGTTGCAGGGTTGCTTGAGATAGACCATCTTCATCCTACGCCTCCTACGGATTGATAAACCTTAGGTCATCCCCTTGAGGGAAATTTGCTACTGTCCTACAAACCTCTGCACTTGGAGGCCCAACAACATCTACAAGAAGAAGGTTGTGTAGTAGACATCACTACGCTATAGAGATCTCATCAGGAGTGATGTAAGAGGTTCCACCCTCGGCACTCAATGGTAACTCTTCAGTGTCATACAACTAGGGGGGTGATGTGCGGTGTCGGGGCCTGGACATCGATCACGTGATCGAGTCATCGAACATAAAGCGGGGCAACTAGGACAAGGTGGGGGTCACTGATGGATCACTAACCAACCTATACTAAGCAGTTTAGGATAAGCAGGTAAGGTATGAAAGCAGGTAACAAAAACAGGCTATGCATCAGAGTAGGATCATACATAAAGCAGTAGCAGTTCTAATGCAAGCATGAGAGGGAAAGAAATGGGCGATATCGAAATGCTCAAGGGGGTTTGCTTGCCTGGTCGCTCAGACGAGAAGGAGGGGTCATCGGTCATAGGGGCATCTGCATCGTCACGGGGTCTACCGAAGAGAAGAGGGGGGAGAAACAGTAAATATATAGCAAGCAAGTGCATAACAGGACAACAGGCAGAGCTAGACGTGTTCTAGCGCGGTGCTACACGATACCGGTGAAAGGGGAAGTCAACCGGGAATGTTTTCCCGGTTTCGGACCTATGTTAGACAGATGACCGGAGGGGGAATGATCCATGTTCAGATAGTTAGAGGCATCTGACAAGTAAACGGACCGCGTATTCGGATTCGTCTCGTCGTTCCGAGCAACATTCATATATAAAGTTTTTTCGATCCGAGCTACGGTTAATTTTCTATGATTTTTCAAAGTTTTTGCAATATTCTGAAATTATTAATAATTCGAAATTAAAAGCTAAAAAGCTAGATGCACCCAGCATAGTGTACACCAAAGTGTACCCAGTGGCTGACAGGTGGACCAGGGGGTCCCTATTGACCAGTCAGGGCTTGGGGCCACCCTGTCATTGAGACTTCTACTAACTAGTAGTTTTAATTAGTTAAACTAGGTAATTAGCCTAATTAAACAGTATTAATATAATTAATTATTAGTTATTATTATTTTAATATAACTTTTTTCAAAACTTTTTTTAACAGGGCAGTGGGGCCCGTATGCCAGTGGCCCGAGGGCTTAGTGGGCACGGCGCTATTGGGCATGGGCGCCATGCCCGGGCGAGGCCGTTGCCTCGACGAGGCCAGCAGGGAGCATCGGCACGGCGCGGTCGACGGCCACATTCGGCCGGAGCAGGCGTGGCGGCGGGGGTGTGGCGAGGCACGGCGCGGGGCAGAAGCGGGGCAGTGGCACAGTGCAGGTCGAGCGCGCGGTAGTAGTACGCGTGCGGGCTGGCGGGAGGCATGGCGGCAACGACGATCGGAGCTAGCGGAGGCGGGGCGGGCTGCGCGGCTAGGACGGGCGCGCGCGGTGCGGATGCGGCCGGGCGCCGGGGAGTAGCAGTACGGGCGTGGCGTGATGCAGCAGTAGCTGTAGGCGGCGCCGAGATGAGTGACGAGCGTCGAGCGGGGCCAGCGGGCCTGATGCGGCTACAGGCGAAGGCGGCCGGCGCAAGGAGAAGGTGTGGGCGGCGGAGCGCTGGCCAGCGCGGAGCTGCAGCAGGCGGCGGCAGCAGGAGAAGGCGGGCACGGACAACAGGTAGGCGGCAGCAGCAGCGGCAGGACGGGACGACCGGCAGCGCAGCAGGGACAGGAGCGCGGCGGGGCGCACGGGGCTGCGGCAGGGGTGCGCAGCAGCGCGTGGGCGCCGGCGAGATGCGAGCGGTCAGGCAGGGAACGGCCGGAGTGGCAGCAACAGCGACGTGCAACGGCGTCGGAGGCGGTCGGGCTTGGCAACGCGGGGAGGCTAGCTAGGGGGCCGGACGTGCGCGAGCTAGAGGAGGGAAAGGGAGGATCAGGATCTCACCGGGGAGGCACACGGGGGCCCAGTGGCGGCTTAGTAGCAGTAGGGACGGCCGGAGATGGTGACGACGTGCGTCGGCCCGAGGAGGAAGACGGGTGAATCGATGGCTCGGTGGCGCTCCAACTCAAATCCGCGCGCATAGTGGACGAAGACGAGACGCAGAAGCTCCTGGACGTCCTTCCTTGGCTCAGGGTGGCTCCAGTGCATGTGGACAACGACGGTCTTCGTGGATGCAACGGCGAGGCGAGAGGTGCCCGGTGGCCATGGCAGAGTGAGGCGAGCGGCAACGACCGCGCTCGGCGATGGATCTGGAGGAGGGGACGAGTGCGTGGGTGAGAGAGAGAGCGAGGGGGCACAAGTGACGAGGGTGAGTGGAGGGGAGGGCTCGAGGCGTCGAGGGGACGGCGCCCTTATCCCCTCGAGGCGGTTCCAACGAGCTGGTCGGACGGGGACGCGCCCCTGTAGCGATTGCGCAAGGAGAACAGGGAGGTGGGTGCAGGGACATGGTGGGCCGGTTGTGGCCAACCCATGGGGTTAGGGGCCAGATGGCCCAGTTAGCCTGGGGTTTTCCTTTTAACTCTTTATTTCTTTTTTTGTGTGCTGTTTTATTTTGTTTTATTTATTTTCACCATTAACTTAGTTTAAGTATAATGCAAAACTAGTTTCTAAACTAGTATTACTATTTATAGCTCTGCCATAAAAAGCTTCGTACTCTAATAAATTATTTTATTATTTCAAAATTATAAAATGCATTTACATAATTGTTTAAGCCACTATTTTATTCACAAAAGGCCATTTAAATACCTTACAGAAGTGTTGGGTCACCACCATAATTAGTTATGGAATATTTGGCACAATTTGAACATTTTATTTTGCATGTTTGAGAAATTTGAATTTTGGACTATTATTTTAAATTTGAATTTGGATTGTGATTTGGATCAAATGAAGATTAGCAACAGTAACATGATGACATGGCACCATTAACAGGGGATTACTGTAGCATGACACTGGGGGTGTTACAACGACGAAGGCGGCGAGTCGCTGACTCGGCGGGCCCATCTCATTTCGCACCAAAAATTGTCTCCTCCGATGCCCCCGGGCGCCTCCAGCTCGTTGGGTTTAGTCTAGGTCCGCTAGCACCAAAATCGGCCTGAGCCGGCGAAATGTGGGGTTTTGGGGGTGCGACTGGGGCCGATTTTTCGGCACCGGCGACAACAAAAGGCCTTGGGGGGCTTGCTGGGGCGCGACTGTAGCACCCTGGATGTAATTTGCCGTAATTGTAACTTCGACTCTGCCATTTCCGGCTTTAAGTTATGAGATTCGTGGTTGGGTTCTTGTCTTTGTTTTGCATTTTGTTCATGTCATGCATATCATACCATGTCATCATGTGCATCGCATTTGCATACGTGTTTGTATCATGCATCCGAGCTTTTTCCCCGTTGTCCGTTTTGCATTCCGACACTCCCACGTCCTCCGGCGCCCCCTTTTGTCTCTTTTCGTGAGCGGGTGTTAAACTTTCTCGGAATGAACCGAGATTTACCAAGTGGCCTTGGTACACCACCGGTAGACCGCCTATCAAGTTTCGTGTCATTTGGAGTCCGTTTGATACTCCAACAGTTAACCGGAGAACCACAAAGGCCTCGTGTGTGTTGCAGCCCAACACCCCTCCAAAATGGCTCAATAACCCTTCTAAACCACTCCCATGTCCTCCGCGTGGTCGAAAACTACACCTCATTTGAACGCTCCCACCTCCTTCTAGGTATAAGTATGTCTCTCCCTTCGGAATTCCGGGTCCAAACCCTACCCTAACCTTCCCCGCCGCCACCGGACGCGTCCGAGACGGCCGGACGTGTCCGCGCCGCCGCTCGCAGCCAACCCCGCACCGCCACGTGCACACCCGCGCCCACATCGCCATGCCCGCCCGGGGCCCAGATCCGGCCCGCCCCGGGCCGAACCGGGCCTCGCCGGGCCCCGCGTCGTCGCCTCTGGCCTCCGCCTCCTCCCGTACGTCGACACCCGTGCCCGTCCTCCGCGCGACCTCGCCGCGCCCTTGCTGGCGTCGCAGGCCTCCACCGCCGGCCGCCGCGGGCCCCCGCGTCGTTCCAGCCGCGCCGCGCCGCCCCTTGACTCCTCCACCGCCCGAGCTCCTTCCTCCGGCGAACGCCATGACCTCGCCGGCTCCTTCCTCCGGCAAGCTCCCGCAGATCCGGCGACATCTCCGGCGATCCTTGCAGAGCGTGCAAACCCTAGATCCAAAAGGGTTGACCCCGTTTTCTCACTAAGTCATTTTTTCTGCTATATTTTTAGCCCCTGTTCATCATGCCATAACTTCATGTGTACTGCTCCGTTTTGTGCATGAAATATATCAAAATGTTTATCATGATTTGCTCTTAATTTTGTTCCATTGTGCCATGCTTGTTTGAGTCCATCTTGATGCGCAAATCGTTGATGCAAGAGTGCTATAAATTGTTAGGTGCTGTTACTTAGCAGATTATAAGCTTTTGTCATTTTTGTCACATTTGTTGTGTGCTGCATATGGGCATGAGTCGTACATGTATTTTGATCTATGCCATGCCATCTTTACAGGGGTGTATTCCATGTATTTTTGTGATCTTTGTGGTGACTAGCACAAGCATGCAAAGTAGCCTTCGTGATATTGCTGATTTCAGGATCTTAGGATTTCACTCTCATTTTCCTGCTGTTATTTTTATGCCATGTAACCATGTTGCTACAGTGAGATACATGCTTTATTTGAGTTGCTTCAGTAAGGATGATTTGGACATATGGTTATGCTCTATCCATCCATGCCCCCGTTTGCAATTATGGAGTGCCCTAGCATGTGTTAATCTTGCTCTACTTTTGCTATAAAATGTTTTTGGCAGATTATTTACATGTTAATCAATTTTGCCATGGTTGTTGTAGTTGATCCATGCATGCTATAAACTTGTTATTGTCATGGTTAGCCTTATGTTCATGTCTTCTTGATGGTAGTATTCTTAGTTTGTCATGCAAGGCTTTGTGAGGAGTGAATCGAGCTCGCAAAGATGCCTTCATAACTCTGTTTATGCCATGCCCAGTTTTCTGCTAAGTCTGATTCTGTTAACAAAACTTGCTATGTTAATATGGGTGCCATCATATATTTTGTGCCTTTTTGGCTTATGGTCAGTAAGGGACTTTTGTTTTATGCTTTGAGTAGATTCATGCCATGCCTTGTATTGCTATGATATGTTCCTGTAGCATGTTGTTTGCTTCCTCTAAACATTGCTTCCTGATGATAATTCCTGGCATGTTAGTATTTTCACTAAGTCTATGAAGCTGATATCTTTTGCACTTTTGCTATGCTTGTTTGAACCTGCTCTTTTGTGATTTAACCGTAACTCAGTGTTCATCTTTTATCAAGCATCTTGAGTAGATCACTGCCTTGTGCTTTGTTGCTATGTTGGAGTGCAGTAGCTTAGTTTCTTGTTGTTTTCTAGATGACATCATGTTGTTAATCGCAGAATTGTGCCATTCTTGTTTTGCTTGCCATTTGCAAACCGTGCATCCGATTCCGGTGATCTTTATATCAATTTCGACCGAAATCATCTCATCTTTCCAGTGGCACACTTGGTTTGCCAAGTTGATGCCTGGTTCAATATTTCCTTTCCAAAGAATGCATATGCATTGCATATCACATCCCGCATATCTTGCAATGTTTTGCATCATGTTGCTTGCGCATTGCACCGTGGTTAATTGTTGTTTCCTTTGCTTGTGTTCTTGATTTGGGTAGAGCCGGGAGACGAGTGCGTGATCTAGGAACCCGTTGAGTACGCTTACGAGGATCAAGCTTTCGTCAACTCGGAGAACTTTGCAGGCAAGATGACCATACCCTCGAAATCACTTCTATCTTTGCTTGCTAGTTGTTCGCTCTTTTGCTATGCCGCGATACCTACCACTTGATTATCATGCCTCCCATATTGCCATGTCAAGCCTCTAACCCACCTTTCATAGCAAACCGTTGTTTGGCTATGTTACCGCTTTGCTCAGCCCCTCTTATAGCGTTGCTAGTTGAAGGTGAAGATGAAGTTTGTTCCATGTTGGAACATGGATATTGTTGAGATATCATTATTATATCTTATTTACTTTAATGCATCTATATACTTGGTAAAGGATGGAAGGCTTGGCCTTATGCCTGGTGTTTTGTTCCACTCTTGCCGCCCTAGTTTCCGTCATACCGGTGTTATGTTCCTTGTTTTTGTGTTCCTTACGCGGTTGGGTGTTATGGGAACCCCTTGACAATTCGCTTGTTTTACATTTGCCTAACAACCTATCACCTTCCCTTGGGTTCTGCAGACTCAAGGGTCATCTTTATTTTAACCCCCCCGGGCCAGTGCTTGTCTAAGTGTTGGTCTGAACCAGAGCCACTTGCGGCGCCACCTCGGGGAAACTTGAGGGCTGATTTTAGCTGTACGTAGTGTTCATCCGGTGTTGCCCTGAGAACGAGATATGTGCAGCTCCTATCAGGATGTCGGCGCATCGGGCGGTCTTGCTGGTCTTGTTTTACCATTGTTGAAATGTCTTGTAACCGGGATTCCGAGACTAATCGGGTCTTCTCGGGAGAAGGAATATCTTTAGTTGACCGTGAGAGCTTGTGATGGGATAAGTTGGGACACCCCTGCAGGGTTTTAAACTTTTGAAAGCCGCGCCCGCGGTTATGGGCGGATGGAAATTTGTTAATGTCCGGCTGTAGAGAACTTGGAATTAGTTTAATTAAAATGAATCAACCGCGTGTGTAGCCGTGATGGTCTCTTTTCGGTGGAGTCCGGGAAGAGAACACGGTCTCGTGTTATGCTTGAACGTAAGTAGCCTCAGGATCACTTCTTAATCATTATTAGCTTCTCGACCGTGCTTTGCTTCTCTTCTCGCTCTCTTTTGCGTAAGTTAGCCACCATATATGCTAGTGCTTGCTGCAGATCCACCTCACTATCCTTTCCTACCTTTAAGCTTAAATAGTCTTGATCGCGAGGGTGTGAGATTGCTGAGTCCCCGTGACTCACAGATACTTCCAAAACAGATGCAGGTGCCGATGATGCCAGTGCAGGGGCCGCTACCGAACTCAAGTGGGAGTTCGACGAGGATTCGGGCCGTTAATATGTGTCTTTTCCGGATGATCAGTAGAGGAGCCCAGTTGGGTTGATCGAGTATCTAGCATTTGGGGTTGTCTTTCTTTATTTGGTTCCGTAGTCGTACCTTGATTGTATTATGGATGATGTATGATATATTTATGTATTGTGTGAAGTGGCGATTGTAAGCCAACTCTTTATCCATTTCTTATTCAGTACATGGGATGTGTACAGACTACCCCTCTCGCGACAGGCCTACTATGTGGTTATGCCTCTAAGTCATGCTCCGACACGTGGGAGATATAGCCGCATCGTGGGTGGTACAGCGACTGAAGATGCTCTGGCCATTTTTTTGGGAGGGGGGGAGGGATGTTTGATTTTGCACACATTGAAATTTTCATCATAAGTACGGTCTTTTTACAAGTACTAGCAAACATGCCCGTGCGTTGCCACGGGTTAATTTAATTCATTTATTTAAAACATGGATAATTTAGTCGAAGAACAATCTTCAGTTCAATTAGAGCATTTAGAATTTTCGTTGTCCGAACCATCGGGCAAAGATGTAAAGAACGGTACTCATTTCGTCCGGCGGTGCCTCCTTCAACTCCTCAGTGCCCTAGGGTCGAAGATGAGTTGTGCATGGAAGAGTTTTTGAGTGGGAGAAACAAATGGTGGAAGGAGGGTTGCTGTTGGAGAGGAAGGGGTGCATGTAGGACTTTAGCTGAATGCCTATTTTCTTGACTTTGAAGTAATTTTTTTGAGAGTTTAATTACTAATTCAAAGGATTTTCATATATTATTTAAAGTGAGAGCATTGCCGACTTTACTATGACAATGTAGATTGGGCCGCCGATGCCTATTGACAAATCATATGATACCAGGACATTAACCATCATACTCACAATAAAAATGTTGTACACGTAGCACCTATATTGAGTTACTGACATGAGATAGTAAAAATGTTGTATACTTCGCTGGTTGTCCATGCATATATGCTCATGTTGTGTATGTGCTAACCATGAAGTTTGTGTCGTATAGATTTACTGACTTCCTCTTCTGTTGCGATATATGCAGGGTTAACCATCGCAATTGAACCTTTGCATGGTGTGTTGCGCTTCAACTCACGGTTAGCTGCAATTTGCTTTATCCTAGCTTTCTTTTGTTCTGGCTGCATATTTGCATATTTCTGTCTTTCTCGTGCACATTTTTTTACCTTTTGTGTTGGCTCCATATTTGCATATTTCTTCCTTCCCTGTGTGCATTTTTTTCGCAAACGGGTTGAATCTTTTTTTTTGCTTTGCTGATAGGCTTCACGACGCTTTTTTAGTTTTCCCCGTTTGTCTTCATTGGTCATCCTTGCATACCGCTCTCTGTCTTTTCTCCTTCTTTGTTCCCTGGCATCCATGACCGGAGATCGCGACCCCAATTGCTTGTTTGCATGAGACTTTTTTATATTATATAAATATGTTATTCATTAAAAAAAACAGATTAGATTTTGCATCATAAATAGAACATAGGAGCTACTCCTACTTATAAGTTACATTAAGTACGCTGGACATTAGCATGAGAATATATGTGTTTATATAGTGTCATGTTATTCCTAGATCCAATTTAGAAAAATAGGAAAATGATATTGAAGTAAGAGCACTGATATACAGCTGATATTTTTTGTCTAACTTCAGTACGACAATGTAGACCAAACGTCTATAAATAGTGAGAAAACATATCACACTGGCACATTAATCATCCTAATGAGTTACTAACATCGGACAATAAAAATACAATGATGTAGATCAGACGTCTATAAATGGTGACAAACCTAATGCGTTACTAACATCAGACAATAAAAATATCGTACATGCAATACTTTTGTTGAAGTTATTTCACCTGGACACAGTTGTTCCTCCATACCTCCAGCACGTCCATCTTCAGAGACGTTAAGCATGACATCTTCTTTCTTGTCCGGAACAACAACTTTACTGAGATCTGACTCTATGGCCATGACTTCTAAATGTTTTTCGGTGTCGATGGTTTATTATGCAAACACGTATATAGGCGAGATCAACAGTGCCAGAAAAAAAGTTGTTGTGTAGTTTACGTCCGTGTGCAAGTATTTCACAGGACGTCTAGATAATGCTTCCCTTGTGTGCACGTCAAGCTGTGTGTGTGTGTGTGTATCTCATCAAAAAAGAAAAAGAAAAGCCTCGCCTATTTTACAAGTACCGGAGTTAGTACAACGGAGAGAGTATATAACTCATAAAAAAGAAGAAAAAAATCATCGCCTATTTTTTTAGGTTATAAAATCATCGCCTATTTTACAAGTATAGGATATAGGAATCCTGCATGCCTACTCCGAGTCTGAGTCCAACTACGCCTCGATCGAGTTGTTGATCTCGATACGGACAGAAACCATGCCGTCCTATTACATATATTGGCTGCTAGTATTCTTTTGACGGTTATATACATTGCTAGTTCATATATAGATCGATTTTCCAGCCAGGATCTTTGCTTACGTCGATCGGTCGACTCCAGATTGCTAATTAACGATAAGTCTCTTCAAATCTGCCCGAGGTTCGTGTCTCCGGTGCGACGGCCGCCGGCGAAGGAAGGAAGCCAGCGCCCACGATGGACCCAAAGGCAGCGGAAACGGCATGTGCCTCCCCTACAACCTGCTCGTCGACGTCCTCCGCCGCCTGTCGCCCCGGACCCTCGCCCAGTGCCAGGAGACCTGCCGCGCGTGGCGCGCCATCGGACGACCACCACCTCCTACACCCCTTCTACACCTCCAACTACTTCCCAGGGTCCTTCAAGGATCGTCATGTCCGACGCTGGGACGATGGGCCGTCCTTCATCCTCCCGCCGGACATGGTGATGGATCCACTGACCCGGAGAGTACATCGTAAATCATACGGGACGTGATTGATTTGCACTAATCATCGTCGGCCTTGTACACCGTATTGGAACCCTTGAAATTGTTCTATTGTAATCGATTTGACCCTCGTGGCATTTATTTTCATATAGACTACAATGTTAGGGAGAGGTTTTGAGTAAAAGACATGTCATTGTAAGTTGGGAGTTCAAATCAATACTATATTATCGCAAAAAAAAATCAATACTATATCAATCACTATGCGCGAAAATTCATTGGAGTGCTCATCCTCGCATGCTCCTGGTATCTGTGTTCGCTCGTTTCTTTCGGGATAAGAGCAGGAGGTGTATTGATCAGGTATGCATCCCGTATATTAGGTACAATTAAACCGGGTTGGATCCATCAGGCAACCGCGTAGCGCCGTGCCATTTGGAACCGAACAGAGACGCCATAACCAGCCTGTACCGTATCACGCAGGGAAAGACGGCACGTTACGTCACGTGCGCCTCCCGGACGGCGGCACCCCCTAGTGGATGGGGTTGAGCGCTGGTTGGAGATTATCATACGGTACAAGTAGTCATGATTGGAAAATACATCAATAATCTTGCCGCACCACGTAACAGAGCCACGGATGGTCGTTACATTACAAGCTCGTTTGCATAATTATTACTCAAACAATTCATAATTCAGTTCTAGCCATGGCTACCCGAGCCCCTACAATACATGAAAAAACGGTCAGATGACAACGAAACCCTCATGGCTGCAATTTGTCTAGGTTTCTTGTATATAACACATGATTTTTTTTTTGTTCATCTAAGAAAAATATAGCTATAGCTTGGAAACTTGAGTATCCGGACGAAGGTTTGCTAGCCAAGGTTCTGGACGTATCCGGACGAAGTTTCCAACGGTAGTATATTTTGACATATAATTTATATTATATTACTCCCTTCGTTTCGAATTACTTCTCGTAAGTATGGATGTATCTAGATGTATTTTAATTCTAGATACATCCATTTCTGCGACGAGTAATTTGGAACGGAGGGAGTAGAATTTATGATTAAAATTTGGTCTAATATAATAAATACTCTATCCGTCTTAAAATTCTTGCTTAAATTAGTCTAGATACGGATGTATCTAATACTAAAATGTGACTTGATACATCTGTATTTAGACAAATCTAAGACAAGAATTTTGGGACGGAGGGTATAAAGAGACTAATATTCTCACGCACCGGGCATGCCTCTCGCTCTCGCTATCGCGGCGCCGCACCTTCCCCCCGCCATAGCCACCACATCAGATCGAACCCCGCGGCATGCCTCCACGCCGGAGAGGGGTGCTAGCGCTGCCTGCGCCCACGCCTCCCCCACCCCAGCAGCCTGCGCCGACCACGCGCGAGATCCTGCGACTGATTTCCCCAATCTCACAGGCGGTGCTCATGGCGACCAGGGCCAGGGGGTGGGCGGAGCATGCGACCAGGATCCGGGACGCCACCTTCGAGTGGATCCGGTGCGTGTAGGAGTGGAAGGCGGCCAAACAGGCGGCGGCGGCGACGACCGATCCGGTGGCGTTATCTGCGGCCGCGAAGGTCGCCGAGATTCGTCGAAGGAGGGCAGATGTGGAGCAAAGGAAGCTGGCGCGACAAATCTACGAGGAGGCCACGCTGGAGGAGAGGGCGAGGATGCCCCCGTTTCCGTCCTCCCCGCCGGCCGAATTCGTGATCTGGGCGAGCTGCCGTGGTTCGGAGGCCGCGGCGAGGTTCCACTAGTCGCTCATCCAAGGTCACGGGAGGGGATTTGTATCCCAAAGGAAAAGGTATGTCTCACGATCTCGCAGTCGACGATAGGGTTAGATTCGATGGGGATTAAACAGAGCTTGTGCTCGGCGAATCGAGATTTGTCGTCGTCGGCGAGGTCCTGGTCGCCGGAGTTGGGGGATTGTTCCCCTGTGGTGCGACAGAGATCACCCAGTCGGATTGACGTGGGCCCCGTTGCCACGTCGCTCCCACCAATCAGGTGTGGGAGGGTGAAAACGACTTTGGCGAATACGTCTTCTGTTCACGACGACGCAGATGAGACCATCTCTAGGGTTTTTGGACAGCTTTGGTCCTTTCCTTCCTCCCGCCGTCACCAGCCTTGCCCTCTCCCACCCAACAAACCCACCACCACTCTAGGATGGCTCTGGAAAGATCTTGCTCGCTCCGGATGTTTCTCTCCATCTGATCTATTCCCCATCAAGCATCTCCGCCCATTTGATCCTCCCCCGACGCAGCTTAAGATCATCATAGAGGGGATTGGGAGTGGATCTAAATCCTTTGCTCAGGCGGTCATGGCGGACAAGAATGCACCGAATGCGGGGCTGAAACAACGTGCTCCGGCTCCACCGAAGAACCCGGGTCGTCGTCAAGCCGCCCGGGGGAGGGGGGGGGAGGTGGGCATGCTGCTACCGCGCCTGGCAAAGGGGCTGCCCCCCTTACACAGGCGGTGGTGACAGCATCTCCACCACCAATCCCTTCCACCTCACCAGTGCAGATCTTCGACGAGCGATATAAGGACATGGTGTGCTTTACCTGTGGAGGTCCTAGTCACTACGTCGGCAATTGCATCCAGAAGAAGATCTGCTTCATCTGTGGCCTGGAGGGGCACAATGTCAATAATTGCGCAGCCTGGTCGCAACCTCACCCAGTTGCCACATTCTTCAGCAGCTCTGCTTTGGGTCTGGGATTCTATCACATCGACGCTCCTGTGGGTCGTGAAGCGAATTGGCTCAATTTCAGGAACTGTGGTGAAGTTTGGGTTATGAAAGGGGAAATCAACAAGTATGATTCGGTCAAGAACTTGTTTGGTATATTTTGCAAAAACAAGCAATGGACATGGCACATCAGGCCATTGACAGAGAAAAAAAGTTTCCTGGTCAGATTCCCACCCTGGAAAGAGGTGGATGAGTTGATTGAGTTTCCTGCCTTCGATTTGCCTATAGATGGAGTTTCTGTGTCTGTTGAGAAGTGGACCGGTGCAATTCAATGAACTTACTGAAGCTTGGGTGATTATTGAGGGGCTCTCATCTAAATGGTGCACGTGGAAGGTTCTGTCACAGATTGCATCTTGCTTTGGGATCTTAGTTGATGTGGATAGGAATGGCTTAATGAAGAGTTTCTATGAGAAGGTGAGAGTCAAGATTGCATGCAGGGACCCAGCTAAAATCCCATTTGAACGGATCATGGAGATGAGGAAAAAACTGTATATCTTGTCATTTACAGTGGAAGGTTTTGATCAGATAGGGGCTGATGATCCTAATGATGACAATGGGCCTACTGACATCTCTGTGGACGATGACAACAAAGCAAATGATGATGAAGAGCTGGACAAGGACATCCTGGATGATGGAGAGGAGCCCATTGATGACCTGGATCTGGCTAACAGGGCTTCAAAAACCCCAGTTGGGAAAAAGGCAAATAATGATGGTGCTACCTTCCATCCTGCTGCTCTGCTAGAGGCATGTGTCTCTGCTGTGAAAGATGACAAGAAACCTAAGGAAGAAAATAAATCTCAGAGCATGTGCTCTCCCATACCTTTCTCTGAGGCGATCAAGACCCTTGGCACTCCCAACAACTACAACAATGTTGTCAGTTCATCTGCAGCGCCTTCAGGTGGAGCTGTTACTGCCACTTCCCCCATGTATGCCCCAAAAGCCTACTGCTCTGGTCTGCTAGAAGAATTGGAAGATTCTGCATCTGATACTGCCAGTGATGCTGCTGAATCAGAAGAAGAGATGGGCACATTTGCAGGCCCGGTGGCCAGTGGTCTGAAGATGCTGTAGCTCATGGAGAAGTTGGCTCTGGAAAATCCAACAACCAAGAATAAGTGGGGTCCAACTGTGGCTCCAAGACAAAGTGCTAGGGTTCACAGCAGGCAAAACATCATGGAGAAAGTTGTTGGGGAACGTTGTAGAAAACAAAAATTTTCCTACTCGTTTCACCAAGATCATCTAGGAGTTCATCTAGCAACGAGTCATTGGATGCATCTACATACCTTTGTAGATCGCGAGCGGAAGCGTTCAAAAGAACGGTGACGATGTAGTCGTACTCGACGTGATCCAAATCACCGATGACCAGCGCCGAACGGACGGCACCTCCGCGTTCAACACACGTACGGGACGGGAGACGTCTCCTCCTTCTTGATCCAGCAAGGGGGAAGGAGAGGTTGATGAAGATCCAGCAGCACGACGGCGTGGTGGTGGATGCAGGGCGTCACAGCAGCAGGGCTTCGCCGAGACTACGAGGGAGAGACGTAACGGGGGGAGGTGGAGGCGCCAGGGGCTGGTGTAAAATCCCTCCTCTCCCCCCCACTATATATAGGGGTGCCAAGGGGGGGGGCGCCGGCCCTAGTAGATGGCATCTACTAGGGGGGGCGGCGGCCAAGGGGAGGTTTCCCTCCCCCCCAAGGCACCTAGGGGTGCCTTCCACCACATGGACTCTTCCATGGTGGAAACCCTAGGCGCATGGGCCTATAGGGGCTGGTGCCCTTGGCCCATCTAGGCCAAGGCGCACCCCCTACAGCCCATGTGGCCCCCCGGGACAGGTGGCCCCACCCGGTGGACCCCCGGGACCCTTCCGGTGGTCCCGGTACAATACCGATAACCCCGAAACTTGTCCCGATGCCCGAAATAGCACTTCCTATATATAATTCTTTACCTCTGGACCATTCCGGAACTCCTCGTGACGTCCGGGATCTCATCCGGGACTCCGAACAACATTCGGGTTTTTGCATATACATATCTTCATAACCCTAGCGTCACCGAACCTTAAGTGTGTAGACCCTACGGGTTCAGGAGACAAGCAGACATGACCGAGACGACTCTCCGGTCAATAACCAACAGCGGGATCTGGATACCCATGTTGGCTCCCACATGCTCCACGATGATCTCATCAGATGAACCACGATGTCGAGGATTTAATCAATCCCGTACGCTATTCCCTTTGTCTATCGATATGTTACTTGCCCGAGATTCGATCGTCGGTATCCCAATACCTCGTTCAATCTCGTTACCGGCAAGTCACTTTACTCGTACGGCAATGCATGATCCCGTGACCAGACACTTGGTCACTCTGAGCTCATTATGATGATGCATTACCGAGTGGGCCCAGTGATACCTCTCCGTCATACGGAGTGACAAATCCCAGTCTTGATCCATGTCACCCAACAGACACTTTCGGAGATACCCGTAGTCTACCTTTATAGTCACCCAGTTACGTTGTGACGTTTGGCATACCCAAAGCACTCCTACGGTATCCGGGAGTTACACGATCTCATGGTCTAAGGAAAAGATACTTGACATTGGAAAACTCTAGCAAACGAACTATACGATCTTGTGCTATGTTTAGGATTGGGTCTTGTCCATCACATCATTCTCCCAATGATGTGATCTCGTTATCAATGACATCCAGTGTCCATAGTCAGGAAACCATGACTATCTGTTGATCAACGAGCTAGTCAACTAGAGGCTCACTAGGGACATGTCGGTGTCTGTTATTCACACATGTATTACGATTTCCGGATAACACAATTATAGCATGAATAAAGACAATTATCATGAACAAGGAAATATAATAATAATGCTTTTATTATTGCCTCTAGGGCATATTTCCAACAGTCTCCCACTTGCACTAGAGTCAATAATCTAGTTACATTGTGACGAATCGAACACCCATAGAATTCTGGTGTTGATCATGTTTTGCTCTAGGGAGAGGTTTAGTCAACGGATCTGCTATATTCAGGTCCGTATGTACTTTACAAATCTCTATGTCTCCATCTTGAACATTTTCACGAATGGAGTTGAAGCGACGCTTGATGTGCCTTGTCTTCTTGTGAAACCTGGGCTCCTTGGCAAGTGCAATAGCTCCAGTGTTGTCACAGAAGAGCTTGATCGGCCCCGACGCATTGGGTATGACTCCTAGGTCGGTGATGAACTCTTTCACCCATATTGCTTCATGTGCTGCCTCCGAGGCTGCCATGTACTCCGCTTCACATGTAGATCCCGCCACGACGCTTTGCTTTCAACTGCACCAGCTTACTGCCCCACCATTCAAAATATACACGTATCCGGTTTGTGACTTAGAGTCATCCAGATCTGTGTCGAAGCTAGCGTCGACGTAACCCTTTACGACGAGCTCTTCGTCACCTCCATAAACGAGAAACATTTCCTTAGTCCTTTTCAGGTACTTCAGGATATTCTTGACCACTGTCCAGTGTTCCTTGCCGGGATTACTTTGGTACCTTCCTACCAAACTGACGGCAAGGTTAACATCAGGTCTGGTACACAGCATGGCATACATAATAGAACCTATGGCTGAGGCATAGGGGATGACGCTCATCTCTTCTATATCTTCTGCCGTGGTCGGACATTGAGCTGAGCTCAATTTCACACCTTGTAACACAGGCAAGAACCCCTTCTTGGATTGATCCATATTGAACTTCTTCAATATCTTATCAAGGTATGTGCTTTGTGAAAGACCTATGAGGCGTCTTGATCTATCTCTATAGATTTTGATGCCTAATATATAAGCAGCTTCTCCAAGGTCCTTCATTGAAAAACTTTTATTCAAGTAGGCCTTGATGCTGTCCAAGAGTTCTATATCATTTCCCATCAAAAGTATGTCATCTACATATAATATGAGAAATGCTACAGAGCTCCCACTCACTTTCTTGTAAACGCAGGCTTCTCCATAAGTCTGTGTAAACCCAAACGCTTTGATCATCTCATCAAAGCGAATGTTCCAACTCCGAGATGCTTGCACCAGCCCATAAATCGAGCGTTGGAGCTTGCACACTTTGTCAGCATTCTTAGGATCGACAAAACCTTCCGGCTGTATCATATACAATTCTTCCTTAAGGAAACCATTAAGGAATGCCGTTTTGACGTCCATTTGCCATATTTCGTAATCATAGAATGCGGCAATTGCTAACATGATTCGGACGGACTTCAGCTTCGCTACCGGAGAGAAAGTCTCATCGTAGTCAACCCCTTAAACTTGTCGATAACCCTTAACGACAAGCCGAGCTTTATAGATGGTCACATTACCATCCGCGTCTGTCTTCTTCTTAAAGATCCATTTATTTTCTATGGCTCGCCGCTCAACGGGCAAGTCACTCAAAGTCCATACTTTGTTTTCATACATGGATCCTATCTCGGATTTCATGGCTTCCAGCCATTTGTCGGAATCCGGGCCCGCCATCGCTTCTTCATAGTTCGAAGGTTCACCGTTGTCTAACAGCATGATTTCCAAGACAGGGTTGCCGTACCACTCTGGTGCGGAACGTGTCCTTGTGGACCTTCGAATTTCAGTAGGGGCTTGATCAGAAGTATCTTGATCATTGTCATTAACTTCCTCTCTAGTCGGTGCAGGCACCTCAGGAACATTTTCTTGAGTTGCGCCATTTTCCGGTTCAAGAGGTAATACTTCATCAAGCTCTACTTTCCTCCCACTTACTTCTTTTGAGAGAAACTCTTTCTCCAGAAAGGACCCATTCTTGGCAACAAAGATCTTGCCTTCGGATCTGAGGTAGAAGGTGTACCCAATAGTTTCTTTTGGGTATCCTATGAAGACGCATTTTTTCCGACTTGGGTTCGAGCTTTTCAGGTTGAAGTTTCTTGACATAAGCATCGCATCCCCAAACTTTTAGAAACGACAGCTTAGGTTTCTTCCCAAACCATAATTCATACGGTGTCGTCTCAACGGATTTCAACGGAGCCCTATTTAAAGTGAATGCGGCAGTCTCTAAAGCATAGCCCCAAAAGGAAAGCGGTAAATCGGTAAGAGACATCATAGATCGCACCATATCTAACAGAGTGCGATTACGACGTTCGGACACACCATTACGCTGAGGTGTTCCAGGCGGCGTGAGTTGTGAAACTATTCCACATTTTCTTAAGTGTGTGCCAAACTCGTGACTCAAGTATTCTCCTCCACGATCTGATCGTAGAAACTTGATTTTCCTGTCACGTTGATTTTCAACCTCACTCTGAAATTCCTTGAACTTTTCAAAGGTTTCAGACTTGTGTTTCATTAAGTAGATATACCCATACCTACTTAAATCATCAGTGAGGGTGAGAACATAACGATAGCCACCGCGAGCCTCAACACTCATTGGACCGCACACATCAGTATGTATGATTTCCAATAAGTCGGTTGCTCGCTCCATTGTTCCTAAGAACGGAGTCTTGGTCATTTTACCCATAAGGCATGGTTCGCATGTGTCAAATGATTCATAATCAAGAGACTCTAAAAGTCCATCAGCATGGAGCTTCTTCATGTGTTTGACACCTATGTGACCAAGGCGGCAGTGCCACAGGTATGTGGGACTATCATTATCAACCTTACTTCTTTTGGTACTCACATTATGAACATGTGTAGCATCACGTTCGAGATTCATAAAGAACAAACCATTCATCATAGGAGCATGACCATAAAACATATCTCTCATAAAAATGGAACAACCATTATTCTCAGATTTAAAAGAGTAGCCATCTCGAATTAAACGAGATCCTGATACAATGTTCATGCTCAAAGCTGGCACTAAATAACAATTATTAAGGTTTAAAACTAATCCCGAAGGGAGATGCAGAGGTAGCGTGCCGACGGCGATCACATTGACCTTGGAACCATTCCCGACGCGCATCGTCACCTCGTCCTTTGCCAGTTTCCGCTTATTCCGCAGCCCCTGCTTTGAGTTACAAATGTGAGCAACTGCACCGGTATCAAATACCCAGGAGCTACTACGGGCACTAGTAAGGTACACATCAATTACATGTATATCACATATACCTTTTGTTTTGCCGGCCTTCTTATCCGCTAAGTACTTAGGGCAGTTCCGCTTCCAGTGACCGCTTCCCTTGCAATAAAACCACTCAGTCTCGGGCTTGGGTCCATTCTTTGGCTTCTTCCCGGCAGCTTGCTTGCCGGGCGCGGCAACCTCCTTGCCGTCCTTCTTGAAGTTCTTTTTACCCTTGCCTTTCTTGAACTTAGTGGTTTTATTGACCATCAACACTTGATGTTCCTTCCTGACTTCTACCTCTGCTGATTTCAGCATAGCAAATACTTCAGGAATGGTCTTTTCCATCCCTTGCATATTGAAGTTCATCACAAAGCTCTTGTAGCTTGGTGGAAGCGACTGGAGGATTCTGTCAATGACCGCATCATCCGGGAGATTAACTCCCAGCTGAGTCAAGCGGTTATGCAACCCAGACATAGTGAGTATGTGCTCACTGACATAACTGTTTTCCTCCATCTTACAGCTGAAGAATTTGTCGGAGACTTCATATCTCTCGACCCGGGCATGAGCTTGGAAAACCATTTTCAGCTCTTCGAACATCTCATATGCTCCATGTCTCTCAAAACGCTTTTGGAGCCCCGGCTCTAGGCTGTAAAGCATGCCGCACTGAACGAGGGAGTAGTCATCGAAACGTGCCTGCCAAGCGTTCATAACATCTTGTTCTGCAGGGAGAACGGGTGCGTCACCAAGCGGTGCTTGTAGGACATAATCTTTCTTGGAAGCTATGAGGATGATCCTCAGGTTCTGGACCCAGTCCGTATAGTTGCTGCCATCGTCTTTCAGCTTGGTTTTCTCTAGGAACGCGTTGAAGTTGAGGACTACGTTGGCCATTTAATCTACAAGACATATTGTAAAATATTTAGACTAAGTTCATGATAATTAAGTTCAACTAATCAAATTATTAATGAACTCCCACTTAGATTAGACATCCCTCTAGTCATCTAAGTATTACATGATCCAAGTTAAACTAGACCGTGTCCGATCATCACGTGAGACGGACTAGTCAACATCAGTGAACATCTTCATGTTGATCGTATCTTCTATACGACTCATGCTCGACCTTTCGGTCTTCCGTGTTCCGAGGCCATGTCTGTACATGCTAGGCTCGTCAAGTCAACCTAAGTGTTTGCATGTGTAAATCTGTCTTACACCCGTTGTATGTGAACGTCTGAATAAAACACCCGATCATCACGTGGTGTTCTGAAACAGCGAACTGTCGCAACGGTGCACAGTTAGGGGGAACACTTCTTGAAATTAGTATGAGGGATCACCTTATTTACTACCGTCATTCTAAGTAAACAAGATGCAAAACATGATAAACATCACATGCAATCAAATAATAAACGTGACATGATATGGCCAATATCACATAGCTCCTTTGATCTCCATCTTGGGGCTCCATGATCATCTTGTCACCGGCTTGACACCATGATCTCCATCATCATGATCTCCATCATCGTGTCTCCATGAAGTTGCTCGCCAACTATTACTTCTACTACTATGGCTAACGCGTTTAGCAATAAAGTAAAGTAATTTACATGGCGTTTCTTGATGACACGCAGGTCATATAAAAGAATAAAGACAACTCCTATGGCTCCTGCCGGTTGTCATACTCATCGACATGCAAGTCGTGATTCCTATTACAATAGCATGAACATCTCATACATCACATATAGATCATTCATCATTCATCACAACTTTGGCCATATCATATCACAAACCACTTGCTGCAAAAACAAGTTAGACGTCCTCTAATTGTTGTTGCAAGTTTTACGTGGCTGAATTAGGGTTCTAGCAAGAACGTTTTCTTACCTACGTTAAAGCCACAACGTGATTTGTCAACTTCTATTTACCCTTCATAAGGACCCTGTTCATCGATTCCGCTCCAACTAAAGTAGGAGAGACAGACACCCGCCAGCCACCTTATGCAACTAGTGCATGTTAGTCGGTGGAACCGGTCTCACGTAAGCGTACGTGTAAGGTTGGTCCGGGCCGCTTCATCCCACAATACCGCTGAAGCAAGAAAGGACTAGTAACGGAAAGAAAGTTGACAAATCTACGCCCACAACAAATTGTGTTCTACTCGCGCAAGAAGAACTACGCATAGACCTAGCTCATGATGCCACTGTTGGGGAACGTTGCAGAAAACAAAAATTTTCCTACTCGTTTCACCAAGATCATCTAGGAGTTCATCTAGCAACGAGTCATTGGATGCATCTACATACCTTTGTAGATCGCGAGCGGAAGCGTTCAAAAGAACGGTGATGATGTAGTCGTACTCGACGTGATCCAAATCACCGATGACCAGCGCCGAGCGGACGGCACCTCCGCGTTCAACACACGTACGGGACGGGAGACGTCTCCTCCTTCTTGATCCAGCAAGGGGGAAGGAGAGGTTGATGAAGATCCAGCAGCACGACGGTGTGGTGGTGGATGCAGGGCGTCACAGCAGCAGGGCTTCGCCGAGACTACGAGGGAGAGACGTAACGGGGGGAGGTGGAGGCGCCAGGGGCTGGTGTAAAATCCCTCCTCTCCCCCCCACTATATATAGGGGTGCCAAGGGGGGGGGGCGCCGGCCCTAGTAGATGGCATCTACTAGGGGGGGCGGCGGCCAAGGGGAGGTTTCCCTCCCCCCCAAGGCACCTAGGGGTGCCTTCCACCACATGGACTCTTCCATGGTGGAAACCCTAGGCGCATGGGCCTATAGGGGCTGGTGCCCTTGGCCCATCTAGGCCAAGGCGCACCCCCTACAGCCCATGTGCCCCCCGGGACAGGTGGCCCCACCCGGTGGACCCCCGGGACCCTTCCGGTGGTCCCGGTACAATACCGATAACCCCGAAACTTGTCCCGGTGCCCGAAATAGCACTTCCTATATATAATTCTTTACCTCTGGACCATTCTGGAACTCCTCGTGACGTCCGGGATCTCATCCGGGACTCCGAACAACATTCGGGTTTCTGCATATACATATCTTCATAACCCTAGCGTCACCGAACCTTAAGTGTGTAGACCCTACGGGTTCGGGAGACAAGCAGACATGACCGAGACGACTCTGCGGTCAATAACCAACAGCGGGATCTGGATACCCATGTTGGCTCCCACATGCTCCACGATGATCTCATCGGATGAACCACGATGTCGAGGATTTAATCAATCCCGTACGCTATTCCCTTTGTCTATCGATATGTTACTTGCCCGAGATTCGATCGTCGGTATCCCAATACCTCGTTCAATCTCATTACCGGCAAGTCACTTTACTCGTACCGCAATGCATGATCCCGTGACCAGACACTTGGTCACTCTGAGCTCATTATGATGATGCATTACCGAGTGGGCCCAGTGATACCTCTCCGTCATACAGAGTGACAAATCCCAGTCTTGATCCATGTCACCCAACAGACACTTTCGGAGATACCCGTAGTCTACCTTTATAGTCACCCAGTTACGTTGTGACGTTTGGCATACCCAAAGCACTCCTACGGTATCCGGGAGTTACACGATCTCATGGTCTAAGGAAAAGATACTTGACATTGGAAAACTCTAGCAAACGAACTATACGATCTTGTGCTATGTTTAGGATTGGGTCTTGTCCATCACATCATTCTCCCAATGATGTGATCTCGTTATCAATGACATCCGGTGTCCATAGTCAGGAAACCATGACTATCTATTGATCAACGAGCTAGTCAACTAGAGGCTCACTAGGGACATGTCAGTGTCTGTTATTCACACATGTATTACGATTTCCGGATAACACAATTATAGCATGAATAAAGACAATTATCATGAACAAGGAAATATAATAATAATGCTTTTATTATTGCCTCTAGGGCATATTTCCAACAAAAGCTGCTGCTTACAAAAGGATGAAAAACCTGGAAATTCCCCCTACTTTTAAAAGTAAGTCTTTCACCACTGAAACAACATCTATTTTAGAGGCCTATGCTTCTGCAGTTAATATTAAGATTGGTGATAATGACATGGAAAAAACAAGATTATTAGTGATATCATTAGAAGTGAGACTGAAAAATGCCTTATGTTTGCTTCTCAGAACCCTGAAATTTCTCTACATGACAATTTAGACTCTGAGATTAATGTTTATACTGGAGTTTGTACTCCAAAAAAGGCATTCCATGCACAAACACACCAGGGGGCACTGCTGGTGTTGTGGGTGTCTCAGGGGATGCTGTGAGAGGTGGACTTTTTAGTCTAATACATCCCTTTAAGATTCCATGATTGGGATCTTTTGGAACATTAGAGGTTTAGGCCAAAAGGGGGAATTACAGTGCCTGTCTGACCTAGTTCACAAGTATAAGCCTGATTTTTTAGGTTTTCAAGAAATTAAGAGGGAAAGCCTATCTGACTCATTCCTCAATACCTTAGCTGGCTCCACTTCTTATGAGTGGAATATGCTGCCTGCAGTAGGCTCTGCTGGAGGTATCCTTGTGGGTACTAACACCACTTGCTTTGAGGTCCTGGATGTTAGTATTAAGAAATTTTGTATTATTTTGTCCTTAAAAAATAAATCTGATGGATTTTGCTGGCATCTGATTGTGGTTTATGGGACAGCATATGCTGTAGGTAAACTGGATTTTATTGCTGAATTGTATGAATGCATGTATGGGTTATGCTATCCTGTTCTGTTTGGGGGGACTTTAACCTGATCAGGGAGGCTAAGGACAAAACCTCTAGCAATATTAATACTTCCTAGGCATTCTTGTTCAATGATTGGATAAATAAGTGGGGTCTAATGGAATATAAGCTGTCAAACAGGGTTTTTACCTGGAGTAACAATCAGGACAACCGCATTCTTGTAACTATTGACAGAGTTTTCTCTTCCACTAATTGGTATTGTCACTTCCCACTCACCACATTATGTGCCCTGCCTAGGGTGGGGAGTGATCATGCCCCTATTTTACTGGATTCTGGTGTAAGTATGTGTAACCCAGCCAAACCTTTCAAATTTCAGAAGTGGTGGCTTGAGCAACCAGGTTTTCAAGCCTTAGCAGAGAAAATTTGGGCCACACCTTCACCATTTACAACAGCTATTGGGACCTGGCAATTTAAAACAAAACTATTTAGGAAACTTGTTAAAGGTTGGAGTATTAACCTGGAAGCTGCTATGAAGAAGAAAAAAGAAGGATTTACTTCAGGAGTTTGATATCTTGAATGTCTTTTCTGAGCAAAATAGAACTGATGCTGGGGATATCCTCAGGATGAAACAAATTAGGGGAGAGATGGAGGAAATTTGGAAAAAAGAGGAAACTGCCATGTGGCAGAGATCTAGAGATAGGAAGATCAAAGAGGAAGATAGGAACACAACATATTTTCATGTTGTTGCCAACCAAAAGAGGAGGAAAAACCGGCTATCTATTTTGGAAGGTCCAAATGGACCTGTATACTCCACTAAACACATGCTGGAAGTTGCTACCAGCTTTTATAAAAACCTCTTTGGATATGAACTCAGACCCAGTGTTCATTTAGATGACCATTTTTGGTCTGAGGAAGAGCTTGTGACAGATACAGAAAACGCCATGCTTGAGAGGCCATTTTCAGAAGAGGAAATTAAGGAAGCTATTATGAGCTCCTATGCTAATGGGGCCCCTGGTCCTGATGGCCTCTCATTTCTGTTCTATCAACACTTTTGGGAGGTTATCAAAAAGGATTTTATGGCTCTGGTGAAGGATTTTGAAAATGGGGTTTTAGATATCCAAAGACTAAATTACTCTATTGTTACTCTTATTCCTAAAGAACCAGATGCCAAAGAGATGAGGAAATTCAGGCCCATTTGTTTAAGTAACTGTTCTGTGAAAATCTTTAGTAAAGCTATGACAAATAGGGTTGCCCCTATGGGCCATAGGCTTCTGTCACCTTGTCAGTCTGCTTTTGTGAGAGGAAGGTTTATCCTTGAGAGTGTGGTTACTGCCCATGAGGACATACATGAAGTTCACAAGTCAAGAGACCCTGGAATTGTGCTTAAGTTGGATTATGAAAAAGCCTACGATCGTGTGAACTGGGATTTCCTAGTAGAAATGTTAACCTCTAGGGGCTTTGGAGCTCAGTGGATTCGGTGGAAACTCTACATTTTGCAACAAAGCTCTTTAAGTGTCAAGATTAATGATGTCCTAGGCCCTTACTTTGTAGGGGGAAAAGGGCTCAAACAAGGAGACCCAAGCTCCCCGATGCTTTTCAACTTGGTAGCCGATGTGTTCTCTCGTATGCTGGTTAAGGCTGTCAACAATAACATAATTGCTGGGATTGTTCCTCATATCATCCCACAGGGGCTGATATGTTTACAGTATGCTGATGATACAATCCTTTTCCTTAATCCTAAACCTGAGTATGTTAGAAACTTAAAATGGCTACTAGCTTGTTTTGAAAACCTTTATGGGTTGAAAATTAATTATGACAAGTGTGAGGTGGTTCCAATTAATATGAATGAAGATGATGCTAAAATTTTATCACAAATTTTCCACTGTAAGTTGGGGGATTTCCCCCTTAAATATCTTGGGGTTCCTTTACACTACCTCAAGCTGAGGACGGAGGACATTCAATACATCATAGACAAGATTATTAAAAGAATTTGTGGTTGGAAAGGGAGGCTACTTAGCTATGAAGCAAAGTTGGTTCTCCTCAAAGCCTGTATTGCTATTATACCTATGTATTTGATGTCTATTATTAAATTTCCTAAATGGGCAATTAATGTTATCACTTCACAGATGGCTCATTTCTTCTGGGGGAACCTAGGGGATGACCATAAATACCATCTTGCTAACTGGGGCCTAATTTCACAGAAAAAAGATTTTGGTGGTTTGGGGGTGCCCAATTTAAGAGAATTTAACATGGCTTTGCTGGCTTCTTGGGCTAAAAGATATTTCATGGATAGTGATAAAAATTGGGTTAGATTGGTAGATCATAAGTATCGAACCAACAAACCTAATTTTTTGTGGTCCAAACAGAGAGTGGGGTCACCTTTTTGAAGGGTGTTACTTGGGATTTTGAAGGGATAAGACCTTTTTTTAAATGGAACTTAGGCAATGGTGACAAAATTAGCTTCTGGGATGGCACTTGGGTGGGGGATTCTTCCTTGAAAACACAATTTTGGGAGGTTTATGAAATCTGCCAACAGCAACAGTGTTCAGTTTCGGTGGTATGGGATGGCCTCAACCTAAAACTTACTTTCAGTAGATGTGTGGGGACTGATTTCATGGAGAGATGACGTGACCTGATCCGAGTCATCTCTACCAAAACCCTGTCTAACGAGGAGGACCAACCTGTTTGGTTATTAGAAACATCAGGGACTTACTCGGTTAAATCCTTTTATTCCATGATTAACTGGGGTGGGGTTTCTACTCCTGTCTGGAAAAACTTTTGCAAGATTGTTGTACCTCACAGGTATCTAGTCTTTTTGTGGCTAGCTTTTAATAATAAAATTCTCACTAGGGATAATTTGAACAAAATAAGGGTGGTGGATAATTTAAAATGCTTATTCTGTGATGAGGAGGAATCAATTTGCCACCTGTTCTTTGAATGTGTAGTTGCCAGACAGGTTTGGAGTGATGTGGCTGACTCTTTTGAGTTCAGTATCCCTAATAACATGGCTGAATTGTCCTCTTTTTGGAATGTGAATAATAAGAAATATGTTGTCAATATTGCATGTGTTGCTACTATTTGGAGCATTTGGACTATGCGTAACGATATGTGTTCTCAGGGTATACCATGGACAAGCACCCGTGCAATATTGGCAAGGATCAGCACATTGCTGCATCAATGGAAGATTCTCTGTGGAGGCGATCAATCGGTCCTGCTGAGAAGATGCCTCCAACTTCTGGATCGGCGAAGAGGAGAGCTGCTTAGGATTGCCTAGGTGTGGGCCTGAGAGCGTGCGCGAAGAAGAACGGAGGTGGGACGCTGAAGGCTCACTCAGAGTGATGATGGAGAAAAGCAGAGATCTCCCCCTTCGTCCTACTCCTGCCGCGACTCAGATGGTGACTTATGTCTAGCCTTGCATGGCTTCAAAAAAAAGACGTTAGGTTTCCTTTTGGTAACTTTGATTCAGTCTGGTCTGCATCTAAAACTTCTAGGGATGTAGATCTTTCTGTTTTCTGGTCTGTTACTTCTGGCAGACCCGGTTGCTTGTAACAGTCTTGATGACTTGCATTGCTCCGTTTATATAAAAATGGGGCGGAGGAAACCCCTTTTGATAAAAAAAATGCCGTTGCAAAGGACAGTGTTCTTCTGGGGCTGTGTGCTTGGTACAAAATGGATAGTCAGGCGTACAGATCCTGGCATGCCTACTCCGAGCCCAAGTCCAATACGGTCTCGATCGACCATGATAACGATTGGGATACAACGGTACAATGTTATTAGGCTGCCCGTAATAGGAGTATCATAGATAGTATCATGCATGCCAACTAAGCAATTTTGATGAAGTGACATAGAATTAAATGAAGAAAGAGAGGCTTGAGTATCATATCATGATACCGTATCATATTAAATGGTGTGCTACTATGTGTCATGCATGGCAATAAATGTAATCCTCTATGATACCAACATATGATATTATGCATTAGTTGGCATGATACTAATATATGATACTAGTATATGATACTCCCCATTACAATCAGCCTTATGTAAATACACCCAGCCAGGAGCTAGCTTGGTTGGTCGACTCCATAATCTGTTTCCTCAGTTCTGTCGCCGGCTCCCGCCCCAATGGACGCCGTCGCCGACGGAAACGGCCTGTGCCTCCCCTATGATGTACTCCGTGATGTCCTCCGCCGCCTCCCGCCCCGCGCCGTCGCCCAGTTCCGGACCGTCTGCCGCGCTTGGTGGACAATCATTGACGGCCATGGCCTGCTACCACGCTTCTTCACATCACGGGTCTTCCCATGCATTTTCACCAATCATATTAGATTTTTTGGGAAAAGGGAGACATCCCCGGCCTCTGCATCGGATAGATGCATATGGCTACCTTTATTAAACAAGCAAATAGGTTCAACACAAGTCTAAAAGTCTCAAACAAAGCTGCTCACATGGAGCTAAGGAAGAAAAACAAATGACACAGCCGGCCGGCAAGAGAAAGACAGTAAAACTAATTGCCTATCCTATTACATGACCGCCATCCAAACCGGCTGAAAATATCCCGTGCAACCATCTCCCATCGGACAGATCCAATAACCGAACCCTCCCTGGCCTCCGTCGGAGTGAGTAATGACCACATACGGATCAAAGCAGTGGCTCGGAATATAACCTGCAAAAAATGAGTATTTGATTTTCTGTTAAAGACTAAATCATTTCTGCAATTCCAGATAACCCATAATAACGCACATACTCCTACACGAATGTGTCTTGCTGTTTGGGGCTCAATACCATCCAACCATGTTCCAAATAACGTGTTAATATTATGTGGAGGAGTAATATTAAAGGCTGTGGTCACTGATTTCCATAGAATTTTTGCCATAGGATAATCGAGAAAGAGGTGCTTTATAGTTTCATCTGTATCACAAAAGCTACACCGACCGGATCCAGTCCAATTGCGTTTAATCAAGTTATCCTTTGTTAAAATGACTGGTTTATGCACAAACCACATGAACACTTTAACTCTCAAGGGAACTTTGACATGCCAAACATGTTTCGACGTAGGAATATAACTAGAATTAATAACATCCAAGTACATGGATTTAATCGTAAATTCTCCATTCCTCGTAAGCTTCCAACACAACCGATCTAGACGTTGAGAAAGTTGAACCTCCATCAGTCTTCTCACAAGATGGAGCCAAGCTTCCCAACGGTTACCGGCTAAAGCTCTCCTGAAGCTAATATGTAAAGGCGTGGACTGACATACCATCTCAATGATCGCATCTCTTTGTTGAACAATACTATAGAGAGAAGGATACTGAACCACCAATGACGTATCCCCTAGCCAAGTATCCTCCCAGAATCTTGTAGAAGTACCGTTACCGATAACCACCTTGGTCTGGTTAAAGAAGAGCGATTTAACTCGCATCAGGCCTTTCCAGAAAGGCGAATCCATCGGCCTCACCGTCACCTGGGATAAGGTCTTGGAATGAAGGTACTTATTACGCAGAATCTAGGCCCAAGTGGCCTCGGTCTCTCGAGAAAGCTTATATAGCCATTTACTGAGGACACATTTGTTCTTTACCTCAAGATTTTCGATACCAAGACCCCCTTGATCCTTTGGTCGACAAATAATGTCCCATCTAGCTATTCTATACTTTCTCTTCAACTCATCACTTTGCCAGAAAAAATGAGATCGATAGAAATCGAGTCTTTTCCAAACTCCCACTGGCACTTTGAAAAAAGACAAAAGGAACATGGGCATACTGGTGAGCACCGAATTAATAAGAACTAACTGGCCTCCATATGACATCCGTTTGCCCTTCCAGCATCCCAATTTCTTCTCAAAGCGATCCTCAATGCACTTCCATTCGCTATTTGTTAGCTTACGGTGATGAATGGGTATACCTAAATACATAAAAGGTAAAGCCCCTAATTCGCACACGAACAATTTCTTATATGCCTCTTGTTCCTCCTTGGCTCTACCAAAGCAGAACAATTCACTCTTGTGAAAATTAATTTTCAGACCAGACAATTGTTCGAACAAGCATAACACCAGCTTCATGTTTCACGCCTTCACCAAGTCATGCTCCATAAAGATGATAGTATCATCAGTGTACTGTAGGACAGATACACCTCCGTCAACTAGATGAGGTACCAAGCTACCTACCTGTCCAACATCCTTAGCCCTCCCTATTAGAATTGTCAACATGTCAACTACAATGTTGAACATAATAGGTGACATTGGATCTCCTTGTCTCAGGCCTTATGTGTTTGGAAATAACGACATATGTCATCATTCACTTTGATTCCAACACTGCCTTGTTGCGTGAAAGATTCTATCTGTCTTCGCCAAGCTAGATCAAAACCTTTCATCCTCAACGCCTGTTGAAGGAATGGTCATTTGACTTTGTCTTACGCTTTTTCGAAATCCACTTTGAAAGCCACCCCATCTAGTTTTTTTGTATGGATTTCATGGAGCGTTTCATGCAGGACCACCACCCCTTCAAGGACGTTCCTATCCGGCATGAAAGCAGTTTGGGATGGTTGCACCATAGAATGCGCAATCTGCGTGAGTCTATTAGTCTCAACCTTGGTGAAGATTTTGAAACTTACATTCAAAAGACAGATGGGCCTAAACTGCTCAATTTGGACCGCCTCTGTTTTCTTAGGCAACAAAGTAATAGTTCCAAAATTCAGATGAAACAATTGAAGCTGTCCAGCGAATAAGTCGTGGAACATCGGAAGCAAGTCCCCTTTAATAATATGCCAGCATATCTTATAAAACTCTGCCGGAAATCCATCCGGCCCTGGAGCAGAGTTACTCTTCATTTGAGCAATAGCTTCAAACACCTCTTTCTCTGAGAATGGGGCAGTTAAGATATCATTCTCATCTGAAGCCAACTGGGGGATATCCTCATTCCGCGACTCATCTAGAGATACGAAATTATCCTGCGGAGGCCCAAATAATTTCTTATAATAGTCAGTGATGTATAGTCTTAAATTATCCTGCCCTACAATCGTCCCTTCATCTTGCTCAAGCTGAAAGATCCTTTTCTTTGTGTGCTTGCCATTAGCGATCATATGAAAAACTGAGTGTTGGCATCCCCTGGGCCACTTTGCGTACCTTCGCCCGCAATGCCCACTTCAGTTCTTCTTCTCGCAGAAGCTCTTTCAACCTCATCTCCGCATCTAGCTTAACATGAAATTCTGTTGGATCTAGGATTGTGCACTCGGCTTTTACATCTAAGGCCTGAATAAGGGAAAGGAGCCTTTCCTTTTCGACCTTATACACCCCACTAAGATGCTTAGCCCACCCTCGTAAGAAACTTCACAGGTGACGAATCTTATTCTGCCACCTCTCTATTGGAGTTCTGCCTCCTGAATTTTTAGCCCATTCCCTGGCTATAAGATCCAAAAAACCTTCTCTCTCATACCATGCTAGTTCAAAAGAAAAGACATTCGTGTTCCCCACGTTTGTTGCCTCACCAGAGTCAACCAGCAACGGGGCGTGGTCCGAAATTCCGCACGATAACGGCTGTACGGTGACTATAGGAAACTTTTGTTCCCAGTCAATGCTCGTGAGGACACAGTCAAGCTTCTCAAAAGTAGGAGTAGGCAAAGAATTAGCCCATGTGAATTTTCTGCCCGAAAGCTCTATCTTTCTCAGATCCAAGCTTTCAATAATTGTGTTAAACATAAATGACCATCTGGCATCAAAATTGTCATTGTTCTTTTTGTCCCTCCTTCTAATGATATTGAAGTCGCCCCCTACTAAGATTGGAAGCTGCTCAGATTCGCAAATACGGACTAGATCCGCCAGAAAGTCTGGTATTAATTCTGGCTGTGCGGCACCATATACCGCCACCAAGGCCCAATTAAATCCGCCGATCTTAGACCTAACCCTAAATTTGACAGCGAAATCTCCCATGACCACACTCCGGACTTCCAGCGTCTCACATCTAACCCCAAGTAAGATGCCGCCTGATCTTCCTCTCGGAGGTAGACAATGCCAATCAAAATTGGCCCCTCCCGACAACGTATTAAGGAATTGAGGCGCAAAATTGCCTCTTTCGGTTTCCGAAAGAGCAATAAAGTCCAGCCTCTATTCGATCGAAGCCTCTGCTAGAAAACGTCTTTTAGCCAAGTCCGTCAGATCTCTGCTATTCCAAAAAATTCCTCTCATAACTCATCATGATTTTTTTTGGTCATCTGGTTCCTAGCACTTCTACGCACTGCTGAAGTCAGGTAGATCTTGCGTTGCCACTTGCGCTTAGGTTTGGGTATATCCACCACTCGGTCCTCACAACCAGTGTCAGGGAGTCCCTCGGAAAGGTCCTCTATAGGTTCGTCATCCCCAATCGTTAAAGAACCATCCTCCTCCCCTGTCTTAGGGGGAGCGGGTAATATCTGGACAAAGCGAATCTAACACCCTAACTCCCAACTGTGCAATCTAAGAATCGTTCATAGGTTTAACCGCTGCTAGATTACGAATCATGTCTAAAGCACGATCCGCTTCAAGATACAAGATATCATTGACTGAATGCGAGATTTCATTATCATTACTACCAAGTGAAACACCTAAATGGTTTGCATTATGAATAATCTCAACATCAGAAAAATACAGAATAGAGTTGGAGGTGTTGACCGACATACCAGTAGTGACCTCCAGATCACGAAGCTTGGCCGCCCACTTGGTGCACCTCAGCTGCATGTCATCAACCTCCGGCTGGTCCTGGAGGCGACAGCTCATCCGCCGCCCCTGAGACACAGGATCCAGGATCCCTTCAAAAGCGATGACCTCCTCCCTAGAAGCATGGATAGGGGTCGGACCTCCCGCCTCACCCCCACCACTCGGAAGACGAGGAGCCTCCTGCCCCGACCTCGGCGCCGATACCGACATGCGCACAGGGGAAGGGATATGAGGGGCCACTTGCCCCCCTCCTCACCGAGCCGAGCTGCCAGGCCTGCGGGTGAAGCGCCCAAGCAAGATGGCGCCGGCGATCGCGACCCATGAGGCGGATCAAGGGATAGCCTGCCCTCAGCGCCATCTGACGCTGTAGAAGAAGACTGCGTAGCCACCACAGGAGAGGAAAGACCCAAGGCCTCCTGCCCTGGTCTCCCTCTCACCGCCGACACGACGGCAGTGGGCAGTGGAGATCCCTCCCCTATGGTCCTCGACCGAGGAGAAGCAACAGGAGAAGAAGGGGAAGAGGGGGCCTCCTGCCCACTATCCCCGCCTCTCTCGGCAATGTCTTCAAACCCTACAAAGTCTAAGGGTGGTAGCGTGCCCTATAGCACATCCTCAGACTCCACCTGACCGCTCCAGAGTCTCGGAGGAGCGGATGCAGGCTCAAACGATCCGAATCTCAAAGTGCTCATAGGCGTCGAAACCGAAGGGGCCGCCCCAGACCCAGGCGCCTGCGAGGTGGAACTCGGCCCGTTGGCCAACTGATGCTCAACCTCATCCCCTCGCGATTCCGTGTTACCCGAACCATCATCCTTATCCTGCATATCCACATCCGCCCCTGCCATAGCCTCCACAAAAAGATCTGAGTCCTCAAACTCTATCTCAAGGTTGAAAACCTCGCCCTTATAAGTCCACTTGACCACGTTAGGTACAAGCTCAATATCAAGGATACTCACCAGTAAGCGTGCCACTCCATTAGCTCTGGTGAAAGCCATATCCACCTTCTCAGTTTTCCCAACCAGCATTCCCAAGCTAGCAGCAACTCGGGCATCATGAAGCGGCTTGCAAGGCGCCCTAGAGAAACGCAACCAAACCTGAGTGAGGGGCTTGCCCTGCGGCTCAACTCGTTTCCACTCATGGAACTCGAGGATACACTCAGTACCAGGGACTCTGCATAACCCAAAACTGAGCATGCGCTCCAAGTCCTCCAAGGTCAGAAAGTCAACCTTATAAGAATTATCCTCCAGGCGACTAAGTTCCCACACAAAGTTATCTGGTATTAACTCAGAAAAACTGTGAATAACCTGTGCCTTGATACGTCTCCAACGTATCTATAATTTTTGATTGCTCCATGCTATATTATCTACTGTTTTGGACTATATTGGGCTTTATTTTCCACTTTTATATTATTTTTGGGACTAACCTATTAACCGGAGGCCCAGCCCAGAATTGCTGTTTTTTTGCCTATTTCAGTGTTTAGAAGAAACGGAATATCAAACAGAGTCCAAACGGAATAAAATCTTCGGGAACGCGATTTTCTCACCGAACGTGATCCAGGAGACTTGGACCCTGCTCCAAGGAACAAAAGAGGCGGTCACGAGGGTGGGGGGCGCCCCTCCCTAGGGCACGCCCCCTACCTCGTGGGCCCCTCGTTGATCACTACAAGAAATATGTCAACTTATGACCACCACTATTGGTCACTGAAAGGTCACAAATTTCCATTTATGACCTTTTTGTGACCAAAAACATAAGGTCAAAAGCTGGGCGTCGTAAACTGACTATAGCGACCTTTCTTCTGGAATGGTCGCAAACGTTTATGACCAAAATACGTCTACTGTGGCGTTTTGGTCACTAGCAACCTCCCCAGGCCACGTAGGCATCCAGCGTGGCAAGCTGATGTGGCACAAGATTCAGCCCGGTCCAATTCAGTTTTCTACATGGGCCTAGCCCAACAATTCGGCCTTTTTACTGTATTTTTTCCTGTGCTTTTATTAGCTACATGGGTCTGGCCCAACAATTCAGCCTTATTAATTTCTTTGCATGGCCCTTTTAATAGCATATTTTCTTTTTGATCATGTATTTTTCTGGGCCATTTCTTTGTTGGGCCTCTCATGTTTTTTATATGTATCATGGGTCCACTAGTCAAATGGATCCCAGTTATCATGTTCTCATAAGTGGGTCCAAGTTGTCAGGTTCTAGCAAGTGGGTCCGACTTGTCAGGGCCATATTCCTCATTTCATTTTGACAGTAAATAAATAACCAATATTTAAATTGGCACCGACAAAATACACATATAATACTTCAAATAACAACAACCAGATTCAGTATAGAGCCAGATTCTGTATGGAGCTCCTGCTCTACAAATAACACACAATACAATGGTGCTCCTGCTCTACAAATAACTCTACAAGTGGAGTAACTAATTTACAAGCTCTACAAGCACTATATTCTTCAGGATGGAGCTCCTTCGATAGCATTACAAACAGGCAAATGCACCTGCTCCTGCCATAGTCAGGACTGAGCTAATACGGTCGCCCTGTTACATGAATCAGGAGAGAAGAATCAGAAAACTGGAGCCAATATATTATGAAGAGACCATTCAATAAAAAGGACAAGTTCTTCAGAATGATAACACAAATTCAGCTAGCACAATGCTTTTAGAAGTTACAAAAAATAACGATTACTACATGGCAGATGATCATGAAGAGTATAAACACATCTTAAATCTTACTTGTAAAAACAGAATACATTAGTGCAGGGGAGTTCAGGCAGAAAACATACTACCATAGTGTGCCCCTGGTTAGCCCGAATCAGCAGCTCGCCATACTCCTCCAACAGACTGAACCTCTACTTGCTGTCTCGCCTGACCGCCTACACGCGAGAAGGCAAAAAAACATTTACTTAAAGCATCTTACAATTCACAACAAGTTCAAGACTGACCCAATTAATTTTACAGCATATAGAGATTTCACAATCAATGGTCATGGTGCTAGGCTGCTAGCTATCAAGATGAAAACAACATGTAGCAGATACATTGTACAAACAGGAATTCGGCTGAAATCCTAGGTCACAAACCCGCAACATCGCATTAACACTGCGTGTGCAATGATTTGGCTAACAAGTGCAAACAACACGAAACACATACTGTAGCACAACTAAGAACAACACAGGCCATAGAAATAATATAACCAGTCAAGGGCAGCTCTAAGCAAGCATAGTTGCACATGCAAATTCAACTGTCTAGTTAAATGCTCTACAGGTCTTCTAAATTGCTCGATAGATAAAAACAGCGCAAAATACTTCATGAAAGCACGAAATCATTACATTGTACTGGTACTGAAACAGAAACAGGAACAAATCGAGCATCGGCTCCAACGCAGATCGGGAATACAGCAATACAGTATCAAAAATAAATTACTAGAATACATAGAAATTCCATGCAAATGAGTAATTCCATAATATAGTTTCTTTTTTTGAAGAGTTGCATATCACAATAAAAACAGATACAATGTTTAATTGCCCGAGGCCAGAACAGTATAGTAAAGAACACAGAACATTCAAGGCATGCATACATTATTAATTAAAAGAGAGGATCTATCAATAAGGATGAGTTAACCCATGCATTCCTTACATATGAGAGCATTAGAATACAGTTAACAAATGCACTTTCACTGTCAAATCTGAAGTAATACAACCAATCATAGTTAAAATGGCTGGGATGTAACTCATATCTATACGCAGGTCACATACTAGCATAGATCTTAAACGAGCTGAGTTAAGGAAAAATTAATGACTGAAACAATTCTAACAGCAAGCTGGTTAAGCGGTGCAGCCTTCCAGGTACCATTGCATACCCAACTTATAATATTGCCATCAAACTTCCACATAAATGACAAGTCAAACATGCTGATGGACAACAGAATTTAGCTCATACAATGCAAAACTATTGTACACAAAACCACAGTTTGGATCTATCTAGCAAACCGTTTTAAGAACAAATCACATCAAGACATGGACAGTAAAGGCAATCATTTTAGAAGGCTTGGAC
The DNA here is from genome assembly GCF_018294505.1 of Triticum aestivum. Taxonomy (NCBI): domain Eukaryota; kingdom Viridiplantae; phylum Streptophyta; class Magnoliopsida; order Poales; family Poaceae; genus Triticum; species Triticum aestivum. The sequence continues at coordinate 704,640,024 of NC_057806.1, forward strand.
TGCATATACAAGTTGATAATGGAACTAACAGAGTTTAGCTTATGTAGTTCAAGAATTATACTCCCTCCGTCCGAAAATAAGTGACTCAACTTTGTACTAACTTTGTACTAAAGCTAGTACAAAGTTGAGTCACTTATTTTGGGACGGCACTTGACATTGGAACGCTAGCACGTGGAAATTAGAGGAACTGAAACTGCATCCACCGGGCAGAACCAGCTGTGCATGGCTGTTGCAGCAGAAAAAGACTGCCTCAGTCAACCTATTATTTTGCTTGGGATGAGGATGATCTACAAAAATGAGTAAGATATTATTGGCATCAGCTGAACTAGCAGTAGTGCATCTAACTGAGATACGGATAAAGACAGGTAAAAGCTGAGACAAAGTAGCTACTGGCCTGCTACATCAAGGAATCCCTCTCTGTCTCTCTGCTTGCATGTTTGCAAGCACACGAGGGAAAACTAACAAGCTACCAGTACAAACCTAATAAATAACAAACAGAGGAGGCTCCACGTCCAAGGCCACCAGATGATTAGCATCTCCACCAGACGATCTACAATCACAAGTCCAAGGCCACCAGATGATTAGCAGTGGCTCGACTAATCAACTATTCACTACTGGAGTAATGATTACCAAGTTATCCGTCACATCTTGCTGTTGGCAACATCACACAAGAACCAGAGTGTCGTCGTCCACCTCGCCCTTGAGGTCAAGCAGCTCGAAGATGAGGCTCCACGTCGCGTGCACAGCTACAAATTAACGCATGCATATGGATCAGTACAGGAACGCCCCAACCAAAAGCGGAATGGGAGGATCAGAGAAAGCAAGAGAAGGTGGAGGATGTGTGCAGGGAGGGGGGAATGTTAGTACCTGGAACCGGACGAAGAAGGTGGAAGACGGCTGCGTGAGAATCCTCTCGGTGCCGCCGCACCCTCCTAGTGAGTGCAGATCCGGGGCCTCACTTGGTCACGACCAGATGTGACCCTTGTTGAGGACGTGGCCGATACCCGCGAGGACGAGCAAGATGCAGCTCGTCGTGGATCTGGGAGGGCCACTGCGTCACCTGCTCGATCCGGGAGCGTTGGTGGTGCATGCACCTGCGTGAGGAGGGAAGACACAGCACGTAAGGTAGAGTAAGGGAAGCCGAGGGGAGAACAGCAAATCGACATATTGCCTTACCTATACGAGCAGCAGAAGCACGCGCGGATGGCGTCGTCGATCGAGCGGAAGCAGACGTGGGGATGCAGCCAACTCGCCATGGAGATGGAGCACCAGGTCCAACCCATGGGCGGATCTGGAAGCCGATGCCATGGAGGAGATGAGCTCCAGGTCCAGCCCCTGGGCGGATCTAGGAATGGTCGGGGAGAGGTCGACGGCGGGGTGGTGCGGCCGCCGTGGGCGAGGATGACGGCGGGGTGGTGGCGGCCGCCGTGGGCGAGATCGACGGCGGGTTGGGGGCGGCGGTTGTGGACAAGCACGGTGGATCCGGGCGGGGCTGGGGACGGGACCGGGGGAGGATGGTATCTACACGAGGCCATCGCCGGGGTTTGTGGCATGGTGGAGGCGGCCATGAGGAGGGAAGGAGGAGAAGGCGAGGGAGAGAGGGCGCCGCCGCCGGCGATGGGAAGCTAGGGTTAGAGAGGGGTGGCGGCGTCGATCTGGATCGGATCAAGATCTGAGGGAGGGAGAGGGCGGCGGCTGTGGGAGCGGGTTGTGTTAGGTCTAGTTAGGTGAGACGGTGGGGAGTCAAGTCTGCTGTTAGACCAGGGACGATCGGACGGTTCAGATCGCCTACGGTAGGGTAATCCGGGAGAGACGTCCTGATTGGTTGAAGACTATGGCTGTAATTTAAATATAGTCTTTAAGTGCTAAAAACAAAGGGGTTTATGAAGCAACTACCAATAATATTTTGCAAAATGGAACCACTAAAATTTTCACTCAAGTTACACCACATTTTATGGATGATGATAACCAACTTGTATGCATTTCCAATCATTCTAGCCTTTTTTGGCCATTTAAGTTTTGTAAGATTCCATCCGCAGCTACGAACGGTTACGCCCATGGTTTTAATCGTGTTTTGAAATTGGCATAAAGAATTAAAGAAATCAAAAATGGAAAGCCTTTGCATTGTGTGATCTAGTGTCTAGGAAAAAACAAACTTCTAACACGATAATTACTTTTAAAAAGTCTACTTAAATAGTCAATCTTATGGTCACATTCTTGGCATAGTCTACTCAAATGACCTCATATCATGCACAAGGGTGCATCCTGGAATGGCAAACAATTTTGCCTAAGGAATCTTTTATTTTCTTTGGACGAAAAATCAGTTTTCCATTTTTTCGATTGCCCAAAATGAGTTTTTTCGTGAAGGGCCTACCATATATTTGTTGCAAAATTGTACCTAATCAATTTTATAAAATACTAGGCCATATATAATGCACAATTGACCAAATGGTCGGGTGTAAAAAGTTTTGATCCACCTCTAGTGAAAAAGACAAATTCCCGCTGATTCAGTAGGAAGCGGGTCAAATTTGAACTGTAGCTACCTCGTAGTTTGCTATTTATTTTTTCCAAAAATCATTTCTAGGGACATAAGTATCTATTTAATCAGAGAAATACCAAAAAAATTCCAAGATTCAACCACTACCTAGGAACGGTCAAGCCCGCTGTTTTGACCGCATTTTGAAATGGGCATAAAAAATTCAAAAAAATTTAAAAAATTGGGAAAACTTCGCATTGTGTCATTATATGTGACCAAGTTTTCAGGAAAAATAATAAACTTGTAATACGATGTTGCCTAAGGAAGTTTTCATTTATTTTGGACGAAAAAATCATTTTCCATTTTCAGAGTGCCCAAAATGAGTTTTTTTGTGAAGGACCTACCAAATAATTGTTGCAACTTTGGACCAAATGAATTTTATAAAATACTAGGCCATATTTAATGCACAATTTACCAAATAGTTGGGTGTCACAAGCTTTGATCCACCTCTGGTGAAAAAGACAAATTTCTGCCGATACAGCTGGAAGCGGGTCAAATTTGAACTGCAGCTGCCTCATAGTTTGCTATTTATTTTTTTCCAAAAATCATTTCTAGGTACATAAGTATCTATTTAATCAGAGAAACACCAAAAAATTTCCAAGATTCAACCACTAGCTAGGAACGGTCATTCCCGCCGTTTTGACCGCATTTTGAAACGGGCATAAAAAATTCAAAAAAAATCAAAAAATTGGGAAACCTTCGCATTGTGTCATCATATGTGGCCAAGTTCCTATGAAAAATAACAAACTTGTAATACGGCAATTATTTTAAAAAAGTGTTCTCAGAAAAGAGCTATCACGTGTGGAGATCAATGGCTTTCAAGCCAAATGATCAATCTTATGGCCACATTCATGGCATAGTTTGTTCAAATGATCTCATATTGTGCACAAGGGTGCATATTGGAATGGCAAACAATGTTGCCTAAGGAAGTTTTCATTTTCTTTGGACAAAAAAACCATTTTCCATTTTTTGAGTGCCCGAAAGGAGGTTTTTTTGTGAAGAACCTCCAAAATAATTGTTGCAAAATTGGACCAAATCATTTTTCTAAAATACTAGGCCATATTTAATGTACAATTGACAAAATGGTTGGGTGTAAAAAGTTTTGATCCACCTCTCATGAAAAAGACAAATTTCCGCCGATTCAGGTGGAAGCAGGTCAAATTTGAACTGCAGCTTCCTCATAGTTTGCTATTTAATTTTTCCAAAAATCATTTCTAGGTACATAAGTATCTATTTAATCAGAGAAACACCAAAAAATTTCCAAGATTCAACCACTAGCTAGGAACGGTCATTCCCGCCGTTTTGACCGCATTTTGAAACGGGCATAAAAAATTCAAAAAAAATCAAAAAATTGGGAAACCTTCGCATTGTGTCATCATATGTGGCCAAGTTCCTAGGAAAAATAACAAACTTGTAATACGGAAATTATTTTAAAAAAGTGTTCTTAGAAACGAGCTATCACGTGTGGAGATCAATGGCTTTCAAGCCAAATGATCAATCTTATGGCCACATTCATGGCATAGTTTGTTCAAATGATCTCATATTGTGCACAATAGTGAATATTGGAATGGCAAACAATGTTGTCTAAGGAAGTTTTCATTTTCGTTGGAAGAAAAAACCATTTTCCATTTTTCGAGTGCCCGAAAGGAGGTTTTTCTGTGAAGGAACTACCAAATAATTGTTGCAAAATTGGACCAAATCATTTTTATAAAATACTAGGCCATATTTAATGCACAATTGACAAAATGGTTGGGTGTAAATTTTTTTGATCCACCTCTCGTGAAAAAGACAAATTTCCGCCGATTCAGCTGGAAGCGGGTCAAATTTGAACTGCAGGTGCCTCATAGTTTGCTATTTATTTTTTCCAAAAATCATTTCTAGTTACATAAGGACCTATTTAATCATAAATACATGGTTTGGTGGCGATACGTCGAGGTTTGGGCGGTGGCTGAGGGCCCCAACTCTAAAGCGCGTAAACTCGCATGCCCGTCGCGTGGTCACCGTGTGACCGTAATGTTGCCATGTGTTCTGGGTGGCCTAGGCATGTCTAGTGGGTTGGGCACTCCCCAGGTTGGTGCTAGGAATAAATTTACAATATAAGATTCTCACGAGGAGACCGATCGATGCTCAAACATGAATTAGCAGCCAAGTGTTTGATTAGCGGTACGGGAAATGCACATGGCCAATGGGCGTGAGTTTTGGCTGAGGATGATCATCTACTAAGGAGAATGTCTTCACAAATTTTGATCTCAAAAGGAGGATCCTAGGTGGTACTTGCTTTGCAAAGTACCACGCTGGACAAAAATATGAATGTTGAAGTTGGGCTCAAAGTAATGAATGGAGTGAGCTGAAATTTTGTGGAGGATGGTTATTTGGTCATAGGAAAGCATTGTAGAAAATTGATACCATTTGGACATGCCAAAGTAGTACTTCCTTCACAATGCTCTTCTATGGACAGAAACTTGGGAAAACTAGTGAGAGAGATTGGATGAATGAAATGAGCTCAAAATTGGTGCAGGTAAGTTACTTAGGCATGGTCATGCGCTGGTAAATTTTCAGATCATTTGGGTAAGCCTAGCTAGTACTTACTTCACAAAGCTTCTCTCGAGGTAGAAACTTTGGAAATTTCCCGAGAAAGATTTACTAGGAAAATTGAGCTGAATATTATCATGTGGCAATGATTTGGGTATGGAAGAGTGTCCGAAAAGTTTGAGGGTAATAGGAGGGGTCTATATAACACTTGCTTTGCAACGTGCCAATTTGGCCATAAAATATAAATTGAACTTGGGCTCACATAGATGATTTTACTCAGCTGCAATTTGGAGGAGGGTGATAATTTGGGCATATGAAGGAACTCTATAAATTTCATGTCATTTACAGATATAAAAAAGGTACTTCCTTCACAATGCTTCTAGGTGGACAAAAACTTTGGAAATTTGCCGAAGAAGATTTGCTAGGCAAATGGAGCTGAATTTTGTCATGCGGTAATGATTTGGATAGGAAAGAGTGCCCAAAAATTCCGAGGGCAATCAAGAATATATAAATAGCACTTTCTTCATAAAGTGTTGTTGTGAACAGAATAGGAAAATGAATATTGTTGAATTAGTTTTGAACTAGGCAAGGAAGGATTTTTACATATTTGATGAAGATATGCCCCAAAGAATTTATGAGATTTTTTGGGGAATTTAGGGAATGATAGTAATATAGGTTGCTTCACAACCTAGGGCAAAAACTGCCACATGGACATGACACATAGGCAAAACTGATGAGATGGCGCCTAGTCATCACAACCCACCACAATCTACAAGGCTATGACCATCTATATTGGTCATTAACAACTAGAAATAAGGCAGCGGACTAGCACTGTTTGCTTTGTGACCATTTCGTGTAAGGAAATTACGACCTTTCTGACCAAAATGGTCACAATGGTTTAGGGTTTGAAGCCCCCTGAACAGCTTTTGACCAATTGGTCTAAAATGGTCATAAATTTATGACCAATTCTTCGAGGGTCACTGACAGAAGGTCATAAGTTGACATATTTCTTGTAGTGGATCGAGGATAACAAGATGGGGTTTATTTCATATTGCATGAATTTATCTCTCTACATCATGTCATCTTGCTTAAGGCGTTACTATGTTTTTAACTTAATACTCTAGATGCATGATGGATAGCGGTCGATGAGTGGAGTAATAGTAGTAGATGCAGAATCGTTTCGGTCTACTTGTCACAGACGTGATGCCTATATACATGATCATGCCTAGATATTCTCATAACTATGCTCAATTCTGTCAATTGCTCAACAGTAATTTGTTCACCCACCGTAGAATACTTATGCTCTTGAGAGAAGCCACTAGTGAAACCTATGGCCCTCGGGTCTATTCTCAGCATATCAATCTCCATCACTTTAATCTTGCTTTGCTTTTTTACTTTGCTTTTACTTTTTACTTTGCATCTTTATACCAAAAATACCAAAAATATTATATCTATCAGATCTCACTCTCGTAAGTGACCGTGAAGGGCTTGACAACCCCTAATCGCATTGGTTGCGAGTAGCTATCGCTTTGTGCAGGTACGAGGGACTTGAGCGTGGGCTCCTACTGGATTGATACCTTGGTTCTCAAAAACCGAGGGAAATACTTACGCTACTCTGCTGCATCATCCCTTCCTCTTCGGGGAAAACCAACGCAAGCTCAAGACGTAGCAAGAAGGATTTCTGGCGCCGTTGCCGGGGAGTCTACGCAAAAAGTCAACATACCAAGTACCCATCACAATCCCTATCTCTCGCATTACATTATTTGCCATTTGCCTCTCATTTTCCTCTCCCCCCAATTCACCCTTGCCGTTTTATTCGCCCTCTCTCTCCATATCCTCCCTCTCTATTTGCCCGTTTGTTTTTGTTTGCTCGTGTGTTAGATTGCTTGCTTGTCGCGATGGCTCAAGATACTACTAAATTGTGTGACTTCACCAATACCAACAATAATGATTTCCTTAGCACTCTAATTGCTCCTCTTACCGATGCTGAATCTTGTGAAATTAATACAGCTTTGTTGAATCTTGTTCTGAAAGATCAATTCGCCGGCCTTCCTAGTGAAGATGCCGCTACTCATCTGAATAGCTTCGTTGATTTATGTGATATGCAAAAGAAAAAGATGTCAATAATGATGTCGTTAAATTGAAGCTATTTCCTTTTTCGCTTAGAGATTGTACTAAAGCTTGGTTTTCGTCTTTGCCTAAGAATAGTATTGATTCATGGAACAAGTGCAAATATGCTTTTATCTCTAAGTATTTTCCTCCCGCTAAGATCATCTCTCTTAGGAACGATATTATGAACTTTAAACAACTTGATCATGAACATGTTGCACAAGCTTGGGAGAGCATGAAATTAATGATACGTAATTGCCCTACTCATGGTTTGAATTTGTGGATGATTATACAAAAAAATTATGCCGGATTGAATTTTTCTTCTAGAAATCTTTTAGATTCGGCCACGGGAGTCACTTTTATGGAAATCACTTTAATAGATGCTACTAAACTCCGAGATAATATTATGGTTAATTATTCTCAATGGCATACTGAAAGATCTTCTAATAAAAAAGTGCATGCGATAGAAGAAATTAATGTGTTGAGTGGAAAGATGGATGAACTTATGAAATTATTTGCTACTAAGAGTGTTTCTTCTGATCCTAATGATATGCCTTTGTCTACTTTGATTGAGAATAACAATGAATCTATGGATGTGAATTTTGTTGGTAGGAATAATTTTGGTAACAATGCTTATAGAGGGAATTTTAATCCTAGGCCATATCCTAGTAATCCTTCTAATAACGATGGTAATTCCTACAACAAATCTTATGGAAATTATAATAAGATGCCCTCTGAATTTGAGAATAGTGTTAAAGAGTTTATGAATTCACAAAAAAATTTAATGCTTTGCTTGAGGAGAAATTGCTTAAAGTTGATGATTTGGCTAGAAACGTTGATAGAATTTCTCTTGAGGTTGATTCTTTAAAGCTTAGATCTATTCCTCCTAAGCATGATATCAATGAGTCTCTCAAAGCCATGAGAATTTCCATTGATGAGTGCAAGAAAAGAACCGCTAGGATGCGTGCTTCCAAAGATGCCTTTATTAAAGCGTGTTCTTCCAATACCTATGAAAATCAAGATGAAGATGTAAAGGTTATTGATGTGTCTCCTATTAAATCTTTATTTTGCAATATGAATCTTGATGAAACTGAATATGATCTTCCTTTACCTAGAAGGCGTTCTAAAAATTTGGAGTATTTAGATCTTAATAATGAATTTGATGAAAGTGGGATTGAAACAAATAAAAATCTAGATGTTTCTAAACCCACTATATTGGATTTCAAGGAATTTAATTATGAAAGTTGCTATTTAATTGATTGTATTTCCTTGTTGTAATCCGTGCTAAATTCTCCACATGCTTATAGTCAAAATAAAGCCTTCACCGAACATATTGTTGATGCCTTGATGCAATCTTATGAAGAAAAACTTGAGTTGAAAGTTTCTATCCCTAGAAAACTCTATGATGAGTGGGAACCAACTATTAAAATTAAAATTAAAGATCATGAGTTTTATGCTTTGTGTGATTTGGGTGCTAGTGTCTCTACTATTCCCAAGACTTTGTATGATTTACTAGATTTCCGTAATTTTGATGATTGCTCTCTAAACTTGCATCTTGCGGATTCCACTATTAAGAAACCTATGGGAAGGATTAATGATGTTCTTATTGTTGCAAATAGGAATTATGTGCCTATAGATTTCATTGTTCTTTATATAGATTGCAATCCTTCTTACCCAATTATTCTTGGTAGACCTTTCCTTAGAAAGGTTGGTGCGATTATTGATATGAAGGAAGGGAATATTAGATTTCAATTGCCATTAAAAAAGGGCATGGAACACTTTCCAAGAAAGAAAATAAAATTACCATATGAAATTATCATGAGATCCACTTATGGATTGCCTACCAAAGATGGCAATACCTAGCTCTATCCTCGCTTTTATGCCTAGCTAGGGGCGTTAAACGATAGCGCTTGTTGGGACGCAACCCAATTTTATTTTTATTCCTTACCTTATGCTCCTGTTTAGTAATAAATAAATTATTTAGCCTCTGTTTTGGTTGTGTTCTTTTGTGTTTAATTAGTGTTTGTGCCAAGTAGAACCGCTGGGAAGACTTGGGGAAAGTCTTGTTGAACTTGCTGTAAAAAACAGAAACTTTAGCGCTCACGAGAACTGCTGTAATTTTTATTTGAAGAGTGATACTTAGTTAATTCTTTTTGCAGATGATTAATAGATAAATTCCTCACGTCCAGAAATTTATTTTAGAATTTTTGGGGTTCCAGATCTTGCGCTAGCTACAAATTATGACAGATTGTTCTGTTTTTGACATATTCTGTTTTTCGTTGTTGTTTGCTTATTTTGATGAATCTATGGCTAGTAAAATAGTTTATAATCCATAGAGAAGTTGGAATACAGTAGGTTTAACACAAATATAAATAAATAATGAGTTCATTACAGTACCTTGAAGTGGTATTTTGTTTTCTTTCGCTAACGGAGCTCACGAGTTTTCTATTTTGAGTTTTGTGTTGTGAAGTTTTCAAGTTTTGGGTGAATTCTTTTGATGGATCATGGAACAAGGAGTGGCAAGAGACTAAGCTTGGGGATGACCATGGAACCCCCAAGATAATCCAAGAACACCAAGAAGTCAAAGCTTGGGGATTCCCCGGAAGGAATCCCCTCTTTCGTCCACTTCCATCGGTAATTTACTTGGAGCTATATTTTTATTCACCAACATGATATGTGTTTTGCTTGGAGCGTCTTGTATTATTTGTGTCTTTGTGTTTTAGTATGACACAATCATCCTTGTTGTACACACCTTTTGAGAGAGCCATACATGAATTAAAATTTGATAGAATACTCTATGTGCTTCACTTATATCTTTTGAGCTAAGTAGTTTTGCTCTATGTGCTTCACTTATATCTTTTAAGCTAGATAATTTTGCTCTATGTGCTTCACTTATATCTTTTGAGCGTTATAATTTTTCTCTATGTGCTTCACTTAGATCTTTTAGAGCACGGTGGTGGATTCATTTTAAAGAAACTATTGATCTCTCATGCTTCACTTAAATTATTTTGAGAGTCTCTTAATAGCATGGTAATTTGCTTAATAATAATATGCTTGGTATTCAAGATTTGTGAAAGTTTCTTTTGAGTGTGTTGAATACTAAGAACAGATTGAAGCATGATAATTGTTTTGAGATATGGAAGTGATAATATTAAGGTCATGCTAGTTGAGTAGTTGTGAATTTAAAGAATACTTGTGTTAAAGTTTGTGATTCCCGTAGCATGCACGTATGGTGAACCGTTATGTAACGAAGTCGGAGCATGATTTGTTTATTGATTGTCTTCCTTATGAGTGGCGGTCGGGGACGAGCGATGGTCTTTTCCTACCAATCTATCCCCTAGTAGCATGCGCGTAATACTTTATTTTGATAACTTCTAGATTTTTGCAATAAGTATATGAGTTCTTTATGACTAATGTTGAGTCCATGGATTATACGCACTCTCACTCTTCCACCTTTCCTAGCCTCTCTAATACCGCGCACCTTTCGCCGGTATCATACACCTACCATATACCTTCCTCAAAACAGCCACCATACCTACCTATTATGGCATTTCCATAGCCATTCCGAGATATATTGCCATGCAACTTTCCACCGTTCCGTTTATCATGACACACTCCATCATTGTCATATTGCATATCCCGGTACACCGCCGGATGCATTCACATAGAGTCATATTTTGTTCTAAGTATCGAGTTGTAATTGTTGAGTTATATAAGAAAAATAAAAGTGTGATTATCATCATTATTAGAGCATTGTCCCAGTGAGGAAAGAATGATGGAGACTATGATTCCCCCATAAGTCGGGATGAGACTCCGGACGAAAAAAAGAGGCCAAAGAAGCCCAAATAAAAAGAGGCCAGAAAAAAGAGAAAAGGCCCAAACAAATAAATTATATAAATAATAAAATAATGAGGGAAAAAGAGAGAAGGGACAATGTTACTATCATTTTACCACACTTGTGCTTCAAAGTAGCACCATGATCTTCATAGTAGAGAGTCTCTCATGTTATCACTTTCATATACTAGTGGGAAGTTTTCATTATAGAACTTGGCTTGTATATTCCAATGATGGGCTTCCTCAAAAATTGCCCTAGGTCTTCGTGAGCAAGCAAGTTGGATGCACACCCACTTAGTTTCTTTTTGAGCTTTCATATACTTATAGCTCTAGTGCACCTGTTGCATGGCAATCCCTACTCACTGACATTGATATCTATTGATGGGAATCTCCATAGCCCGTTGATACGCCTAGTTGATGTGAGACCATCTTCTCCTTTTTGTCTTCTCCACAACCACCATTCTATTCCACCTATAGTGCTATATCCATGGCTCACGCTCATGTATTGCGTGAAGATTGAAAAAGTTTTGAAAAAGTTAGAGTATGAAACAATTTCTTGGCTTGTCATCAAGGTTGTGCATGATTTAAATACTTTGTGTGGTGAAGATGGAGCATAGCCAGACTATATGATTTTGTAGGGATAACTTTCTTTGGCCATGTTATTTTGAGAAGACATAATTACTTTATTAGTATGCTTGAAGTATTATTATTTTTATGTCAATATAAACTTTTGTCTTGAATCTTTCTATCTGAATATTCATACCACAATTAAGAAGATTTGCATTGAAATTATGCCAAGTAGCACTTCGCATCAAAAATTCTCTTTTTATCATTTACCTACTCGAGGACGAGTAGGAATTAAGTTTGGGGATGCCTGATACGTCTCCAACGTATCTATAATTTTTGATTGCTCCATGCTATATTATCTACTGTTTTGGACTATACTGGGCTTTATTTTCCACTTTTATATTATTTTTGGGACTAACCTATTAATCGGAGGCCCAGCCCAGAATTGCTGTTTTTTTGCCTATTTCAGTGTTTTGAAGAAACGGAATATCAAACGGAGTCCAAACGGAATAAAATCTTCGGGAACGTGATTTTCACACCGAACGTGATCCAGGAGACTTGGACCCTGCTCCAAGGAACAAAAGAGGCGGTCACGAGGGTGGGGGCGCCCCCCCTATGGGGCGCCCCCTATCTCGTGGGCCCCTCATTGCTCCTCCGGCGTACTTCTTCCTCCTATATATACACACGTACCCCCAAACAATCAGAACAGGAGCCAAAAACCTAATTCCACCACCGCAACTTTCTGTATCCACGAGATCCCATCTTGGGGCCTGTTCCGGAGCTCCGCCGGAAGAGGGCCGTCATCACGGAGGGCTTCTACATCATCCTAGCCCCTCCGATGAAGTGTGAGTAGTTTACCTTAGACCTTCGGGTCCATAGTTAGTAGCTAGATGGCTTCTTCTCTCTCTTTGAATCTCAATACAAAGTTCTCCCCCTCTCTTGTGGAGATCTATTCAATGCAATCTTCTTTTTGCGATGTGTTTGTTGAGACCGATGAATTGTGGGTTTATGATCAAGTCTATCTATGAATAATATTTGAATCTTCTTTGATTTCTTTTATGTATGATTGGTTATCTTTGCAAGTCTCCTCGAATTATCCGTTTGGTTTGGCCAACTAGATTGGTAGTTCTTGCCATGGGAGAAGTGCTTAGCTTTGGGTTCGATCTTATGGTGTCGTTACCCAGTGACAGAAGGGGCAGCAAGGCACGCATTGTATCGTTGCCATCGAGGATAACAAGATGGGGTTTATTTCATATTGCATGAATTTATCTCTCTACATCATGTCATCTTGCTTAAGGTGTTACTATGTTTTTAACTTAATACTCTAGATGCATGCTGGATAGCGGTCGATGAGTGGAGTAATAGTAGTAGATGCAGAATCGTTTCGGTCTACTTGTCACGGACGTGATTCTTATATACATGATCATGACTAGATATTCTCATAACCATGCTCAATTCTGTCAATTGCTCAACAGTAATTTGTTCACCCACCGTAGAATACTTATGCTCTTGAGAGAAGCCACTAGTGAAACCTATGGCCCCCGGTTCTATTCTCAGCATATCAATCTCCATCACTTTAATCTTGCTTTGCTTTTTACTTTGATTTTACTTTTTACTTTGCATCTTTATACCAAAAATACCAACAATATTATATCTATCAGATCTCACTCTCGTAAGTGACCATGAAGGGCTTGACAACCCCTAATCGCGTTGGTTGCGAGTAGCTATCGCTTTGTGCAGGTACGAGGGACTTGAGCATGGGCTCCTACTGGATTGATACCTTGGTTCTCAAAAACTGAGGGAAATACTTACGCTACTCTGCTGCATCATCCCTTCCTCTTCGGGGAAAACCAACGCAAGCTCAAGACGTAGCATGCCTCAGACACCTCACACTTAGTTACCTTAACAATCCCTGTAGATGTATTATGTGGTTCATTAGGAATCTCCCTCGCACTAGGAGACTCAAAAAACATTAGCTCAGAACAGTAGACTCCATAAATGGTGATACTCGGCATCTGATCTCGCAAAATAGGGCATGCCCCGGAGTCATGCACCGGCTTAAGACAAGTATCACAGAGCTCAATCTCACACTCAGCAATAAAGTGACCTCTCTCACCACAATGGTAGCACAACATCTTTTCCATTTTTCGAGCCCACATGAAGGCTCTCTCCTCCTCCGCCTTGTGAATAGCCCCGGCAGCCTCCATCTCTATGGACTCTGGCAGCGACACGTCCGCAGACGCGAGAGCAGATACCACTTCCATAGCCTGCCCTGAAAGCTCCAACTCCTAGCCGGTAACTTCGGCCACCGGATCCACCGCGACCGGAGGTGGGGGCTGGCGGTAGCGGTTCCTGCCACCGCGACCACCACGACCCCCACGATGCCCCCGGTAACCACCTCGCCGCCTGTAGTCGGGGCCAGATGCCCCCTCGACAAAACCTCCAGGCGGACCGTAGAAAGGCCGTTCGACTGACCCATCTCCCTGCCATGCGTAGCCACGCTCGCCAGCCATAGACGATGAGCCACGATGTTGTCTAGCCCCATAAGCATTGAAACCATCATCACCCCACTTTCCTTGGGGCGGGCCATTGCCACCGTGATTAGACGTCGCCCGAGCCGCAGTCACACCTCCCTCTCCCGCAACAAGTAACATCGGTGGGGTCTGAACAGGCACCGCGCGCTTCTGAGGTGGTCGCACCACATAATGCGGCGGAGGCGCCGTTTGAGGTGGCAACCACGGCACCATAGCCGGCGAGGGCGGTCTCTGTGGAACAGCTCCGCGCCCCATTGGCGTGGGCGTTGGCGGCCTCGGCAGAGCAGCCCCGCGTCCCGCTGGCGCCGGCGTCGGCGGCCTCGGCGGAGCAGCCCCGCGCCTCGCTGGCACCGGCGTCGGCGGCCTCGGCTGAGCTGCACCACGCCCCGCAGCCACCGGCAAAGAAGCCGCAGGCGTCGGAGGCCCGATCCCCTGAGCATACCGCCCGGCGGCCGGCATCGCCCCCACCTGCATAAGCTGCTGCCCTGACGTGGTCCCACGATCGGCCACAACCGCAGGCCGTGGTCCCTGAGGCGCTCCACGACCAGCCGGCAGCGCCGGCCGCTGGCCAGGAGTCGCGCCGCCACCTCGGGCCTCCAGCGCCGACCCGGCGATCGACTGGTTGTTGGGGCCGGCAGCCGCCACATCTTCCCAACCCGCCATCAGTGGAGGAATGCGAGCAGCTCTCCCCGGACCATAGCGACGGAAACCGGAAGAACCCCCGCGGCGCCGTGACCTAGGGCACATGCGACGGCGGCCAAACGCAAAAAGACACCCGACCACACGTACGCATGCACGAGGTAACTCATTAGTCACTCGTGGATCCTGAGGAGTCCGGGTTAGGCTGGGCCACAAACCCAGCTAACACCGGCCCAATTTGAGTTGCCGCGCGATGGGCCTCATACCCATCGGCAGGCCTCCCCAACTCCACCACGGCCCGATTGAGTCCACCTAGGCCCAAGAGCGAATTCAAACGCTTAGCCCTGTCGGCTCGGATCTCGATCGGACCTCCGGTAGCCTCGATTTCTTTCTTCTTGTGACAACCTTCCATGCCCCGGCCTCAAGAAAATCAGACAAGGTAGGTTTAGGGCATCTCCAGCCGTTGGCCCCCCATGACGCATAAAAATCGCCCCCTGGGGGCGAGCCGGCGATACAATCGGCGCTGGGGGCGGTTTTGCGCCCAGTCGTCGCCCTCAGCTCGCCCCCAGGCGATGAAATTGGCCCACTTTGCAGCCCAATTTCGGCGAATAAAGGGCCCATATAGGCGAGAATAGGCCCATATTCGGCGTGGTTTCGCCGTGTCTCGGCGTTCAATTATCAACACAATTATTTCTTATCACATATTTCATCACAGAAAAATCAAATACTTCAACAAAATAGTACAACAACAAATAGTTCAATACAAATTATATAGTTCAACAAATAAAAACTCGTATTTCATCACACGGCGTCCCCCTTGAGCCTCCATAGGTGCTCAATCAGATCTTTCTGCAATTGATGATGCACCTGTGGGTCTCGGATCTCCTGACGCATACTGAGATAGGCAGTCCAAGTTGCCGGTAGCTGGTGATCAACTTCGGCTAGAGGACCCTGCCTGTAGTATGGTTCAGTGTCAAACACTGGGTCTTCTTGCTCGCTCTCGATGATCATGTTGTGCAAGATGACACAGCAAGTCATCATCTCCCACATTTGATCTTTGGACCAGGTCTGAGCGGGGTACCGAACAACAGCAAATCGAGATTGGAGCACACCAAATTCCCGCTCGACATCCTTCCTGCAAGCCTCCTGAAGCTTCGCAAACCAGGCGTTCTTGCCTCCTGCCACAGGGTTTGAGATTGTCTTCACAAATGTCGACCATCTCGGATAGATGCCGTCAGCTACATAGTACCCCTTGTTGTATTGGTGCCCATTGATCTCGAAGTTCACCGGAGGAGAATGGCCCTCAACGAGCTTGGCAAAAATAGAAGAGCACTGCAACACGTTGATGTCATTGTGAGTTCCTGGCATACCAAAGAAGGAGTGCCAAATTCAGAGGTCCTGTATGGCTACCGCCTCAAGCACCACACTGCAACCGCCTTTGGCGCCTTTGTACATCCCCTGCCAACCAAATGGGCAATTCTTCCATTTCCAATGCATGCAGTCGATGCTTCCAAGCATCCCAGGAAATCCTCTTGCTGCATTCTGGGCTAGGATCCGAGCAGTATCTTCCACATTGGGTGTTCTCAAGTATTGTGGCCCAAACACTGCCACCACTGCCTGACAGAACTTGTAGAAACACTCTATGCTGGTGGACTCGTCCATGCGCCCATAGTCCTCGAGTGAATCACCGGGAGCTCCATATGCAAGCATCCTCATCGCTGTCGTGCACTTCTGGATGGAGGTGAATCCAAGAGCGCCAGTGCAATCCATCTTGCACTTGAAGTAGTTTTCGAACTCTCGGATGGAATTCACAATCAGCTCATCCGATAACGGCGCCGAAATGTTCTCTCGCCATGAAGTGGAGCATCGGCGAAGTAGTCGGAGTAGAGCATGCAGTAGCCTTGGAGACGATGCCGGTTCTTTGCTTTCATCCGCCCCGGCGCCGAGCCACCTCGCCCCGGCTTTTCATTACTCGCCAGCAGCTGGGCGAGGGCGGCGAGCACCACGAGATGCTCTTCTTCCTGGACGTCGGCCGCGGCTTCCTCCTCCAGCAGCGCGGCGAGCTCTTCCTCCTCATCCGAGTCCATCGCCGAGGCAGGCAAAACGCCGAACACCTTGCGCTCGGTGGGCGTGTACCCGCCGTTAAACCGCGCCTCCGCGGCTGGAAACGGCGGCCGAAAACGCCCAGCTGCTGTGGGTGGGGCTGCCGCGGCGAAGCGCTGCTATTTTCCGGCGGGGAATGGCTATCTAGCGGAGTAGGGCGGCGGCCGTCGCCGGGATATAGCTAGTGGTGGCCGAGGGCGCGGGGGGTGCGAGGCGAGTCTGGAGAAGAAAACCTTGACTTTTCCCCTGTCGGTGTGGGCCAGGCGTGCTTTTCCCTAGCACCGGAGCCCCCAACTGCTCCCTAGCGCGCCGGATTCGGCCTGTGACCGCCGGGCGGAAAAAAAGGTCCGAACCGGCGATTTTCGGCGTCCTGGGGGCGCGACTGGGCCGTTTTTTCGGCGCCGGCGCTGAAAAAGTGGCTTGGGGGCCTGTTGGGGGCGCGGCTGGAAATGCCCTTAGGGAGACATACCTTCGGAAATGGACCACGCCAAGGCCGGATCGCCGTCGCCGTACGCCGGTGAACCACCCGGCGGACAATCTCAACCGCATCCGCACATCCCTGCTGGGCCGGGTCATCCATGAGGATCGCCAAATCCACTAGGTTCGCCGCATCTTGCTCCGAGTAGCCGATGCGAAGTGCTTCGCAGATCGCATCAGATGGTGTAAGAGAACTCACCGGTGACAGGTCGCCGCCGGGGTCCCCGTCGTCGTCTTCCTCGTCGCCGGCGTCGCTGCATAGGGCCCAAAAGCGGCCTCCTACCCGCTGCCCTCCGAAGGGCGCGGATCCACCCGGCGTCGCCCGCGTCGCCATCACCCAATCTCCTTAATACTGTTCTGTGACGTACTGAGATAATTAGATGCAGGGACAAATCCTACTTCCTCGCCCCGCCGCCCTCCCGGTTAAGCAGAGCCGACGAGCATGAATTTCGGCGCCCTCTATTTTGGCATGGTTGGGCCCGGGTAACTGACCACTGCAACGGGCTCCTCCTCCTCTATAACGAAAGACAGGACGATACATACGTGTGCAACCCGGCTACAATACGGTGCGTTCCCCTGCCCCCCTCACCGCAGACGCAGATGCGGTCGGGCCGCAGAGGAATCGAGGGCACGTTCCTTGCTTTCGGCCCGGGTGTGTCACTGCACTACAAGGTGTACAAGCTGCTCAAGGATCGTGATACCTACTCTACTCATAAGCCATCGTCCAAGGAGCCAAGGGCCAAGGTGGTGTACTCAGCAGCGGTGTTCTCGTCACAATATAGACAATGGAAGTTGCGCAAGTTTAATCCAGGACGTTGCGCCCCTGGGCACCTCCACAATGTGAAGGGTTCTGCATGTGATAGTAATTGGCCGTCGGCTCGCGAGAATGGTGTCGTCATTATCCTGCACTACTCGAAGATGACGTACGATATGGTTCAGCTCCCGGGAGATGTCTACAACTACGCAGGGAAGACGTATCAGCTACCTCGAAGGTCCCTCTTGGCGAACTATGAGAACTAGTTACCTCGAAGATGACGTACGCAGGCAAGATCGTGCGATGACCAACTTGGGTGGACGCTAGCACACGAGGCTAACGTCAGCCCGCACGTGTATATGATGCGGCATAACTCACGGACACTAGAACAAAGGGTTAGATGGGAGATGGTCGCAAGCAGCAAAGCACCTGTCAGCTTGTTCGAACAAATTAGTAGCAGCAAGGAAAGCAAAGAAGAAGAAGAAGAAGAAGAAGAAGAAGAAGAAGAAGAAGAAGAAGAACTATATATGGAACGAGGACAAGGACAATTTCGTCGAAGTTGATAAAAGTGTCGCAGGTCAAAGGAAACTGGAGCAGACCTACGGGGAAAAAAATTATATGAGACCAGGTCTCACGGTTAGCAGGTGAGACCCGTCCTGATGAATGACACGTGGCATTCACAAATCACAAAGCATCTAATCTCCCCCTCCCCCCCCCCCCCCCCCCTCCCCTCTGATTTTAAGTGGGGGTGGGGGATGCTTTGTGATTTGTGAATGCCATATGTCATTCATCAGGATGGGTCTCGCGTGAGACCTGGTCTCATAGAATTCTTTTCCAACCTAAGGTGGTATCATTGGACTCCATCCGCACAAAGACATGCTCCTCCTTGATATGGCGGCAAAGCAGTTGCATACCACATTAACCCCTCAAGAATGCAATATTTATGCCAGTTGCTTTTAAGAGAACCCATGGACCGTGATGCTGGCATCAAAAGTGCCTTTCCTTACCGCCCTTGCTACACGGACGTGCTCCTGGCAAGAAAAATACCATGTCCTTCCAATGTCCTTAATTTGTGGCACCGTCATAGAAGATGCTAGCAGTACAACCATCGGTGACTCTCAAGTGAATCTAGTGAAAATTACGGAAATTCGCAGGGGCACGCACCTGCCAAGACTGCTGCCCGCTTGATTTGCCTCGTGATTCACGCAGTAGTTCAAAGTGTTAATGACGACACTTACAATTTTTGTATATTAAACTGTTAAGTTTCAACAAGTTCAGAGATATAATTTTAAGCAATTTTTGCTGTCGGTCGTAGACAAAAAATAATTGATTCTAAAAAGTAATTGATTCTAGCTCGTACTAAGTTTCAACATTGGAACTTAACATATTTTCTAAAAAGTCATCAAAATATATTCAGAATGATTCTTATTTGAAAACTCTAGTTATGAGGAGCACGAATATGAAAACATAACTAAATTTGGATTTTTTTTGTTTGAAAGATATAGAATTTTGAAAATCAGGAGCCAAAATAAAGAGCCGGCACCAGGGACCTCGGTGCTCCTGTACTTGGGTGCCGCAAATCCTCTTCCGTGAAATTCGTCAATCACTCATACAAGTCTTTATTGTACTTTCAACTGCTTTTCTATACACCAGGATAGTGTTTTATTGAACTTGATGGGCACAAATTTCAGGGATCCTTGCCCGCTAAATATGTCTAGAAGCCGTGCATTTGAGGCTCAACGGGAGCAAACTATTAAAACATATATGGTCACTTGTAAAGGATGTTTGAGCTTTTAGATGTTGGGCTCAACTAGTTGATGACCAATACCTCTGTCGGCTGAGGGTGTTCCTCTAATAAGCGTCATGGCCATATACATGGACTAACAATCAGGCGCACCCAACTCTGGAGAAACTGGACCGGATTTTGATATCTGAAGACTGGGAAAATCTCTTCCCTATGGTTTCGGTTAGGAAATTAGTTCGAGAAATTTCTGACCATAAACCAGTGCTGCTTTCTAGTGGGGAGGAAAGTAGAGAAGCTCCTAAACCTCGTGAGTTTCGTTTTAATCTTGCCTGGATTAAGGATGAGAACTTCTTGCCTACTGTTAGTAGGATCTGGGCTAGAAGGGTTCAGTCTTCTGACCCTATTGATATCTTGAATATCAAACTTAAAAGATTCAAAACCTACTTCAAAGGTTGGGGATCGGATAAATATGGCCACGACAAAAAAAGAAAAGAAGAGCTCCGGATGGAGCTGGCCATGCTAGAAGAGCTAGAAGAAGATGGTCCCTTGTCCCCTGAGCTATACAACATCAAGGTTGATGTTAGTACCGAGCTTCATGACATACTGGTGAATGAGGAGATATATTGGCTCCAACAGTCTCATGAACGCTGGCTCTTAACACAGACTATTATCATAAAATTGCAAATGGCCGAAAGAGGAAGAACACAATCCACTCCCTTAAAGCTGGGGATGCGGAGATCGAGGGCACTGACAATCTGATTGCTCATGCCACGGAGTATTACAAAAATATGTTCGGACCCGGGTCCGGTAATCTGTTCCACCTTGATCCTGACACTTGGTCTGTTGAGGAAAAGCTCGATGCTAGTGATAATGCTGATTTGTGCCATGAGTTCATGGAGGAAGATATCAAGGAGGCGTTGTTCTCTATGGCACATAATAGAGCCCCTGGCCCTGACAATATTCCTGTTGAATTCTATCAGGTATGCTGGGATATCATTAAAGATGATCTTGTGAGGCTTTTTGTGAGCTTTCATAATGGGACTTTGGATGTTCAACGTCTTAACTATGGGGTGATCACCCTTTTGCCCAAGTCTTCGGGCGCGGATAAAATCCAGCAATTTAGACCTATATGTCTCCTAAGATGTCCATATAAGCTTATTACTGAAGTTTTGGATCGGCGAGTGGAGAGGTACGCTGATAAGCTCATTAGCTCGACCCAAAATGCTTTTATCAAGGGAAGAAGCATTATGGACGGGGTGTTGTTGCTGCATGAAATTTTGAATTATACCCATGTGAAAAAGAGGGTGGGGGTCGTCTTGAAGCTCGACTTTGAGAAAGCGTACGATAAGGTGAACTGGGAATTTTTGTTGGAATGTCATAAGCTTCGTGGTTTTAGTGACACGTGGTGCAACTGGATTAAACATATCCTACTCAATGGTACAGTTAGTATCAAACTTAATAATCAGGTCGGTCCTTATTTCCAGAGTGCTAAGGGTGTTCGACAAGGGGATCCCCACTCCCCTTTCCTGTTTAATCTAGTTGTTGATTGTCTTGCGAAGATGATCTCCAATGCCCAAAATAATAACTTGCTGGTGGGTTTGGCTTCGGATCTTATTCCTAATGGAGTTGCGGTGCTCCAGTATGCAGACGATACTATTATCTGTCTGGAACACGATGTTGATAAGGCAGTAAACCTGAAGTTGCTGCTGTACATCTTCGAGCTTATGTCTGGTCTTAAAGTGAACTATCAGAAAAGTGAGATCTTCACTGTGGGGGGCGATGAGAGCACGATGAAATACTATGCTGAGTTGTTTAACTGTGATGTGGGTAGCTTCCCCATCAAATACCTCGGCATGCCTGTTAGTTATTCCACACTTAGAGATTCTGATTGGGAGTTCATAGTGAAGGAAATATGCCCTAGAGGCAATAATAAAGTTATTATTTATTTCCTTATATCATGATAAAAGTTTATTATTCATGCTAGAATTGTATTAACCGGAAACATAATACATGTGTGAATACATAGACAAACAGAGTGTCACTAGTATGCCTCTACTAGACTAGCTTGTTAATCAAAGATGGTTATGTTTCCTAACCATGGACAAAGAGTTGTCATTTGATTAACAGGATCACATCATTAGTTGAATGATCTGATTGACATGACCCATTCCATTAGCTTAGCACCCGATCGTTTACTATGTTGCTATTGCTTTCTTCATGACTTATACATGTTCCTATGACTATGAGATTATGCAACTCCCGTTTGCCAGAGGAACACTTTGTGTGCTACCAAACGTCACAACGTAACTGGGTGATTATAAAGGAGCTCTATAGGTGTCTCCAAAGGTACATGTTGGGTTGGCGTATTTCAAGATTAGGATTTGTCACTCCGATTGTCGGAGAGGTATCTTTGGGCCCTCTCAGTAATGCACATCACTTAAGCCTTGCAAGCATTGCAACTAATGAGTTAGTTGCGCGATGATGTATTACAGCACGAGTAAAGAGACTTGCCGGTAACGAGATTGAACTAGGTATAGGATACCGACGATCGAATCTCGGGCAAGTAACATACCGATGACAAATGGAACAACGTATGTTGTTATGCGGTCTGACCGATAAAAGATCTTCGTAGAATATGTAGGAGCCAATATGAGCATCCAGGTTCCACTATTGGTTATTGATCGGAGACGTGTCTCGGTCATGTCTACATTGTTCTCGAACCCGTAGGGTCCGCACGCTTAAGGTGACGATGACAGTTATATTATGAGTTTATGCATTTTGATGTACCGAAGTTTGTTCGGAGTCCCGGATGTGGTCACGGACATGACGAGGAGTCTCGAAATGGTCGAGACATAAAATTGATATATTGGAAGCCTATATTTGGATATCGGAAGTGTTCCGGGTGAAATCGGGATTTTACCGGAGTACCGGGAGGTTACCGGAACCCCCAGGAGGTACATGGGCCTTAATGGGCCTTAGTGGAAGAAGAGGAGAGGCGGCCAGGGTTGGGCCGCGCGCCCCTCCCCCCTAGTCCGAATAGGACAAGGAGAGAGGGGGCCGGCACCCCCTTCCTTCTCTCTCTCTCTTTTCCCACCTCGCGAATCCTATTCCAACTAGGATTGGGGGAGAAGTCCTACTCCCGGGGGGAGTAGGACTCCTCCTGGCGCGCCCTATGATGGCCGGCCGGCCTCCCCCTCTTGAACCTTTATATACGGAGGCAGGGGCACCCCTAGACACAGAAGTTGATCCACGTGATCATACTCTTAGCCGTGTGCGGTGCCCCCTTCCACCATAGACCTCGATAATATTGTAGCAGTGCTTAGGCGAAGCCCTGCGACGGTAGTGCATCAAGATCGTCACCACGCCGTCGTGCTGACGGAACTCTTCCCCGACACTTTGCTGGATCGGAGTCCAGGGATCGTCATCGAGTTGAACGTGTGCTAGAACTCGAAGGTGCCGTAGTTTCGGTGCTTGATCGGCCGGGCCGTGGAGACGTACGACTACATCAACCAAACGCTTCCGTTGTCGATCTACAAGGGTACGTAGATCATACTCTCCCCTCTCGTTGCTATGCATCACCATGATCTTGCGTGTGCGTAGGAAATTTTTTGAAATTACTACGTTCCCCAACAGTTGCATCCGAGCCTAGGTTTTATATGTTGATGTTATATGCACGAGTAGAACACAAGTGAGTTGTGGGCGATATAAGTCATACTGCTTACCAGCATGTCATACTTTGGTTCAGCGGTATTGTTGGACGAAGCGGCCCGGACCGACATTACGCGTACGCTTACGCGAGACCGGTTCTCCCGATGTGCTCTGCACATAGGTGGCTTGCGGGTGACAGTTTCTCCAACTTTAGTTGAACCAAGTGTGGCTACGCCCGGTCCTTGCGAAGGTTAAAACAGCACCAACTTGACAAACTATCGTTGTGGTTTTGATGCGTAGGTAAGATTGGTTCTTGCTTAAGCCCGTAGCAGCCACGTAAAACATGCAACAACAAAGTAGAGGACGTCTAACTTGTTTTTGCAGGGCATGTTGTGATGTAATATGGTCAAGACATGATGCTAAATTTTATTGTATGAGATGATCATGTTTTGTAACCGAGTTATCGGCAACTGGCAGGAGCCATATGGTTGTCGCTTTATTGTATGCAATGCAATCGCGCTGTAATGCTTTACTTTATCACTAAGCGGTAGCGATAGTCGTGGAAGCATAAGATTGGCGAGATGACAACGATGCTACGATGGAGATCAAGGTGTCGCGCCGGTGACGATGGTGATCATGATGGTGCTTCGAAGATGGATATCACAAGCACAAGATGATGATGGCCATATCATATCACTTATATTGATTGCATGTGATGTTTATCTTGCTTTGATTGACGGTAGCATTATAAGATGATCTCTCACTAAATTATCAAGAAGTGTTCTCCCTGAGTATGCACCGTTGCGAAAGTTCTTCGTGCTGAGACACCACGCGATGATCGGGTGTGATAGGCTCTACGTTCAAATACAACGGGTGCAAAACAGTTGCACATGCGGAATATTCAGGTTATACTTGACGAGCCAAGCATATACAGATATGGCCTCGGAACACGGAGACCGAAAGGTCGAGCGTGAATCATATAGTAGATATGATCAACATAGTGATGTTCACCAATGAAACTACTCCATCTCACGTGATGATCGGACATGGTTTAGTTGATTTGGATCACGTAATCACTTAGAGGATTAGAGGGATGTCTATCTAAGTGGGAGTTCTTTAAGTAATATGACTAATTGAACCTAAATTTATCATGAACTTAGTACCTGATAGTATCTTGCTTGTTTATGTATGATTGTAGATAAATGGTTCGTGTTGTTGTTCCGTTGAATTTTAATGCGTTCCTTGAGAAAGCAAAGTTGAAAGATGATGGTAGCAATTACACGGACTGGGTCCATAACTTGAGGATTATCCTCATTGCTGCACAGAAGAATTACGTCCTGGAAGCACCGCTGGGTGCCAGGCCTGCTGCTGGAGCAACACTAGATGTTGTGAACGTCTGGCAAAGCAAAGCTGATGACTACTCGATAGTTCAGTGTGCCATGCTTTACGGCTTAGAACCGGGACTTCAACGACGTTTTGAACGTCATGGAGCATATGATATGTTCCAGGAGTTGAAGTTAATATTTCAAGCAAATGCCCGGATTGAGAGATATGAAGTCTCCAATAACTTCTATAGCTGCAAGATGGAGGAGAATAGTTCTGTCAGTGAGCATATACTCAAAATGTCTGGGTATAATAATCACTTGATTCAAATGGGAGTTAATCTTCCAGATGATTGCGTCATTGACAGAATTCTCCAATCACTGCCACCAAGCTACAAGAGCTTCGTGATGAACTATAATATGCAAGGGATGAATAAGACTATTCCCGAGCTCTTCGCAATGTTGAAAGCTGCGGAGGTAGAAATCAAAAAGGAGCATCAAGTGTTGATGGTCAACAAGACCACTAGTTTCAAGAAAAAGGGCAAAGGGAAGAAGAAGGGGAACTTCAAGAAGAATAGCAAGCAAGTTGCTGCTCAAGAGAAGAAACCCAAGTCTGGACCTAAGCCTGAAACTGAGTGCTTCTACTGCAAGCAGACTGGTCACTGGAAGCAGAACTGCCCCAAGTATTTGGCGGATAAGAAGGATGTCAAGGTGAACAAAGGTATATGTGATATACATGTTATTGATGTGTACCTTACTAATGCTCGTAGTAGCACCTGGGTATTTGATACTGGTTCTGTTGCTAATATTTGCAACTCGAAACAGGGACTACGGATTAAGCGAAGATTGGCTAAGGACGAGGTGACGATGCGCGTGGGAAACGGTTCCAAAGTCGATGTGATCGCGGTCGGCACGCTACCTCTACATCTACCTTCGGGATTAATATTAGACCTAAATAATTGTTATTTGGTGCCAGCGTTAAGCATGAACATTATATCTGGATCTTGTTTGATGCCAGACGGTTATTCATTTAAATCAGAGAATAATGGTTGTTCTATTTATATGAGTAATATCTTTTATGGTCATGCACCCTTGAAGAGTGGTCTATCCTTATTGAATCTCGGTAGTAGTAACACACATATTCATAATGTTGAAGCCAAAAGATGCAGAGTTGATAATGATAGTGCAACTTATTTGTGGCACTGCCGTTTAGGTCATATCGGTGTAAAGCGCATGAAGAAACTCCATACTGATGGACTTTTGGAACCACTTGATTATGAATCAATTGGTACTTGCGAACCGTGCCTCATGGGCAAGATGACTAAAACGCCGTTCTCCGGTACTATGGAGAGAGCAACAGATTTGTTGGAAATCATACATACATATGTATGTGGTCCGATGAATATTGAGGCTCGTGGAGGATATCGTTATTTTCTCACCTTCACAGATGATTTAAGCAGATATGGGTATATCTACTTAATGAAACATAAGTCTGAAACATTTCAAAAGTTCAAAGAATTTCAGAGTGAAGTTGAAAATCATCGTAACAAGAAAATAAAGTTTCTACGATCTGATCGTGGAGGAGAATATTTAAGTTATGAGTTTGGTGTACATTTGAAACAATGCGGAATAGTTTCGCAACTCACGCCACCCGGAACACCACAGCGTAATGGTGTGTCCGAACGTCGTAATCGTACTTTACTAGATATGGTGCGATCTATGATGTCTCTTACTGATTTACCGCTATCGTTTTGGGGTTATGCTTTGGAGACGGCCGCATTCACGTTAAATAGGGCACCATCAAAATCCGTTGAGACGACGCCTTATGAACTATGGTTTGGCAAGAAACCAAAGTTGTCGTTTCTGAAAGTTTGGGGCTGCGATGCTTATGTGAAAAGCTTCAACCTGATAAGCTCGAACCCAAATCGGAGAAATGTGTCTTCATAGGATATCCAAAGGAGACTATTGGATACACCTTCTATCACAGATCCGAAGGCAAAACTTTTGTTGCTAAGTTCGGAAACTTTCTAGAGAAGGAGTTTCTCTCGAAAGAAGTGAGTGGGAGGAAAGTAGAACTTGACGAGGTAACTGTACCTGCTCCCTTATTGGAAAGTAGTGCATCACAGAAAACTGTTTCTGTGACACCTACACCAATTAGTGAGGAAGCTAATGATAATGATCATGAAACTTCAGAACAAGATACTACTGAACCTCGTAGATCAACCAGAGTGAGATCCGCACCAGAGTGGTACGGTAATCCTGTTCTGGAAGTCATGCTACTAGATCATGATGAACCTACAAACTATGAAGAAGCGATGGTGAGCCCAGATTCCGCAAAATGGCTTGAAGCCATGAAATCTGAGATGGGATCCATGTATGAGAACAAAGTATGGACTTTGGTTGACTTGCCCAATGATCGGCAAGCAATTGAGAATAAATGGATCTTCAAGAAGAAGACTGACGCCGACGGTAATATAATTGTCTACAAAGCTCGACTTGTCGCAAAAGGGTTTCGACAAGTTCAAGGGATTGGCTACGATGAGACCTTCTCACCCGTAGCGATCCTTAAGTCTGTCCGAATCATGTTAGCAATAGCCGCATTTTATGATTATGAAATTTGGCAGATGGATGTCAAAACTGCGTTCCTGAATGGATTTCTGGAAGAAGAGTTGTATATGATGCAACCGGAAGGTTTTGTCGATCCAAAGGGAGCTAACAAAGTGTGCAAGCTCCAGCGATCCATTTATGGACTGGTGCAAGCCTCTCGGAGTTGGAATAAACGCTTTGATAGTGTGATCAAAGCATTTGGTTTTATACAGACTTTTGGAGAAGCCTGTATTTACAAGAAAGTGAGTGGGAGCTCTGTAGCATTTCTGATATTATATGTGGATGACATATTACTGATTGGAAATGATATAGAATTTCTGGATAGCATAAAGGGATACTTGAATAAGAGTTTTTTAATGAAAGACCTCGGTGAAGCTGCTTACATATTAGGCATAAAGATCTATAGAGATAGATCGAGACGTTTAATTGGACTTTCACAAAGCACATACCTTGAAAAGATTTTGAAGAAGTTCAAAATGGATCAAGCAAAGAAAGGGTTCTTGCCTGTGTTACAAGGTGTGAAGTTGAGTCGGACTCAATGCCCGACCACTGCAGAAGATAGAGAGAAGATGAAAGATGTTCCCTATGCTTCAGGCATAGGCTCTATCATGTATGCAATGCTGTGTACCAGACCTGGTGTGTGCCTTGCTATAAGTCTAGCAGGGAGGTACCAAAGTAATCCAGGAGTGGATCACTGGACAGCGGTCAAGAACATCCTGAAATACCTGAAAAGGACTAAAGATATGTTTCTCATATATGGAGGTGACAAAGAACTCATTGTAAAAGGTTACGTTGATGCAAGCTTTGACACTGATCCGGACGATTCTAAATCGCAAACCGGATACGTGTTTACATTAAACGGT
Organism: Triticum aestivum; assembly: GCF_018294505.1. NCBI lineage: Eukaryota > Viridiplantae > Streptophyta > Magnoliopsida > Poales > Poaceae > Triticum > Triticum aestivum. The sequence continues at coordinate 704,668,293 of NC_057806.1, forward strand.
GGAGCTGTCAGTTGGTGCAGTTCTAAACAAAGCGTCCTAGCGGGATCTACATGTGAAGCGGAGTACATAGCTGCTTCGGAAGCAGCAAATGAAGGAGTCTGGATGAAGGAGTTCATATCCGATCTAGGTGTCATACCTAGTGCATCGGGTCCAATGAAAATCTTTTGTGACAATACTGGTGCAATTGCCTTGGCAAAGGAATCTAGATTTCACAAGAGAACCAAGCACATCAAGAGACGCTTCAATTCCATCCGAGATCTAGTCCAGGTGGGAGACATAGAGATTTGCAAGATACATACGGATCTGAATGTGGCAGACCCGTTGACTAAGCCTCTTCCACGAGCAAAACATGATCAGCACCAAGACTCCATGGGTGTTAGAATCACTACTGTGTAATCTAGATTATTGACTCTAGTGCAAGTGGGAGACTGAAGGAAATATGCCCTAGAGGCAATAATAAAGTTATTATTTATTTCCTTATATCATGATAAATGTTTATTATTCATGCTAGAATTGTATTAACCGGAAACATAATACATGTGTGAATACATAGACAAACAGAGTGTCACTAGTATGCCTCTACTTGACTAGCTCGTTAATCAAAGATGGTTATGTTTCCTAACCATGAACAAAGAGGTGTCATTTGATTCGAGGCGTGGATCGGTAATGCTGCATCCATGGGGGGGCAGACTAATTTTGTTGGACTCAGTTGTCACCCAAATATCCTTATATCATATGTCTATGTGGCTTATGAGCAAAACCTTCATTGAAAAACTTGATAAACATAGAAGGAAATTCTTTTGGCAAGGTTGTAACAAGAAAAGGAGGTATGATTTGGTCAAATGGGGTAGAATATGTAGATCTCGAGATAAAGGTGGCCTGGGAGTTAAAGATCTTCGTAAACAAAACATTAGTTTGATGGTCAAATGGTGGTGGAAACTCGAGACCCAAAATGGCCTTTGGCAAAAAATCGTCCGTGCCCGTTATTTGAAAAAAAAGAAGTGTGGCTACGGTTGAACCCAGGTTCAATGATTCTCCGTGCTGGAAAGCCCTTCTTAAAGTTAAGGCCATGTATATGACTGGTAGAAAGATCAAAACGGAATCAGGAGATCTAACTAGAGTGTGGAAAGACTCTATTAATAGGTCTAGACCATTCCAGGACTGTTATCCCCTGCTGTTTGGCATATGCACTGAGCAGGACTGCACTGTCGCAAAAGTCAAAGCTGTGACTCCCAACACCTTCTTTAGAAGAAGGCTTACCCCTGATCTTCAGAGGCAATGGGAGGATATGAGGAAATATATTGACAGTATACAGCTGGGAGTAGGGGGGACCAAGTATACTGGGGGCTAAATGGTAATGGTAGATTTCTACGAAATCTATGTACAAATGGCTAGAAAACCCTCTTAGTGGTTGTCACTATAGATGGATTTAGAAGGCCAAGATCCCCCTCAAAATCAAAATTTTCCTGTGGCAGCTATCTCAGGATGTTGTCTTGACTAGGCAAGTTATGAAGGAGAGGAGATGGCATGGGGATCCCAAATGCTCCTTTTGTGACAATATTGAATCATCCCGGCATTTGTTTTTCACTTGTCCTGTGGCTAAAGTGGTGTGGCGTTGTGTTGGGATAGCTTTAGGGACGGACCTCTGTCCAAACAGTTACTGGCAATATTTCTCCTGGTGCCATACTTTCCTTCCCTATGGGAAGAAATACTATACTGTTGGCCTGGCGGCCGTTTGCTGGGCTATCTAGTTGGCTAGAAATCGAGCCAGCTTTGAGAAGAAACAGATTAAGACACCGTTTTGAGATTGTGTTTTTCGTGTGCTCCTTTTTGCTATATTAGGCAGGTCTTCAGCAAGGTGATGGAGTCAAGGAGCTGCGCAGTGGGGCGGCGATGGTCAGGTCAAGCACTATGTGCATGATGAAGATGTGCGAGGCGGCGAGGAGACCGATCGAGGGAGAATGATCTCGCAATCTCGCCTGCTTTCAGAGTTGCTGCTGTCGTTTCCAGCTGATGTCCGTTTTCTATTTGGCTCTTGTGATGAGCTTTTGGCTGTAATAGACTATAGTATTTCAGGTTGTCGTTGAACTATGGTGTTGTCAGGTTTTCGCCCCATGGCGTTCGTTTCGATGTCGGGCGAATGCAGTAGGTTTCCTGGCAGTGCCCGAACTCGCTGCACCTCTTTCCCTTTTCTCCTGTTTGTTTCTCGGAACAATGTATTTCCGTTCATTTGCAATGGAAAGGGGTCATGCCCGGTTCGAAAAAAAAATCATTTATTTTCTTTCTTTCGTTCTTTCTTTATGGCAGAATACTCATAGAGCTGAGATAGCAGCTCCCACTCTAGGATCATCATATAAACTGACCATCATCTTCTGAAGATGCTTTCGGTTTGTTTGGATATTGGATGTTCTACTCTCGGGTGTACTACACACCCGAGGTTGCAAAAACCTTTAAAAATGCGATCAAACCTAATACAAAAAATCTGAAAATTTGAGACATCCATCTTTATCAAATGTTTGAGCATCTTGCAAATTTCAACCAAAAAAAACATCCGAGGAGCTTTCACTGAAAAAAAAAAAACAATGTTCAAAGTTGTCTGCACTTTTTGAGTATTGATTTTGTTTTTTTAGTGAGAGTTCCTCGGATGTTATTTTGGCTGAAAAACTGAAAGAAGCTTGAACATCTGATAAGATTGGGTGTCTCAAAATTTTAGATTTTTTAGATTTGATTTGATAAGGTTTTGTCAGTTTTTTGTAAACTAGGTGTAGGACACCCGAGAGTAGTGGCTACTTCCGTTTCTTGAAGCACTCTTCAGATCCGGAGTCGGAGTCGAAACTTATTTACATCAGTCCATGCGGCCATGAACCATCGATGCTAGATTGAAGTACCGTTCCGATGTATATCCGAGAAAAGATCCTACCGGACTAGATATTTCCTATATATGTATAAGTTTAATTGCACATGCAGCCATGCATGAAATAATGTTGTCAGTCCTCCTCGTTGTCATAGGTGGAGTGAGGCGGTCAAGTCGGCCTGCTGTAGTTGTCACGGACCGCGTGACCGTGCACCGCCTCCTCATCCACAGCAGCGCCATGATCACCTTCTGGTGCCTGGACCGAAGCCGTGGCTGCTGGGCTGCAGTGGATCATGGCGTACCTCCTGAAGCATCCAGCCCTACAGGAGTCCGTCCGGAAAGAGATCAACGATGCTGTGGGCGCGGACGCCGGTGAAGTTAGCGAGGAGCTTCTCGAGAAGATGGAGTACCTGAACGCTGTCATTCTGGAGGCGCTCCGGCTCCATCCCAGGCCAGGGTCACATTATTAGTACAATCGGGAACAGAATTCTGAACAGCCAGTCTAGTTTTTTTTTTCAACCATGTAGTCTAGTTTATTACATGTTGTCACAAATATGCTCCAGCTGAAACACCTCCATTTCCCGAGACTCAAAAAAGGGCAATCAAGCACATGAAGGTAGACTCTTAAGCGACATGATTTGGATAACATGTGATTCTCTTCTGTTTAACACTTTTTCAAATAATACTACTTGGCTATTTGTTGGGAAACTGAAAAAGAAAAACAGTTCAGTAGATTCTGGAGACGGGAAACAAAGCACCGAGGAGGAGACTTCAAGCTGTTAGAATATATAAGGTCATTTGCATTAAAAAAAATAGCTTGAACTTTTAGATGTTGAGGTTAGCCAGTTCATGGCTACCTCTGTCGGTTGATGGTGCTCCTCCAATAAACTTCATGGTGATGATGCTCCTCCAATAAACTTCATGGTGATGATGCTTTCAGTGGTAGGGTACTCATTGAGTTGCGGTGGCAGCTTATTGATCATCATCTTTTGAAGATACTTTTAGTTTGCTATACTCAGCTACTCAGTGTTCTACAGAGTACTTTTCATTGGTGGTGCTGTTAATTCACCACAGATCTATTATGTCCTTGGAAGAAATTCTTCCACTAGCCCGTCTAGCTCAGTTGGTAGAGCGCAAGGCTCTTAACCTTGTGGTCGTGGGTTCGAGCCCCACGGTGGGCGACTGTGTTTTCTATTTTTTTTGTGCCTGCATAATCTTTGGTTACTGATAATTTGGTAACTTTTTTTAGTGTGCTGATTTTCTTAATAACTATTCCCTCTGTTCCTAAATATAAGTTTTTGGAGAGATTTCATTATGAACCACATACGGAGCAAAATGAATGAATCTATACTCTAAAATGCATCCAGATACATCTGTATGTAGTCCATAGTGAAATCTCTACAAAAACTTATATTTAGAAACGGATAGAATACTAAATGTGCAAACATTGTGTCCTGTTTTTTCCCTCCCCTTCGAATTTGTACCGATTTCTTAACAAAAAAATTGAGAAGCCTTGCCAAGGTTCTCGACGCCCTCCGGGAGCCCGTCCATAGCCGGGAACGCGGTACGTCACCACCTTGACCTTTGCAGCGGCGCGCTGGAGGAGCAGCTACTCGACGAGCGGGACGGCAACGGTGGCCTCCACGGCTACGTCTGCGCTGGCCGTGGCAATGGAGACGATGAGGTCGGTGAAGGGCCCGATGTGTGGCTGGTGGTGAAGAAGGGGATGAGCAGGACACGCAGCTTCTTGCCCGTAGTGGCCATTTCTTGGGGATGGCTAGCTTAGCTCTCGTGGTTCTGGTGAGGAGCCATTTCTTCTTGTTTGTCGTGTGTACATATATGGCGCTACCTACTGATGTATTTTTTTAGGGGTTACCTACTGCTGTATTAACGCTAGTGACAAATGCGTGATGTCGCTAGCCACCTATCTCGGCTCCGTCCACCCACTACGTGTGATTAACACTTGGTGATAAATGCCTCTCTTCGACGTGTACCACGTTGGAACGTGAAGATGACACTTGTGCTCACGCAAATATAAAAGAAACGGGTCTTCCAAAAGCATATCTAGACATGTCTAAGTATTGCACATCGGGCGACTCGGGGCAAGGCTCCCTCCCGCCGCATCGCTCCCGCATCGGGCGACTCGAGCGGGCCGCTACCCTAGCCGCCGCCGAGCCCCGGCCTACTCCCTACTCTCCTGCTGTTGCCGCTGCATGACGCCGTCGGGCTAAGCCCGAGCAGATGGCGGTGGCAGAGGTCTTTCCTTCTCTCCCGCGACTTGGGGTGAAGCGGGCCCCGGCATGTGGAGGCGCGGCTGGTTCGGTCCTGCGACGCGGCGACCGACCCTGCCTCGCGGTGGCAGTCAGCGGCTCTGCGGCCAATCGAATCTCGGATTGGTGGCGACGGCACGGAGGGCCTGGTGGATGGATCGGTTGTACATGTTGTCTGGCCACCGGTCAGATCTGGTCTGGCTGGTGCGGCATGCTCCATGTGTGGCGGCGGTGATCGGTAGCGGACCAGTGCGCACGAGGCTGGATGGAGGTTCCTCGAGTGGATCCGAATGAAACCCTACTCTTGGCTCGTTGCCAAGGCCGGCCATGGCGGCGTTTTCTGTGTCATCCCCTTCCCGAAGGCATCGCTGTGAGAAGCTCTAGACCCCTATACGCCACCTTAGGGGGAAACCCTAGACCGTTCGATCAGATGACAGCGACACTCGTGTGCCGCCGTATCCCTCTTGGAGGCGTCATTCTTGGAGGTATGCATAGGTTCGAGGGACCAATGGACGGTATCTGCGGTGGAGCGGCGTTTCATGTGACGCATCGACGACATGGAGTCTCAGCGGCGTGGCCCAGTAGGGCCTCAGAGACGGATGTGTGATGATGGACGCGCGTAGAGAGAAGGTGTTTTCTAGCGCCTTGGTGGCGTTGACAGCAGGCCTGGCAAGGTCGATGCGTCAGTATTTGTTCTGAAGATGGATCGAGGAAGACAGTGGCGACGACCTATGAGGGTGCGTTGGACCGGCTTTTGCCCCGGACCTGGTGTGTTACTTGGTTGGGGCCTCCGACTTTAGATGTTAGGCTTAGGTGAGAGGTATTGGTATTCGGCTCACACTTTTTGCATCCCTCGTCAATGGATAGGAGTAGCAACAGATGTTGTCAAGATGGCGGCTTCAGACATATTGATATATTACTTTGTAAGATCTCACAGATGCAGAGGCCGGAGTCATCCTCCTTTCCAAAAAAAATTGCACATCATGGTCTTTTTGGTTTTCTTGCCCAACGCATGTAGCTGTCAGGATCGTGGAAAAGTGGTGGGCATAACACAAGATTGACTTTAATGGTGGTGCTTCTCGAGTAAAACCTAGGCTTGGCCTGACTTGGTTATACCTGGCAATGGTGATGTTGTTGCATCATTATCTTCTTGAAGGCATTTTTCGAATATGCTCAGACTAGTTTTTCAGACTGAAAACCTAGATTTTAGCCTTCATGATGAAAACGCTAGAGCGACTCTCCCTTCTTGAAGGCACTGCTATTGAATAATCTCGTTGTTCTTCTGGTGTTATGAGATGATTGATGTGAATATGGTCATTTTTGTAGTTTGCGATTGCGGGTTTGATCGTTTCAGTTTTTTCTTCTCACTTTAGCATAGCTTTGGTCTTATATGACTTTGCTATTTGCCAGCGTTTTGTATGTGTGTTGGTGTTTGTTGTGTATATTCTAACTATGCAGAGGTTGGGTGTGTGCTTATTGTATTTGTATATACTTGATGCTTCATTTTAAGTAATAGAATTCATCGTTTGTCAAAGTATTTCTTATATTAATTTATTTAAATGTACAATAACTAGAGAATATCTTAATGTGCCCTAGACAGATCTAGAAAGAAAAAGGGCCTGACTAACCGCAAGTTGCCTATTGGATTAGTCGATTTTCACATCAATCTGAGCCATTAGATAAACATGAACGGGTCAGAATATGTCTTCTTCCTCCAACCATTCTTCTTCTTCCTAAAAAAAGATCGCATATTCTTTTCTTCCTTCCATCGCATGTTGCCGTCGATTGGGTCGCCTGCTGCCACCAGCGGTCCCTGGCCAGCCTCGCCACCCCCACCCCCCATCGTCGTGCTTGCCGCGCCGCCAGCCATCCCTCTAAGCCCCACTGATCTCCAGTTTCGATGTCGGCATCACCTTCGCCCGCACATGCACCCATCAACCTTCTGACTCACCTCCGCTGTCTCGTCGCCAGCTACGGCTCGTTCTTGGCGAGGCTTTGTCGTCGTCCTCGGGCCTCGCTTCGCTCACCCCGAGGCTGGTGTCGACGGCCTCGGTGCTACGCATCGTCGCCTTCTTCCTCCACCTCGAATATGTCCAAATTATATATTCAGACAACTTACTTCCAGCTAAACTAAAAGAAAATATGACGATGCAAATATTTTGACATTGACTATGCGTACTAAAAAATCATAAATGCTCCGGTTTTGCTATTTCTCAAGCAACTGTAAATAGATTAGCGCATGTTGATTTTCTTCGCGTATAGATGAGTGGCAGGAGCAGGGAATCCCTGAGCCTGAGCTGGGGAGGCCATGGTGGCTAGTGGGAACATGTGCAAAACTTGATATGTTCGGGTGTGGGGGGTGCATGGTCTGTTCACCGATACTGGAGAAGATCGGGCTTAGAGGGATGGCTGACAGGTGGCACAGAAATGATGGAGGAGACGACTCCGGAGTAGTGGGTTAGGGTTTTCACTAGTGATTGTAGCAATATTACCATTGGATGAGCGAGGCATATTCATCCGAGCTTTTTCATTCTCACTGAACGAATTATACACTAGATCTTTACCCTTACTAATGTAACTTTAAATTTTAGCCAATTATTTAGGAGAAAAATTCTACTCAAAAAGGGTTTAACATGTTCATTGAGGAGGATGGAACTTGATGTCCCCAACCTGAGAGACTCCTACAATCATCATTACCCATGCTCAACACCTCGACGGTCCTTTTTTGAAATTTGCCAGAAATTCCTACAATCATCCTCTTTGGCTTTTTCTTGTGCTCATCAAAAGCTTGGCGATTTCCTCCTAAGGTCATCAAAATTGGGTTGGATGATGTCGTTGGTGCTAATATCTGCGGTCTTCTGAGGCTCATTATCGTCAAACACATTTATGGATGATGATGATTCTGGATCTTCCGTCCCACGTCCAAAAGGTGTGTTCCCACATGATCACGTCACCGTGTACCCACGACATTGAGCGCGGTATGCGAGACACATTGCCATGGAGCCTCACTGGTAGCGCAATATGCATTGCAAGTCAAAGGACTTTTGAGGACCCCAAAACCCCTCACGCCCAGGAAGAACCCCGTCAGGGTGTGTGGCGGCTATAAGTTGTACTAGGTCGGCCCATCTCCCCTAGAGTCTATTGATCTCTGCTCTCCAACACGATGAACGATGAAGAGTGAGGGAGAGGTAAAATGAGATGAAGAAACTAGTATATGTGTTTTATGATTGTGTGTTGTTAAGTTGGTTGTAAGTCCAATTGATATATGAGGCTGCTGGACTTTTCGTACAAGAAAAAGGACTCTGAATCCCATCGAAAAGTATAAAACCCAAGGCTGACTCGGACATGAATCATGTGTGTGCTTCGGAATCCTTTGGGAATTTCCAAAGTACTTACGTTTAGAGCCTCCATGCGCAAGCTTTTGGACAATGTTAGGTCTTCCCACGCGATTTCTTTTGAAACTTCTGAGCTAAAACGATTCTTCATATAATTGGGTACATGGCACGAGTTTCGGCTATTTTGGGCCCAGAAAATTAGAGGGAGAGATGACAGATTGGGAGGAAAGGAGAAGAGAGGAAGCGACTCTCATGGCGCGAGGTGGCAGCCACCGAGATCATAAGGGGGTGGTACGTTCAGTTTCAATAATAATTTTAGAGGATAAATTGCTCAAATATTATGTTTATTCAATCAATTCTTGCATATTTTATCTCTGATTTGCTCGATATTATATAACGAGATAATTGCATCTATAGTTCTCGTAGTTGTTGGCGATGTCCAACTTGGTCAAAGAACTTGCATATTGCTTTAATATGGTCCCGGTACAAGAAAATACATGATCAATATGGTCCCTGAGGTTGAAATAGCAGTCCTAACTCTACATGTTGCATACATATCTCATATTTCTATAGCCGACGGGCCCATTTGTCTGTGGGCCGAGAAATAAAAAGAAAAAATGACAGATTGGGGATTCAAACCCACAATCTCTGGCCCATCACTGTGTGACCTATCCATCAGGCCAAGTCTGTAGTGTATATAAAATTGGGATGCATTCCGTATTATATGAATATAACATTGTCTTTTAAAAAAATCATCAATTGATAAAATGTCCTGAGTTTTTTTCTAAAAGAATGTTCATCGATTCAAAGAATGTTCATGATTCAAAAATAAAAGTTCATGTCTACAAAAAATGTCCATGAATTTTAAAATATTCAAAACAATGTTTGGGGCTTAATAAAATATTTCCAATTTTTTTAAATGTTCAAGGATTCAAAAAATATTTATCAGTTCAAAAAATGTTTGTCACAAACAAAAAATGTTTCCGAATTTCAAGAAATGTTCGCCTATGCAAAACAATAATTCTTGAAGAGTTCCAAAAAACATTTACGCAATTTCAAAAAATGTTCTTGAATTCAAAAATGATCCACGAATAGGTAAAAAAGTTCATGAATTTAAAAAATGTTCGCAACTTCAAAATTATGGTGAACATTGTTTCAGTTTGGGGAACAAATTTTAAATTGGAAAAAATGTTCACCCGAATTTGTAAAAATATTTATTGATTTGAAAAATGTTCATGAATTAAAAAAATCGCAGTTTCAAATAATTTGTATGCAGTGAGTGCGTGGGGGGGGGGGGGGGGGGGGGATTACGCCGCAGGTCGCTCGCGCCAAATAAGAGACCACCAAAAAATGAGCACGAAAAAAGAACACACTGAACACAACTGGGCCGGAGCTTTAAAACAAAAAATACACATTGCGCGTATTATTTTTAAGTAAAAAAGGTATTTTTACTGCCTGAAAGATTCCAAATATTTATGTATGTGCATGTATAGTAGTGTAATTTAACTGTGCAAAATTTCATCAATATTCATGCTCGCATGTGAGAGATACAAAAAAGATAAATACATGAAAAAGAATTGTTGAACAAAAATTCATCGAACACACTCACATTATTAATTCCAGATCATTTTTTAATTATTGTAAAAATTTGAAACTCAGAACAAGAATATATAACCAAGAACAATTTGAAAGTACAAAAAATAAAAAAATGCAAATATTTTTTAAATGCGTGAACAGAAATTTGGAAATGGAAACATTTTTGAAATGTTCTAATATTTTTTGTATACTGTGACCAATATTTGAAATTTCAAACTATTTTCACAAAATTTCATTTGTTAAAAAATGCCTGAACTAGTTTTGAAAGCGCTAACAAATGTTAAATACTTTAGACATTATTTAATTTTTACAAATTAAAATAAACAGAAAAGAAAAAACCCAGAAAAAAAAAGCTGCCAAAGCTGGTCGCTAGTTTGGCTGCTGGTCGCGGGTTCGAAACTTGCCAGAGCGTAGTTATATTTTTCTTATTTCTCGCCCCCACTGACATATGGGTTCTAGGAAGACGTGTTGACGTGTCATAAAATACATATACAATATGTAGAGCCAGGACTGATGTTTCAACCTCAGGGACCTATTGAAGCAATACGCAAGTTTCAGGACCAAGTTGGACGTCGCCAACGACTACAAGGACTATAGATGGAATTACTAGCTCATTATATAACTGCACGAAAACTGCTGGATTAGGGGAGACCAAAACTGGACGAAATAACTGGTTAAGGGGAGACCAAGAAAACTACTGGAACCTAACAGAGAAGAATCCACGAAGGAAATAACTTTCAGGATTCATTTTCTAATAAGCAATTGTAGCCCTGCGGTGAAGCACTGCATAAAGGGGAGCATAGAGTACACTACGTGGGGACCAAAGTGCACTAAAGCAAAAAAAAAAAAAAACAGGGGGCACTACGTAGGGGAGCACAATTGTATTACACTACCGAGGTTTGAACACGCACCGGCTGGGAGGAAGCACTGCCCCCTGACCACTGAGCTAAGAGCTCATCCACACACTAGGGAACATAAATGCACTACAGTAGGGAGCACAGGTTATATAAAAAAAGTTCGTCAAAATCTATCAACATGGTATCTAGTTTCAAACATCTTGAGAAGATGAACACAATCGTGAGAAAGGTTCATAATTTGGACGATTTCATTTTGAAAATATAGGTTTAGAAAAAAAAAACACGTACTATCAGCCCTCCCATCCCCCGCCATGGGAAAAACCTCACCAAAACTCTCTGGTTGCGACAATTGGTGCACAGCTAGAGGAGTTTGGGGTGACCTTTGCAAGAGTACCCCCTTAACCAGTTATTTCGTCCGATTCCTTTCAATCTTTGATCAACAGAGACTAATGAACCTGCTGCAAAGGCTATTTTTGCAGTAATTGTAATGCAATATTCACAAAATATCATGCGAAAGGAATATAAGTTATGAATAAAACTTAATTCTAACTAAAGAATTTCATCAACCTTGGCAACAAGCTATGTACAGATGCATCCAAAGATTTGATATGATTCATATTCTTTTTTTTTGGCGAAGTAATGGTGTGATTCTTGTTTAGGTATGAATTAATATGAAGGATATCAAAATCTAGAAAAAACCCTATCAATATATATCACAAAAGGAAGGTTTTGGTAAGTAATAATGTGTATACATAATACTACCATTTAATTATGCATTATATATAGTACCCATGAATGGGAAGAAAATCCATGAAAGAATAGGTCACACGCATCTAAATAAACGCATAGAAAGAGAACATTGTTGTACGTGGTGGCATATAAGATTAGAACAACAAGGAAGAAAAAGAAGGCTAACTGATGATGGCGTTTATCAGCAACAACAAGAAGGCTATGTGTTTGGTAGCTCTACTGGTCATGTGCACCCGTTTTTGGTCTTGTCAAGCAGCAGCAGCAAAGTGCAGCATATATTTCCTGTCGCAAATAATTTTTTATTATTGCACTCATATATTTTCATGTTCTGACAAATAAGAAAGATCTAGTGCACTGTGTATAAACTGGTTGTTGTCTTTGCTGTGCATTATGTGCACATGTCGAATACCTCTGTTACCCTTTGGAAGACTGCGCGGATAAGTCGTGCCAAGCATTGTGTGCGGTCCATGGTTTGAATCTGTTTAAGGCCAGCTGTGGTGGGATTGGGCCGAAGGGCTTCTGCTGCTGCGTGAATGAGAAAATGGCATCCAACTGAGGATGCCATTTTCCTGAAAGCTTTTTTTGTAAGGATGAATAATACAGAATTATTGGTTAATTGGAATAGTAGATGCTTGTGTTTCAACATATAAAAAGTAAGCGTGCCGTTGGTCCCAATGTATTGATTGGCTCGAATACATATTCATAAAGAGGTTCAACTTTGTTCAAAACGGTTAACAGGACTGGTGGACCATATCGATGATAGATATGGCATGCACCTAGCATTGGATGGTGACATGTCATACATGTGAATTACACTCTTTTTTTCTCCTTTTTGTTAAACAATGTACATACGGTATAACTATAAACCGTATATGTGTGTGTGCGTGTAGTTTGTTTTAACCATAGTTGGGTTGTTGAGATTGCATCTAATCCTTGATTATGACTTGGAGATCAATCCACAGCCCAACAACCCTGTAATATCCGGCGGTCTTGTGCCTATATTAACACACACGCGTCCCTGCTAGATGCATATGCTTTAGCCTCATTTTCTACATGGTATACAAAGCCTCTCTCTTCCAACGCATCTAGTTATGTCATCCTCCTCCGTCTCTGTCGCCATGGCCTCCCCTTCCCTCGCATCGCTCAGCCACACCATCACCGAAAAGCTCACCAAGGAAAATTTTCTGGTATGGAAGGCGCAAGTCCTGCCGCATATCAAAGAGGCAGGGATGATGGGCTACCTCGACGGCTCAATCAAGGAGACGGACGTCCTCCTCGTCTCCTGAGAAGGAGATCGGAGACGGGAAGAACGAGATCGGAGACGCACCCAACCCGAAGCACGCCATCTGGGTAACGCAGGATCAACAGGTGCTCACGTTCCTGATTGCTTCTCTCTCTCTCTCTCTCTCTCTCTCTCTCTCTCTCTCTCTCTCGCTCGCTCGCTCTCTCTCTCTCTCGTGTGACGTTCTCATGCAAGTCTCCAACCACACCACCTCTCTTAGCATCTGGCAAGCCCTGCATCAGAGCTTTTCATGGCAGTCCAGGGCGCGCACCATCCAGCTTTGCTCCGCCCTGGGTAACACGCACAATGGGGACCTCTCGACCGCAGCCTACTTCACCAAGATGAAGGGCATCGCCGATGAACTCGCAGCCGCCGGGAAGCTACTTGGAGAAGATGACCTCGTTGACCAAATTCTACGAGGTCTAGTGCACGAACCCGACTACAACGGCTTCGTCTCCGCCATCTCCACACGCGCCGCCATGGATCAACAGATCGAGCTCACTGAGCTCTTCTCGTTGCTCTTGGCGGCTGAGGCCCGCATCACCGCCCAGCAGGCGGCTTTCTCCCCGAACCACTCCACCAACCTTGCATCTCGTCGTGGTGGCCGCGGCGGCGGCCGTGGCGGCTACAACAACAACTCAGGTCCTCCCCGCTACAACGACAACTCCGGTGGCGGCTCTTCTGGTGGTGCGCCGCGCAAGCAGGGTGGTAACCGCGAGCGCTGCCTAATCTGCAAAGAGGAGGGGCATGGAGCGTGGCGCTACAAGCGCTACGACAGGAACTACAACAATAATGTTCGCAACCCTACAGGAGGTGGTGGTGGCGGCAACAGCGGTGGTGGCAATGGCGGACAACATTGTGCTGCCAACGCTGCTCATTCGTATGGCGTAGATACCAATTGGTATCTCAACACCGGTGCAACTGATCACATCACCGGCGAATTGGAAAAGCTTGCTGTTCGGGACCGCTACACCGGCAATGAACATATTCATAATGCTAGTGGACAAGGTATGGACATTGCACACATCGGCCACTCAGTTTTATCTACTCCCTCCGGATTGCTGAAATTAAACAATATTCTTCATGTTCCGAACTCTGAGCAAAGTCTACTTTCTGCCTATCAACTCATGAAAGATAACCACGTGTTTATTGAACTTCATCCTGAAACTTTTCTTGTCAAGGATCAGGCTACCCGGAGGACCATACTCCAAAACAAGAGTAGGTGGCATTTGTTTCCGGTCACTGGACGGCATAGTGCTCCCCAACGGCAAGCACCTGGGGCGATCAAACCATCTACATCCCGGTGGCACAAGCGTCTAGGGCATCCCTCTCTTCCGGTCATCCAGAAAATTGCTCGAGATTTCAATCTTCCCGTGTCCAATAAACAAGATCATCTTCTAATGTGTGATGCATGTCAGATGGCCAAGAGCCATTAACTCCCTTATCCTCGCTCAGTTAGTGAATCCAAAGCTCCTTTAGAGCTTATTTTCTCATATGTTTGGGGTCCTGGACCCGTCTCTGTAGGCAGGCAAAAATACTATGTCAGTTTTATTGATGATTTCAACAAGTTTAGTTGAATCTATTTGCTTAAGAACAAATCTGATGTGTTTGAGAAATTTCATCTTTTTCAAGCTCATGTTCAACGTTTGTTTAATCGCAAAATTATTAGTATGCAAAAGGATTGGGGTGGTGAGTATCAAAGTTTGAATTCTTTCTTTGAGCACATTGGCATCACTCACCACGTCTCTTGCCCCCATGCGCATCAACAGAATGGATCCGCTGAGCGGAAACATAGCCACATAGTGGAAGTTGGTCATTCCCTCTTGGCACATGCGTTTATGCCTTTGAAGTTTTGGGATAAAGCGTTTCTCACAGCCTTGTATCTCATTAATCGTGTTCCAAGTATAGTCATCAAAAATCAATCTCCACTAGAACGTCTCTTTGGAACTAAACCCAACTATAGCTTTCTTCGCATTTTTGGTTGTGCCGTATGGCCAAACTTGCGTCCCTTTAATAAGCACAAACTTGAGTTCCGCTCCAAACAATGCGCTTTTTTGGGTTATAGTACTCTCCACAAAGGTTATAAGTGCCTAGACATCTCCTCCGGGCGGGTCTATATTTCTCGCGATGTCGTCTTTGATGAACAAGTATTTCCCTTTGCTAGCCTTCATCCAAATGCCGGTGCACAACTCCGCAAAGAACTTGTTTTGCTACCGTCCCATCTCCTGCCTTCACCCAATTTTCTTCCAGGGGGAGTCGATGTTGCTGGTCCTGTGTCAATGGCTAATACTCTTGATGAAGGGTGTAACGCCCTCGATGCGGCTATATCTCCCACGTGTCGAAGCACGACTTAGAGGCATAACCACATTGAAAGCAATGTCGCAAGTGAGGTAATCTTCACACAACCCATGTAATACATAAGGGAAAGAGATACATGGTTGGCTTACAATCGCCACTTCACACAATACATGAATAAAGCATTACATCATCCAGATACAATCAAGGTCCGACTACGGAACCAAAATAAAAGAAGACTACCCAAAAGCTACACAGATCCCTAATCGACCCAACTGGGCTCCACTACTGATCAACTGGAAACGGAACAACAAAATAAACACGAACTCCATCAAGCTCCTCCTTGAGCTTGGTTGCGTCACCTGCACGGTTTCATCGGCACCTGCAAGCTGGTTTTGGAAGTATCTGTGAGTCATGGGGACTCAGCAATCTCACACCCTCGCGATCAAGACTATTTAAGCTTATAGGAAGGGTAAAGGTATGATGTGGAGCTGCAGCAAGCGACTAGCATATATGGTGGCTAACATACGCAAAAGAGAGCGAGAAGAGAAGGCAAAAGCACGGTCGAACAACTATGAGCAAGAAGTGATCCTAGAACAACCTACGTCAAACATAACTCCAACACCGTGTTCACTTCCCGGACTCCGCCGAGAAGAGACCATCATGGTTACACACGCGGTTGGTGCATTTTAATTAAGGTAAGCTTCAGGTTTTCTACAACCGGACATTAACAAATTCCCATATGCCCATAACTGCGGTATAGCTTTCGGAAGTTCAATCCCTGCAGGGGTGTCCCAACTTAGCCCATCACAAGCTCTCACGGTCAACGAAGGATATTCCTTCTCCCAAGACAATCCGATCAGACTTGGCATGCCGGTTACAAGACATTCTCGACAATGGTAAAACAAGTCCAGCAAAGCCGCCCGAATGTGCCGACAAATCCCGATAGGAGCTGCACATATCTCGTTCTCAGGGCACACTCAGAGGAGACTAGCTACGAGTAAAACCAACCCTCAAGTTCCCCCGAGGTGGCCCCGCAGGCAGCTCGGTTCGGACCAACACTTAGAGAAGCACTGGCCGGGGGGGGTTAAAATAAAGATGACCCTTGAGTCTGCAGAACCCAAGGGAAGGTGGTAGGTTGTTAGTGGAAATGGTAAAACCAAGGTTGGGCCTTGCTGGAGGAGTTTTATTCAAGGCGAACTGTCAAGGGGTTCCCACTATAACCCAACCGTGTAAGGAACGCAAAATCCGGGAACATAACACCAATATGACGGAAACTAGGGCGGCAAGAGTGGAAAAAACAGCAGGCATAAGGCCGAGCCTTCCACCCTTTACCAAGTATATAGATGCATTAATTAAATAGGATATATTGTGATATCGCAACAAAATATCCATGTTCCAACAAGGAACAAACTCCAATCTTCACCTGCAACTAACAACGCTATAAGAGGGGCTGTGCAAAGGGGTAACATAGCCAAACAACGGTTTGCTAGGACGAGGTGGGTTAGAGGCTTGGTTTAACAATATGGGAGGCATGATAAGCAAGTGGTAGGTATCGCAGCATAGGCATAGAAAAAGAGCGAGCAACTAGCAAGCAAAGATAGAAGTGATTTCGAGGGTATGGTCATCTTGCCTGAAATCCCGCAAGGAAGAAGAACGAGTCCATGAAGAAGACAAACGGACGTAGTCGAACGGGTCCTCACAAACGCGACGTTATCGGAACCAACCCGAAGAAGCAACACCGGAAAGAAGCACACAACAGAGTAAATAACCAACACATGAACATGGTATGATATGCGGGATGCGGTATGCGGTGCATATGCATGATTTGGAAAGGAATGATTGTACCTTGCCTCAACTTGGAAAACCAAGAGTGCCACTAGAAAGGTGAGTTGATTTCGGTTGAAATCGATATAAAGATCACCGGAATCGGATGCACGGTTCTGAAATGACAAGCAAAACAAATATGCCACCGCTCTGCGATTAACAGCAAGTAGCCTTCTAAATGCATCAAGATATATAAGCTATTGCACTCAAACATGGCAACAAAATACATGACAGGGATCCAATCATGATGCTTGACAAAAGATGAACACTGAGCTACTGCTAAATCACTCATTAACAGGTTCAAACAATCATGGCAAAAGCGCAAATGATAACAGGTTTCAGACTTAGTGAAATTAACAGCATGTCAGGAATTTATCATCAGGAAGCAATGTTTAGAGCATGATAACTACATGCTACAGGAACATATCATGGCAAAGCAAGGCATGGCATGAAGCTATTCTAAGCATATAACAAAAGTCCATTAGTGATCATGAGCCAAAAGGGATCAGAAAATACAATTGCAAGCATGTGAACATAGCAAAAACATAAACAGAATCAGACCTAGTGAAAAACTGGAGCATGGCAAAACAGTTAACAAGTAGGCATGTTTACGAGCTCGATGCACTCACTACGAGGCATTGCATGACAATATAAGCATACACCCAGCAAATAGACATGGCATCGAAGCTAGACATGGCAAGAACAACAACATAGCATGCACGGATCAATAGCAACAACCTCGACAAAATCGCTAAACATGTTAACAATCTGCCACGAACATTTTATAGCAAAAATAGAGCTCGATTGACTCATGCTAGGGTACTCCATAATTGCAAATAAAGACATGGATGGATAGAGCACAACATTATCTACAAAACATCCTTACTCATCATGCTCAGAAGAGGCACGGATCACTAGGAAACAACATGAACATATGACATAAAAATAATGACAGGACAAGGGCTTTGTGAAATTCTAAGTCCCTGAAATCAGCATCACTGAGTAAGCTACTTTGCATGCTTGTTCTAGTCACCACAAAGATCAAAAAAATACATGGCATACACCCCTGTAAAGATGGCATGGCATTCTACAAAACACATGTAGAGCTCAAGATCATATCATGCACACATTAATCATGCCAAAAATGACAAAAGGCCATTTGCTGAAACAGATCTGAAATAATCATCACATAGCCCTCTTCCAACAGAATTTCAGGCATCAAGATGAGCTCAAATGAAAATGATGCAATGAGATGAAATGATGTACTCGTCGAGACGAACATTTCGATATGCTACATGCACGAATCGGAGCTACGATGAGGAAGTTATGATGCAATGAAAAGGCCTGAAATAGTAAGGACTTGGAGAAATATACCCTCGCGAAAAAAATCAACGGGCCGGAGGAAGCGGGCCGGCGGGGACGGAGCTGGGCCGTAGGGAGGCTGGGCCGAGACGGAGCCAGAGGAGACGCGGCCCACGCGCGGGCACGCGCGGTCAACGCGCTTGGGTTCTCCCTCCCGATCGGGACGCCGGCGACGAGGTCACGACCGGCGCGACGCCGGCGCGACACCGGTGATCGACGGCAGGAACGGATCCGGCCGCTGGGCACCGGATCCGGGCGCGGTGGAGGTCAGCAGGTGACCGGCGAGGCGGAGAAGGGCCGGTAGGGGACGCGCGATGGCCGAAGGGCGGCACAAGACGGCCGGATCTTTTGAATGGATTTTTCCGCTGACCGAGTTTAGAGCCTTTGAATCCGGCATTGACTGCCGTATCCTTGGTGTTGTCGCTGTTAATGCGGCGCTTATGCTTGTTGCGACGTGACCTGCCATTGTTGTCCTTGGTATCCGAAGTACCATGGTTCCTTGATATGTTATTACTGCGAGCCAACCAGCTATCTTCTCCTGCACAAAAGCGGGTCATGAGTGTCGTGAGGGCTGCCATAGATTTCGGCTTTTCCTGACCAAGGTGCCGGGCTAGCCACTCATCGCGGATGTTGTGCTTGAAAGCTGCTAGGGCCTCTGCATCCGGCCAGTCGACGATTTGGTTTTTCTTTGTTAGGAACCGTGTCTAGAATTGCCTGGCCGATTCCTCTGGCTACTGAATTATGTGGCTCAAGTCATCGGCATCTGGTGGTCGCACATAAGTGCCCTGAAAGTTGTCGAGGAATGCGGCTTCCAGATCTTCCCAACAGCCAATGGACTCTGCTGGCAAGCTGTTGAGCCAATGCCGAGATGGTCCTTTGAGTTTTAGTGGGAGGTATTTGATGGCGTGTAGGTCATCACTGCGGGCCATGTGGATGTGTAGGAGGAAATCCTCGATCCATACCGCAGGATCTGTTGTGCCGTCGTATGATTCAATATTTACGGGTTTGAAACCCTCTGGGATTTGATGATCCATTACTTCGTCTGTGAAGCAGGATCTATACTGGGCTATGTCGCGACGCAGCTCGAATGAGTCTTGCCCGCTGTGTTTGGCCCGGCCGGACTTACTTTTACTGTATCCGGCGTGACGATTATCATCTCGCATAGTGGCGCGCCCTCGTGATCTGTAGATCGATCTTGCATGTTTTGCTTTATCCTCCAATACGTCTCGCAGGTCTGGCGTATTTCCCCATGCCTTTTTATTTGAATGGTGTCGGGGTGCGGGCTGAGCTTTTGGCTGGAATGTTTCTCTGTCGCGGCCACGAGGTGGCCGATCAGCCGCGTCATATGCCGGGGATGTAGCTTTCGGTGCTTCCTCCTCCAGTCAGGGTAGCAACCTGCACTTTGGGTAACTCTTGGAGGGGCGTTCGAGTTTATATTCCTCGGTCGCCAGGACTTTAGTCCATCTGTCGGCTAGCAAATCTTGATCAGCTTGAAGCTGCTGCTGCTTTTTCTTAAGGCTATTTGTCGTGGCTATAAACCGGTGCTTGAAGCACTCTTGTTCGACGGGATCCTTTGACATGACGAATTCGTCATCGTCGAGGCTTGCCTCGTCTTTGGAGGGAGCATGTAATTATCATCCTCCTCCTCTCCATCTACCGCTCTCTCAGGAGGGCTGGCTCCTCCATCCTCCTACTCTAAATCTTGCTGGAGGGGATTGTTGTTGTCTTCGGCACTGTCCAGAGTGCTATTATCTCCGGTGCCCGTATAACCACTTTTGCCTTGGCGGGACTTAGAGCGGCACTGCTGACGCCGGCGCTTGGGTTGCTTCTTGGAGGGGTCATCCTCCGTTGTCTCGTCGCCATTGCCTTCTTTGGGTGTGTCCACCATGTATATATCGTATAATGAGGTGGTTGTCCAGTGCCCTATGGGCAGTGGTTCCTCTTCGACTCCCGCATAGTTGTCCATACCGTCGATGTCTTCGGAGTCGAAGTCGAGCATGTCGGTTAAGTCATCGACAGTGGCTACTAAGTGGGTGGTGGGTGGGCAGCGAATTTCTTCGTCATCCGCATCCCAATCCTGCCGGACGTAGTTCGGCCAGGCCTCTCCTGACAAGGAGAGAGACCTTAATGAGTTCAGTATGTCGCAAACGGGCGAGTGCTGAAAAATATGCGCGGAGGTAAATTCCATGATCGGCGCCCAATCGGATTCGACAGGAACGGGCGTAGGCGGTTCGGAGTCCGTGGCCGGAGAAGGATCCAGCAGTTTGGCAACACGGCTCTCGTGAAGGGTAAGGTCGATATTCGGCTCGATCGCCACTGAGGATACGGCCTCTGTGACGGGGTCCATCCACCCGTCCATGGATGGCGCAACTGGCTCTGAATTGAGGCTCGGAGCGGCTGCCGGTGCAATCTCCTGAATACGGTCCGATGGTAGAGCTAAATTGTACTCATCGTGACCGCGCAGCGCACGAGGCAGGGGCTTGAATCCGTCGAAGATCGAGTCTCCACGGATATCGGCCGTTTAGTTTAAGCTTCCAAACCTGACCTGGTGGCCAGGGGCGTAACTTTTGATCTGCTCCAGATGGCCAATCGAGTTGGCCCGCAGTGCGAAGCCGCCGAACACAAAGATCTGTCCGGGGAGAAAAGTCTCACCTTGGACTGCATCGCTATCGATGATCGTAGGATCCATCAAGCCTAACGGCGACGACACAGAGGAACTCTCAATGAAAGCACCAATGTCGGTGTCAAAACCGGCGGATCTTGGGTAGGGGGTCCCGAACTGTGCGTCTAAGGCGGATGGTAACAGGAGGCATGGAACACGATGTTTTACCCAGGTTCGGGCCCTCTTGTTGGAAATATGCCCTAGAGGCAATAATAAGATGGTTATTATTGTATTTCCTTGTTCATGATAATTGTCTATTTTTCATGCTATAATTGTATTAACCGGAAACCATAATACATGTGTGAATACATAGACCACAACATGTCCCTAGTAAGCCTCTAGTTGACTAGCTCGTTGATCAATAGATGGTCATGGTTTCCTGACCATGGACATTGGATGTCATTGATAACGGGATCACATCATTAGGAGAATGATGTGATGGACAAGACCCAATCCTAAGCCTAGCACAAGATCGTATAGTTTGTCTGCTAAAGCTTTTCTAATGTCAAGTATCATTTCCTTAGACCATGAGATTGTGCAACTCCCGGATACTGTAGGAATGCTTTGGGAGTACCAAACGCCACAACGTAACTGGGTGGCTATAAAGGTGCACTAAGGGTATCTCCGAAAGTGTCTGTTGGGTTGGCATGAATCGAGACTGGGATTTGTCACTCCGTGTAAATGGAGAGGTATCTCTGGGACCACTCAGTAGGACATCATCGTAATGTGCACAATGTGACCAAGGAGTTGATCACGGGATGATGTGTTACGGAACGAGTAAAGAGACTTGCCGGTAACGAGATTGAACAAGGTATCGGGATACCGACGATCGAATCTCGGGCAAGTACTATACCGGTAGACAAAGAGAATTGATTTATTGGTTCGGTGACGCTAGAGTTGTAGAGATATTACTATGTGATACGTCTCCAACGTATCTATATTTTTTGATTGCTCCATGCTATATTATCTACTGTTTTGTACTATATTGGGCCTTATTTTCCATTTTTATATTATTTTTGGGACTAACCTATTAACCGGAGGCCCAACCCAGAATTGCTGTTTTTGCCTATTTCAGTGTTTCGGAGAAACAAAATATCAAACGGAGTCCAAACGGAATAAAATCTTCAGGAACGTGATTTTCTCACCGAACGTGATCCAGGAGACTTGGACCCTACTCCAGGGAGTCAAAGAGGAGGTCACAAGGGTGGGGGGCGCCCCCCCCTAGGGCGTGCCCCCTGCCTCGTGGGCCCCTCGGTGCTCCACCGATGTACTCCTTCCTCCTATATATACACACGTACCCCCAAACGATCAGAACATGAGCCAAAAACCTAATTCCACCGCCGCAACTTTCTGTATCCACGAGATCCCATCTTGGGGCCTATTTCGGAGCTCCGCCGGAAGAGGGCCGTCATCACGGAGGGCTTCTACATCATCCTAGCCCCTCCGATGAAGTGTGAGTAGTTTACCTCAGACCTTCGGGTCCATAGTTAGTAGCTAGATGGCTTCTTCTCTCTCTTTGAATCTCAATACAAAGTTCTCCCCCTCTCTTGTGGAGATCTATTCGATGTAATCTTCTTTTTGCGGTGTGTTTGTTGAGACCGATGAATTATGGGTTTATGATCAAGTCTATCTATGAATAATATTTAAATCTTCTCTGAATTCTTTTATGTATGATTGGTTATCTTTGCAAGTCTCTTCGAATTATCCGTTTGGTTTGGCCAACTAGATTGGTAGTTCTTGCCATCGGAGAAGTGCTTAGCTTTGGGTTCGATCTGCGGTGTCCTTACCCAGTGACAGAAGGGGCAGCAAGGCACGTATTGTATCATTGCCATCGAGGACAACAAGATGGGGTTTATTTCATATTGCATGAATTTATCTCTCTACATCATGTCATCTTGCTTAAGGCGTTACTCTATTTTTAACTTAATACTCTAGATGCATGTTGGATAGCGGTCGATGAGTGGAGTAATAGTAGTGGATGCAGAATCGTTTCGATCTACTTGTCACGGACGTGATGCCTATATACATGAACATGCCTAGATATTCTCATAACTATGCTCAATTCTGTCAATTGCTCAACAGTAATTTGTTCACCCACCGTAGAATACTTATGCTCTTGAGAGAAGCCACTAGTGAAACCTATGGCCCCCGGGTCTATTCTCATCATATCAATCTCCATCACTTTAATCTTGCTTTGCTTTTTTACTTTGCCTTTACTTTTTACTTTGTATCTTTATACCAAAAATACCAAAAAATATTATATCTATCAGATCTCACTCTCGTAAGTGACCGTGAAGGGATTGACAACCCCTAATCGCGTTGGTTGCGAGTAGCTATCGCTTTGTGCAGGTACGAGGGACTTGAGCGTGGCCTCCTACTGGATTGATACCTTGGTTCTCAAAAACTGAGGGAAATACTTACGCTACTCTGCTGCATCATCCCTTCCTCTTCAGGGAAAACCAACGCAAGCTCAAGACGTAGCAAGAAGGATTTCTGGTGCTGTTGCCGGGGAGTCTACGCAAAAAGTCAACATACCAAGTACCCATTACAATCCCTATCTCTCGCATTACATTATTTGCCATTTGCCTCTCGTTTTCCTCTTCCCCCAATTCACCGTTGCCATTTTATTTGCCCTCTCTCTCTCGTTTTCCTCTTCCCCCAAAGATGTCAATAATGATGTCGTTAAATTGAAGCTATTTCCTATTTCTCTTAGAGATCATGCTAAAGCTTGGTTTTCGTCTTTGTCTAAAAATAGTATTGATTCATGGAACAAGTGCAAAGATGCATTTATCTCTAAGTATTTTCCTCCCGCTAAGATCATCTCTCTTAGAAACGATATTATGAACTTTAAACAACTTGATCATGAACATGTTGCACAAGCTTGGGAGAAAATGAAATTAATGATACGTAATTGCCCTACTCAAGGTTTAAATTTGTGGATGATCATACAAAAAATTTATGCCGGGTTGAATTTTGCTTCTAGAAATCTTTTAGATTCGGCCGCGGGAGGCACTTTTATGGAAATCACTTTAGGAGATGCTACTAAACTCCTAGATAATATTATGGTTAATTATTTTCAATGGCACACTGAAAGATCTTCTAATAAAGAAGTGCATGCGATAGAAGAAATAAATGTGTTGAGTGGAAAGATGGATGGACTTATGAAATTATTGAAGGAAATATGCCCTAGAGGCAATAATAAAGTTATTATTTATTTCCTTATTTCATGATAAATGTTTATTATTCATGCTAGAATTATATTAACCGGAAACATAATACATGTGTGAATACATAGACAAACAGAGTGTCACTAGTATGCCTCTACTTGACTAGCTCATTAATCAAAGATGGTTATGTTTCCTAACCATAGACAAAGAGTTGTTATTTGATTAACGGATCACATCATTAGGAGAATGATGTGATTGACTTGACCCATTCCGTTAGCTTAGCACTCGATCGTTTAGTATGTTGCTATTGCTTTCTTCATGACTTATACATGTTCCTATGACTATGAGATTATACAACTCCCGTTTGCCGGAGGAACACTTTGTGTGCTACCAAACGTCACAACGTAACTGGGTGATTATAAAGGAGCTCTACAGGTGTCTCCAAAGGTACATGTTGGGTTGGCATATTTCGAGATTAGGATTTGTCACTCCGATTGTCAGAGAGGTATCTCTGGGCCCTCTCGGTAATGCACATCACATAAGCCTTGCAAGCATTGCAACTAATGAGTTAGTTGCGAGATGATGTATTACGAAACGAGTAAAGAGACTTGCCGGTAACAAGATTGAACTAGGCATTGAGATACCGACGATCGAATCTCGGGCAAGTAACATACCGATGACAAAGGGAACAACGTATGTTGTTATGCGGTCTGACCGATAAAGATCTTCGTAGAATATGTAGGAGCCAATATGAGCATCCAGGTTCCGCTATTGGTTATTGACCGGAGACGTGTCTCGGTCATGTCTACATTGTTATCGAATCCGTAGGGTCCGCACGCCTAAGGTTTCGATGACAGTTATATTATGAGTTTATGAGTTTTGATGTACCGAAGGAGTTCGGAGTCCCGGATGAGATCGGGACATGACGAGGAGTCTCGAAGTGGTCGAGACGTAAAGATCGATATATTGGACGACTATATTCGGACATCGGAAAGGTTCCGAGTGGTTCGGGTATTTTTCGGAGTACCGGGGAGCTACGGGAATACGGGGAAGAAGTATATGGGCCTTTTTGGGCTTTAGGGGAGAGGGAGAGGCAGACCGCCCCCCCCCCCCATTGACTAGTCCGAATTGGACTAGGGGGAGGGGCGGCGCCCCCTCCTTCCTTCTATTCCCTCTTCCCCTTCCTTGTCTCCTACTCCTACTACTTGGAAGGACTCCTAGTTGGACTAGGAAAGGGGGAATCCTACTCCCGGTGGGAGTAGGACTCCCCTAGGGCGCGCCATAGAGAGGGCCGGCCCTCCCCTCCTCCACTCCTTTATATACGGGGGCAGGGGCACCCCATAGACACAAGTTGATCTTCGTGATCGTTCTCTTAGCCGTGTGCGGTGCACCCCTTCCACCATAATCCTCAATAATATTGTAGCGGTGCTTAGGCGAAGCCCTGCGACGATAGAACATCAAGATCTTCACCATGCCGTCGTGCTGACGGAACTCTTCCCCGACACTTTGCTGGATCGGAGTCCGGGGATCGTCATCGAGCTGAACGTGTGCTAGAACTCAGAGGTGCCGTAGTTTCGGTGCTTGATCGGTCGGGCCGTGAAGACGTACGACTACATCAACAGCGTCGTCATAACACTTCCGCTGTCGGTCTACGAGGGTACGTAGACAACACTCTCCCCTCTCGTTGCTATGCATCACCATGATCTTGCGTGTGCGTAGGAAATTTTTGAAATTACTACGTTCCCCAACAGTGGCATCCGAACCTAGGTTTTATGTGTTGATGTTGTGCACGAGTAGAACACAAGTGAGTTGTGGGCGATATAAGTCATACTGCTTACCAGCATGTCATACTTTGGTTCGGCGGTATTGTTGGATGAAGCGGCCCGGACCGACATTACGCGTACGCTTACGCGAGACTGGTTCCACCGACGTGCTTTGCACATAGGTGGCTGGCGGGTGTCAGTTTCTCCAACTTTAGTTGAACCAAGTGTGGCTACGCCCGGTCCTTGCGAAGGTTAAAACAGCACCAACTTGACAAACTATCGTTGTGGTTTTGATGCGTAGGTAAGATTGGTTCTTGCTTAAGCCCGTAGCAGCCACGTAAAACTTCCAACAACAAAGTAGAGGACGTCTAACTTGTTTTTGCAGGGCATGTTGTGATGTGATATGGTCAAGACATGATGCTAAATTTTATTGTATGAGATGATCATGTTTTGTAACCGAGTTATCGGCAACTAGCAGGAGCCATATGGTTGTCGCTTTATTGTATGCAATGCAATTGCACTATAATGCTTTACTTTATCACTAAGCGGTAGCGATAGTCGTGGAAGCATAAGATTGGCGAGACGACAACGATGCTACGATGGTGATCAAGGTGTCGCGCCGGTGACGATGGTGATCATGATGGTGCTTCGAAGATGGAGATCACAAGCACAAGATGATGATGGCCATATCATATCACTTATATTGATTGCATGTGATGTTTATCTTTTATGCATCTTATCTTGCTTTGATTGACGGTAGCATTTTAAGATGATCTCTCACTAATTATCAAGAAGTGTTCTCCCTGAGTATGCACCGTTGCGAAAGTTCTTCGTGCTGAGACACCACGTGATGATCGGGTGTGATAGGCTCTACGTTCAAATACAATGGGTGCAAAATAGTTGCACACGTGGAATACTCAGGTTATACTTGACGAGCCAAGCATATACAGATATGGCCTCGGAACACGGAGACCGAAAGGTCGAGCGTGAATCATATAGTAGATATGATCAACATGGTGATGTTCACCAATGAAACTACTCCATCTCACGTGATGATCGGACATGGTTTAGTTGATTTGGATCACGTGATCACTTAGAGGATTAGAGGGATGTCTATCTAAGTGGGAGTTCTTAAGTAATATGATTAATTGAACTTAAATTTATTATGAACTTAGTCCTGGTAGTATTTTGCAAATTATGTTGTAGATCAATAGCTTGCGTTGTTGCTTTCATATGTTTATTTTGATATGTTTCTAGAGAAAATTGTGTTGAAAGATATTAGTAGCTATGATGCGGATTAGATCCGTGATCTGAGGTTTATCCTCATTGCTGCACAGAAGAATTATGTCCTTGATGCACCGCTAGGTGACAGACCTATTGCAGGAGCAGATGCAGACGTTATGAACGTTTGGCTAGCTCAATATGATGACTACTTGATAGTTTAGTGCACCATGCTTAACGGCTTAGAATCGGGACTTCAAAGATGTTTTGAACGTCATGGACCATATGAGATGTTCCAGGAGTTGAAGTTAATATTTCAAGCAAATACCCGAGTTGAGAGATATGAAGTCTCCAACAAGTTCTATAGCTAAAAGATGGAGGAGAATCGCTCAACTAGTGAGCATGTGCTCAGATTGTCTGGGTACTACAATCGCTTGAATCAAGTGGGAGTTAATCTTCCAGATAAAATAGTGATAGACAGAATTCTCTAGTCACCATCACCAAGTTAGTAGAACTTCGTGATGAACTATGATATGCAAGGGATAACGGAAACGATTCCCAAGCTCTTCGTAATGCTGAAATTGACGAAGGTAGAAATCGAGAAAAACATCAAGTGTTGATGGTAGACAAGACCACTAGTTTCAAGAAAAGGGCAAAGGAAAAAGGGGAACTTCAAGAAGAACAACAAGCAAGTTGCTGCTCAAGTGAAGAAGCCCAAGTCTGGTCCTAAGCCTGAGACTAAGTGCTTCTACTGCAAAGGGACTGGTCACTGGAAGCGGAACTACCCCAAGTGATTGGTGGATAAGAAGGATGGCAAAGTGAACATAAGTATATTTGATATACATGTTATTGATGTGTACTTTACTAGTGTTTATAGCAACCCCTCAGTATTTGATACTAGTTCAGTTGCTAAGATTAGTAACTCGAAACGGGAGTTGCAGAATAAACAGAGACTAGTTAAGGGTGAAGTGACGATGTGTGTTGGAAGTGGTTCCAAGATTGATATGATCATCATCGCACACTCCCTATACTTTCGGGATTAGTGTTGAACCTAAAGAAGTGTTATTTGGTGTTTGCGTTGAGCATGAATATGATTTGATCATGTTTATTGTAATACGGTTATTCATTTAAGTAAGAGAATAAATTGTTGTTCTGTTTACATGAATAAAACCTTATATGGTTACACACCCAATGAAAATAGTTCATTGGATCTCGATCGTAGTGATACACATATTCATAATATTGAAACCAAAAGATGCGAAGTTAATAATGATAGTGCAACTTATTTGTAGCACTGCCGTTTAGGTCATATTGGTGTAAAGCGCATGAAGAAACTCCATGCTGATGGGATTTTGGAATCACTTGATTATGAATCACTTGGTGCTTGCGAACCATGCCTTATGGGCAAGATGACTAAAGACTCCGTTCTCGGGAACAATGGAGCGAGCAACTGACTTATTGGAAATAATACATACTGATGTATGCGATCCGATGAGTGTTGAAGCTCGCGGCGGGTATCATTATTTTCTGACCTTCACATATGATTTGAGCAGATATGGGTATATCTGCTTGATGAAACATAAGTCTGAAACATTTGAAAAGTTCAAAGAATTTCAGAGTGAAGTGGAAAATCATCGTAACAAGAAAAATAAGGTTTCTACGATCTGATCGCTGAGACAAATATTTGAGTTACGAGTTTGGTCTTCAATTAAAACTATGTGGAAAAGTTTCACAAATTCATACCACCTGGAACACCACAACATAATAGTGTGTTCGAACGTCATAACCGTACTTTATTGGATATAGTGCAATCTATGATGTTTCTTACTGATTTACCACTATAGTTTTGGGGTTATGCATTAGAGACAGCTGCATTCACGAAAAAAAGGCACCATCTAAATCCGTTGAGACGACACTGTATGAACTGTGGTTTGGCAAGAAACCAAAGTTGTCGTTTCTTAAAGTTTGGGGTTGCAATGCTTATAAGAAAAAGTTTCATCCTGATAAGCTCAAACCCAAATCGGAGAAATGTGTCTTCATAGGATACCCAAAGAAGACAGTTGGGTACACCTTCTATCACAGATCCGAAGGCAAGACATTCGTTGCTAAGAATGGATCCTTTCTAGAGAAGGAGTTTCTCTCGAAAGAAGTGAGTGGGAGGAAAGTAGAACCTGATGAGGTAACTGTACCTGCTCCCTTATTGGAAAGTAGTACATCACAGAAACCGGTTTCTGTGACACCTACACCAATTAGCGAGGAAGCTAATGATGATGATCATGAAACTTCAGAACAAGTTACTACTGAACCTCGTAGATCAACCAGAGTAAGATCCGCACCAGAGTGGTACGGTAATCTTGTTCTGGAAGTCATGCTACTAGATCATGATGAACCTACGAACTATGAAGAAGCGATGGTGAGCCCAGATTCCGCAAAATGGCTTGAAGCCATGAAATCTGAGATGGGATCCATGTATGAGAACAAAGTGTGGACTTTGGTTGACTTGCCCAATGATCGACAAGCAATTGAGAATAAATGGATCTTCAAGAAGAAGACTGACGTTAATGGTAATGTTACTGTCTACAAAGCTCGACTTGTCGCAAAAGGTTTTTGACAAGTTCAAGGGATTGACTACGATGAGACCTTCTCACCCGTAGCGATGCTTAAGTCTGTCTGAATCACGTTAGCAATTGCCGCATTTTATGATTATGAAATTTGGCAGATGGATGTCAAAACAGCATTCCTGAATGGATTTCTGGAAGAAAAGTTGTATATGATGCAGCCGAAAGGTTTTGTCGATCCAAAAGGAGCTAACAAAGTGTGCAAGCTCCAATGATCCATTTATGGACTGGTGCAAGCCTCTCGGAGTTGGAATAAACGCTTTCATAGTGTAATCAAAGCATTTGGGTTTGTACAGACTTTTGGAGAAGCCTGTATTTACAAGAAAGTGAGTGGGAGCTCTGTAGCATTTCTAATATTATATGTGGATGACATATAGCTAATCGGAAATGATATAGAATTTCTGGATAGCATAAAAGGATACTTGAATAAGAGTTTTTCAATAAAAGACCTCGGTGAAGCTGCTTACATATTGGGCATTAAGATCTATAGAGATAGATCAAGACGCTTAATTGGACTTTCACAAAGCACATACCTTGACAAAGTTTTGAAGAAGTTCAAAATGGATCAAGCAAAGAAAGGATTCTTGCCTCTGTTACAAGGTGTGAAGTTGAGCAAGACTCAAAACCCGACCACGGCAGAAGATAGAAAGAGAATGAAAGTCATTCCCTATGCCTCAGCCATATGTTCTATAAAGTATGCCATGCTGTGTACCAGATCTGTTGTATACCTTACACTGATTTTGGTAAGGGAGTACAATAGTGATCTAGGAGTAGATCACTGGACAGCGGTCAAAATTATCCTTAGTCGAATAAGGATATGTTTCTCGATTATGGACATGACAAAAAGGTTCGTCGTAAAGGGTTACGTCGATGCAAATTTTGACACTGATCTAGATGACTCTAAGTCTCAATCTGGATACATATTGAAAGTGGGAGCAATTAGCTATAGTAGCTCCGTGCAGAGCATTGTTGACATAGAAATTTGCAAAATACATACGGATCTGAATATGGCAGACCCGTTGACTAAACTTCTGTCACAGGCAAAACATGATCACACCTTAGTACTCTTTGGGTGTTAATCTCATAGCGATGTAAACTAGATTATTGACTCTAGTAAACCATGTGAGTGTTGGTCACATAATGATGTGAACTATTGGTGTTAAATCACATGGCAATGTGAACTAGATTATTGACTCTAGTGCAAGTGGGAGACTGAAGGAAATATCCCTAGAGGCAATAATAAAGTTATTATTTATTTCCTTATTTCATGATAAATGTTTATTATTCATGCTAGAATTGTATTAACCGGAAACATAATACATGTGTGAATACGTAGACAAACAGAGTGTCACTAGTATGCCTCTACTTGACTAGCTCATTAATCAAAGATGGTTATGTTTCCTAACCATAGACAAAGAGTTGTTATTTGATTAACGGGATCACATCATTAGGAGAATGATGTGATTGACTTGATTCCGTTAGCTTAGCACTCGATCGTTTAGTATGTTGCTATTGCTTTCTTCATGACTTATACATGTTCCTATGACTATGAGATTATACAACTCCCGTTTGCCGGAGGAACACTTTGTGTGCTACCAAACGTCACAACGTAACTGGGTGATTATAAAGGAGCTCTACAGGTGTCTCCAAAGGTACATGTTGGGTTGGCGTATTTCGAGATTAGGATTTGTCACTCCGATTGTCGGAGAGGTATCTCTGGGTCCTCTCGGTAATGCACATCACATAAGCCTTGCAAGCATTGCAACTAATGAGTTAGTTGCGAGATGATGTATTACGAAACGAGTAAAGAGACTTGCCGGTAACGAGATTGAACTAGGTATTGAGATACCGACGATCGAATCTCGGGCAAGTAACATACCGATGACAAAGGGAACAACGTATGTTGTTATGCGGTCTGACTGATAAAGATCTTCGTAGAATATGTAGGAGCCAATATGAGCATCCAGGTTCCGCTATTGGTTATTGACCGGAGACGTGTCTCGGTCATGTCTACATTGTTCTCGAACCCGTAGGGTCCGCATGCTTAAGGTTTCGATGACAGTTATATTATGAGTTTATGAGTTTTGATGTACCGAAGGAGTTCGGAGTCCCAGACGAGATCGGGGACATGACGAGGAGTCTCGAAGTGGTCGAGACGTAAAGATCGATATATTGGACGACTATATTCGGACATCGGAAAGGTTCCGAGTGGTTCGGGTATTTTTCGGAGTACCGGGGAGTTACGGGAATACGGGGAAGAAGTATATGGGCCTTATTGGGCTTTAGGGGAGAGGGGGAGGCAAGCCGCCCCCCCCCATTGACTAGTCCGAATTGGACTAGGGGGAGGGGCGGCGCCCCCTCCTTCCTTCTATTCCCTCTTCCCCTTCCTTGTCTCCTACTCCTACTACTTGGAAGGACTCCTAGTTGGACTAGGAAAGGGGGAATCCTACTCCCGGTGGGAGTAGGACTCCCCTAGGGCGCGCCATAGAGAGGGCCGGCCCTCCCCTCCTCCACTCCTTTATATACGGGGGCAGGGGCACCCCATAGACACAAGTTGATCTTCGTGATCGTCCTCTTAGCCGTGTGCGGTGCCCCCCTTCCACCATAATCCTCGATAATATTGTAGCGGTGCTAATACGGTAGAACATCAAGATCTTCACCATGCCGTCGTGCTGACGGAACTCTTCCCCGACACTTTGCTGGATCGGAGTCCGGGGATCGTCATCGAGCTAAACGTGTGCTAGAACTCGGAGGTGCCGTAGTTTCGGTGCTTGATCGGTCGGGTCGTGAAGACGTACGACTACATCAACCGCGTTGTCATAACGCTTCCGCTGTCGGTCTACGAGGGTACGTAGACAACACTCTCCCCTCTCGTTATGCATCACCATGATCTTGCGTGTGCGTAGGAAATTTGAAATTACTACGTTCCCCAACAATTATTTGCTACTAGGAGTGTTTCTTCTGATCCTAATGATATGCCCTTGTCTACTTTGATTAAGAATAACAATGAATCTATGGATGTGAATTTTGTTGGTAGGAATAATTTTGGTAACAACGCTTATAGAGGGAATTTTAATCCTAGGCCATATCCTAGTAATCCTTCTAATAATTATGGGAATTCCTACAACAACTCTTATGGAAATTATAATAAGATGCCCTCTGAATTTGACAATAGTGTTAAAGAATTTATGAATTCACAAAAGAATTTTAATGCTTTGCTTGAGGAGAAATTGCTTAAAGTTGATGATTTGGCTAGAAAAATGTTGATAGAATTTCTCTTGAGGTTGATTCTTTAAAGCTTAGATCCATTCCTCCTAAGCATGATATCAATGAGTCTCTCAAAGCCATGAGAATTTCCGTTGATGAGTGCAAGGAAAGAACCGCTAGGATGCGTGCTTGCAAAGATGCCTTTATTAAAGCGTGTTCCTCCAATTCCTATGAAAATAAAGATGAAGATCTAAAAGTTATTGATGTGTCCCCTATTAAATCTTTGTTTCGCAATATGAATCTTGATGAAACTGAATATGATCTTCCTTTACCTAGAAGGCGTTCTAAAAATTCGGAGTATTTAGATCTTAATGATGAAATTGGTGAAAGTGGGATTGAAAGAAATAAAAATCTAGATGTTGCTAAACCCATTATATTGGATTTCAAGGAATTTAATTATGAAAGTTGTTCTTTAATTGATTGTATTTCCTTGTTGCAATCCATGCTAAATTCTCCTCATGCTTATAGTCAAAATAAAGCCATCACCGAACATATTGTTGATGCCTTGATGCAATCTTATGAAGAAAAACTTGAGTTGAAAGTTTCTATCCCTAGAAAACTCTATGATGAGTGGGAACCAACTATTAAAATTAAATTAAAGATCATGAGTTTTATGCTTTGTGTGATTTGGGTGCTAGTGTCTCTACTATTCCCAAAACTTTGTGTGATTTACTAGATTTCCGCGATTTTGATGATTGCTCTCTAAACTTGCATCTTGCGGATTCCACTATTAAGAAACCTATGGGAAGGATTAATGATGTTCTTATTGTTGCAAATAGGAATTATGTGCCCGTATATTTCATTGTTCTTGATATAGATTGCAATCCTTCTTGCCCTATTATTCTTGGTAGACCTTTCCTTAGAACGGTTGGTGCGATTATTGATATGAAGGAAGGGAATATTAGATTTCAATTTCCATTAAGAAGGGCATGGAACACTTTCCAAGAAAGAAAATAAAATTGTCATATGAAACTATCATGAGAGCCACTTATGGATTACCTACCAAAGATGGCAATACCTAGATCTATCCTTGCTTTTATGCCTAGCTAGGGGCGTTAAACGATAGCGCTTGTTGGGAGGCAACCCAATTTTATTTTTATTCCTTGTTTTTTGCTCCTGTTTAGTAATAAATAAATTATTTAGCCTCTGTTTTGGTTGTGTTTTTTGTGTTTAATTAGTGTTTGTGCCAAGTAGAACCGTTGGGAAGACTTGGGGAAAGTCTTGTTGAACTTACTGTAAAAAACAGAAACTTTAGCGCTCACGAGAACTGATGTCCTTTTTATTTGAAGAGTGATATTTAGTTAATTCTTTTTGCAGATGATTAATAGATAAATTCCTCACGTCCAGCAATTTATTTTAGAATTTTTGGGGTTCCAGATCTTGCGCTAGCTACAGATTACTACAGACTGTTTTGTTTTTGACAGATTCTGTTTTTTGTGTGTTGTTTGCTTATTTTGATGAATCTATGGCTAGTAAAATAGTTTATAATCCATAGAGAAGTTGGAATACAGTAGGTTTAACACCAATATAAAGAAATAATTAGTTCATTACAGTACCTTGAAGTGGTATTTTGTTTTCTTTCGCTAACAGAGCCCACGAGTTTTCTATTTTGAGTTTTGTGTTGTGAAGTTTTCAAGTTTTGGGTGAATTCTTTTGATGGATCATGGAACAAGGAGTGGCAAGAGCCTAAGATTGGGGATGCCCATGGCACCCCAAGATAATCCAAGGACACCGAAAGTCAAAGCTTGGGGATGCCCCGAAGGCATCCCCTCTTTCGTCCACTTCCATCGGTAATTTACTTGGAGCTATATTTTTATTCACCAACATGATATGTGTTTTGCTTGGAGCGTCTTGTATTATTTGTGTCTTTGTGTCTTAGTATGCCACAATCATCCTTGCTGTACACACCTTTTGAGAGAGCCATACATGAATTAAAATTTGATAGAATACCCTATGTGCTTCACTTATATCTTTTGAGCTAAGTAGTTTTGCTCTATGTGCTTCACTTATATCTTTTGAGCATTATAATTTTGTTCTATGTGCTTCACTTAGATCTTTTAGAGCACGGTGGTGGATTTGTTTTAAAGAAACTATTGATCTCTCATGCTTCACTTAAATTATTTTGACAGTCTCTTAATAGCATGGTAATTTGCTTAATAATAATATGCTTGGTATTCAAGATTTGTGAAACTTTCTTTTGAGTGTGTTGAATACTAAGAAAAGATTGAAACATGATAACTGTTTTGAGATATGGAGGTGATAATATTAAAGTCATGCTAGTTGAGTAGTTGTGAATTTAAAGAATACTTGTGTTAAAGTTTGTGATTCCCGTAGCATGCATGTATGGTGAACCGTTATGTGACGAAATTGGAGCATGATTTATTTATTGATTGTCTTCCTTATGAGTGGCGGTCGGGGACGAGCGATGGTCTTTTCCTACCAGTCTATCCCCCAAGGAGCATGCGCGTAATACTTTGCTTTGATAACTTCTAGATTTTTGCAATAAGTATATGAGTTCTTTATGACTAATGTTGAGTCCATGGATTATACGCACTCTCACCCTTCCACCCTTGCTAGCATCTCTAATACCGCGCACCTTTCGCCGGTATCATACACCTACCATATACCTTCCTCAAAACAGCCACCATACCTACCTATTATGGCATTTCCATAGCCATTCTGAGATATATTGCCATGCAACTTTCCACCATCTAGTTCATCATGACACATCCATTATTGTCATATTGCTTAGCATGATCATGTAGTTGACATAGTATTTGTGGCAAAGCCACCGTTCATAATTCTTTCATACTTGTCACTCTTGATTCATTGCATATCCCGGTACACCGCCTGAGGCATCCATATAGAGTCATACTTTGTTTTAGAATCGAGTTGTAATCATTGAGTTGTAAATAAATAAAAGTGTGATGATCATCATTCAATAGAGCATTGTCCCAAATAAAAAAAGAGAAAGGCCAAAGAAAAAAAAAGAAGGCCCAAAAAAAGAAAATAAATAAAAAGGGGTAATGCTACTATCCTTTTTTCCACACTTGTGCTTCAAAGTAGCACCATGATATAGCGAGCATCATATATTGTGCTTCAAAGTAGCACCATGTTCTTCATATAGAGAGTCTCATATGTTGTCACTTTCATATACTAGTGGGAATTTTACATTATAGAACTTGGCTTGTATATTCCAATGATGGGCTTCCTCAAGTGCCCTAGGTCTTCGTGAGCAAGCGTTGGATGCACACCCACTAGTTTCTTTTGTTGAGCTTTCATACATTTATAGCTCTAGTGCATCCGTTGCATGGCAATCCCTACTCACTCACATTGATATCTATTGATGGGCATCTCCATAGCCCGTTGATACGCCTAGTTGATGTGAGACTATCTTCCCCTCCTTTTTGTCTTCTCCACAACCACCCTTCTATTCCACCTATAGTGCTATATCCATGGCTCACGCTCATGTATTGCGTGAAGATTGAAAAAGTTTTGAAAAAGTTAGAGTATGAAACAATTACTTGGCTTGTCATCGGGGTTGTGCATGATTTAAATACTTTGTGTGGTGAAGATGGAGCATAGCCAGACTATATGATTTTGTAGGGTTAACTTTCTTTGGCCATGTTATTTTGAGAAGACATAATTGCTTGGTTAGTATGCTTGAAG
Source organism: Triticum aestivum (assembly GCF_018294505.1). Lineage (NCBI taxonomy): Eukaryota > Viridiplantae > Streptophyta > Magnoliopsida > Poales > Poaceae > Triticum > Triticum aestivum. The sequence goes on from NC_057806.1 coordinate 704,705,088, forward strand.
TATTATTATTTTTATGTCAATATAAACTTTTGTCTTGAATCTCTCTAATCTGAATATTCATACCACAATTAAGAAGATTTGCATTGAAATTATGCCAAGTAGCACTCCGCATCAAAAATTCTCTTTTTATCATTTACCTACTCGAGGACGAGCAGGAATTAAGCTTGGGGATGCCTGATACGTCTCCAACGTATCTATAATTTTTGATTGCTCCATGCTATATTATCTACTGTTTTGGACTATATTGGGCTTTATTTTCCACTTTTATATTATTTTTGGGACTAACCTGTTAACCGGAGGCCCAGCCTAGAATTGCTGTTTTTTGCCTATTTCAGTGTTTTAGAGAAACAAAATATAGTCCAAATGAAATAAAATCTTCGGGAACGTGATTTTCTCACCGAACGTGATCCAGGAGACTTGGACCCTACTCCAGGAAGCCAAAGAGGAGGTCACGAGGGTGGGGGGCGCCCCCCCCCCTAGGGCGCGCCCCCTGCCTCGTGGGCCCCTCGGTGCTCCACCGACGTACTCCTTCCTCCTATATATACACACGTACCCCCAAACGATCAGAATAGGAGCCAAAAACCTAATTCCACCACCGCAACTTTCTGTATCCACCAGATCCCATCTTGGGGCCTGTTCCGGAGCTCCGCCGGAAGAGGGCCGTCATCACGGAGGGCTTCTACATCATTCTAGCCCCTCCAATGAAGTGTGAGTAGTTTACCTCAGACCTTTGGGTCCATAGTTAGTAGCTAGATGGCTTCTTCTCTCTCTTTGAATCTCAATACAAAGTTCTCCCCCTCTCTTGTGGAGATCTATTCGATGTAATCTTCTTTTTGCGGTGTGTTTGTTGAGACCGATGAATTGTGGGTTTATGATAAAGTCTATCTATGAATAATATTTGAATCTTCTCTGAATTCTTTTATGTATGATTGGTTATCTTTGCAAGTCTCTTCGAATTATCCGTTTGGTTTGGCCAACTAGATTGGTAGTTCTTGCCATGGGAGAAGTGCTTAGCTTTGGGTTCGATCTTGCGGTGTCCTTACCCAGTGATAGAAGGGGCAGCAAAGCACGTATTGTATCGTTGCCATCGAGGATAACAAGATGGGGTTTATTTCATATTGCATGAATTTATCTCTCTACATCATGTCATCTTGCTTAAGGCGTTACTCTGTTTTTAACTTAATACTCTAGATGCATGCTGGATAGCGGTCGATGAGTGGAGTAATAGTAGTAGATGCAGAATCGTTTCAATCTACTTGTCACGGACGTGATGCGTATATACATGATCATGCCTAGATATTGTCATAACTATGCTCAATTCTGTCAATTGCTCAACAGTAATTTGTTCACCCACCGTAGAATACTTATGCTCTTGAGAGAAGCCACTAGTGACACCTATGGCCCCCGGGTCTATACTCATCATATCAATCTCTATCACTTTAATCTTGCTTTGCTTTTTTACTTTGCCTTTACTTTTTACTTGGCATCTTTATACCAAAAATACCAAAAAATATTATATCTATCAGATCTCACTCTCGTAAGTGACCATGAAGGGATTGGCAATCACTAATCGCATTGGTTGCGAGTAGCTATCGCTTTGTGCAGGTACGAGGGACTTGAGCGTGGCCTCCTACTGGATTGATACCTTGGTTCTCAAAAACTGAGGGAAATACTTACGCTACTCTGCTGCATCATCCCTTCCTCTTCGGGCAAAACCAACGCAAGCTCAAGACGTAGCAGTATGCGGTTAACCGAAAGTAGTTCGGAGTCCCGAATGAGATCCCGGACATCACGAGGAGTTCCGGAATGGTCCGGAGGTATATATATATATATATATATATATATATATATATATATATATATATATATATATATATATGTGTGTGTGTGTGTGTGTGTGTGTGTGTGTGTGTGTGTGTGTGTGTGTGTGTGTGTGTGTGTGTGTAGGAAGTCCAGTTTCGGCCACCGGGAGAGTTTCGGGGTCACCGGTATTGTACCGGGACCACCGGAAGGTTCCCAGGGATCCACCGGGTGGGGCCACTTGTCCCGGAGGGCTCCATGGGCTGAAGTGATGTGGGAACCAGCCCCTGGTGGGCTGGTGCGCCCCCCTTGGGCCTCCCTTGCGCCTAGGGTTGGAAACCCTAAAGGGGTGGGGGCGCCTCCACCTGGCTTGGGCCAAGCCACCCCCTAGGCCGCCGCCCCTCCCATTAGATGGGATCTCTAGGGGCTGGCGCCCCCGGGGCCCTTATATATAGTGGAGGGGAGGGAGGGCAGCAGCACCCTAAGCCCTGGCGCCTCCCTCCCTCCCGTGACACCTCTTCCTCCCCGCTTGCACTTGGCGAAGCCCTGCCGGGATCCCGCTACTTCCACCACCACGCCGTCGTGCTACTGGATCTCCATCAACTTCTCCTCCCCCCTTGCTGGATCAAGAAGGAGGAGACGTCTCCACTCCGTACGTGTGTTGAACGCGGAGGTGCCGTCCGTTCGGCGCTAGGATCATCGGTGATTTGGATCACGGCGAGTACGACTCCATCAACCCTGTTCTCTAGTAACGCTTCCACTTAGCGATCTACAAGGGTATGTAGATGCACTCCCCTTCCCCTCGTTGCTAGATTACTCCATAGATTGATCTTGGTGATGCGTAGAAAATTTTAAATTTCTGCTACGATCCCCAACAGTGGCATCATGAGCTAGGTCTATGCGTAGATTCTATGCACAATTAGAACACAAAGTAGTTGTGGGCGATGATTTGTTCAATTTGCTTGCCGTTACTAGTCTTATCTTGATTCGGCGGCATTGTGGGATGAAGCGGCCCGGACCGACCTTACACGTACACTTATGTGAGACAGGTTCCACCGACTGACATGCACTTGATGCATAAGGTGGTTGGCGGGTGTCTGCCTCTCCCACTTTAGTCGGATCGGATTCGATGAAAAGGGTCCTTATGAAGGGTAAATAGCAATTGGCATATCACCATTGTGGTTTTGCGTAGGTAAGAAACGTTCTTGCTAGAAACCCATAGCAGCCACGTAAAACATGCAACAACAATTAGAGGACGTCTAACTTGTTTTTGCAGGGTATGCTATGTGATGTGATATGGCCAAAAGGATGTGATGAATGATATATGTGATGTATGAGATTGATCATGTTCTTGTAATAGGAATCACAACTTGCATGTCGATGAGTATGACAACCGGCATGAGCCATTGGAGTTGTCTTAATTTATTTATGAACTACGTGTCAATGAAAACGCCATGTGATTACTTTACTTTATTGCTAACCGTTAGCCATAGTAGTAGAAGTAATAGTTGGCGGGGCAACTTCATGAAGACACGATGATGGAGATCATGATGATGGAGATCATGGTGTCATGCCGGTGACGATGGTGTTCATGCCGCACCTCAAAGATGGAGATCAAAGGCGCAAGATGATATTGGCCATATCATGTCACTTTATGATTTGCATGTGATGTTTGTCATGTTTACATCTTATTTGCTTAGAACGACGATAGCATAAATAAGATGATCCCTCGCGATAATTTCAAGAAAGTGTTCCCCCTAACTATGCACCGTTGCTAAGATCCGTTGTTCCGAAGCACCACGTGATGATCGGGTGTGATAGGTTCTAACGTTCGCATACAATGGGTGTAAGCCAGATTTACACACGCAATACACTTAGGTTAACTTGATGAGCCTAGCATGTACAGACATGGCCTCGGAACACGAAAGACCGAAAGGTCGAACATGAGTCGTATAGTGGATACGATCAACATGAAAATGTTCACCGATGATGACTAGTCCATCTCACGTGATGATCGGACACGGCCTAGTTGACTCGGATCATGTATCACTTAGATGACTAGAGGGATGTCTATCTAAGTGGGAGTTCATTGAATAGTTTGATTAGATGAACTTAATTATCATGAACATAGTCAAAAGGTCTTTGCAAATTATGTCGTAGCTCATGCTTTGGTTCTACTATTTTAGATATGTTCCTAGAGAAAATTTAGTTGAGAGTTGACAGTAGCAATTATGCGGACTGGGTCCGTGAACTGAGGATTGTCCTCATTGCTGCATAGAAGGGTTATGTCCTTAATGCACCGCTCAGTGTGTTGAACCTGGAGCATCGTCTGTAGATGTTGGGAAACATCTGACATACACGTTTTGATGACTACGTGATAGTTCAGTACGTAATACTAACGGTTTAGAATTGTGGCACCAAAGACGTTTTTGAAATGTCGCGGAACATATGAGATGTTCCAAAGACTGAAATTGGAATTTCAGACTAGTGCCCACGTCAAGAGGTATGAGACCTCTGACAAGTTTCTTAAGCCTGTAAACTAAGGGAGAAAAACTCAATCGTTGAGCATGTGCTCAGATTGTCTGAGTACTGCAATCGCTTGAATCGAGTGGGAGTTAATCTTCCAGATGAGATAGTGATGGTTCTCCATAGTCACTGCCACCAAGCTATTGGAGCTTCGTGATGAACTATAACATATCAGGGATAGACATGATGATCCTTGAGCAACTCACGATGTTTGACACCGCGAAAGTAGAAATCAAGCAGGAGCATCAATTATTGATGGTTAAACCACTAGTTTCAAGAAGGGCAAGGGAAAGAAGGGATACTTCATGAGACGGCAAATCAGTTGTTGCTCTAGTGAAGAAACCCAAGGTTGAACCAAACCCAAGACTAAGTGCTTCTATAATGAGGGGAACAATCACTGAAGCAGAACTACCCTAGATACTTGGTAGATGAGAAGGCTGGCAAGGTCGACAGCAGTATTTTGGATATACGTCATATTATTGCGTACTTTACTAGTACTCCTAGTAGCACCAGGGTAATAAATACTAGTTCGGTTGCTAAGCGTTAGTAACTCGAAATAAAAGGCTGCGGAGACTAGCTAAAGGTGAGATGACGATATGTGTTGGAAGTGTTTCCAAGGTTGATGTGATCAAACATCGCACGCTCCCTCTACCATCGGGATTGGTGTTAAACCGAAATAATTGTTATTTGGTGTTTGCATTGAGCATAGACATGATTGGATTATGTTTATCGCCACACGGTTATTCATTTAAGGAGAATAATGGTTACTCTGTTTATTTGAATAATACCTTTAATGGTCTTGCACCTAAAATGAATGGTTTATTGGATCTCGATCGTAGTGATACACATGTTCATGCCAAAAGATATAAGATAGTAATGATAGTACCACGTACTTGTGGCACTGCCATTTGAGTCATGTTGGTATAAAACGCATGAAGAAGCTCCATGTTGATGGATCTTTGGACTCACTCGTTTTTGAAAAGATTGAGACATGCGAACCATGTCTATTGGTAGATATGCATGAAGAAACTCCATGCAGATGGATCGTTTGGACTCACTTGATTTTGAATCACTTGAGACATGCAAATCATACCACATGGGCAAGATGACTGAAAGGCCTTGTTTTCAGTAAGATGGAACAAGAAAGCAACTTGTTGGAAGTAATACATTTTGATGTGTGCAGTCCAATGAGTGCTGAGGCACGCAATGGATATCGTTATGTTCTTACTTCACAGATGATTTGAGTAGATGCTGAGTATATTTACTTGATGAACACAAGTCTGAATTATTGAAAGGTTTAAGTAATTCCAGAGTGAAGTTGAAGATCGTCGTGACAAGATGATAAAATGTCTATGATATGATCATAGAGATGAATATCTGAGTTACGAGTTTGGAACACAATTAAGACATTGTGGAAATTATTTCACAACTAATACCGCCTGGACCACCATAGTGTGATGGTGTGTCCGAACATCACAACTGCACCCTATTGGATATGGTGCATACCATGATGTCTCTTATCGAATTACCACTATCGTTTATGGGTTAGGCATTAGAGACAACCGCACTCACTTTAAATAGGGACCACACAATTCCGTTGAGACAACACCGTATGAACTATGGTTTAGAGAAACCTAAGCTGTCATTTCTTAAAAGTTTGGGGCTGCGATGCTTATGTGAAAAAAGTTTCAGGCAGATAAGCTCGAACCCAATGCGGATAAATGCATCTTCATAGAATACCCAAAAATAGTTGGGTATACCTCCTATTTCAGATCCGGAAACAAAAGTGATTGTTTCTAAAAACGGGTCCTTTCTCGAGGAAAAGTTTCTCTCGAAAGAATTGAGTGGGAGGATGGTGGAGACTTGATGAGGTTATTGAACCGTCACTTCAACTAGTGTGTAGCAGGGCACAGGAAGTTGTTCCTGTGGCACCTACACCAATTGAAGTGGAAGCTTACGATAGTGATCATGAAACTTCGGATCAAGTCACTACCAAACCTCATAGGTCGACAAGGATGCATACTACTTCAGGGTGGTACGTAATCCTATCTTGGAAGACAACAATGAACCTACGAGCTATGGAGAAGTGATGGTGGGCCCAGATTCTGAAGAATGGCTCGAGGCCATAAAATCCGAGAGAGGATCCATGTATAAAAGAAAGTATAGACTTTGAAAGAACCACTTGATGGTCGTAAGGTTGTTGGGTGCAGATGGATTTTAAAAGGAAGACAGACAATGATGGTAAGTGTCACTATTAAGAAAGCTCGACTTGTCATTAAGATGTTTCCCGACAAGTTCAAGGAGTTGACTACGATGAGACTTTCTCACTTGTAGCGATGCCAAGAGTCTGTTGGAATTATGTTAGCAGTTACTGCATTATTTATGAAATCTTGCAGATAGGATGTAAAAAACATTGTTTCCTTGACATTTTTCTTGAGGAAAGGTTGTATGTGATACAACCAGAAGGTTTTGTCAATCCTGAAAGATGCTGACAAGTATGCAAAGCTCCAGCAAGCCTTCTAAGGACTGGAGTAAGCATCTCGAAGTTGGAATGTACGCTTTGATGAGATGATCAAAGATTTTGGGTTTATACAAAGTTTATGAGAAACTTGTATTTCCAAAGAAGTGAGTGGGAGCACTATAGAATTTTTGATGAGTATATGTTGTTAACATATTGTTGATCAGAAATGATGTACAGTTTCTGGAAAGCATGTAGGGTTATTTGAAAAGTGTTTTTCAATGGAAAATCTGGATTAAGCTACATGAACATTGAGCATCAAGATCTATAAGGATAGATCAAAAATGCTTAATAGTACTTTCGAATGAATACATACCGTGACAAGATTTTAGAGGAGTTCAAAATAGATCAGCAAAGAAGGAGTTCTTAGCTATGTTACAAGGTGTGAATATTGAGTAAGACTCAAGACCTGACCACGGCAGAAGAGAGAGAAAGGACGAAGGTCGTCCCCTATGCTTTAGACGTAGGCTCTACAGTATGCTATGCTGTGTACCGCACCTGAAGTATGCCTTGCCATGAGTCAGTCAAGGGGTACAAGAGTTATCCAGGAATGGATCACACGATAGCGGTCGAACTTATCCTTAGTAACTAGTGGACTAAGGAATTTTCTCGATTATGGAGGTGGTAAAAGAGTTCGTCGTAAAGGGTTACGTCGATGCAAACTTTGACACTAATCTGGATGACTCTGAGTAGTAAACCGGATCCGTATAGTAGAACGGTTATTTGGAATAACTCCAAGTAGCGCGTGGTAGCTACATATACAAGATGACATAGAGATTTGTAAAGCACACATGGATCTGAAAGGTTCAGACTCATTGACTAATAAACCTCTCTCACAAGCAAGATATGAAAAAACCCCATGGGTGTTGGATTCATTGCAATCACATAGTGATGTGAACTAGATTATTGACTCTAGTGCAAGTGGGAGACTGTTGGAAATATGCCCTAGAGGCAATAATAAGATGGTTATTATTGTATTTCCTTGTTCATGATAATTGTCTATTGTTCATGCTATAATTGTATTAACCGGAAACCGTAATACATGTGTGAATACATAGACCACAACATGTCCCTAGTAAGCCTCTAGTTGACTAGCTCCCTGATCAATAGATGGTCATGGTTTCCTGACCATGGACATTGGATGTCATTGATAACGGGATCACATCATTAGGAGAATGATGTGATGGACAAGACCCAATCCTAAGCCTAGCACAAGATCATATAGTTCGTCTGCTAAAGCTTTTCTAATGTCAAGTATCATTTCCTTAGACCATGAGATTGTGCAACTCCCGGATACCGTAGGAATGCTTTGGGTGTACCAAACGCCACAACGTAACTGGGTGGCTATAAATGTGCACTACGGGTATCTCCGAAAGTGTCTGTTGGGTTGGCACGAATCGAGACTGGGATTTGTCACTCCGTGTAAACGGAGAGGTATCTCTGGGCCCACTCAATAGGACATCATCATAATGTGCACAATGTGGCCAAGGAGTTGATCACGGGATGATGTGTTACGGAACGAGTAAAGAGACTTGCCGGTAACGAGATTGAACAAGGTATCGGGATACCGACGATCGAATCTCGGGCAAGTACTATACCGGTAGACAAAGAGAATTGTATACGGGATTGATTGAATCCTCGACATCGTGGTTCATCTGATGAGATCATCGTGAAGCATGTGGGAGCCAACATGGGTATCCAGATCCCGTTGTTGGTTATTGGCCAGAGAGTTGTCTCTGTCATGTCTACATGTCTCCCGAACTCGTAGGGTCTACACACTTAAGGTTCGGTGACGCTAGAGTTGTAGAGATATTAGTATGCAGTTAACCGAAAGTTGTTCGGAGTCCCGGATGAGATCCCGGACATCACGAGGAGTTCCGGAATGGTCCGGAGGTAAAGATATATATATAGGAAGTCCAGTTTCGGCCACCGAGAGAGTTTCGGGGTCACCGGTATTGTACCGGGAGCACCGGAAGGGTCCCGGGGGTCCACCGGGTGGGGCCACCTATCCCGGAGGTCTCCATGGGCTGAAGTGACGTGGGAACCAGCCCCTGGTGGCCTGGTGCGCCCCCCTTGGGCCTCCCTTGCGCCTAGGGTTGGAAACCCTAAAGGGATGGGGGTGCCTCCACCTGGCTTGGGGGCCAAGCCACCGCCTAGGCCGCCGCCCCTCCCATTAGATGGGATCTCTAGGGGCCGGCTCCCCCAGGGCCCCTATATATAGTGGATGGGAGGGAGGGCAGCAGCACCCTAAGCCCTGGTGCCTCCCTCCCTCCCATGACACCTCTTCCTCCCCGCTTGTGCTTGGCGAAGCCCTGCCGGGATCCCGCTACTTCCACCACCACGCCGTCGTGCTGCTGGATCTCCATCAATTTCTCCTCCCCCCTTGCTGGATCAAGAAGGAGGAGACGTCTCCGCTCCGTACGTGTGTTGAACGCGGAGGTGCCGTCCGTTCGGCGCTAGGATCATCGGTGATTTGGATCACGACGAGTATGACTCCATCAACCTTGTTCTCTAGTAACGCTTCCGCTTAGCGATCTACACGGGTATGTAGATGCACTCCCCTTCCCCTCATTGCTAGATTACTCCATAGATTGATCTTGGTGATGCGTAGAAAATTTTAAATTTCTGCTACGATCCCCAACACCTCTTGATGGAGGTAAAACCCTACGTCCTGCTTGATTTATTCTTGATGACATGAGTATTACAAGAGTTGATCTACCACGAGATCGGAGAGGCTAAACCCTAGAAGCTAGCCTATGGTATGATTGTATGTTGTCCTACGGACTAAAACCCTCCGGTTTATATAGACACCGGAGGGGGCTAGGGTTACACAAGGTCGGTTACAAAGGAGGAGATATACATATCCGTATTGCCTAGCTTGCCTTCCATGCCAAGTAGAGTCCTATCTAGACACGAGACGAAGTCTTCAATCTTGTATCTTCATATTCCAACAGTCCGTCCAAAGGATATAGTTCGGCTGTCCGGAGACCCCCTAATCCAGGACTCCCTCAGGGCCCCTGTCACGCAGCGCTACATAAAGAGGTGGGGGCCGGCGGCACGCAGTACGAGGTTCACCGCGTTGCCAGGCTCCCCAGTGAAACACCCGACCCGATCTAGGTCTAGCGCTGACAATGACGGGAAGCTCCGCCGCCGGCACTGCCCACACATCGCCGCCGTAACCACCCCACCTCTCTCCCCCATCACCCCCATCACCCTCTCCACGATGGCCTCCGGCTCGAGTTCATCAACCGCTGGAGAATGTAGGTTTACCGGATGATCCTAGCCTACCCCGATCCTAAGGTCTATCAATGGTATCAGGCCATGCATAGGCTAAGATTTTCGGTACAAAGAAACGAAACCAGAGAAAGAAAAGAATCCCCTCCCCCCAAGAACCCTAGACAGGGCAAAGAATGAATCCTCAACGGAAAAAGTAGCGCCGCCGCACATGGCCGCGCATGTTCCTCTCGATCCGGACGCGCATCAGCAAGCCGAGGCATCGGATGAAGAACTACCGAAGCCAGATCAACGGCATGCCGGCAAAGAAAAGAAAAGGACAAAAAGGGGGGGTAGGCACCATAGCCAAACCGCTCGACGGCGGCGCACTCACCACAAGGCGGACGCGCAGCCAGCGAAGGAGATGGCCACGGTGCTGCATCGGAAGCCCGCCGGATCTCTCTCTATCTGTTATTGTAAGCGGTGGCAGAGAAGAAGAGAAAAGGGAAGGGAAAAGGAGAGCACATCGGGGCACGGTGGCTCTCGCCGCCGTCGTCGGCGGCCGGAGCGGCCGACCAGGGCGCTGCCCTTTTTCCCTGATAGGATAGAGGAAAAGAAAGAAGAAGGGAAAGGGAAGGGAGAGTAGGCGCGCGCGGCGCGGTGGCAGTCGACGCCGACGCCGGCGGCCGGACCGGGCGGCCGGAGCGAAGCTCTTTGGCTCCGCCGTCACGGAGAGAGAGAGCAGAGAGGGGCGCGGGGGTGGGGGAAAATGGATTAGGGTTCCCCCCGAGCACGCCAGCCGCCGTTTTTGTTCGACCTCAAAGCGCGCGTGGCCGTCGGATTACATCGGGCAACCAGGATGCTCAGCGGGAACTGGCCACGGGCTGGGGCGCGCGGAGTGGGCCTTTGGGCCGAGAGTGGTCGAGGCCACAGCAGCTGCACTGTGCTTTACCGGGCCGAAAGGACGAGGCTGGCACGCGCGTGTCATAGGCCATGGGCCGTTCTTTTTCCGCCGTGGCCGCACGCGCTAGACTGTGCTGCTGCTATTGTTGTTTTTTCAGAAAATAGAAAAAGTTAAGAAAAAAATATGTTCATGAATTTTACAAAGAAAATAATAAAGTTCATGAATTTTTATTTGGTCAAAGAAAAGTTTCTGTAAAGAATAAAAAGTTCATGAATTTTTATTCATGTTTTTTCCGCTCTGTAAATAATTAATAGTGCTATTTTACAAAGAAAATAAAAAAGTTTAGATAGAATTAAGTATTTTAAGAGCATGTTAAAGTGATTATTAAAATGAATATGATTATGTTATTTTTTATGACCAACGTTGTTAATAACATGATCATGTTTTATTGTTGAAATTGAAAGGTGCTCTTTTAAAAGTGAATAGAACTAAAGTGAAATATTAAATTGTTGCTTCTCTAATGCATTTTTTAATCAACCGGTTAAAATTGCTTAGAGAGTAAAAGAGTACAGAATTGTTTTTGAATAGAATATTGTAAAGTTTCCGCTGCAAAGTAAAAGTTTTATCCTCCAATTAAATTGGAACCAACGGGAAAATTTAATTGGAAGAAATGTTCTTAGCAATGTTTTTTCCCTGTGGGTGAAATAAGATGCACATAGTTTCCGCTATGACAAAAGAAAGATATTTGTTTTAAAGTTAAAATATGGTATTGTTATTTTCTGACCAACATTGATGATAACATTGCTATAATTCTATGAGTCTTATGTTCAAAGTTTAAGTCTCTCATAAAATTTGTATCAAAGTGATCAATTTTTAGAGAACGGATAAAGATCAAGAAATGCTCTTGAACTAGAGAAATGTATATTTCTTGTTCCCGCTGCAATAAAGTTGATGATGATAATTAATTCTTTGCAAAGTTGTTTAATAGAAATACTATCGTCACATTGTTTATGAGTTATATGCATTATTTCCATTTCCTCCCAACGGTGATATGGAATTAAAGTAGAAGGATGATGTTTATTCTAATTCTGCCACAACGGTGATTTAGAATATAAAAGAAAGTTTCAAAAGTTTAATGTGCATTTTTAACCAGACCAACGTAGGGTTATTTTTATGCCCATTATCGTTGATTATTGGCTATGTTTTCTCAGACTAAAAGTTTTGATTTCATTCGTGAAAGCGAATGGTTGGGTACTTGTGACCCAAAATATGACTAAGAAAGGTCATAACGTGAGGGAGTATGTTCTCTCTAAAGAATGGCATCAAAAGAAAAGAGATAGATCATTGAGAGTCTTGATTGATGAAGGTCTTTCATGCACTCTCTATGAAGAAGATTTTTCAGTCAACATGATTTGAGATGAAACAAGCAACATGCGTGTTTAATTTGACCAACGTCGGATCAAGCATGTGTGTCAAAGAGCATTAGAATTTATTCCTAAATTTGATGATTGAATATGCAGTCAAAAGAGCCAATTATGGCATCTATGTTCCCTTACAGGGAATTACCCGCATGGTGGGAAAAGATGATTATGATAAAACCTGCATGGCGGGAAAAGTCTGGGAAAATACCGGACATAATATTATGTCAAAAATCCCGTATGGCGGGAGAAATTCTGGCAAGAGAAAGATATGATAACTCATGTGCCTTTAATGTTTCCCACTCTGGGAGAAAAGAATGGAGTAGCTGAAAAGTGCAACCGTACACTTATGGATATGGTGCGCAACATGACGAGTTATTCCAACTTGCCATTGGGATTATGGATGGAGGCGCTTGAAACCGCCATTCACATTCCCAATAGAGTATCAAGCAAGTCGGTGCCCAAAACACCGTACGAGCCATGGACAGGAAGGATGTCCTCCCTACAACACTTCAGGGTGTGGGGGTGCCCTGCTGAGGCCAAAATGTTTAATCCAAACATTGCAAAGTTAGATCCCAAAACAGTGAGTTGCCACTTCATTGGCTATCCAGACAGATCAAAGGGTTTTCGTTTCTACTGCCCAGACAGATATACAAAGTTTGTAGAAACGAGACATGCAGTCTTCCTTGAGGACGAAATGATGAGGGGGGAGCTTGGTAGCTCAAAAAATTGATCTTGAGGAGAAGAGGGTGCATGCACCTAATATGATGATTCAGGAGCCATTTTTCTTACTACCAGTTGCAACTCCACACATGACAACCATGGGTGTAGACCCGGAACCTATCCGTTAGGAGCCGACTGAACCCGTTGTTGAGCATGAAAGGGAGGTGCAACAACAAATTTTAGAAGAAGTGCCACAAGTTGAGGCACAAAATGTGCCAGAAACTAAGGCCCTTAGAAGGTCTACAAGACCAAGAAAGTCAGCTATTTCTACTGACTTTAAAGTTTATAACACAGAAATGGTTCATATGGAAAAAGATCCCACCTCATATGAAGAAGCCATGAGAAGCTCTCATTCATCGAAGTGGATGAAGGCAATGGAAGATGAGATGAAATCGATGAGTTCCAAAGATGTTTGGGACTTAGAGGAAATCCTAAAGGAGCCAAAACAGTAGGCTGTAAATGGGTCTACAAAATTAAGAATGACTCTAAAGGGAATATAGAAAAGTATAAAGCACGACTCGTGGCAAAAGGATTTACACAAAGAGAAGGGATAGATTACAATGAGACATTTTCTCCAGTCTCATGTAAGGATTCCTTCAGAATCATAATGGCATTAGTTGCTCATTTTGATTTAGAGTTCCACCAAATGGATGTTAAGACGGCATTTCTGAATGGTGATTTAAAAGAAAAGGTCTACATGAAACAACCCAAGGGTTTTATCATGGAAGGCAAGGAAAATATGGGATGCCGCCTGAAGAAATCCATTTATGGATTAAGACAAGCCTCTCGGCAGTGGTATCTAAAGTTTAATAAAACGATTAAAAGTTTTGGATTTAAAGAAAATATTGAGGATAATTGCATTTATGCAAAGTTTAAAAATGGGAAATATATTTTCCTAATCTTGTATGTGGATGATATCCTGCTTGCTAGTAGTGATGTTAGTCTACTACAAGAAACAAAGAAATACTTATCCTCAAATTTTGACATAACAGATCTTGGTGAAGCATCATATGTTTTGGGCATAGAAATTCACCAAGATAGGAACAATGGAGTCTTAGGACTATCGCAGAAAGCATATTTAGAAAAGGTTCTTAAAAAGTATAATATGCATGCGAGTAAAGCCACACCTGCTCCTATAGTCAAGGACGATAGTTTTGGGAAATTTCAATGTCCCAAGAACCAGTACGAGATCGATCAAATGAAAGCAGTACCATATGCTTCGGCAGTTGGCAACTTACAGTATGCACAAGTGTGCACTCGCCCTGACTTAGCTTTTATCACTGGGGGACTCGGTAGATATCAAGAGAATCCAGGCATGGAGCACTGGAAGATGGTCAAGAAAGCATTGAGTTATGCGCAAGGCACGAAGGACTACATGCTAATATACAAGAGAAGTGATTCCCTAGAGATAAAAGGGTATTCAGACGCAGATTTTGCGGGGGATAGAGATGATAGAAAATCCACGTCAGGATACGTCTTCACTCTTGCTGGGGGAGCTATTTCGTGGAAAAGCTCCAAACAGTCGATAGTTGCATCATCCACTATGTATGCAGAATTCATAGCATGCTTCGAAGCCACGGGGCAGGCGATATGGCTAAAGAAATTTGTACCCGACTTGAAAGTGGTAGATTGTATTAACAAACCACTAAAGATGTACCGCGGCAACCAACCCGCAGTATTCTATGCTCACAACAACAAGTCGAGTAATGCTGCCAAAACAATAGAGATAAGGTATTATGTTGTGAAAGATAAAATCCAGGATCAAACTATAAGTCTCGAGCATATAAGGACAAATGATATGCTTGCGGATCCGCTAACGAAAGGCTTACCACCCAATGTGTTCAAGGAACACTTAGCCGGCATGGGTTTAAGGGAAAGCCTTATGATTCCTGGATAGGCCCAAAAAGAACAGAATTTGTTTCTAAACAAAACGTATGTTGTAGCTGTATGATTCTATCGGCAATTAAGTTGTGACGATGAAACATGCTCTATGTACCAATATGTGATGAAACAAATAAACTAGAAAGTATAAGGTTAAAAGTAAAAGTTGAGATCAAGGGGGAGAATGTTAGGTTGATCTCTCTGGTGTGGGCCCAACGGCCCACCGGACCCCTGATCCACGCCCTGATCGGGGGCGCCCAACCGCAATATGGTTGACGGGCCCCTGTCACGCAGTGCTACATAAAGAGGTGGGGGCCGGCGGCACGCAGTATGAGGTTCACCGTGTTGCCAGGCTCCCCACCGAAACACCCGACCCGATCTAGGTCTAGCGTTGACAGTGACGGGAAGCTCCGCCGCCGCCACTACCCACACATCGCTGCCGTAACCACCTCACCTCTCTCTGCCATCACCACCATCACCCTCTCCACGATGGCCTCCAGCTCGAGTTCATCAACCGCTGGAGAAGGTAGGTTTACCGGATGATCCTAGTCTACCCCAATCCTAAGGTCTATCAGACACCTGAAAAAACTTTTTTGCCCCTCATATGATATATGACCAAAATTTTAATATATGCTAATAATGGAAAAGAAGACGTGTCTACCCAGCTTGTTTGTTGTATGCTACGTGGCTGACTAGCTGCATGTGTTTATCCAGCCGGTTCGGTTGCTAGGTGCGTGAGCCAACTTTAAAAGAAAATCAATCAAGTGATCACGTGTTGTTAGCTCTTGTGTGCGGCGTGTACAAGTGCTGCGTTGCTGTTGTGGCGAGGAAGTGCGTGATGCTAGCTCAGTTTGCCACGCTGACGACGCAGGACATGCGACCAAGGATGCCCGCCATGCCCTTCCACCGTTGGCCTTTGTGTAGGGCATGCATCCAACCGGCCCGGATGAGCCGGTTTCTCCGACCGCGGAACACAAGTCGGACACAACGCCGGTGACTCTGCTGGCCATCGCGTGCCCTCTCGGTTGCCAACATTTTTCTCCCAGCCGTCGCGTGCCAACATCTTTGGCCCCGCGCGCCTCGTTGTTCCACAACTTCACTGACCATCTGTCGCCGGCTGCACAATGTATGTGTCCTGCCAGTACACCGAATGTACGAGCCGTCGCCACACGAGCTCCATGCACAAACTTTGGTCACATATCATATGAGGGGCAAAATGGTCTTTTCAGCTCTCATTTAACACTGTTAAGACTCAAAACGGATGAAAGTGTCATAAAGGGCAAAAAAAATTAGAATCGATGTTAGATAGGGAAGAAGAAGTTTTTCGGTATCAAATAGGGAAACAACATTTAAGATAGTGTTAAATAAGGAATTATTTCCAATGATGGCCGTGTTGATGGGTTAGTGGAGCTCGCTGATAAGTTGTTGTAGCCACCAACATTCAGCGACCGTATTTGCAACAGATCGGTGCTCAACTTCAACACCTGACCTGGAAACCATCAGTTGTTGCTTATGACCAAGACACAAGACTATCACCAATATAGATAAAGAAACCAGAGGTCGACCTGCGTGTGTTAGGGCAGTCAACCCAATCTACATCAAAGTATGCGGCAAGCTCGGTCGATGAAGAACCTCGGAAAGCTAAGTCATAATATGTGGTACCATGGATGTAGCCATTTTACCAGGGCAAGTGGACATCATTTGGTGCATCCATGTGAAGACAGATTTTTCAACAGTGTGTAGGAGATGTCAAGATTCGTCAATGTCAAGCACTGCAATGCTCCCCACGATGTTGTGATATAACGTGACATTATTGTAATCCTTGCCAGCAGAGGCGGAGACTTTAGGCTTCGTTTCAACAAGTGTGGCAGCGGGGATGTAGGTAGACATTGTTGCATGGTCCAAGAGATCTTTGGTGTACCATTCTTGGGACAGAAAGAAACCGGAGGCGGTCCGGCGCACATGAACACCAAGGAAGAAGCTCGGCGGTCCTAGGTCTTTCATCTTGAATTCAGAGTAAAGTTGTGCGATGATCGATTGAAAAAATGGCAGAGATGACGCAGTCCTACTTCCTCGCCCCGCCGGCCTCGCGCTTCAGGGGCACCGACTTCTTCCATCATCCCCTCTTTTGGCATGATTGGGCCCTTGTCGAAGGCCACTGCAACGACCTCCTCCTCTTATACACAGGATGGTCAATTGGTAGATCTCGTAGAGATGAAAGTGATACCTAGGTCTGCAACCTGGCCATGGTATGGTAAGATCCACTACCACGCCCACCGTCATCGGGCTACACCTTCCTCATCTTTGACCCAGCCATGTCATTCCACGACGAGGTGTACATGATGGTCCCGCTTAACAAGATGTACTTCATCCTCGCATCACATTTACTGCAGGGTGAACGGTACCTGTTACTCATACTTCTATTTGGTGGAGAAGAAAGTAAATAAAAGGAGTAAACAAAAGCAACCGTCCGATGTACGATGGACGGTGCGATGGATGGTAAGAAGACAGAAAAGGAGAAACGAAAAATCCCGTTCAACTTCAAACCGCTCTTGCCCTCGCCCTTCTCCTCCTCCGCCGCCACCGCCGTCGCCATGCCGCCGCGTCCCCGGGGCAGGCGCGCGTCTCCTCCGGTGCTGATCCTGGAGGACGAGGACCTCGATTTCGAGGTCAGCTACAGCGAAGGGGAGGACGGGGATGATGGGGGAGGATCGGATTCCTCGTCGTCGTCGTCGGGGGAGGAGCCGGAGGAGGGAACGGATGTAGAGGACGGCGAAAGATCGGATGAGGGGGAGGAGGAGGGGCAGGACGATAGCGTCGCGGAGGGATGCGGGCCGGCCGTGCAATCTAGGGTTCCCGGCGGCGCGACGGCGGAGAGGGCGGCCAACGCCCCCACTTGCCCCGTGTGTATGGAGCCCTGGACCTCCGAAGGCGAGCACCGCATCAGGTGAGGCTGAATTTCTTGCTGGTTCTTGCCTGGTCTGCGTCTGCTAGGTGTCACAAGAACAGGGGTGCTGTGGGCGTTTGTTTCCAAGTAATAATTGGTTACTGGGTTGCAAGAAAATGGGAACTTACAATGTTGTAACGGTAGTACATAATTACTACACATTAGCTCTATGGTCGATGTTGCCTTGAATTTGACGGGCCATGGCTGGTTCCTCGTGGAATCCTTGTTTTTGTTTCCAATTCTCCATGGATATGATGTTTAGATGACTGTTGACTGAAATTGTACTAGATTTTATTTTAGTTGGTCTGGGGATACGGTGTGTAAATGCTAACTAGGTGATATACTCTATGCTGTAGTTGCATTCCTTGTGGGCATGTCTACGGCAGATCTTGCCTGGAGAGATGGTTAACACAGCGTGGTAATGCCAGTGCGACGGTACGTACGCCAAATGGTTTTTCATTTGGAATAACAGCGTGTGCATACATATCCTTCTGCGGAATCAGCTAATCACACTGTCCAATGTGTTGTCTGCTAGTGCCCTCAATGTGGAAGAAGGTTCAAACATAAGGACATTATCAACATCTATGCACCGGAGGTTGCAGTTCCAAATAATGATCTTGAGAAGGTTTGGTTTTGTTTCTCCACTTTGTCTGTTTATTTTGTTTTGGCCGCGATCTGAACACCATTGCTTGTCTGCAGCAATTATGGTTTTGCAGGCAAAAGCTCGAATCCCTTGAGGAAGTGGTAAGCAATTTCCTTATGCTATCTGCGAGCTTCTTTAGTTGCTCACCATGTGCAAAATGCTTTTCTCTTTCTGGTTTGTAGTAGTAAGTTCCTGCTAACATAATTTTTTTTCTTGTCTTAAGGTCCTGAAACAAGGGAAGTTGCTTGACGAGATAATTGCTGAGAAGGTATGCTATAGGTTGTAGCAATCTTTGCTGCTTATTGCATTGCCCAAATTCTAAATGATGAAAATTGTCTCAAGTGCATTGTGTCACTAGATAGTATGTTTGCACCTGTTATTCAGGTACTGTAGTAATGTACAAAGAAGGTATTAGAGGTTCTTTATATTGAACTAATACATCTCTTATGTTGCTTTATTCATCGATTGTTCCTGCATCAGAAAATTTATGCAGCAATGATCAATAGTTGTCAGACTTGTGAGAAACTTATGCTTTCATTTTCTTATGTGTGTGCCTTGCAGAATCACAGGTCAGCAGATGTTGGTGTCTCAAAAAGACAGGTAATACCATTTAAATTTTTCAATGATTATTGACACCACATGAGTGTATATGCCAAATCTTCTTCCTCTGCTTTGTAGAAAATAGCAGAGCACTCAGATGGAAGAACATATCTGGAACCGTCAGCCTCAGCCAGTGCAGCCTCAGCTTCTGGCAACAGTTGCCGTTTTGTTTTACTGGTAAATATTTGTGACAAAGTGCTATTTTCAGCTGCAAATATTCAGCCTATACTATGTACTACATGTTTTACTGATGATGGATGTCTGGTATTCTTGTCTGATCTAAAACATATGGTCATTTTAGTTTTAGTAAAAGCAACATCAAAGTAGAACTTGGGTTGGGCAGGGAATTCATGATTCTGGCCCAGCTTCTGTTAGATATGTAAATTGAAAAATGTTTTGTCAACTATGATTATTTTGTTTCAAATAACACATATAAACCTTGTTCTGTTTGCATGTTATGGTTTAAGAGGTTGAACAGAATATGAACACTCGTAATATGTACCCATCTTATTTTTTGTGACTAAGGAAGCTGAAACTGTTGGTTGTGTTGATTGTCAGATCTTAGAACAGTTTTCACTTGGTCATGAGAATGTGTGATCTGCACATCTCACTTGACCTCACCACAACCCCGTGAAAAATAACTTGGTGGTACTGATGGCTGTCTAATTTTTGTATGGCTTAAAACCACCACACCTGACCAGGGGATGTATCAACAGTACACAATACTCCAGTTTTGTCCCATCCCATGTGTACCTTTTGTGAATAATTGAAATATATTAAAGCAAAGTGGCACCAAATGCTTAGCTAGCGTCGAAAGACCTTCACAATTTGGACTGCTAATTCTCATGGATTATCTGTTTGTTTGAAACCTCTGTGCATTGCCAACATATTTCTTCCACCAATTTTGCAGTTGGATTCTGGCTGGAATTTTATCTTTCCAAAATTGATCTAGCCATTCTTGTAATTTCTTTACCATGCTATACAGAAGGAATTATCTTTTGATGGTGCTCGAGTCATGGGCATAGATGCATCTAACCAAATAATACTTGCTTCTGGGAAGGCACCTGGTGTGGCTGGAGAACATGTTCTTAGAAAGGTATATTCAGATCTCGTTTCCCCCCCCAAATTAATGGATATCACCACTAAAATTTTGAAATACCTTATTGTGATTTTTCAATGTAAACAGATTAGCATGCTATCCAGCCATGAAGCACGTACAATACAGCTTCCTCCTGATACTAAAGTTGTCAAGGACATATGTATCTTGCCTGGTGGCTCTGCTCTTTTTGCATCACTAGGCAAAAGGCTCTCACTCTTTAGGTTTGTCTTGAATTTTTTTATGACAAATGGTGGTTCTTCTGTTTTACTGTCGCCTCTAAGTTAGTTTTATCATTATTTCTTTTGAACACTATTCGTTATATTTGAATCCAGCATGACGATCAACAGTGTTGTTCTTCAATGTAATTTACCGGTAATTATCTGACCTTCCAAATCTTCAACACCTAATGTTTTGTATTTTGAATGGGCAAATTAGGTGAACCAATTTCAGGTAATGACATCATGACCTAATGCTCTATCACACTACCTTGCAGGTTCCTGCTTGGTCATGTTCAGCACATGACTGTGATTCGCATCGCGTTTATGCTGGCTTGCAGGTTCAGCATATTCTGATCTTAAGCATATTGAGTTTTGATACCCTTTGCAAGATTTACATGAATGTCCTTGTGTGTTCTGCAGGATGGCAGGGTTTTGGTATTTGATACTCGTCAGCCTTCAAGACCCTTGCATTCCATGGCGGGGCTATCTAAACATCTGGTCCATACACTCCACTCTGTAACTGATAACAGCGGTTCCAAAAAGGTTCTTTCAGCTTCTGCTATAGGGCCTTGCATGTGGGATGCTGATGGCAATCAAAGCAGGTATGTGATACAGGGATGGCTCAAAAGCATTAATACTATGTGCTTCTTGTCATTACTGATGTCGATTGGCGTTCACCTAGAACTGCCTTTGCAACTTTGCCGATCTGCAAATCGGTTTTGGTTCTCATGTATGTTGTCGTTGTTTTTTGTCAGTCCGAAACTACTACTAGAGGATGATAACCAACGTGTCTGCTTCTCTCTTGCGTGTGCCCCTCCATCGAGCGATCTGTTGGTGGCCTCCTACCGGCCCAAAGCCGATTACTCATCAGGAGACACCGCTGCTCCATCTCAAGCGTACCTATCACAGATGCCGACACAATCTGGTGCAGGAAAACTGGGGCAGCACACCGTCATCAGGAGGACAGGCAATGCATCCTTCGCCGAGGGCAGCACATGCCACTCCAACGTAAGCGAAGTGCGCATGTGCAAATCAGCAACCGTACCTTGCGGGAACGACGAACATCTCTTCGCCTACGGGGACGAGTCACACCGTGGGGTCCTGACCTGGCGACTGCCTTCCCTTGGGGTCCATTCTGGCCTGATACCCCACCGCCAGCCAATCCTCGACCTAAGGTATGCGGGAAGTCAAGCGGGAGGTGGGTACCTTGGGTGCCTGAGCGATGATAAGTTGCAAGTTTACAGAGTTGATAGATAGGTAGAATGGCAGCAGGGATCCAACAGTCATCATAACTTTAGTTCGTGATGATTAGCCCTCCTAATTATGCGGTATGACTGACAGTCCTTTTGCTGTGTACAAAGCAGAACAGCTAGCTGTATATGCACCGTGATGTTGTGATGTAGTGCAAATTAAAGGCAGCGATGTTTATTTCTTACCATGGAAGTGAGAACCTGTTTTGAGTTGTATGTGGTGTATTCCATTTACACCTTTTGATGCCTAACAGAAGAATTTCTTTTGGCTAAGTAAAAAGTGCCGGTAACCGAGGTGGGCATAGTGGTGGGAACATTCTGGGCATTATTATGCCACATGGAGGCAACTCAGGTGAGGTTTTCACGATGAACATTGCTTGTTTAATTTGCCTCTTTTTATTAAGACGCTGAACGTATGGGATTTGCCAATGGCAAATTGAACGTTTTTGTTTTCAATTTATATACGCGAGGGATGGCAAGTTTAGTTGGTAAGCCCGGGAATTCCACCCTTAGTTTGTTTTTTGCCAGAAAATTACCATGCTTGTCAACTAAATTTGCCATCCTCGCGTCAACTAAAGTTGCCATAAAAAACCGTAAGATTTGTCATTCCCGTTCTGTTATTATGTCCCTTCCGTTTGATTTCATTGCACGGTAATCTTGCCCTTCTTGCAGGTCTCCTTGCTCTTGTTTCCTTTTATTCTAAAAGCAAATTTCTCTGCATTTATTCATCGTAATAGGATGCATGCCACCAGTAGAAACCTGAATGCCCTATCTTAATGTATTGCTCTATGAGAAAAGAAAATGGTGCAGGTTGTGCTGGCCATTAATGAGGTTGCAGCTAAAGTATGCTGACTAAGCTTATTAAAAATGTCTGGTTGATGTATGGCATACAATGTTTTTCTTTGGTTTGTGGAATGGATATCAATTTTTTTATGATCTTTTTTGAGCCCTTATATGTCTGCTCTCAATCCACAGAATTGTTATTGTTGCTTTTCCTTACTGGAACAACATAGAAATGGTGAACAGAGACTTCTGGATATGGCCAACTGGTGACATGGTGTCAGAAACTTTGTTTTTTCACCTACATGAATATGAGTCATAGGACCAAGAGCCGAATTGGATTTCCGAAGGTGAGGAGGCTTTTGTACCAATATATGTATATACCAAATGTTTAGGCTATGTTTCTCCCCACCAAAATCAGTATGCATAGTCTATGAAAGGAAAACTGAATCTGAACTGAATTATGTGCTTGGAGTGTAATTTTTTTTAGTGCCTGATAAAGATTTTTTGCGAGAAGTTTTAATTGGGTAAAACTGACGGCGCAGAGAAGCATGCATCAGCTTCTAGTACTGGAATATAGCAATCTCGGTCATGTATAGGCAAAGGAACAAACATAACATTCTTATTGAGCTTATTATACAGTTTCCCCTGTTCTTTCCATCACCATCATCTATAACCACCATTGCCGGGAAACCTGATTTATTACATAAGCATACTACTAGAACTAGAGTCCCTCCCGCCGAACTATGCATATCAGTTTCGGGCTTTCGGTGATAAAGGAACATTATTCTCAAGAGAAGGAAAACAAAGACTTAACAAGGTTGTTGTTCATGGTGCATGTGCTTTGACAGTCCTGCTCGTCTTGTCTTTCCGATGTCACCATACCCTACTAGCCCATCGGAAGCATTTTATTCAGGTCTTTATTAACTCTGAAACACCTTAAATTGCTCACTAGGCAACCAACTTCTGAAACTCTATGAAGCGAGGACACGCTATGCCCCACCAACACTATGCCTAAACGGAGGATCTCCCCATCCTCCCCTTGAACGAGATCACCATGACAGAAATATCATCATGGTACTTTCTCCTTTCGTCATGGGATATCTTGAGCAGTTCATGGTAGTCCATACCTGAAAATCAATAGGCATATGAAGGTACGAACAATTTCAAAAAAAAAACAATAGGCATATGAAGGTACGAACAATTTCAAAAAACGTGTTTATGCAGGCAGGCTTGTGTTGTGCAAAGTATAGAGGGGGTTGCTCACCGGCCTTCCTTGCAGCCCGAAGTAACACTTCTTTGATGAGATGCTCAGCAGGATTGCCCTTGGGATACACAGTTGTGAACATCTCTGCCTCATCAACCACCTCTTTGTTGGTGAAATACTGATAGAGCCCGTCAGACGACAACACCAGGAACTTGTCGTTTGGACCGATACAGTGGTGGTGCAGTGATGGGATGCAATTGATGTAGGGGTCCTTGCCGATGTAATCAATCTTGAAGGACGCTAACAACATACTGTTCCACTTTGGCTGCCAAGTAAAAAATGAGCATCTCTTGAATTATCAGCTGTGCAGATTGACATTTCAGGAAACTTTGATGACTCCATATATTAGCATATGCAAGGAACATGCAGCAAACTATGTTGCTCACAGTTTCAATGGCTTTCATATTTGCATGATGTGATGCATTAATTGCAAGTCACACTCACAATTTTTAGGTTCTTCATCAACATGCATGGCGGGAACAACTATTGTTGAGCTAATGTTGGACTAGCACTAATCAAGTATATAAATGAATTAAAGGGCCTACGCATGAGGTGAGCAACTTATCTCATGGAATTAACTGGAAACACAGACTTCTAGCCCTTGAATGCTAGACTGATAGCATGTTGTTCAGAATAAGTGCACTTTTCCTATGCATCATAATGTGGCATCATAATAGTCTAGCAGAAACATTACACTGACAATGGTCGGAGATGTGCTTTGAACATGCATGTTGAGTAGAAAAGAGACACTGTTGTTGATTGGTGTGTACCTCCTTCAAGTAGCCAGCCCCGAATGCTCTGGTGATGTTGAGTTTCCCCTTCACTCTGCCGTGGATGATGGCGTTGCTATCATTATGTTCGGCCTTGATCCTCTTCACCTCCTGTATCACCCAGATTCCAACAAGCACAAGTTAATAATGGTCAAAACACAAATAAATGCATCACATTAAGGATGATCTAATTAAGAGAGTGTGTACATACCTCCTCAATGGAGGTACTGTGTTCAGCGTTGAGCTGCACGGGCTGTAGGCCATCCATGATCTCGGCCTTCAACTGCTGCAAATCCTTCTCTGTCGCCTTGCCGAGGATGTTATTAAGATTGGGCCACGGCCTCCTCGCCAACACGGCACGACTGTTCCCGACGTTCATCACATACACGTTCTCGCCCTTCATCAGCATCACTAGCACGCATGACCCCATCAGCCCAATCTCCGGGTTGTCAGCCGCGCCCTCCTCCGCTGCCTTAAAAATGCCTCCTCCGTCTCCCTCAGCGCCTGACCCAGCGCCCTGAGGACTCTCTGGTGGATCGTTGGGCTGCCCCCAGACATGGCAGAATTGTTCTTCTCCGGATGTTCTGTCCGACCCCTCTTCGCCGGCTTACGTTCAAATTCTGGGCTATGGATGCCTCCATTCAGGCAAAAGAGATTATCAGAATTGGTTGTTGGCTCATTGCATTGGATGTTGTCCGAGAGCACACCCTTGAGTGTGTGGTTCACGGCAACGTGGAGGTTCGCAAAGAGGTAGTCGGTCGCATCAGGACCGAGGAAGCCGTCGTAAATCCCCACGAACACCCACCCACACTCCTCTGAGACCGCCACCTGGAAGCGGTCCTCGCCAGCCATGCCTTGAGCCCACTGCACATTGTCGCTTGGTGGCGAGCGGTGATCCCCATCGCCTAAGGAATCCATATTTGACACCTCAGTAGGACCCTTTGATAGGAGGTTGTTGCGTGGCACACTAAAATCGAGCCTAGAGCCGGCTGTGGCTAAGGATTTTTCAAGGGGTTGCTCATTGCAACACTGAGAGCCTATGGCGTCGTGTTCATTCATGGGATGAGAAACACTGTCCCGGTGACTAAAAAAGGAGGAGGACGATGAGAAGGAGTGGTCTAGCATACCTGACATGAAGGGCCGCCTTGACAGCTGGTTGGAGATAGTGGATACGGTGCCGGATGAATCCAAGAAGTGGCCAGAAAAGGACAACCTAGTTGGTTGGTCCTGGACCGGTGCAGCGGCGGAGGAGCACGAGCTCTTAACAGTGCACACAGATGATTGCGGTACCATCAACTCATTAAGTAGGCGGAACGACGGTATTGATGATGATGTCGCTTGGTTGGCGTTGATGGCCGCTCCGAATAAAGATAAGAAGGGTGTTTTTGATGAGAGCATATTAGCCATTGGGGACTTGTCGAAGGCGACGACTATTGGCACGTACTTGAAGGACTGTCCATGGATGTCGTTGGGTACCGGGTCCGATGAGACAGCCGGTGCATAGGTTTCGCCAGAGAAGCATGTGTTTTTGGAGATGCCATTGCCCATTTTGTTTTCTTTGGTTTGGGATTTGGGGGACCGGCGGAATGGAGGGGATGGATGAGTAGAAGTTTTCGAAAAGAAAGGGTGGAAGAAGAGTCGTAGGGATTTGACTATAGTTGGAGTTGGGTGACACAGTATAGGGCAATCCTTCCTTAGAGTGAATGTGGTGGCTTTCTTGCTTCCATTACCCTATAACCTACTTCAAGGTGGTGTTGCTAGAATTGCTTCCTAGTTGGGACTTGAGAAACCATGGCACACTCCTATGGTTGTGGAGGAGTTTGGGATGAATTGAAATGGCCTCACCTCCCGTTTATATAGAACTCGGAGCGCACTGCAGACAATTAAATTGTATATCTTCATAGAAGATATCTAGATTTATTGATAGATAGCGGTTTGATTTCTTGAAGATACAGTGACAGATAATGTATTTGTTCTGAGGCGTGGACGTTCAGTTTCAACGCCGAGGAACTTGCTAGCAACAAAATTTGACGGGTGACAGGTCACACATGCTATCTACATCAGGCAACATCGATAGAGGACGAGTGCTATACAGTCATTGCAGATGTATTTTTGTCGCATTTGAATAGTGTGGTATATGAATACTTCAAATTTGGTTTAGCCACTTGCGATGGGGTCAATGAATGACATCCACTGCTTACGATGCCGTTTCGAGTAGTAATGTTCTAACTTATCCGAACCAATCTTCAATAAATGAGACATGTTAGTATGCTAAATTTATTGAAAGATTCAATTCTCGTGTGACCTTGCATGGGGAAAAGGAACATCCCTTGCATCTGTAGACACCAAGTTGCTCGGAGGGGGAGGGGGCAGTGCCACCCTGTCATCGATCTACGTGCAAAAAGTGAAAAGTGGAACACCCCTTGCATCTATGGTATAGAGGCCACCTATGTCTATGAATTGTGGGCCTAAGGACATGGTAGACCATAGAGGTATGCGTTATCTCGGTTTTGAGGATATCTCAATCAAAGAAAGATACAAAATATTTAGGAAAAATTATGTTTGTAGAAATATTTATCTACATAAATTGTTCACCAATAAGTGCATTTAACAACTGCATTTCAGGAACCTATGATCAATTCAGGGTGAAAAATACATCAAAATGTACCATTACTTTACAAATTGTACAACTGGCACGAGTTATGGAATATATTATGGTAAAGCATCCACAAAAGGAAGTAGCTGGCACCACAAAATCAGTCGTACCATAATACAATCATTGCACAATGAACATATGCTTGTTACACCAGAACAAAGAATGCTATGCTTTACCATATATAATATCTTTTATTCCATTAACAAAACCTACCTAAAAAGAGTTCATAGATGAAGCAGTTGATCCTTCCTATAACTACATGCCACTTCATCAAGTCACATATTTGTTCAATAAAAGAACGGCCATAACAAGTAAGATGCATGCAAACAGGCCTCACCGAGGGGGGGGGGGGTCCTACTTGGCGCTCACACAACCGTCTCGTTTGGATCGGCCACTACAAGAAATATGTCAACTTGCGACCATCACTATTGGTTGCTGAAAGGTCATTGTTTTTTATTTGCGACCTTTTTGTGACAAAAAACAGGTGGTCAAAAGCTGGCGGTCGTAAACTGAAATCAACAACCTTCTTTGTGATATGTAAAAGGTCGTTGGTTCCACGACCAAATTTTTGGTCACTAGTAGCCTCCCCGGGCCACGTAGGTGAAGGAAATATGCCCCAGAGGCAATAATAAAGTTGTTATTTATATTTCCTTATATCATGATAAATGTTTATTATTCATGCTACAATTGTATTAACCGAAAACTTAGTACATGTGTGAATACATATACAAACAGAGTGTCACTAGTATGCCTCTACTTGACTAGCTCATTGAATCAAAGATGGTTAAGTTTCCTAGCCATAGAAATGAGTTGTCATTTGATTAACGGGATCACATCATTAGAGAATGATGTGATTGACTTGACCCATTCCGTTAGCTTAGCATTTGACCGTTTAGTTTGTTGCTATTGCTTTCTTCATGACTTATACATGTTCCTATGACTATGAGATTATGCAATTCCCGAGTACCAGAGAAACACTTTGTGTGCTACCAAATGTCAGAACGTAACTGGGTGATTATAAAGGTGCTCTACAGGTGTCTCCGATGGTACTCGTTGAGTTGTCATAGATCGAGATTAGGATTTGTCACTGCGATTGTCGGAGAGGTATCTCTGGGCCCTCTCGGTAATGCACATCACTATAAGCCTTGCAAGCAATGTGACTAATGAGTTAGTTGCGGGTTGATACATTACGGAACGAGTAAAGAGACTTGCCGGTAACGAGATTGAACTAGGTATTGAGATACCGACGATCGAATCTCGGGCAAGTAACATACGATGGCAAAGGGAACAACGTATGTTGTTATGTGGTTCGACTGATAAAGATCTTCATAGAATATGTAGGAACCAATATGGGCATCCAGGTTTCACTATTGGTTATTGACCAGAGAAGTGTCTCGGTCATGTCAACATAGTTCTCGAACCCGTAGGGTCCGCACGCTTAACGTTCATTGACGATATAGTATTTATGAGTTATGTATGTTGGTAACCGAATGTTTTTCGGAGTTCCGGATAAGATCACAGACATGACGAGGAACTACGGAATGGTCCGGAGATAAAGTTTGATATATGGGATAATAGTGTTTGGTCTCCGGAAGGGTTCCGGAATTCACCGGAATGGGTTACGGATGTTTCCCGAAATGTTTGGGTACGAGAACACTTTATTTGGGCCAAAGCGCAAAAGGAAGTTTTGCGGAGTCCAGGGGCTAGACGCCAGGGTCCCTGGCGTCTGGGTCCAGACGCCGGGAACCCTGGCGTCTGGCCCTGGAGTCCGAGAAGGACTCTTGCCTTTCGGGTGAAACCGACTTTGTGAAGGCTTTTACTCCAAGTTTCGACCCCAAGGCTCAACATATAAATAGAGGGGTAGGGCTGGCACCCAAGAACATCAAGAAACACCAAGACGTGTGCCGGCAACCCCGTCCCCTCTAGTTTCGTAGTGCTTAGGCGAAGCCCTGTGGAGATTGTTCTTCACCAACACCGTCACCACACCGTCGTGCTGCCGGAACTCATCTACTACTTCGCCCCTCTTGCTGGATCAAGAAGGCGAAGACGTTATGGAGCTGAACGCGAAGGTGCCGTACATTCGGTACTTGATCGGGACGGATCGTGAAGGTGTACGACTACATCAACCACGTTGATAAACGCTTCCGCTTTCGGTCTATGAGGGTACGTAGACATACTCTCCCCTCTCGTTGCTATGCATCACCATGATCTTGCGTGTGCGTAGGAATTTTTTTGAAATTACCGCATTCCCAACAGTGGTATCAGAGCCAGGTTTATGCGTAGATGTTATATGCATGAGTAGAACACAAGTGAGTTGTGGGCGATACAAGTCATACTGCTTACCAGCATGTCATACGTTGGTTCGGCGGTATTGTTGGATGAAGTGGCTCGGACCGACATTACGCGTACGCTTACACGAGATTGGTTCTACCGACGTGCTTTGCACACAGGTGACTGGCGGGTGTCAGTTTCTCCAACTTTATTTGAACCGAGTGTGACTACGCTCGGTCCCTGTTGAAGGTTAAAATAGCACTAACTTGACGAACTATCGTTGTGGTTTTGATGCGTAGGTAAGAACGGTTCTTGTTCAGCCCATAGCAGCCACGTAAAACTTGCAACAACAAAGTAGAGAATGTCTAACTTGTTTTTGTAGGTCATGTTGTGATGTGATATGGTCAAGGCATGATGCTATATTTTATTGTATGAGATGATCATGTTTTGTAACGGAGTTATCGGCAACTGGCAGGAGCCATATGGTTGTCGCTTTATTGTATGAAATGCAATCACCATGTAATTGCTTTACTTTATCACTAAGCGGTAGCGATAGTCGTAGAAGAAATAGTTGGCGAGACGACAACGATGCTACGATGAAGATCAAGGTGTCGCGCCGATGACGATGGTGATCATGATGGTGCTTTGGAGATGGAGATAAAAGGCACAAGATGATGATGGCCATATCATATCACTTATATTGATTGCATGTGATGTTTATCCTTTATGCATCTTATACTGCTTTGATTGACGGTACCATTATAAGATGATCTCTCACTAAAAATTTCAAGGTACAAGTGTTCTCCCTGAGTATGCACCGTTGCAAAAGATCACCGTGCCGAGACACCACGTGATGATCGGGTGTGATAAGCTCAACGTTCTTATACAACGGGTGCAAGCCAGTTTTTGCACACGCAGAATACTCGGGTTAAACTTGATGAGCCTAGCATATGCAGATATGGCCTCGGAACACTGAGACCGAAAGGTCGATCATGAATCATATAGTAGTATGATCAACATAGTGATGTTCACCATTGAAAACTACTCCATCTCACGTGATGATCGGACATGGTTTAGTTGATATGGATCACGTGATCACTTGGATGATTAGAGGGATGTCTATCTAAGTGGGAGTTCTTAAGTAATATGATTAATTGAACTTTAATTTATCATGAACTTAGTCCTGATAGTATTTGCATAACTATGTTGTAGATCAATAGCTCGTGATGTAGCTCCCCGTTTATTTTGATATGTTCCTAGAGAAAAACTAAGTTGAAAGATGTTAGTAGCAATGATGCGGATTAGATCCGTAAGCTGAGGATTATCCTCATTGCTGCACAGAAGAATTATGTCCTTGATGCATCGCTAGGTGACAGACCGATTGCAGGAGCAGATGCAGACGTTATGAACGCTTGGCGAGCTCGATATGATGACTACTTGATAGTTTAGTGCATCATGCTTTACAACTTAGAATCGGGGCTTCAAAGACGTTTTGAATGCCACGGAGCATATGAGATGTTTCAAGAGTTGAAATAAGTATTTCAGACTCATGCCCATGTCAAAAAAGGTATGAGACCTTTGACAAGCACTTTGCCTACAAGATGGAGGAGAATAGCTCAGCTAGTGAGCATGTGTTCAGAATGTCTGAGTACTACAATCACTTGAATCAAGTGGGAGTTAATCTTCCAGATAAGATACTGATTGGCAGAGTTCTCTAGTCACTATCACCAAGTTACTGGAACTTCATGATGAACTATAATATGCAAGGGATAACGAAAACGATTCCGAAGCTCTTCGTGATGCTGGAATCTACGAAGGTAGAAATCAAGAAAATCATCAAGTGTTGATGGTTGACAAGACCACTAGTTTCAAGAAAAGGGCAAAGGGAAGAAGGGGAACTTCAAGAAGAACGGCAAGCAAGTTGCTTCTCAAGTGAAGAAGCCCAAGTCTAGACCTAAGCCTGAGACTAAGTGCTTCTACTGCAAAGGGTCTGGTCACTGGAAGCAGAACTGCCCCAAGTATTTGGCGGATAAGAAGGATGGCAAAGTGAACAAGGGTATATTTGATATACATGTTATTGATGTGTATTTTACTAGTGTTTATAGAAACCCCTCAGTATTTGATACTAGTTCAGTTGCTGAGATTAGTAACTCAAAACGGGAGTTGCAGAATGAACAGAGACTAGTTAAGGGTGAAGTTACGATGTGTGTTGGAAGTGGTTCCAAGATTGATATGATCATCATCGCACACTCCCTATACTTTCGGGATTAGTGTTGAACCTAAATAAATGTTATTTGGTGTTTGCGTTAAGCATGAATGTGATTTGATCATGTTTATTGCAATACAGTTATTCATTTAAAGTCAGAGAATAATTGTTGTTCTGTTTACATGAATAAAACCTTCAATGGTCATACACCCAAGGTGAATGGTTTATCTCGATCATAGTGATACACATATTCATAACATTGAAGCCAAAAGATGCAAAGTTAATAATGATAGTGCAACTTATTTGTGGCACTGCCGTTTAGGTCATATTGGTGTAAAGCGCATGAAGAAAATCCATGCCGATGGGATTTTGGAATCACTTGATTATGAATCAGTTGATGCTTGCGAACCATGCCTCATGGGAAAGATGACTAAGACTCCGTTCTCCGGAACAATGGAGCAAGCAACAAACTTGTTGGAAATAATACATACTGATGTATGCAGACCGATGAGTGTTGAGGCTCGCGGCAGGTATCATTATTTTCTGACCTTCACAGATGATTTGAGTAAGATAGGGGTATATCTTCTTGATGAAACATAAATCTAAAACATTTGAAAAGTTCAAATAATTTCAGAGTGAAGTGGAAAATCATCGTAACAAGAAAATAAAGTTTCTATGATCTGATCATGGAGGAGAATATTTGAGTTACGAGTTTGGTCTTCATTTGAAACAATGCGGAATAGTTTCGCAACTCACGCCACCTGGAACACCATGATGTGTACTACACAATCTTCTTCTTGTAGACGTTGTTGGGCCTCCAAGTGCAGAGGTTTGTAGGACAGTAGAAAATTTCCCTCAAGTGGATGACCTAAGGTTTATCAATCTGTAGGAGGCGTAGGATGAAGATGGTCTCTCTCAAGCAACCCTGCAACCAAATAACAAAGAGTCTCTTGTGTCCCCAACACACCCAATACAATGGTAAATTGTATAGGTGCACTAGTTCGGTGAAGAGATGGTGATACAAGTGCAATATGGATAGTAGATAAAGGTATTTGTAATCTGAAATTATAAAAACAACAAGGTAACTATTGATAAAAGTGAGCGTAAACGGTATTGCAATGCGTTGAAACAAGGCCTAGGGTTCATACTTTCACTAGTGCAAGTCCTCTCAACAATAATAAACTAATTGGATCATATAACT
This sequence comes from Triticum aestivum, assembly GCF_018294505.1. NCBI lineage: Eukaryota > Viridiplantae > Streptophyta > Magnoliopsida > Poales > Poaceae > Triticum > Triticum aestivum. The sequence goes on from NC_057806.1 coordinate 704,737,979, forward strand.
ATCCCTCAACATGCAACAAAGAGTCACTCCAAAGTCACTAATAGCGGAGAACAAACGAAGAGATTATGGTACGGTACGAAACCACCTCAAAGTTATTCTTTGCAATCAATCTGTTGGGCTATTCCTATAGGTGTCACAAACAGCCCTAGAGTTCGTACTAGAATAACACCTTAAGACACAAATCAATCAAAACCCTAATGTCACCTAGATACTCCAATGTCACCTCAAGTATCCGTGGGCATGATTTTACGATATGCATCACACAATCTCAGATTCATCTATTCAACCAACACATAGAACCTCAAAGAGTGCCCCAAAGTTTCTACCGGAGAATCACGACGAAAACGTGTGACAACCCCTATGCATAGGTTCATGGGCGGAACCCGCAAGTTGATCACCGAAACATACATCAAGTGAACCACGTGATCTCCCATTGTCACCACAGATACGCACGGCAAGACATACATCAAGTGTTCTCAAATCTTTAAATACTCAATCTGATAAGATAACTTCAAAGGGGAAACTCAATCCATTACAAGAGAGTAGAGGGGGAGAAAACATCATAGGATCCAACTATAATAGCAAAGCTCACGATACATCAAGATCGTACCACCTCAAGAACACGAGAGAGAGAGATCAAACACATAGCTACTGGTACATACCCTTAGCCCCGAGGGAGAACTACTCCCTCCTTGTCATGGAGAGGACCGGGATGATGAAGATGGCCAGAGAGGGATTGCCCCCTCCGGCAGGGTGCCAGAACGGGTCTAGATTGGTTTTCGATGGCTACGGAGGCTTCTGGCGGCGGAACTCCCGATCTATTGTGCTCTCGGATGTTTTTAGGGTATATGGAAATATATATGCGGAAGAAGTACGTCAGGGGATCCACGAGGGGCCCGCGAGGGTGGAGGCGCGCCCCCTGCCTCGTGGCCTCCTTGTTGCTTCCCTTACGTGGACTCCAAGTCTCCCGGGTTGCTTTCCTTCCAAAAATAAGTTCCGTGAAGTTTCAGGTCAATTGGACTCCGTTTGATTTTCCTTTTCTGCGATACTCTAAAACAAGGAAAAAAACAGAAACTGGCACTGGGCTCTAGGTTAATAGGTTAGTCCCAAAGATCATATAAAATAGCATATAAATGCATATAAAACATCCAAGGTTGATAATATAATAGCATGGAACAATAAAAAATTATAGATACGTTGGAGACGTATCAGCATCCCCAAGCTTAATTCCTGCTCGTCCTCGAGTAGGTAAATGATAAAAACAGAATTTTTGATGTGGAATGCTACCTAACATATTTATCCATGTAATCTTCTTTATTGTGGCAAGAATATTCAGATCCATAAGATTCAAGACAAAAGTTTAATATTGACATACAAATAATAATACTTCAAGCATACTAACAAAGCAATCATGTCTTCTCAAAATAACACGGCCAAAGAAAGCTATCCCTACAAAATCATATAGTCTGGCTATGCTCCATCTTCACCACACAAAGTATATAAATCATGCACAAACCCGATGACAAGCCAAGCAATTGTTTCATACTCTAACTTTTTCAAAACTTTTTCAATCTTCACGCAATACATGAGCGTGAGCCATGGATATAGCACTATAGGTGGAATAGAATGGTGGTTGTGGAGAAGACAAAAAGGAGGAGATAGTCTCACATCAACTAGGCGTATCAACGGGCTATGGAGATGCCCATCAATAGATATCAATGTGAGTGAGTAGGGATTGCCATGCAACGGATGCACTAGAGCTATAAGTGTATGAAAGCTCAAAAAGAAACTAAGTGAGTGTGCATCCAACTTGCTTGCTCACGAAGACCTAGCGCATTTTGAGGAAGCCCATCATTGGAATATACAAGCCAAGTTCTATAATGAAAGATTCCCACTAGTATATGAAAGTGACAACATAGGAGACTCTCTATCATGAAGATCATGGTGCTACTTTGAAGCACAAGTGTGGTAAAAGGATAGTAGCATTGCCCCTTCTCTCTTTTTCTCTCTTTTTTTATTTTATTTTTTTATTTGGGCCTTTTCTCTTTTTTATGGCCTCTTTTCTCTTCTTCTTTTTTTTATATGGGCTTCTTTGGCCTCTTTTATTTATTTATTTTCGTCCGGAGTCTCATCCCGACTTGTGGGGGAATCATAGTCTCCATCATCCTTTCCTCACTAGGACAATGCTCTAATAATGATGATCATCACACTTTTATTTACTTACAACTCAAAAATTACAACTCGATACTTAGAATAAGATATGACTCTATATGAATGCCTCCGGTGGTGTACCGGGATGTGCAATGATGCATGAGTGACATGTATGAAAGAATTATGAACGGTGGCTTTGCCACAAATATGATGTCAACTACATGATCATGCAAAGCAATATGACAATGATGGAGCGTGTCATAATAAGCGGAATGGTGGAAAGTTGCATGGAAATATATCTCGGAATGGCTATGGAAATGTCATAATAGGTAGGTATGGTGGCTGTTTTGAGGAAGTTATATGGTGGGTTTATGTTACCGGCGAAAGTTGCGCCGTACTAGAGAGGCTAGCAATGGTGGAAGGGTGAGAGTGCGTATAATCCATGGACTCAACATTAGTCATAAAGAACTCACATACTTATTGCAAAAATCTATTAGTTATCAAAACAAAGTACTACGTGCATGCTCCTAGGGGGATAGATTGGTAGGAAAAGACCATCGCTCGTCCCCGATCGCCACTCATAAGGAAGACAATCAATAAATAAATCATGCTCCTACTTCATCACATAACGGTTCACCATACGTGCATGCTATGGGAATCACAAACTTCAATACAAGTATCTCTCAAATTCACAATTACTCAACTATCATGACTCTAATATCACCATCTCCATATCTCAAAACAATTATCAAGTATCAAACTTCTCTTAGTATTGAATGCACTTTATATGAAAGTTTTTATTATATCCCTCTTGGATGCCCATCATATTAGGACTAAATTCATAACCAAAGCAAATTACCATGATGTTTAGGACTCTCGAAATAATATAAGTGACACATGAGAGTTCATCTATTTCTATAAAATAAAACCACCATCGTGCTCTAAAAGATATAAGTGAAGCACTAGAGCAATAACACACTACTCCGAAAGATGTAAGTGAAGATCAATGAGTAGTCGAATAATTATGCAACTATGTGAAGACTCTCTAACATTTAAGAATTTCAGATCTTGGTATTTTATTCAAACAGCAAGCAAAGCTAAAGAAAATAAAATGACGCTCCAAGCAAAACATATCATGTGGGGAATAAAAATATAGCTCCAAGTAAAGTTACCGATGAACGAAGACGAAAGAGGGGATGCCTTCCGGGGCATCCCCAAGCTTAGGCTCTTGCCACTCCTTATTCCATAGTCCATCGAATCTTTACCCAAAACTTGAAAACTTCACAACACAAAACTTAACAGAAAGCTCGTAAGCTCCGTTAGCGAAAGAAAACAAAACACCACTTCAAGGTACTGTAATGAACTCATTATTTATTTATATTGGTGTTAAACCTACTGTATTCCAACTTCTCTATGGTTTATAAACTCTTTTACTAGCCATAGATTCATCAAAATAAGCAAACAACACATGAAAAACAGAATCTGTCAAAAACAGAACAGTCTGTAGTAATCTATAACTAACGCAAACTTCTGGAACTCATAAAATTCTCAAATAAATTTATGCATGTGAGGAATTTATCTATTAATCATCTGCAAAAAGAATTAACTAAATAGCACTCTCCAATAAAAAAATGGCAGCAATTCTCGTGAGCGCTAAAGTTTCTGTTTTTTACAGCATGATCGCAAAGACTTTCCCCAAGTCTTCCCAAAGGTTCTACTTGGCACAAACACTAATTAAACACATAAAACCACATCTAAAAAGAGGTTATATGAATTATTTATTACTAAACAGAAGCAAAAAATCAAGGAACAAAAATAAAGTTGGGTTGCCTCCCAACAAGCGCTATCGTTTGACGCCCCTAGCTAGGCATGATAATTTCAATGATGCTCACATAAAAGATAAGAATTGTAACATAAAGAGAGCATCATGAAGAATATGAATAGCACATTTAAGTCTAACCCACTTCCTATGCATAGGGATTTTGTGAGCAAACAACTTGTGGGAACAAGAATCAACTTGCATAGGAAAGTAAAACAAGCATAACTTCAAAACTTTAAGCACATAGAAAGGAAACTTGATATTATTGCAATTCCTACAAGCATATGTTCCTCCCTCATAATAATTTTCAGTAGCATCATGAATGAATTCAACAATATAACCAGCACCTAAAGCATTATTTTCATGATGCATAAGCATAGAATTTTTATTACTCTCCACATAAGCAAAATTCTTCTCATTCGGAATAGTGGGAGTATCATAAGAGACTCGAATACTATAAATTGTTTCCACATTAAAAGAGTAATGTTCAGAAAAGGGGTAATCATAATCATAACAAGTTTTATAAATATGATCACTACTTTTTATAGCATAAGTATCATCATAATAATCATCATAGGTAGGAGGCATGCTATCATCATTATAAACTTGCATATCAAAACTTGGAAGACTAAAAATATCATCTTCATTAAACGTAGCATCCCCAAGCTTGGGAAAAACATTAATTGCAGCAAATATATTCTCAAAAACATCATCTTCATCAAACATAGCATCCCCAAGCCTGGTACTTTTCATATCATAAGCATAATCACTCTCATAATTAATAGTATGGATAGCACCAATAGTATAGCAATTATCATATTCTTCCAAGCAAGTGCCAAAAAGATTTTCAAGATCATAAGGAGAATCATTATCTTCCACAATTATATTTTCATGAGGCACAATAGTAATAGGAGCAGCATTATTTGGGGGAGATATCTTTTTACCTCTCTTCCTTTTTATTTTCTTCTTCTTCACCACATCATGTGTGGGTTCAATCTTCTTTTTGGAGCTCCTTATTAATGAGATTGGTTGAATAGGAAGCTCCTCCTCGTTACCTGATTCATCATAATAAATAATAGGAGGATATTGGGAAGTCTCTTCCCTTTCATTAGTATTCTCTTCATCTTCTATTTGTTTTGTTTTCTTTATGTAACTGGCAATATAAGGATTTTCAATGCAATTTGCCGCACAATACATATAAATTTCCTCTAGATCAAAGCCAAGAAGTTTGTAACGGGAAAATTCTAGAAGATGATTAGTTAAATGTTTCATTTCTTCATAACCCATAAGCAAACTAAGTTCATTATAATGTGCAAGGGAAATCAAGTCATCACAATTTTTGGACACGATTAGATCATGGAACAATTTGCATCGGATAGCTAAATGACCCTGTTCATTGCAAAGTCCACAAGTACGGCCAAGAAAATTTAAATTTTCAGCACAATCATCTAGTATTTCTTGCAACAATTTAGTTTCTAAGTACTTATGCTTCTTTCAATATCTATCTTCCCTTTTTGGTGTGTACTTACAAACCCAATGCACTCCACAAAAATTGACATGTTTATAGGAGACATTTTCATCATAGCTAGTGCAATCATCATTAGTATCATGGATATTCAAAGAATTCATACTAACAACATTGCAATCATGCTCATCATTCACATATTTAGTGCCAAACATTTTAATGCATTCTTCTTCTAACACTTTGGCACAATCTTCCTTTCCATCATACTCACAAAAGATATTAAAAAGATGAAGCGTATGAGGCAAACTCAATTCCATATTTTTTGTAGTTTTCTTTTATAAACTATACTAGTGCTAAAACAAGAACAAAAAGATTCGATTGCAAGATCTAAAGATATACCTTCAAGCACTCACCTCCCCGGCAACGGCGCCAGAAAAGAGCTTGATGTCTACTACACAACCTTCTTCTTGTAGACATTGTTGGGCCTCCAAGTGCAGAGGTTTGTAGGACAGTAGAAAATTTCCCTCAAGTGGATGACCTAAGGTTTATCAATCTGTAGGAGGCGTAGGATGAAGATGGTCTCTCTCAAGCAACCCTGCAACCAAATAACAAAGAGTCTCTTGTGTCCCCAACACACCCAATACAATGGTAAATTGTATAGGTGCACTAGTCCGGCGAAGAGATGGTGATACAAGTGCAATATGGATAGTAGATAAAGGTATTTGTAATCTGAAATTATAAAAACAGCAAGGTAACTATTGATAAAAGTGAGCGTAAACGGTATTGCAATGCATTGAAAGAAGGCCTAGGGTTCATACTTTCACTAGTGCAAGTCCTCTCAACAATAATAACATAATTGGATCATATAACTATCCCTCAACATGTAAAAAAGAGTCACTCCAAAGTCACTAATAGCGGAGAACAAACGAAGAGATTATGGTAGGGCATGAAACCACCTCAAAGTTATTCTTTGCAATCAATCCGTTGGGCTATTCCTATAGGTGTCACAAACAGCCCTGGAGTTCGTACTAGAATAACACCTTAAGACACAAATCAATCAAAACCCTAATGTCACCTAGATACTCCAATGTCACCTCAAGTATCCGTGGGCATGATTTTACGATATGCATCACACAATCTCAGATTCATCTATTCAACCAACACATAGAACCTCAAAGAGTGCCCCAAAGTTTCTACCGGAGAATCACGAAGAAAACGTGTGACAACCCCTATGCATAGGTTCATGGGCGGAACCCGCAAGTTGATCACCGAAACATACATCAAGTGAATCACGTGATATCCCATTGTCACCACAGATACGCACGGCAAGACATACATCAAGTGTTCTCAAATCTTTAAAGACTCATTCCGATAAGATAACTTCAAAGGGGAAACTCAATCCATTACAAGAGAGTAGAGGGGGAGAAAACATCATAGGATCCAACTATAATAGCAAAGCTCGCGATACATCAAGATCGTACCACCTCAAGAACACGAGAGAGAGAGATCAAACACATAGCTACTGGTACATACCCTCAGCCCCGAGGGAGAACTACTCCCTCCTCGTCATGGAGAGCACCGGGATGATGAAGATGGCCTTCGGAGAGGGATTTCCCCCTCCGGCAGGGTGCCAGAACGGGTCTAGATTGGTTTTCGGTGGCTACGGAGGCTTCTGGCGGCGAAACTCCCGATCTATTGTGCTCTCGGATGTTTTTAGGGTATATGGAGATATATAGGCGGAAGAAGTACGTCAGGGGAGCCACGAGGGGCCCACGAGGGTGGAGGGCGCGCCCAGGGGGGTGGGCACGCCCCCTACCTCGTGGCCTCCTCGTTGCTTCCCTTACGTGGACTCCAAGTCTCCCGGGTTGCTTTCCTTCCAAAAATAAGTTTCGTGAAGTTTCAGGTCAATTGGACTCCGTTTGATTTTCCTTTTCTGCGATACTATAAAACAAGGAAAAAACAGAAACTGGCACTGGGCTCTAGGTTAATAGGTTAGTCCCAAAAATCATATAAAATAGCATATAAATGCATATAAAACATCCAAGGTTGATAATATAATAGCATGGAACAATCAAAAATTATAGATACATTGAAGACGTATCACACCAATTAGTGAGGAAGCTAATGATAATGATCATGTAACCTCAGATTAAGTTACTACCAAACCTCGTAGGTTAACCAGAGTGAGATCCACACCAGAGTGGTACGGTAATCCTGTTATGGATGTCATGTTACTTGACCATGATGAACCTACAAACTATGAGGAAGCGATGATGAGCCCAGATTCCGTGAAATGGCTTGAGGCCATGAAATCTGAGATGGGATCCATGTATGAGAACAAAGTATAGACTTTGATTGACTTGCCCGATGATCAGTGAGTCATTAAGAATAAATGGATCTTCAAGAGGAAGACGGATGCTGATAGTAGTGTTACTATCTACAAAGCTCGAATTGTCACAAAATGTTTTCGACAAGTTCAAGGTGTTGACTACGATGAGATTTTCTCACTCGTATCGATGCTTAAAAGTCTGTCCGAATCATGTTAGCAGGTGCTGCATTTTATGAAATCTGGCAAATGGATGTCAAAACTGTATTCCTTCATGGATTTCTTAAAAGAAGAGTTGTATATGATGCAACTAGAAGGTTTTGTCAATCCTAAAGGTGCTAACAAAGTGAGCAAGCTCCAGCGATCCATCTATGGACTGGTGCATGCATCTCGGAGTTGGAATATATGCTTTGGTAAAGTGATCAAAGCATATAGTTTTATAGAGACTTGCAGTGAAGCCTGTATTTACATGAGAGTGAGTGGGAGCACTACAACATTTCTGATAAGTATATGTGAATGACATATTGTTGATCGAAAATAATGTAGAATTTTCTGGAAAGCATAAAGGAGTGTTTGAAAAGAGTTTTTCAAAGAAAGACCTCGATGAAGCTGCTTACACATTGAGCATCAAGATCTATAGAGATAGATCAAGATGCTTGATAAGTTTTTTCAATGAGTACATACCTTGACAAGATTTTGAAGTAGTTCAAAATGGAACAGTCAAAGATGGAGTTCTTGCCTGTGTTGCAAGGTGTGAAGTTGAGTAAAGACTCAAAACCCGACCATAACAGAAAATAGAAAGAGAATGAAAAGTCATTCCCTATGCCTCAGTCATAGGTTCTATAAAGTATGCTATGCCGTTTACCAGTCCTATTGTATACCTTAGCATCTTTCTGGCAAGGGATTACAATAGTGATCTAGGAGTAGATCACTGGACAACGGTCAAAATTATCCTTAGAGGACTAAGGAAATATTTCTCGGTTATGGAGGTGATAAAAGAGTTCGTCGTAAAGAGTTACGTCGATGCAAGCTTTTTACATCGATCTAGATGACTCTAAGTCTCAATCTGGATACATATTGAAAGTGGGAGCAATTAGCTAAGGTAGCTTCGTGCAGAGCATTGTAGACATAGAAATTTGCAAAATACATACGGATCTGAATTTGGCAGGCCCGTTGACTAAACTTTTCTCACAAGCAAAACATGATCACTCTTTGGGTGTTAATCACATAGCGATGTGAACTAGATTATCGACTCTAGTAAACCCTTTGGGTGTTAGTCACATGGAGATGTGAACTAATCACATAAAGATGTGAACTATTGATGTTAAATCACATAAAGATGTGAACTAGATTATTGACTCTAGTGCAAGTGGGAGACTGAAGGAAATATGCCCTAGAGGCAATAATAAAGTTGTTATTTATATTTCCTTATATCATGATGAATGTTTATTATTCATGCTAGAATTGTATTAACCAGAAACTTAGTACATGTGTGAATACATAGACAAACAGAGTGTCACTAGTATGCCTCTACTTGACTAGCTCGTTGAATCAAAGATGGTTAAGTTTCCTAGCCATAGACATGAGTTGTCATTTGATTAACGGGATCACATCATTACAGAATGATGTGATTGACTTGACCCATTCCGTTAGCTTAGCATTTGATCATTTAGTTTGTTGCTATTGCTTTCTTCATGACTTATAAATGTTCCTATGACTATGAGATTATGCAACTCCCGAGTACCGGAGGAACACTTTGTGTGCTACCAAACATCACAACGTAACTGGGTGATTATAAAGGTGCTCTACAGGTGTCTCCAATGGTACTTGTTGAGTTGGCATAGATCGAGATTAGGATTTGTCACTACGATTGTCGGAGAGGTATCTATGGGCCCTCTCGATAATGCACATCACTATAAGCCTTGCAAGCAATGTGACTAATGAGTTAGTTGCGGGATGATACATTACGGAATGAGTCAAGAGACTTGCCGGTAACGAGATTGAACTAGGTATTGAGATACCGACGATCGAATCTTGGGCAAGTAACATACCGATGACAAAGGGAACAACGTATGTTGTTATGTGGTTCGACCGATAAAGATCTTCATAGAATATGTAGGAACCAATATGGGCATCCAGGTTCCGATATTGGTTATTGACCAGAGAAGTGTCTCGGTCATGTCTACATAGTTGTCGAACCCGTAGGGTCCGCACGCTTATTTCATTCACGATATAGATATATGGGATAATAGTGTTTGGTCTCCGGAAGGGTTCCGGAATTCATCGGAAGGGGTTCCGGATGTTTCCCGAAATGTTTGGGTACGAGAACACTTTATTTGGGCCAAAGGGGAAAGCCCACGAGGTTTTTGGAAAGCGCAAAAGGAAGTTTTGCGGAGTCCAGGGGCCAGACACCAGGGTCCCTAGCGTCTGGGTCCAAACGCCGGGAACCCTGGTGTCTGGCCCTGGAGTCCGAGAAGCCTTTTGGGTGAAACCGACTTTGTGGAGGCTTTTACTCCAAGTTTCGACCCCAAGGCTCAACATATAAATAGAGGGGTAGGGCTGGCACCCAAGACACATCAAGAAACACCAAGCCGTGTGCCGGCAACCCCGTCCCCTCTAGTTCATCCTCCGTAATAGTTTTCGTAGTGCTTAGGTGAAGCCCTACAGAGATTGTTCTTCACCAACACCGTCACCATGCCGTTGTGCTTTCGGAACTCATCTACTACTTCGCCCCTCTTGTTGGATCAAGAAGGCGAAGACGTCATCGAGCTGAACGTGGAGGTGCCGTACGTTCGGTACTTGATCGGGACGGATCGTGAAGGTGTACGACTACATCAACCGCGTTGATAAACGCTTCCGCTCTCGGTCTACGAGGGTACATAGACATACTCTCCCCTCTCGTTGCTATGCATCACCATGATCTTGCATGTGCGTAGGATAATTTTTGAATTTACCGCGTTCCCAACAGTAGGATCTAGCGTGGCAAGCTGACGTGGATAAAAATCAGCCCGGTCTAGTTGGGTGTCTATATGGGCCGAGCCCATTAATTCAGCCTTTTTAATATATAATTTTCTGTTAATTTTCACTAGCTATATGGGCCTGGCCCAGTAATTCGGCCATATAATATTTTTTAGGCAAGCCCTTTTAATATATGTATTTTATGTTAATTTCGGTTAGCTACATGGGCCTGCCCCTACAATTTGGCCTTTTTATTTTCTAGCGTACAACATTTTGCGGTCCATTTCTTTTTTATTTCCAGCTTTTTTTGGCAGCTCCAGTTTTCAGATGGGTCCCAATTGTCAGGTTTTTCATAGCTTATTAATAATATATATATATATCAAACAGACAGAAGAGAGAAAGCATATGAAAATCTTCAAATAACAGCTAAAATAAGTTTATTACAATATGCTATACAGAACAGAACACGTGAAACCCCATACACTCATTCACATCACAACAGCCAGTTTCCATACACTCATTCACATCACATCAACCAGTTTAACCATCGAATCTTGCATACCCAAGAACTTCAAACTTCACCCAGATCCACACAATCATAAATATTGGGATCTACAAATAAACCGCTCTGCCAGTATAAAAGCTAGCTACTCTTGGATACCACAAAACATGCTCTTCAACATAGGAAGAAGTCATCAACGGAGCTCTACCAACAACACAAGCTCCATTCACCTACAAGAACAGAATGGAATATCAAGTACTTGGATCGTTCAAGCAGATTACAACCAACATATATATGTAGAAGTACATCAGGAAATATGATGGAGCAAATCGGACAACAGATACACTTATACAACCCAACAAATGGGTGATGACGACAAGCAAAAAATATACTCCCAGGTTTGGACATAAATAGTGTCAGATCAAGTAGAAGATAATAAGGCAGTAAACATGTTGTCACATGCTCTTTGACCCTCTTCAGATCAATTAATCTACATAACTTCAATTTTCTTTGTGCTTTACAGCAAAGAGCAAAACTAAGGAGAGCAAAGCACAGTTGATGATGGATTGGTGAATTACCTCGATGGCGTACTTGATGGTAATGTCGATCCTTCTGGAGCTAGTAGTGTTCGTCCACAGACATAATCATAGAAAAGAAAACATGATTTCAGGGAAACTAAAAATGTCAATGAAAGTTTAATAACAATGCAGCAGATTAGCTATTAGCATGGAGGAACATCACCAAATTAAACAAGATGGTTGTTAAGTTTCTATATGAGTATTCATGATTTCAGTTTGTCATCATCGTTTAAATAGCTTGGCAAACATTGACAGCAAAGAAACAAAAAAATTAAGTCAATAGCTTTGTGAGCATGTAGTAGATTGTTCACATCCTAATGAAATACATGGCAAAGAATCTTGAAATATACTAGCAACAGAAAGCAGTCAACAATATCTGAGAGTGACTGATGGTTGTTTCAACAAACAAATATTTTCTTGACATCTTAACATGGACCAAAGAACCGTTGTTACTTCACAATGCAGATAAATAGATCGACTCTAGCAAGCAAGGACCTGACCTGTCCTCTCGGAAGAAAGGAAGAGGGTTTCAGTTTTCTTATCACAAATTTGATGGCTAATGTGGTGGTGTAGTAAGCAAATAGGATTGTACCCAGGGTAGAGCATGAGGAGAGGGAGAGAGATACCTTCCATGCTGTCAGCCATCACTTGGGTCAAAGTAGCAAGAAGTAGACGGACCGGTGCTCTTCTTTGTGGTGCACTTGTGCATGACATGAATAGTTTGTTGTTGACGTCTTGATCAATCTTCTACCACCATGCATGGTATACAAATGACGCACACGTAGAGATCTCCATCAATTTCCATTCCCTGTTGACACCCAACCACCATCTTGCATAGTTTAATTAGCATGCATGTCAATAATGACAAATAATCAAGACTATTATGCAGCATGACAAAAATTGTTAAGAAATATGCATCTTCAATAGGCAAGATCTAATATTACTAGTCAAAGCACGCATACTAACATCACAAACATGCATCATATAGTAATTCAACATTGTATCTTGCAAGTCAACAGTTATCACGGAGGACAAGATAGCATAAGATGAATGATGGCACTCAAATTCTAATCTCACATAGATAAAATTCACTGCCATAGTAACAGTACATCTCACTTGGATATATCTAAGAAATCCAGTTGGTTCTCATAAGCAAGTGTTCTCAGGTTTGCCTTAGCATGACAGCTGATGACTCACAAGTGTAGGGGATCTATCGTAGCCTTTTCGATAAATAAGAGTGTCGAGCCCAACGAGGAGCAGAAGGAAATGATAAGCGGTTTTCAGCAAGGTATTTTCTGTAAGCACTGAAATTATCGGTAACAGATAGTTTTGTGATAAGGTAATTGGTAACGGGTAACAAATAGTAAAAGTAAATAAGGTGCAGCAAGATGGCCCAATCCTTTTTCTAGCAAAGGACAAGCTTGGACAAACTCTTATATAAGCCTGGACTTGGTCGTTTCTAACAGTGAAAAAAACAAGGTGAGCGCTAAACACAAAGATGCGCGCGGGGCATTGGATAGCGCTGGCCTGTGCTCACCTAGCGGGTTGCGTGTCCCAAGAAGTAGAGGAGGCCCGGCAGCTGGGTCGGCCATGTGGCGAGGCGAGGCCCAGGCACGGGGGCACGCTGGTCGTCGTCTCCTCCCGATCTGATCTGGAGCAGGGTAGGGCGGCGGTGGCGCGAGGTTCGGCGGCGCCGAGCGGTGGAGTGACGGGGGGAGGCTGAGGATGGAGGGGATCGGCGTGGGGGTGGAGGATCTACCAGATCTGGTCGCAGCAGGGCAGGACAGGGCCGGTGGCGAGCTCCATGGGCGGCGGTGGCGAGAGGAGCTTGCTGCTGCTCCAGCGAGCAGCTTCGGCGAGGCGACGAGCGGGGTCGAGGCGATGGGACAACGCTGGAGGCGGAGACGGCGGCGCTCGGGAGGAGCTACGGGAGGCGGGGAGCCAGGCGTGGGCGCGCTCGAGGCTGCGGCGGCGGGCGGCTCGGGCTCGTCAGGCCTGACTCGGGCTCCGCGGGCCCGCACGGTGAAGTGGGCGCGGTCGAAGACATGGCGGCACTGGGTTGGTTATGGAGGCGGCGATGGCTGAGGTGGCGGCCTCTGATTGGTCGGGCGACGTGGCTGGTGGTGGTGGATGCGTCCGGGGGCGAGCGGACGTGTCCGGCGACGCGAGGAGGAGTGGGGCTAGGGTTTTTACCCGAATTTTTGGAGGGGGAAGGTGTTTATATAGATAGTGGGAGCTAGGAGAGGGCTATGGAGGTTATGGTTTTCGCCCACACGATCGTGATCCAACGGCGAAGAGCAAGGAAGGAGTTAGGTGGGCTAGTGGGCTCTCGTGAAGGGGTGCTGGGCTGCAAAGAGATGGGTCCGGCGGTTAAAGCGGTTAAACGTTGGGGCATCAAACGACCTCCAAATGGAACGAAATTTGACAGGCGGTCTACTGATGATATACCAAGACTTCTCGTCAACTCTCGGCCCATTACGAGAACATTTTTCTCCCGCTCACGAAACAAGATCTGGGAAATGCGACGGGTGCGTGTGTGAGTGTCGGATTTTGAATTGGGCAATGAAGAAAATGACCGGATGCAAGTTTTGGAAAACATGCAGATGAAATGCAAATGACGACATGGCTAAGTGCAACATGTAAGCGGATGACATGGCAATGACGGCGAATAACTGGAAGACACCTAGCACATCGGTCTCGGGGCATTACAGCTAGGGAGGAAAGTGAGAGGAAGAACAAGAAGGAGAACTCCAAGATCTAGATCCAAGGGGTTCCCTCACATAGAGGAGAAAGCTATTGGTGGAAATGTGGATCTAGATCTCCTCCCCCCCCCAAACTAGCAAGAATCAACAATGGGGGAAGAACACGAGCTCAAAGGATAAGGTTTATTCGAGAAGAAGACCCCTTTTTATAGGTGGGAAAAAATCCAACTGTTATGCTCACAGCCCGCACAGAGCGGTACTACCGCCCGCTAGGGTGGTGGAAGCCCTTTGAAAAACAACAGCGAGGAGGCAAAAGGCCGGTAGAACTGTCAGAGCGGTACTACCGCTCGTCTCACGGTACTACCGCTAGGTGTAGTGGTACTACCGCTAAGGGTAGCGGTACTAAAAAAATACATATATGCCTATCACCGTTGGACTTAAGACGAGTTTTTGGTCCAGAGCGAAAGTAGCCACGGAAGTAGTCGCAGTAGTACCGCTCCAAGCGGTAGTACCGCTCCCAAAAGCGGTAGTAAAAAATACATGGCCTCCAAGCGTTAGTACCGCTCCCATGAGCGGTAGTACCGCTGCAGCCTTTTTAAGGACACCAAAACTGACACAACTTCTGCAAACGGACTCCGAATTCAACGAAACCAAGTTTGTTGGAAAGCTAGCAACAAGGACTAATGCAATCTTGATAGAAATAACAATAAGAAGCGTATGAAACCCGTTTTCGATGTACTAGAGCTTGCCACGAATATAACCACAAGCTCTAAAACCTCAAAAAGAGAAAATACAAATAAGAATCAAGAAAGATGATGCAAGGATGCAATGGTTTGAGATCTCGACGAACGATATGATCAAGCTACTCACTTGAGAGCCCTCCTTGATAGTACGGCTATCGATCCTATAACCTGGTCTCCAAACTATCACCATGAGACCGGTAAATAGAAAATCTATCAAGGGCAAATCTTTGCCTTGCACGAAGTCCACTTGAGCTAGATGATGACGATCTTGACTCCCTCAAGTTGGACCATCTTTCTTGATTGTGTTCGCTCGATGAAGACTAGTTGATTGCTCCCCCATACTCCATTATGGGTGAGCAGCTCTTTGGCACATCTTCACAAGTCCATTGACACCACAATGGACGAAAAGCTTCAAGGATGATCTCTTCATGATGCCCCACTTGAACTTGCACACCGCAAACTTGATGACGATCACCACTTGATGTCATCCTCCATGGGTTGTATGAGATCTTCCTCTTGATGCAAACCCATGGAAACAAACCTAACCCCACGTAGAACTCACACGTAGATCATGCGTTAGTACACAAAGCATAATGGACAATGCTTACCATACCATGGGATCACTTGATCCCTCTCGGTACATCTTCTATGCTTTGTGAGTTGATCAATTTGATTCAGTCTTGACTTAGTCTTGATCAACCTTGAACCTTTCCAACTCTATTCATTTGGATGATGCCTTGAAGATAAGCATGAATGATCACACAGTCTTCTTCTTCAAGACATGCTTGCAATAAGCTCAACTCTGACATGACCAATCTTTGGATAATTCCTTAATAGCACCTTGGTCAACACATAAACTCCTAGAAACCAGCACATGGACTTCAAGAAATGCCTATGGACAAATCCTTCAAATACAACTCAATGCAACCATTAGTCCATAAAGAATGTCATCAATTACCAAAACCACACATGGGGGCACCACATGTCCTTTCAGCAGCCCATCCCTTGTACCAGTTCATACTCAACCTCCTTGCGAGGCAATCCATCACAAAGCAGGAGTAGGGTTTTACACCGCAAGGTGGTCCGAACATGGGTAAATCCTCGTGTTCCATTCCTTCCCTTCTTTCCCGAGCCCGGGAAGTCGAGGCTGTGAGATCGTGAGCGGTAGGCAGGGGTGTAGCTAAGTTCTTCGTGCGCACCCCAGAGTTCGAACCTTTCTTCGGGTCCGCGGAGCCCCATCTCTGACAAAGTGTATGTACGTATGTATGGGCATCTGCATATGTACTATGTTTAAAAAAAGAAGAAAAATGTAAGGTTCCCGTTTCAACTTTTTTTCGTCTGACCTCACGTTCCATATCCATTTTTTGTTCCATCTTTGATTGTTTCCCCACTGATTTTCTCTAAAAGCAACTCAATTGTTTCACGATCTTATTAACTCGTATCAAAATAAAATAATATTTATTTGATAAGTCAATAAGTTCTTATACCATATATACCAAATAGGAAGTAAATGTTTATAACAATACAAGTATGTACGAAATCACAATGATTGCCTATAGAAACTTTTTAAAATTGTACTTTATCTATTTCAAAATAAGTGTATTAAGCTTTGCATAATTTTAAAGTTGAGACACTTATTTTAAGACGGAGAAAGTATATAAAAATAATCACTCGCATGTCGCAACGCAGGAGCAATTATTCAGTTATTATATAAGGTTATAAAATAAGATGCGGTGCGTGGGCCCACGGGCAGTCGAGTCGAGCGGAGCCGGCCTCGTCGGGGACGCGTAGCCAAGAAAAGAAAGGAAAGCTTTCTCAAAGAAAAAAAAGAAAGGAAAGAGGCTGGTGGAAGCGCCCAGAAGAAATGCGACCCGCGCATGATCCGGGTCGAGAAATCTCCCGAACGCTCTCCCGGCTTCGGCTCCGCGCACACGGATAAATACCTATCTACTACCTGCTTCCCCTCCGCGCTGACACAAGAGGGAACCAACAGAGGAAGAAGAAAGAAGAATCAGATCGCCCGCCGCCCGCACCCACCCTTGATTTCTCCCGGCCCGGTGGCGGTTCGTCGGATCCCCACGACGCGCTCTACCGTAACTGTAAGCACCCAACCCCTGCTTCTCTCTGCACCTCCTCCCCATTTTATATAGTAGTATCTCTGAATGAATGATTGAATGAATGAATGGAGTGCTGGTACCTAGAGTATTTCCGTGTGGAACTTCGATTCAGTCAAATGTAGGTTTATTTTCTTTACAGTATGTACGTCTCAAGGAACTTTGAATGAATGAATTCGTCATGGAGGTTTTGATTTGTATTGCTTGGTTTCAGGCATGCAAATTTAACATGGATCCTGTATGTACACCATGACACTTATCTCAATTTTTCTTCAGTATTGCAGGTATCACAAGAGCAGGGTCTCTGATAAACAGGTCCAGCCATTTCTCCTACCTGTATAAAAAAAAAAGCAAGTAAATCATGTATCCAACAAATCACTACATGGATCCATACTCCTCATACTACAGGCACCATGCTCCCTATCCATATTATCCCCCTCCTGCCTGGGAAGCCGGACGCCAGGGGATGCCTGAAGCGGACTGCTCGCCATGTCGACCACCATATGGCCCTTGGCCATACAGTGGTAGCATGAATCACTCAGGCCTTCCAGAGTCACACAGCTGCTGCAGCCACACATACCCTCCTGGTTACTACAGTTTCAGACCCCCATTTCCCCAAGAACTTCCACCACCTTATCCATATTACCATGGTCCATTTCCACCGCATCATCCGAACCCCTACTCATCATCATACTTTGGCTCATTCCCACCTTATCCTCTTGATCAGACAACATACAATGGTTTATATGACAAGTTCAAGAGCCATTGCTGCGGGTGTCCGAACCATGTTTGCCATGGAGATGGAGGGCAGAAGAGCAACGTGAAAATCGAAGAACATGTGCCTGAAGTGAAGGATGACAGTAAGCAGAAGGATGCAGACAATTCCAGAATAATTCGGAACCCAAACTACCAGTACCCGGTGATGTGGCTACCGTCCGGTGACAAGAAGGACAAGGC
This sequence comes from Triticum aestivum, assembly GCF_018294505.1. NCBI lineage: Eukaryota > Viridiplantae > Streptophyta > Magnoliopsida > Poales > Poaceae > Triticum > Triticum aestivum. The sequence continues at coordinate 704,756,294 of NC_057806.1, forward strand.
TAATAACGGAACAAGCTTTGAGTTTCCACCTCAGTTCTTCAGCAAGTGGTTTCCTCAGAGTGGAGAGAGGACAGAGGATGTGAAGCCAGCTGATGACAGTCAGAAGGCGACACAACATCAGTGGCCAATGGTTTGGATGCCACCAGGATATGGCGTTGAGACCAAACCAGAAGCTAAAAAAGAGCTGAAGGAGACCGAGCAGAGTCCAAAGAACACGCAAGAAGATCCGCCTTCGCCGAAGATCAAGATTATTCCCTTGTCTTGGTTTGGTAATGATCATCATGATCAAAAGCCTGCTGCTAGGGATGGCTCTGGAGAACAAAATGGACGATCATCAGCGGTGAACCAGCCTGCATGCACTGAGCATCGGCATGACACGACAGCGGATGGAAATTGTAAGACCATCCCAGTTGTGCCGGAGAAACCAAGCAGTGGGAATAAACCTGCTATTTCAGTTGTGCCGGAGAAATCAAACAGTGGGGACGAACGTGCTATTTCAGTTGTGCCGGAGAAGCAGGATGTTGAGAAGAAGGTTCATACCTGCAGGACCATCCCAGTTATGGATCAGAAAGAGAGTGATGAGAAGAAATCCTGCATGGCTGGAAACAAAGAGGAAAAGAAGGCCATTATGGTTCAGAAGGAGGGAGAAAATAAGAAAAGCAACAATGCTGAATCATCCAAGGCTAAACCTTCAAAATTACCCCCCGTATGCTTGCGAGTGGATCCATTGCCAAAGAAGAAATCAGGAAACACATCTTCAAGGTCATCCAGCCCAGCAACGAGGAAGGTATCTGAAAAAGAGGCCCAAGGCAAGAACCAGGAGACAAAGCTATCAGAACATCAGAAAGAGGGTAAGATGCCGATTAAAGAGAAATCATCTGATGAGATTGCCACAAATACAGGGCCTAGGAATGTAACAGTGCTAGATGCTTCTGTGAAGCATGCGCAAGAGGAACAAGTTTCCACAAGTGTGACTGATCAGAAGGTGCAACCTACCGTCAGTGCTGAAGCGCAAGAAAAAGTCAGTGCAAAGAGCTTGCAGGAGTGTGACAAAAACAGAAAGGAGGATGAGTATAAGATCCGAGGCGAAGCTCCAAATTTAGCCCTTGAAATCAAGTTATCAGAACCAGATGCCGCTGTTCGTATTCAGTCTGCATACAGAGGGTACCATGTACGAAGATGGCAACCCTTGGAGAAACTACGGAAGATCAAGAATGTCCATATGCAGATGCAAGATGTGGAGAAGCAGCTGCAAGCCCTTGAAGCTTCTTCAAAGCAGCCAACAGAAAAAGAGCACGTCGCTATTAATGAGACCATCATGAATTTACTCCTGAACCTTGACACCATTCAGGTATTGCATCTTTCAGCTTTATTTGATTCACTTTATTATATGCAAATAAACCCATGCTATCTACTTGATCCTTGGAACTATGTTGGTTTTAACACTTTATATACTTGTACAGGGCTTGCATCCAGTTGTGAGGGAGTCTAGGAAGTCTGTTGCTCGACAGCTAGTTTGTTTGCAGGAGAAGCTCGATTCTTTGTGCAAGAAAATGTCTGCTGAACCTAATCACCCTAAGAGTGAGGAAGAAAGTCTCATTGGAGTTCAGGAAGAACAATTGCCTTCCTCAGTTAACTCCAACGAGCCTATGCATGATGACGTTTCATCTGAAGTTGCCTTGAAGTTTAATGAAGATGGAGATTCTACTGAACAGAAACATCAAATGGAAGAATTAAGTACTGCAAATGAAGAAGCACAAGACAAAGTGAGTTGATTTGTGTTTCCGATTGTTATGTATCCTAGTATAGCAAACACTTGTGCTTTGAAGTAGCATATCTGATGTGCACCGTGATCCAATAGGGGAAAGCTGCAGCACCTACTGAATGTCAAGGAGTACGAGCGATGGATGTGATGCCTGATGCAGCTTTATCAGGAGTTATCACTGAGAAGAAGCACCAAATTGAAGAGCCAGGCATTTTGAGGGAAGAATGTACTGAAGAAGTAAGTTGTGTTCCTGTTTATGTTTTTGGTCGGCGTACAGTATTTGTTCATTGGTTTCAAGATACTTTGTTGTCCATGAAGTGGATGTTAATAGTGTTCATGTCAGCAGGAGAAAGCGGCAGAGAAGGGTGAAGAATCATCGACGCACCACATCGAGCCATTGCATTATACGCTTGCTGAGCAAAACTGCCACACTGAAAAATCAGATCAAGGTTTTTCTCCTACTACAACTGAGGATGGTACAACTGCAATGACTGCAGCATGTACGGACAGCAAAGTGGCCGTCAAGAAGGTGAGTTTTTATTTTTATTATTATTTTCTAGATGTGTTTAAAAAACAATATTAGCAACATAGAGTTTGTAATGAGAATCTCAAACATTGTGTATGATGAAAAGCAGGACGGTTTGGTTGAAGGAGGAGGTCAGGTGCAGGAATCTGCTTCCATTGGTAGCTCGCGGCCGAAACATGATGCTGCTCCTGCTGAAGATCAGTGCAACGTACCAAGTGCACCATCCCTTCATCTGGAGGATTCAGAAGTTGCAGATCCACATGGAAATGATCCACCTCTTGCAGATGACTCGATAATAGTGAATGCAGGAGATCAACAAGCAGAGGTCATCAATGCCGACATGGAGAAAGAAGTAGAAGACGCCAAGGTTGATTCAGGCAAAGAGCTAGATGGAACTACTTTTGCCGACACTGGGAATCTGGACTATGATACGGGTGCAAATGCAGAGAACACCACGCAAGAAAATGTTGTCTTAGTAGGATCGGAAGAAGCAACAAAACAATGCGAGGTTTCTCATATGGACGATTCAGCACTCATGGAGCAGCAGAATGAATGCGGCTCTGCCATTTTAGAGAAGACTGAATCTGTACCATTTGAAGTCCAAGGCAAGCCCATGGAAACTTTTCTGAATGATGGAATTGGAGAGGGGCCTGAAGCTGCACCACTGGAAAGCAGAGTCAGGACCATGGAAAATACTCTGAATGATGCCATTGGAGAGGAGGCTGAAGATGCAGCATTGGAAAGCAGAGTTGGGACCATGGAAAACACTCTGGATGATGCAATTGGAGAGGAGCCTGAAGCCGTACCAGTGGAAAACAGAGGCAAGACCATGGAAAGTACTCTGAAGGATGCAGGATCGCTGCCGAGTAACGGCAGTGCTGAACCTGAACCTGAGCCTGCCCTGCCTGAAAGCGCAACCAACGGACCACCTCCGTGTGAGCACGACGGTGGCGCGCTGCACGGTGATAGTGCTGACTCGGAGGTGTCATCGGGGAGCCAAGGTGACCTGCAGAAGGAGCAGGATGGTGATGACGCTTCTGAGACAACCCAAGGCAATGTCATTGCCACCAAGCCGGCAGAAACTCTAGCCTTGCCTGTAGGTGTCATGGCGTGCTATTTCAGTTGTGCAGCAGGAGTAAATTCTGCTGTGCCTGTAGCTGCACCAGAAGCAGAAATGCCGGAAGAAGGTGCTGAAGGAGCATCTCCAGAGGAAGAAGAAGCGGCAGCGCACGATAATGGTCCCAAGGGCGGCGACGACGCCAAGAACAAGGGCCTGGACGACGAGAACCAGAAGCTGAAGGAGATGCTGCAGAAGGTGCTCGCGTCCGGCAACGACCAGATGGGAGTCATCGCGGAGCTGAGCGACAAGGTCAAGTCACTGGAGAGGAAGCTGGCACGCAAGAGGAGGCCCAAGGTGAGGGTGCAGCACAGGCCAGCGAGGAACGCGACGGCCAATGACGTCCTCTGAAGAACGGCCATGGTTGATCTCTGAAGCTTCAGGCTATGTCTGTAAATTTGTAATGCTTCCATGATGGAAGTTCCATCACTACTGTCTGTAGTACTTTGTATATGCTAGTACTATGCTGCAGTGTACGTTCAGCGGTTCACATGGTCGTGAGGAACATTGTACAGTTTAAGAGGATGCTTCGTATCTGTGTGTCTTGGATACTCTGCTGTATTTCTTTCCTCTGTTTTTTTAGTGGGTCTTTCCTCCTCTGCTATAGTTTTCAGTTTGCGGTCCTTTTTGGATTCATAGGTTGGAGTTAGTTTGGGTTAGATTGGACTTAACTAACTCAAAAATATCCAAACAGAAGGGTTAGTTTGGGTTAGATGCATCTAACCCATTCAAAAATTCTAAAATTCTGACCCACTCAAGAGGTGCTTATTTGGGTTAGTTCTTCTTGAAACCATTAAAAAAACACTTTATCTCTTGCTCTCGCCGTAGCAGATCTCTCCCCACTTTCTCAAAGCTTCTCGTCCTCTCCCTTCCTCACTCGCGCGCCATTCGTGAAGGCGTCTTAATATCCGCGCTTCATCTAACTCTGCCATCCAAACACCTCTTTGGTTAGAGTTAGTTCAGGGTTAGTTTAAGGTTAGAATCTAACTCTAACCTTTAACTGATTTAGAGTATCCAAACAGGGCCAGCCAGTTTCTGTGGAAGCATATTTGGCCTGCCGAATCCTATTGACATAACATCAATGTTCTGGTGCAGCGGGAAATTGGTGCTATCAGTGCATAGGTTCCCGTTGCACATTAAAAAATGTTCAAAAAAAATCGCAAAAAAAAATAGTGCATCCATAAACTATCAATGTATGTTCTACAAAAATTCAAATCAAAATTTAAAACATTGGTCAAGATACAAAAACAACAAATTTGACACTAAATACTACTACGTAATACAAGCTCGGCTTTAGTTTTGTCCTGTTGGCACATTGATGTCAAATTTGAATTTTTGTGACAAAATATGTCAATGCATTAAGTTTTTCTGGATCTTTTCGAACATTTTTGAATGTGTAACAGGTCTGATGCACCAGTAGCACCAATTTTCCCGGCGCACCAAATACACCCCCCCCCCCCCCCGCCCCCGTGCACCTCTCTAGGCCGGCCCATGTGGGGCGCGAGGTGCCCCTGTTTTTTTTAGTTTTAGAAAAAGGTTCTGATTTTCAGAAAATATTGAACAGATTTAGAAAAACGTTCACTGAATTCGAAAATATTTCTTGATTCAAAAAATGTTCACCAAATTCAAAAACAGTTTTTCATTCAAAAAATGTTTGCGATTTCAAACGACTAAACCTTTCCTGAACTTAAATGAACATTTATTTATTTTGATTAACAATATTTAATGAGTATTTTCTAATAATGTTGAACATTTTTTTGTATTTGATGAACTAAATTTCAATTCGATGAACATTTTTTTACCTTGATGAACAAAATTTGTATTCAAGAACATTTTTTGAAAAAAAAATGGATGAATAAATTTCGAATTTGATGAGTATTTTCGAAATTGATGAACAAAAAGTTGCAATTTTATGAACAAATGGAAGAGCCAGGCATTTTGAGGGAAGGATGTACTGAAGAAGTAAGTTGTATTTCTGTTTATGTTGTTGGTTGGCGTATAGTATTTGCTCATTGGTTAATAAGATAATCTCTTAGTTGAGGGATTGGATGTTAACATTGTTAATGTGAGGAGGAGGAAGCCGCAGCGAAGAGTGAAGGATTATCAAGGCACTACCTGGATGGCTCGGCGTTGAAACAATGCAGTGAAGGATTTGCTGATCAAAACTGCGGCACTGAAGAATCAGATCAAGGGGTTTCTGGTAAGGTTGATTCAACACTTGTGGATCAGCAAAATGAACTTCCTGTGGAGGACCCAGCAGGTGGCTCTGCCATTGCAGAGGAGACTGAAGTCGAAGGCAAGCCCATGGAAAATTCTCTGAATGATGCACTTGGAGAGGTGCCTGAAGCCGTACCAGTGGAAACCGAAGGCACCGCCATGGAAAATACTCTGAATGATGCAATTGGGGAGGAGCCCGAAGCCGTACCACTGGAAACGAGAGGCAAGACCATGGAAGATACACTGAACGATTCAGGATCGGTGAGTAACACTAGCCCTGAACCTGCCCTGCCTGGAGGTACAGGGGACGGACTAGCCGGTGATAATCCTGACTCCAAGTTGCCCTTGAAGAGCCAAGGTGACCTTCAAACGGAGGAACATGACGATGGAGGTAAACTGGGTGCTTCTGAAGCAACAGAGGGCAATGACACCATGCCTGCAGAGACTGTATCATGTGCAACAGGGGCAAATTCTGCAGTACCTGTGCCAGAAGCGGGCAAGCCGGAAGACGGTTCTGAAGGAGCACCTCCAGAGGAAGAATCAGCAGAAGCTACGGCCCCTGCGACGCACGATAACTGTCCGAAGGGCGACGACGACGACAAGAACAAGGAGGGACTGAGCGACGAGGACCAGAAGCTGAAGGAGATGCTGCAGAAGCTCCTCGTGTCCGGCAACGACCAGATGGGGATCATCGCGGAGCTGAGCGACAAGGTGAAGTCGCTGGAGAGGAAGCTCGCGGTGCACAAGAGGAGGAGGCCCAAGGTGAGGGTGCAGCACAGGGCAGTCAGGGACACGACGGCCAACAACGTCCACTGAAGAATGACCATGATTCATGTCTCGAGTTCCAGGTTACGTCTATGTATGTATGTATGCATGCATGTATGTATGTATGCATGTATGTATGTATGTATGTATGTATGTATGTAAAGGAAAAAGATGAACAATTGTTTTCCAAAGCCAAACATTGGTTTAAATTATCTGCCCATTTCTGAAAAATAAGAAAAGTCTTGAAAAGAAACAAAGAAAACCAAAAAAGGAAAAAGGAAAAAAAAGACTGAATCTGAACATGCATTATGTTCGGGTTTACATTCTTTTGTATTCTCTTTTACATTCTTTTCGTTTTGTCTAAAAAATGTTCTTCCTGTTTATTGTTTTATGTTTTAATTTTTATACTTTTAGATATTCTAAACAAATTGGATATTACAAAAAACATATTACATAACACATTAGATAAAAATACTTACATGTATATAGAAAAATGTTCCTCATGTATACGAAATATTTATATTAAAATATATAATTTGTGTAAAAAAAAGTTTATCACACATTTAAAATCAAGAATTTTAGAAAATGTTAAACAAGTACTTGAAACATGGTAATCAAGCATTTGCAAAATGCTAAATGTGCATATATAAAATGTGGACCATGTATTAAAAAAAATGTTAATCTTGTATTTGAAAATTGTTAATCAAACATTTAAAAAATATGAAATATGTATGGAAAAAATATTAGACATGTATTCAGAAAATTTGAATCTTGTATCAACACAAATAATTTTATCAACACAATGTAATATCAACAATGTATTCAGAAAATTTGAATCTTCAGTTTTTATTTTCCTTATATCAACAATAATTTCATAAGGAAAATAAAAACTGAAGAAAACAATTGCACAAGAATGAGAACAGAGAAAGCCGATAAAGAAACAAAGAAAAGCAAGGAAAACCAAAGAAAATGAATAAAGTAATAAAAAATAAAAAAACAGTGAAAATCAAGAAAAAAGAAAATAGAGAAAATATGTGAAAACTGTGAAAGAAATGAGGAAAAATAGTGAAACAAAGAAAAATGAAAAAACAAAGAAAAGCAAAAAAAAGTGAAAGCAAGAATGAAACAGATGAAAACGAAGAAAGAAAAGGAAACCCATTGAAACCCGTGAAAACCGAGCCCGGGCACCTTTTTGGGTTAGGTACGTCCGTATCCAGACAAATCTAAAAAAACTAGTTTTAGACAGAGGTAATACATGATATTTATTCAAATATGTTTCTTGGTAAATAAAAAAATTGAAGTGCTTTAGTTTAAACTGTGACCAGGCTTCGGAAATTCGCTAGCTCCGCCGCTGCATACATTGCCATGCATTATACACACATAAACAATGGTTGGCACTCACTATGCCGCTGTCCATGTGGCATTACTCATCCTCTCCTACAAAGGGTAGCAGCATATCTCCACGTGTGACGTCCGGCCTCTGCATCCTTCTCTGTCACTTCGTCATCGACGAGCCTTTTTCACCTCCGGTGATGTGTCGCGACTCACCTCCTTGATCGGCACAACCTTTATTCATGGCAATCATTGCTTGATCGAGCAAAAGAGAGTAGAAGTATGAGGGGAGATGTATGGACCAGGTACAAGGAATACCTCGAGAAGGGCAACCTACATGCCTAGCTCGCCGAGATTAGTTCTTGAAGTTTTGAACATTTCCTTGTGTGGGCACAATGATTACTGACATGCGGTGGTCAGGTGGGCATCATGGTCACCGTTCGCGAGGGTGGGAAGAAGGATAAACGGTGATACGGTCAGGCGTTGTGTCGAATTAGAGTACGTGGATTTGTTAGGAGTCTTAACACATGCTTATTGGAATAGAGTCATGACATTTCTTTGTGTCATTGCAACGCACGTTAATGTTTGGTAGTGAGAACCAATAGCTGAAGGAGATGTTGCAGAGGCTCCTCGTCTCCAGCAACGACTAGATGGGGGGTCACTGCGGACATGAGCGGGATGGTTTTTATTGGGCTTCTTCCGTTTTCTTTGCTTCTTTGTTGATTTTCATCGGTTTTCTTTTTCTTCACACATGACAATATTTCCAATACACATTCAACACTTTTCATATACATCGGAAACATATTTTATATACACGTTTAATATTTTGAAAATATATGATTAACATTTTTTGAAAACTAATATTTTTATATCTAATTTTTTCATATACATTGTACACTTTTGGTATATATCTAATACATTTTTTTTCAAATACAAGATTAGCACTTTTTGAATACATGGTCAACATTTTTCAATACACGGTGAATATTTTATTAACAGCAATAAACATTTTCACACATAATGTACATTTTTTATATATACATCAGGAGCATCTTCTTATAAACATGATTAACATTTTTTAAATAAGTAGATAATCAACTTTTTTTAAATATTTGTTTCATGTCTACTTTTTTAATGTATGTTGTATGTTTCCATATACACCAGGAACATTAGTGTATACACGTTAAATATTGGTTTAACATGATTAAATATAATTTTGATATACATTGTATTCTTTTGTTTTTTTTGTATACATGACAAACATATTTTCTATACACATTAATGTTTTCTAATGCTTGACTAAAATTTTCAAATACTTGTTGAACATTTTTTCAAATGCTTGATTAATATTTTTAAAATAGATGATCAACTTTTTTCAGACACATTGTATATATTTTTTGTATACATGAGAAACATCTACTCTATACACATTTAGCATTTTTCGAATCCTTGATTTACTATTTTGGATATATAATATAATTTTAATATATAGAATATTTGAAAGTACAAACATAAAATAAAAATAACTAAAAATGTTAGAAAAAACAAGGCAGTGGCCTGTGGCCTCCCATGCGCTGGGCCGGTCCATTTACGGAGGTAGCTAACGTGAGTGTACCCTACGTCTTGCTACTAGCGAGACATAGCTGTGCCTTACACCTACAGGACTAGCCAACAACAAATGATTTCAGTATCGCAATTTTGTTAAACATTGATAAGTTAAGCTTGGCTGTTTTTCCTAAAAGAATAGTAAAAAAATTCTAAACGGGAAAAAACTATAGGACTAATGTATTTTTCGGCTGTTTTTTTAATTTTTGATGGTTTCTAAGCACTTTCTAAATTTTTTAAAATGTTTGCAAATTCATAAAAAGGTTAATCAATTTAAAAATGTTCAGGAGTTTTAAAACAAGCATTCCCTAATTTTAAAAAAAGATCCAAAATTTCAAAAAATAATTCATGGATTTGAAGATTGTCCTTTTTTAAACATGAATTTTGAAAATGCTTATGAATTTCAAAGATTTTCATGTATTTAAATTAGATCAACACCAGATGAGGTGTTGTGGTGGGGGTGTTCTGGGGTGTAGTCTCGGTACATTATGTATGTCTTTTATTTGCGTAGGAGGTGTGTTTTTTCTTCGGTCGACTGGTTCAGGATTTCAGAAACATGTTAATCGCGTCGTCTATATAGGGGCGTGCCGTGATCCAAATGAGCATTTCAGTCATGTTCGCATACTCCTGGGGATCTTTTCGTCTTGAGTCTAAGACGGTTACTAGTCCCTGCTCAAGCTTAATCTCTAGGAGAATATAGTGGAACCTGCACACGCATGCATAACTCATCAATTACATTAATATAACCTAGACTAATAAGGGAAACCGAATATGCACAAGATAGTAACACTCACTTGAAGTTATAAGGAAAGAGTATTATATCTTTGTTTTCATTTATTACGAACGATCGTAGCAAGTTGGCCTTGGTCTCTCTGGCCTTAAATTCAACCGTATATGCATCTATAAGATTTGTGTTAATGAACCCAATATCACCGATTTGTCTTTTCTTCAATTCGGCGATCTTCAATCTGTATAATATAGTGAGGATAATTATATATACATGCAATGAAAGAGCTGACCTATATATAGAGACTTAATGATAGAAGTAGTACTTACAGACAGTAGCAAGTGACCGTTAATTTATAATGGGCCTTTTGATTGAAAAACTGGAAGAACTCCTCAATGGAACATTCAACAGATCAAATCCAACGAGGTCATGCTCCTTTTTAACTCTCAGCGTCAAAATATTCACCCCCAGACTCTCTGCAGATTTTCATGTACCAATCATGAAATCTTCGCATCATCGTTGTTAGAGATCTTCCATCTTTGACGAGAGGCTTCCCGTAATGGTATCTGTGTTCGTCCACCTCCAAGAAATCATAATCTACATTGTCGGGCAGGTAATCTCCAAGATTGGTATAACCGGGCACCATCCTCGGATCATTAGCGATGATATCGCTAGACACCTTGAGCGGGGGGCACGATTGGTTCGCTTGTTCGCCGAGCTGGGCAATTTTTTCCCAGCTCGTCGTTCTTTTAACCTTTGATCACTGATAGTACTTCCCGACCGCTCTGCTTCGATAAATGACCTTTAATAATGCGCTCATAGTTGCCTTTTGACGGAGACTTTGGTGGTTTCTTCAGGGCAGCCAGAGTGCGCTTCGCTTTCACCGGATCTATCTTCTCCTCCAGAGGTGGATGTTTCTTTGCTTTCACCACTTCAAAGAAGTCCCTCACTTCTGCTTGCACGATCTTCGTGGTTTCCTCCACGATCCTCTCATATGGTAACTTCTCTAGAGGCTTGAGAGATTGACCGAATCTGTATTGTCTCCCGCCTCTGGCTGTACTGCTAGACGTCGGCCAAGCAGAAGGAACGGCTGCGGCTGTCTTCTTTTGTTGCTTACGAGGCAGAGTAGAAGGACTATGACGTGCCGGAGCAGCCAGAGCGGCGGCGGGTCTCTTCCGCCCTTGCTGGCGAGGCGGATCAGGAGGAGGCTGTTGGCTGCTCGGGCGCGCCGGCGTAGGCGAAGAAGGAGGCAGAGTGCCACCACATGCCGGAGAAGGAGGCTGAGTGCCCTGATCACTCGCCGGAGGAGGAGGCGGAGTGTCCTAACTCGCTGGAGGAGGAGGAGGAGGCGAAGGCGTACAGTTCGGAAGGTTGATGAGCTCCTTCCGCCATAGGCATGGAGTCTTCAGAGAAGAACCCAGCCGAGTCTCCCCTTCACCCGTAGGGTGGTCAAGCTCGAGGTCCTCAAATCCGTCAGTTATTTCATCCACCATCACCCTAGCATATCCTTCTGGGATCGGCCGGTAGTGAGAAGTTGCGTCAGGTTCAGGAGGTGCAACAGAGCCAACAGCCGCCTTGACTTTCAATTTCATCCATTGCGTCATAAGGTAGCAATGTTGAGACTATGTGATTAAGTCCACGGGATAGCTAGCAGGAGTCGTGAAGACAGGCTCCAGCTGAAGCAGCTCAATGAAAGACACACTGCTTCTCCGCTGAGATGGTGGGGTAACTTCGGGGGAAGCTTCGGCAGGTCGCTTGCTGCGATGTGCTTCTTGTTCCTCTATCGCTTGTACCCTTGCGTGCAGCGCTTGCATTTGGGTCTGCTCCACTTTCTTCCTCCTCTCCTGGCATTTGTATCCGCCTGCGTTCGAAAACCCGGCCTTCCACGGAACGGAGCCTGGTGTGATGTCCTCGATTCAATCATACACTAATCATACACGCAAATGTGTACGGTCAAGATCAAGGACTCACGGGAAGATATCACAACACAACTCTAGACACAAATGAAAATAATACAAGCTTTATATTACAAGCCAGGGGCCTCGAGGGCTCGAATACATAAGCTCAAACACACAAAAGTCAGCGGGAGCAATAATATCTGAGTACAGACATAAGTTAGACAAGTTTTGCCTTAAGAAGGCTAGCACAAAAGCAACATTGATCGAAAAGGCAAGGCCTCCTGCCTAGGAGCCTCCTAACTACTCCAAGTCGTCAGCGGTCGTCACGTAGTAGTAGGCACCCTCGGGGTAGTAGTAGTCTTCAGTGGTGTCGTCTGGCTCCTGGGATCCGTCATTTGGTCGCAACGATCGGGTATGGGGAAAAAAGAAGTAGCAAAGCAACCGTGAGTACTCATCCAAAGTACTCGCAAGACTTACATCAGATCTAAACTAAGTATGCATCCGTATCAAAGGAAAGGGTTGTATCTGTGGACTAAACTGCAAAATGCCAAAAGGGAAGGGAAAAGCCTAGCCTATCGAAGACTAACATCTTCTGGAAACCACCATCTTGCAACAACAGGAGGGAGTAGAGTAGCATAAAGTAAAGTAGTAGTAATGTTATCAACCTCGGCCAGAGATCCTTTCTCGACTCTCTACGAGAAAGCAATCCCAGAGCCATACTATCCAATTATCATCTCATATCCAAGTCTCATCTCGATGTCTCATCTTAAGTATCCAGTTCTACTTGTATCGATCGGGATACAACTCCAAGTGTCCGTTACCGTAGGACAGACTATCGATAGATATTTTCTTCCCTGCAGGGGTGCACCAACTTACCCACCATGCTCGATTAACTCCGGCCGGACTCACTTTCCTGGGTCATGCCCGGCCTCGGCCAAACAATACGCCGCAACCCGACCTAGGCTTAATAGAGAGGCCAGCACGCCGGACTAAACCTATGCCCCCAGGGGTCATGGGCCATCTCCCCGGGAACTCCTGTACGTTGCGTACGCGGCCGGTGAGCATACCTAGCTACCTCCTTCAACAAGGCAGGTGCTTACGCACCAACCCAGCGTGCGCTGCTCAGTCGCTGACGTCTATTAAGTTTCAGCTGATGTATATGACGCAGAACGCCCATACTATGCCCACGTGATGGTTAGTGCTATCAGGCCAGAGGCCCCTCGGATCAAATATCCAAATCGTAGTGGATTAGGAACGCGCGGTAACAAGCAGAGACTCACGAAAGATGTGACCCCGTTGCCCCGTCTCGAGTACTTGCGGCAAGGGCTAAGAATGCCCGGCCACGCCTCGTAATTATCTCGCGGGCACCCTCCAGGTCAACCCGACTCCACATCACTTGCAATTAAGCTCGCGCGGGTACCCCTCAGGGCCAACCCGTCTTTAGTAACAGGGTCCAGTGTAAAGTCATAGTAACCATAGTAACCGTGTGTCTAACACCAAGGGGGGAAACCTGAGAAATCACCCTTGTCGGATTCCCACTCGATGTAAACATCAAGGTGAACGTAAGAGGAACCACCCTCGAGGTTCACACTAGAGGGGTTGCACGACAGAGTCATATCGGAAGTGGTTAAGGGGGAAATCACCCTCGATGACCACGACCGAATAGCTACTCTACAGAGATCTCATCAGGAGTGATGTATGAGGTTCCACCCTCGGCACTCGATGGTAACTCTGCAGAGTCGAGCAACAAAGGGGCGTGATGTGACGTGAGGTGTCGGGGCCTGGTCTTCGATCCCGTTGATCGGGTCTTCTGATAATCCAGCGGGGCAGTCGGGTCAAGTGGGGGGTCACTGATGGGTCTCTAACCAACCTATACTAAGCAGTTTAGGATACGCAGGTAGGTAACAATAGCAGGTTACAATAAACAGGCTATGCAGCAGAATAGGAGCAAACAATAACAGTAGCAAAATCTAATGCAAGCATGAGAGAATGGAATGGGCGATATCGGGATGATCAAAGGGGGGCTTGCCTGGTTGCTCTGGCAAGGGGGGGGGGGTCGTCGTCGACGTAGTCGATCACAGGGGCAGCATCGGTCTCGGGGTCTATCAGAGAGAAGAGGGGGAAGAAACAGTAAATATAAAGCAAACATAGCATCACAAAGCATAATGTGGCAATATGTTGTGCCGGGTGTGACTTAACGTATGGCTCCATGATATAGGTGAAGGGGGAAAACAACCGGGAATGTTTTCCCGGTTCCGGACCGGTGTCAGACAGATGACCGGAGGGGGAATGTTCCATGTTCAGATAGTTAGAGGCATCTGACAGGTAAACAGACCACGTGTTCAGATTCGTCTCGTCGTTCTGAGCAACTTTTATGTAGAAAACTTTTTCATCCGAGCTACGGATTATTTTCTATGATTTTTCAAAGTTTTAAACACTATTCTAGAATTATTATTAAATCTAAAATGGGGTTATTGCATCAGCATGATGTCATTATGACGTCAGCACTCAACCCTGACGTGTGGGGCCGTTCAGTGCCCAGTCAGCGTTGACTGGGTCAAAGTTGACCAGTCAACAGGGTCAATGTGGCCCATCCGTCAGTGCCGCATATTTTAAAGGGGGGGTTAAATTAAGCTAACTAGGGGTGGGGCCCCACTGTCATAGAGTCCTCTGACTAACTAATTAGCTAATTAGTTAATTAGGGAAAATTAATTAAGTTAATTAACTGAACCACTAATTAGTTAATTAAATATTTTAGTATTTAATTTATTTTTATTAACACATTTTTAACAGAACAGGGGGGTTGTGGGCCCTGGTTGCCAGTGGCCCAGGAGGCCACCGAAGCAGGCGTTCAACGGGCGCGGGCAGGGGCACCCGACGGGTCAGAGCAGAGAGCTCCGCCGGCCGGGCTCCGGCGGCCAGGCGCGGGTGGGGGCGCGCGCGGGGCGGCCAGCAGGGAGCGCGGGCCGCGGCGGACTGCAGCAGACAGGCGGGAGTGTGGCGAGGCGCGGCGCCGGGCTGCAGAGCGAAGGCCGGCGCGGGACAGAAGCGGAGCAACGGCTTTGGGGGCAGGGGCGCAGCAGCGAGCACACGGGCTCCGGGCGTGGCGGGGCGCACAGGACGCGGGCAAGCACGAGCAGGGGCACGGGACCGCGAGGAGCGCAGGTAGGGGAGCGGCGACGCGGTCATGGTCGCGGTGACCGCGGCCACTGGACGAAGACCGGGCGGCGCGAACGACGGCCTACGTTGGTGAAACGAGGGGGAGAGGAGGACGGACGGCGGCTCACCCCCGTTGCAGGGGAACACCGGCGAGGCTCGAAGGAGCCGTACGAGGAGGAGACGGGGATGCGAGCGACGACGTCGGGTCGGTGGCGAGGCGAGGCCGCGGCTTCAGGCGGGCGTCGCACGAGGAAGTGGAGGGGCAAGGAGGACGACTGCGAGGCAGCGCCGGGCGATGGCTGCGAGGATGGGCTCCGTGGAGCGTGGAGGAGGGAGGCGGGCGACGGCATCGAGCGATGGGGGCGCCGGCTCGGGCGGGGCTGGAGGCGCCCCCATCCAGATCGGATCGTGGGGTGGGGGAGAGGAGCGAGGGATCGTGGGGGGGGGGGAGTGGGGGTGTGGTGGTGGATCGGGCTAGGGTTCGAGGAGGCGTGGGGGGTTAAGCGGGAAGAGGTGGGCCGGTGTATTAGGGGGGGGTATTGGCCTTTCTCTTTTTGTTTTATTTTTATTCTGTTTGCGGAATCTGCTTGCAATATTTTGAGCTGCCAATTTGTCTTTGTAAAAATGTGGAACTTGGCCACATAAATACATTGCAATATTTGGCACTACCACAAAAAGTTTGGGAGGAGTTTGAATTGATTTGAATTTTTCACAAATGGAAAAGTATAAGAAAAAGCTGATTTGGAACTATTTTAATTTACCTCAAATGATGTTGAACCATTCATTAAAATTAGTTAGCGAATATTTTCAACCCATCGAACATTTTTGCTCGACAATTTGGAGAAACAAGAATTTGACTTGTTTTTTGGAATCTGAATTTGACCTGTGTTTGAAACAAGTGAGGATTATCAACTTCATTATGATGACAAGGCATCATCAGGCATGAGATTACTGTAGCATGATTCTCGGAGTGTTACACCTGGCGTGCCTCGTGTCCGTCCAGGGTGCTCAGGATTCCCGAGGGCCATTGTGAGCTCGTCGTTCTCTCTGTTTGGAACGAACGTCCCTTGCTGCGCTGCATCGATATACTGTCGAAGCTTCGTGACAGGTATTCGCAGTTGCTCGTTCGTCCAACGGCACTTCCCTAATACAGGGTCCAAGGTTCCCTGATACGGGTATTCGAAGAACCAAGTTCGGCAACGGTCTGGCCAGTTCAATGTCTCTGGTTCGACCCCTTTATCTTGCAGGTCATTCTCAGCCTTGGCCCACAACGGCCGGGCTTTGAGGTAGCCACCTGACCCCGTGCGATGGTGAAGCTTCTTCTTTGCAGTATTTTTCTTGTTTGTCGCTGACATCTTCTTACTCTTGTCCGATGTCTTGTGGGCCACAAATTTGTCCCACTGATCTCTGATCTTCTCATACCGGCCGGTGAATTCTGGTGTCTCTTCTTCGTTGACAAACGTTGTTTTCAGCTCATTTTTCCACCTCCTGAATAGTTCTGCCATCTTCTTAAGAGCATGAGACTTGATCAATTGCTCTTTAACTGGCTTCTCCGGATCCTCCTGTGGCGGTAGGGTGAAATTTGCCTTCAGCGCGGTCCAGAGATCATCTTTCTGCATATCGTTAACATAAGACACCTTAGGGTCATCTTTAGCCGGCTTGTACCATTGGTGGATGGTGATCGGGATCTTGTCCCTAACAAGAACCCCGCACTGAGCAGCAAATGCTTCCTTTGTCCGGATGGGTTCAATCGGTTGGCCATCGCGCGCGATTGCTGTGATCTCAAACCTTTCATCCGAGCGCAACTTTTTCTTCGGGACTCGTCTCTTTACCGAAGTTGTGTTCGATCTGGAGGGCTAGAAGAAAGAAGAAAGACGAGAGTTATTAATTAATATGTGTACATACCAAAAACAATTAATGCATAAATTAGCTATAGTTAGCACATGCTTAATTAATATATATACCTGGCCGGACTCCGTTCGGTCACCGGAGCCGTCATCACGGTGTCCTTCTTCCACCGGCATTCGTTCGCCGAAGCCGTCATTAAGGTGTCCTTCTTCCACCGACATTCGGTCACTGGAGCCATCATAATCATGTCCTTCCTCCTTCATTGTTCGATCACCATAGCCTGCTTCTTCACCCTGTTCTTCCAGACCATCGGTTTTGTTGAGAAACGACATGACGACATCACTTCCGGCTGCGATTATATCCCCCAACACCGCTTCTGTTGCTTCGTCTCGGGGGTGCTCCATAGTTTCTGCAAATATTTACAAGATGGCAATTATTATTCAAACATGACAGATGGATATATTAGTGGCAAACGTAGAACTAGCTAGCTAATCACAATAAGGAATCATATTAGTGGCCTAGACGCTTCTCTAGGGTTTGGGGTGGTCTCGGCAACACATCAAGGGTTTGGGGTGGCCTCGGCAATGCTTCAAGGGTTTGGGGTGGCCTCGACGACAACGCTCTTTTAACTTGGTAAATTTGGGTGGCCTCGAGAGAGTTTGTCGGGTAGGGGCGCGAGGGAGGGGGTAGGAGACCGACATCGTTTTTTTCTAGGGTTTGGGTGTCCTCGAGAGTTTTGGTCGAGTGAGAGGGCCGGGGGGGGGGTGCTCCCGTGGTATAAGTTATCACGGTCGAGAGGGGGTATATATAACGACCGCCCCTCATGTCGAAGTTATCCGAGAGGGGGTTATATCGACAACAACAGGTGGATACATGGGAAAATAATGTTATCGGGGAGGGGGTATATCGACCCCCCGTCGTGTTGAAGTTATCGGGAGGAGGTATATCGACAATGACACACCCGATAAAAAATAAGAAGACGAAGAAGAAATAAAAAGAGGAGAAGATCGAAGAAAAAAAGAAGAAAAAAAAGAGGAGAAGAAGAAAGGAATATAGGAGAAGAAGAAAAAATAGATTTTTTCCTTCTTCTCCTCTATGCATTTCTTCTTCTCCTCTTTTTTTCCTTTTTTCCTCTTCTTTCTCTCCTCTTCTTCTCCTTTTTCTTTTCCTTCTTCCTAAACTAAACATAAACAATAAAAAATACTTTATGAACAGAATTACAAGAGAAAAACAATAAAAATTGTATGAACAAAATTACAACAGAAAAATTCATTAAAATTCTATAAAAATGGCATATTCTTTGCATATGACCATACAAACGTTTGCATATTCTACAATAATATCACCAAAAAAGTTCTATGAACAGAAAAAATCCTAACTTTTGCATATGAACATACATACATCATGATCGTCATCATCTACTACTACAATATGGAAAAAAGTCTATATATGTGAACGGGCCTTCGACGTCGGCGTCGGGGCGGGCGCGCGGCAGCGTTGGGGCGTGGGGGGGGGGGGCGGGGAGGGGGAACGGCGCGGTGAGGCTCACAGTGCAGGCGAGCGACGGCGAGGTCGGGGCAGGGCGCTCGGCGTGCGCGATGGCGAGGTCGGGGCAGCACGCAGCGGGGTCGGGGAAGGGCTCGACGACGGCGAGGTCGGGGCAGGGCGCGTCGAGGTCGGGGCAGGGTGCGGCGAGGCCGGGGCAGGGGCGACGGCGACGACAGTCGGGGGCGGCAGCCTGGCGGCGTCGATGTCATCGGGGCGGCAACTGCGAGATGAGAAGTGGAAATTTTCACAAGTCTTGCTTATATACACGAAGCATAATGATACCAAGCCTCGGTATGAATGGCATATTTTTTAATCTTTCTCATCTTCAACCGCATTGCATCCATCTTGATCTTGTGATCATCGACGACATCCGCAACATGCAACTCCAATATCATCTTCTCCTCCTTAATTTTTTTATTTTTTTCCTTCAAGTAATTGTTTTCTTCTTCAACTAAATTTAACCTCTTGACAATAGGGTCGGTTGGAATTTCCGGTTCAATTACCTCCTACATAAATAAAATCTATGTCACATTGGTTGGCATAATTGTCATAAACAATAAATGAACCAAATAGTTATAAAAATATAATATATACCACATCCGAATCATAGCCAGGACGAGGGCCGACAGGGGCGGATACCAAAACCATAGCACTATATAATAACAAGCAATAATAAAAGTAAGAAAAATAGACAAGTATCTATCTAAAGTAAGAATATTTTTTCTTTCATAAAGAAGACAAGAACAAGAGGCTCACCACGGAGGTGCCGGCGACGAGATTGGCGCAGGCGATCGACAGCGGTGAAGACGGAGACGGGACGTGACGGACCGCTAAACCTATGCAAATCTCGGGGAAAATAGAGCTTGGAGGTCGAGCTTCGAGAGAAGAAAGCTTAACTAGTGTGGCTCGGGCATTTCATCGAACACCTCATGTACATAGGAGGTGAGCTAGAGCACCCAAATGCCCTCCCTTTGCTGGCCAGAAAAAACAGAGCACTGTGGACTGCTCTGCTGCGGCGATGGGGTATATATAGGCAACTCATTTGTCCCGGTTCGTGGCTGGAACCGGGACTAAAGCTCCCCCTTCTGTCCCGGTTCTAGCCACGAGCCGGGACCAATGTATGTGGGCCAGGAGCGAGGCCCATTGGTCCTGGTTCGTGCCAGGAACCGGGACAAATGAGTCCAGACGAACCGGGACCAATGCCCACGAGGCCCCGGCCGCCCCCCTGTGCTCACGAACCGGGACGTATGCCCCCATGGGTCCCGGTTCGTGACTGAACCGGGACTAATGGGCTGGCCAGGCCCGAACCAAAGCCCTGTTTTCTACTAGTGCTCTCACTGATGTGCCGCGACCACCTCCTCGCCTGGCCCAACCCTGATTCATGGCAATCATTGTTTGATCATGCAAAAGGGAGTATAAGTATGAGGGGAGATGTATGGACCAGGTGCAAGGAGTAGCTTGAGAAGGGAAGCCCACATGTCTAGCTCGCCGAGATTAGTTGTTGAAGATTTGAACATTTCCTTGCGTGGACACAATGATTGCTGTGACATGCGGTGGTGAACCCATCGCCTTAGGATTGACCACATTTGACGCGTTGTGATCAGGTGGGTATCATGGTCACCGTCCGTGAGGGTGGGAAGAAGGATAAGAAGTGACACAATCAGGTGTCGTGTCGAATTAGAGGACGTGGATCTGTTAGAGTCTTAACACATGCTTATTGGAATAGAGTCATGATATATTTTTTCTCCTATTATAACACACGGGAATGTTTTCTAGTGAGAACCAATAGCTGAAGGAGATGTTGCAGAGGCTCCTGGTCTGTGGGAATGACTAGACGGGGGCTCATTGCGGAGATGAGCAGGATGGTTTTTATCGGGCTTCTTCCTTTTTCTTTGCTTCTTTGTTGATTTTCATCGGTTTTCTTTTTGTTCAACACATGAAAACTATTTTCAATACACACTCAACATTTTTCATATACATCGGAAACATATTATATATACACGTTTAATATTTTGATATATATGATTAACATTTTCTGAAAACTTATATTTTATATATCTAATTTTTTTTCATACACATTGTACACTTTTGGAATATATCTAATACACATATAAGATTTTTCAAATACAAGATTAACACTTTTTGAATACATGGTCAACATTTTTCAATACACGGTGAATATTTTATTAATGGCAATAAACATTTTCACACATAATGTCCATTTTCTATATATGCATCCTGAACATCTTTTTATAAACATGATTAACATTTTTTGAATACAAATACAATCAAATTTTTAAAAATATATGTTTTCTGATGTCTACTTTTTTAATGTACGTCCTGTATTTTCCGTATACACTAGGAACATTAGTGTGTACACGTTTAATATTTTCTAACATGATTTTTTTATACACACTGTATTCTTTTGTATAATTTTTCTTATACATGATAAACATATTTTCTATACATATTAACTTTTTCGAATGCTTGACTAACATTTTCAAATACTTGTTTTATTTTGTTTCAAATGCTTAATTAATATTATAAAAATAGATTGTCAACTTTTTTCAGATACGTTGTATATATTTTTTGTATACAAGAGAAATATCTACTCTATACTCATTTAACATTTTTCAAATCCTTGATTTAATTTTTTAGAATATTTGGAATTATAAACAGAAAATAAAAATAAATAAAAATGTTAAAAACAGAAGAAAAAACAAGGCAGTGGGCTGTGGCCTCCCATGGGCTGGGCCGGCCCATTTATGGACGTTGCTAAACAATGATATAGTTGTGCCTTACACCTACAGGACTAGCTTGTCTACAAATGATTTCACTGTCGCAATTTTGCTAAACAATGATAAGTTAAGCTTGGCTGTTTGTCCTAAAAGAACAAAATTCCCCTAAAAAATTCAAAATGGAAAAAACTACAGGACCAACGTATTTTTTTGGCTGTTTTTTTTACTTTTGACGGTTTTCTACGCACTTTCTAAAATTTTAAAAATGTTTGCAAATTCATAAAAAGCTTCATCAATTTAAAGATGTTCAGGAGTTTTAAAACAAATGTCACCAAATTTTTAAAAAGATCCCAAATTCCAAAAAAAATCATGGATTTGAAGTTTGTTCTCTTTTTAAAGACGAATTTTGAAAATGGTTTTGAATTTGAAAAATGTTCATGAATTTCAAAGATTTTCATGTATTTAAACTATATCAACACCAGATGAGGTGTTGTGGTGGGGGTGTTCTGGGGTGTAGTCTCGGTACATTATGTATGTCTTTCATTCACGCAATGACATATCAATGTCGTGTGTGGACTCGATTGCTATTGGCCTTTAGATCAGATCGACACTAGAAGAGGTATTGTGGTGTCGGCTCGGCCGGCAGTTCCCTTGTGAATATGGCGAGGACACACAAATGTCGTGGGGTGAGCTTACCAACCCTTCTTTTATTGTGGTTCTATGTGTGATTGTACTTCCATTGTAAGTCTCCGTATTCCGATTCATTGATTTACTTGAAATGGTTATCGGCAAATGCCCACCATAGTTCACCTAAGACAGCACGTACTATGTGCGGTTGTTTTTTTTGGGCATAAATTCCCTGGTTTTCTATTTGACTTACTATGTGTTGTTTGTTTAACCTATGCGTACAGCTAAACTAATTCCTTATTTTGGGCAAAAGTTGCAAATTGGCAGTACTCGAGCACTACTTCTACCTTTATTTGTGGCCATCCTTTATGTACTGACTGAAGCCACTATCAGCACGCATGCGCTTTGCTCTTATCATCTTCGACGCAGACCGACAGCTTCATTAGGCTTTTGGCCAGCCAGGTCACCTCAACGCCTTTTGCCATTAATGGCACGTCCACTTGCTAGCTGCTCATGCTATTTATGGGCATCCATGCAAGCGCCATCAGATCGTCCATTCTCCATTGTCTTGTCATGCCATATCGGCCGATCGACATGGTGCTACAGGTGCCAGAGATGCTGGAGGCAGTGTTGTTGCAACTGTTGTTCTGTTGCTTGAACCCTAGGACTATGTTTAATTGTTGAAATTTGTGTGATGTTTAACACTATGTTTAACTTTTGTTTGTGTCTTATTGAACTTGTGTGATGTTTTAAGTGGCATTGTATGTGAATTGTGTGATGTTTTATGGAACTTAGAGGCAGCCCTTGTGTGTATTCTAAGTGTTCAAAAGTATGTTGTTTTATGTTTATTTTAGTAGCAAGCCTGTGTACTAAATTGAAGGAATTTGACAGCTTTGAAGATAAGAATGGAGGCGTTTTCTAACGAAACGCCTCCGTGACAGTGCGCATTAGAAGCAGTTAATCATAAGGAACCACCTACGGAGCTTTGAGCATTCGAGGCGGTTCCGACAACCACCTCATCTATATGTGCCTCTCGTGGTGATGGTCATATGCGTGCTGCTAGGTCGTGCCTTCTCTTGGGCATTCATTTCTTCTCTTCTTCTTTAACTTTGATATTTGTATGGTTACGGCCCAGTTTTTTCATAAACGGGGTTAACTTGTTAAGGTTTTTGATTCGATTTTTCTTATAAATTGGATCAAAGCCTAAGGAGAACTCCCCCACCCCTATCAGTGATTCTCAAAGAAAAAACAAACATCCAAAAAGAGCTGTACTACTACGTGCCATTGTATGTCCGTGTATCCCCGTGTTTGAAATAGTTCAGGCAAGCTAATGCATTGAAATGGTTCTGGCCGGTTAATAAGACCCACCAGACGAAACAAATTAACGATGGTAGTTATTTTATTTTATTTTTATTATAAATTCCCTAGTTTCTTATTTAGTTTTTTTTAGGGAAGTTTCTTATTTAGCCACAGTATTTGTTTGGTCTATCTAGTACTCCCTCCTTCCCAACATATAAGGCAAGCTTAACTTTGCACAGTCTTTGATGCATGACTTTGACCACTAATATATAATATCAAAGTAGTTGAATTGGACATGTATAAATGGCATAGTCATATTTTTCTTGCAAAATAATTTTATTTCATATATCGCTATACTAATTTTATAGACATACAATAAGTAAAACTTATAGTCAAAGTTGTGCGACGAAGACTAGAAAAGTCAAACGGCGTCTTATATTTCGGGAAAGAGGGAGTACTAAGAACCACCATGTATCGAGGATTTTTTTTGCCTCTATATCTATGGAATAAAACTCCTTTCACCTTAAAAAAAATTTGTTTTGCAGCATCACGTTATCGCCCAACTCAGAAACATCTTTTTTTTTAGTAGTATACAGGCAGTAAAATGCGCTCCCTTGATTAATTCATTCATTATCTTCTGCCATGCATCGATCGCACTTGCAAAAGCTGAGCAGTGATCTAGCACTATTACTCTACTTTCGTGCATCCATCATCATTGTCATAACGACCACTTGCTGGAGCTCGTGCTATTTAAGGACATCCATGCACCATTAGGTCCATCACCTTGGCATGCAAGATCGGTAAGTCGATATGGCTCGCCAACTCATCACCTTTGCAGCTCTAGCTCCTCTACTCATGGCCATGGCTGTGGCTGTCATCGTCCCCCCTGCCGCCTGTGCCTTCCGGGGCGTGGGCGCGCGAGAATCCTACCACCTGCGCTTCTACATGCACGATTTCTCCAACGGACCAAACGCCAGCGCCATCGTGGTCGCCCACGGCACCGGCCCGCTTCTTGGAGGCTCCAGTGACCGGCGCTTTGGCGACGTGGTGGTCATGGACGACACCCTCACCGAAGGCCCTAACACGACGTCCAGGGCCCTCGGACGCGCCCAGGGGTTCTACATCGCGTCGTCCTCCATAAGCGGCGACCCCACGCTGCACATCTCCATGGACCTGGTAGTCACCAGCGGGCCCTGCAGCGGGAGCATGCTCGCCGTCACGGGCCGCGACAACGTCTTGGCGCCGGTGCGGGAGCTCCCGGTGGTCGGCGGTATGGGGAGATTCAGGATGGCAACGGGGTACGTGCTGATGAAGACGGTGAACTGGCATGGGAACGACGTTCTCCTGGAGCTCGATGTCTACGTGCATGCGTGAACATTATCGACCGGCGGATGCAATGTGGACGCGTCCCATAATAACCAAGATAATTGGCGTGTTTGATATTGTAATATTTTGTCTCATCTTTTTCTCGTGTGAACGAATTTCGGATGCAAATTGAGATATATAAAAGAAAATGATGATGCTTGAGCGCCAGTTGTTTGCCCGGTGCGCGCTCTCACTCTACCCTGGTCTTTTGTCCGAGATGAAAATGTTCACACATGCACATGCACTCATTTCTATATATGAACACGTGCCCGCGCACAAACACGTTCTATTCCTATGAGCACCTTTAAAAGACTGAACCGACAGATATTGCAATTGACGAAATTATCACGTGGGACTTTTTGTTGATGGTGTAGAAGTGCTAATCTTTATCTTTACCTAATATTAAAGGGAGGAGGCTTTTATAGTTCTTCATATGGCATCCACCTTATATCTGTTGATTTTGTGATAACCATAAAGATTGACATTGAGATTTAAAAGTAGATATATGTAACGTTACGTAAAATATAAAGTATGTACACATTGACACCTCTATGAAGAGCCTCTTCTTTTTCTAGAAAGTATATGAGGAATCCAACCTGCACATGATCATATTAGTTTTAAAAAAAAGGTATGTCTAGGTCTCAGATACTTTGCAAAGTCTTAGTCGGGCTGACGTCATCCCTACTAGTTGTTGTAGCATGTTTTCCTTCTTTGGGCATAGGCCTGGGCTTGCTTGTTCATTGCTGTCTTTTCTCTGTCTCCCTCGATGGATCTGGGTTGGGCTATTGCTTGCTGGCGAGCTATGAACTTGGTGCGTGAGGTTGTTAAAGTAGCGAAGGAAAATTCCTAAAAAACAATTACCAAAGGACAGAGGTCAACACACACACACACACACACACACACACACACACACACACACACACACACACACACACACACACACATGTATATAGTATATACATCATTTTTGTTACATGATTTTTTTTCTTCAGAAAATTGTGCGAACATTTTCTAAAAATTAGATGAATATTTTTTAAGAATATGTGAAGAGCTTTAAGTTCTATGGACACATTTAAAAGAAATATTTTTTTAAAAAAATACTAAAACTTCTCTAAAATAAATGACCTTTTATTAAAAATTGCATGAAAAATTGTTCATCGCGTACTAAATTTTTTTTCACCGGATATTGGAAAAGTGCTCTCCAATTATTTTGAAAAAAACTTGAACATGTATTTGTTTAAAATATTCATATACACAAAAAAATGTATTTCTACTATTGCAAAAGGAAAAATCATATTAAAGGGAAAAAGAGCAAATTAACCAGATAAACAAGAGGAAAAAAAAATTAAAACCCGTGTTAGGGTATTAAGAGCATGTATTTCTTCAATAGGTGGCAAATTCTTAACATCTTCAGCTTTAATACATTTTTCTTTCATAGATTTCTTTACCTCTTGCATATCTTCAGGACTGAGATATAAAAGACCTCTTTTCTTTGGAGTTGGCTTGGGCAGTGGTTCGAGGAGAGTCCAATCATTATCATTACTTCATATATTATTCAATAGTTCTTCAGCTTGTTTAACAGTTCTTTTTCTAAAAACATAATCAACACAACTATCTAGGTGGTCCCTAGAAGTATCAGTTAGTCCATTATAAAAGATATCAAGTATTTCATTTTTCTTGAGAGAATGATCAGGCAAAACATTAAGTAATTGGAGAAGCCTCCCCCAAACTTGTCTCTTCTTCAATTTGCACAAAGTTAAATATTTCCTATAGAGAAGTTTGTTTCTTATGAGCAAGAAAATATTTTTCAGAGAAGTAATATATCATATCCTGGGGAGTACGCGCACAACCAGGAGCAAGAGAATTATACCATGCTTAGCATCACCCTTTAACGAGAAAATGGAACAACTAAAAAAAATAGTAACAGCGAATTTTTTTCCTCATGAGCAAATAGGGTGGCTATATCATTTAATTTAGTAAGATGTGCCACAACAGTTTCCGATTCATAATCATGGAAATGATCAGATTCAACCAAAGTAATTAACTCAGAATCGACAGATAATTCATAATCCTTATCAGTAACAAAGATAGGTGAAGTAGCAAACTTAGGATCATATTTCATTCTAGCATTCAAAGCTTTTTCTTTTAATTTGACTAGTAATTTCTTAAGATCATCTCTATCCTTACAAGCAAGAAAGTCTCTAGCTACCTCTCCATCCATAACATAACCCTCAGGTATAACGGGGAATTCATATCTAGGAGTGCTAGATCTAATAGGTGTTTCAAAGTTTTCAGTTTCAATAATTTCATCAGTTTCAGAAATATCATCAGTTTCAGTATTCTCAATTTCATTAACCCTAGCAAGTTGATCATCAAGAAATTCAATTCGTCATAGTGATCAACATATATAAATCCCAAGTGACTCAGAAAATAGAGCTATGCACCCCGACAACGGTGCCAGAAAAAGATCTTGATAACCCACAAGCATATGGGATCGCAATAGTTTTCGAGGATAGAGTATTCAATCCAAATTTATTGATTCGACATAAGGGGAGCTAAAGAATATTCACAAGTATTAGTAGTTGAGTTGTCAATTCAACCACACCTGAAAGACTTAATATCCGCAGCAAAATATTTAGTAGCAAAGTAGTATGTGTTGGGGAACGTAGTAATTTCAAAATTTTCCTACGCACACGCAAGATCATGGTGATGCATAGCAACTAGAGGGGAGAGTGTGATCTACGTACCCTTATAGACCGACAGCGGAAGCGTTATAACAACGCGGTTGACATAGTCGTACGTCTTCACGGCCCGACCGATCAAGCACCAAAACTACGGCACCTCCGAGTTCTAGCATACGTTCAGCTCGATGACGATCCTCGGACTCCGATCCAGCAAAGTGTCGGGGTAGAGTTCCGTCAGCACGGCGGCGTGGTGACGATCTTGATGTACTACCGTCGCAGGGCTTCGCCTAAGCACCGCTACAATATTATCGAGGATTATGGTGGAAGGGGGCACCGCACACGGCTAAGAATATGATCACGTGGATCAACTTGTGTGTCTAGAGGTGCCCCCTGTCCCCGTATATAAAGGAGCAAGGGAGGAGGAGGCCGGCCCTAGGAGGGGGCGCGCCAAGTGTGGAGTCTTACTAGGACCCCTAGTCCTAGTAGGATTCCACCTCCCATATGGAATAGGAAAAGAGGAAGGGAAAAGGAGAAGGAAGGAAGGGGGCGCCCCCCTTCCCTAGTCCAATTCGGACGAGACCAAGGGGAGGGGTGCGGCCACGCTTGAGGCCCTTTTTCTTCTTTCCCATATGGCCCAATAAGGCCCAATACGTATTCCCGTAACTCTCCGGTACTCCGAAAAATACCTGAATCACTCGGAACCTTTCCGATGTTCGAATATAGTCGTCCAATATATCGATCTTTACGTCTCGACCATTTCGAGACTCCTCGTCATGTCCCCGATCTCATCCGGGACTGCGAACTCCTTCGGTACATCAAAACTCATAAACTCATAATATAACTGTCATCGAAACCTCAAGTGTGCGGACCCTACGGGTTCGAGAACAATGTAGACATGACCGAGACACGTCTCCAGTCAATAACCAATAGCGGAACCTGGATGCTCATATTGGCTCCCACATATTCTACGAAGATCTTTATCGGTCAGACCGCATAACAACATACGTTGTTCCCTTTGTCATCGGTATGTTACTTGCCCGAGATTTGATCATCGGTATCTTAATACCTAGTTCAATCTCGTTACCGGCAAGTCTCTTTACTCGTTCCGTAATACATCATCTCACAACTAACTCATTAGTTGCAATGCTTGCAAGGCTTATGTGATGTGCATTACCGAGAGGGCCCAGAGATACCTCTCCGACAATCGGAGTGACAAATCCTAATCTCGAAATACGCCAACCCAACATGTACCTTTGGAGACACCTGTAGAGCTCCTTTATAATCACCCAGTTATGTTGTGACGTTTGGTAGCGCACAAAGTGTTCCTCCGCAAACGGGAGTTGCATAATCTCATAGTCATAGGAACATGTATAAGTTATGAAGAAAGCAATAGCAACATACTAAATGATCGGGTGCTAAGCTAATGGAATGGGTCATGTCAATCACATCATTCTCCTAATGATGTGATCCCGTTAATCAAATAACAACTCTTTTGTTTATGGTTAGGAAACATAACCATCTTTGATTAACGAGCTAGTCAAGTAGAGGCATACTAGTGACACTCTGTTTGTCTATGTATTCACACATATATTATGTTTCCTGTTAATACAATTCTAGCATGAATAATAAACATTTATCATGATATAAGGAAATAAATAATAACTTTATTATTGCCTCTAGGGCATATTTCCTTCAGTCTCCCACTTGCACTAGAGTCAATAATCTAGTTCACATCGCCATGTGATTCAACACTAAGAGTTCACATCACCATGTGATTAACACCCATAGTTCACATCGTCATGTGACCTATACCCAAAGGCTTTACTAGAGTCAATAATCTAGTTCACATCATTTATGTGATTAACACCCAAACAGTACTAAGGTGTGATCATGTTTTGCTTGTGAGATAATTTTAGTCAACGGGTCTGTCACATACATATCCGTAAGTATTTTGCGAATTCTATGTCTACAATGCTCTGCACGGAGCTACTCTAGCTAATTGCTCCCACTTTCAATATGTATCTAGATCGAGACTTAGAGTCATCCAGATCTGTGTCAAAACTTGCATCGACGTAACTTTTTACGACGAACCTTTTGTCACCTCCATAATCGAGAAATATTTCCTTATTCCACTAAGGATAATTTTGACCAATGTCCAGTGATCTAGTCTTAGATCACTATTGTACTCCCTTGCTTAACACAGTGTAGGGTATACAATAGATCTGGTACACAGCATGGCATACTTTATAGAACCTATGGCTGAGGCATAGGGAGTGACTTTCATTCTCTTTCTATCTTCTGCCGTGGTCGGGCTTTGAGTCTTACTCAATTTCACACCTTGTAACACAGGCAAGAACTCTTTTTGACTGTTCCATTTTGAACTACTTCAAAATCTTGTCAAGGTATGTACTCATTGAAAAAACTTATCAAGCGTCTTGATCTATCTCTATAGATCTTGACGCTCAATATGTAAGCAGCTTCACCGAGGTCTTTCTTTGGAAAACTCCTTTCAAACACTTCTTTATGCTTTACAGAATAATTCTACATTATTTCCGATCAACAATATGTCACTCACATATACTTATCAGAAATGTTGTAGTGCTCCCACTCACTTTCTTGTAAATACAGGCTTCACCGTAAGTCTGTATAAAACTATATGCTTTGATCAACTTATCAAAGCGTATATTCCAACTCCGAGATGCTTGCACCAGTCCATAGATGGATCGTTGGAGCTTGCATATTTTGTTAACACCTTTAGGATTGACAAAACCTTCTGGTTGCATCATATACAACCCCTTTTTAAGAAATCCATTAAGGATTGCAGTTTTGTTATCCATTTGCCAGATTTCATAAAATGCGGCAATTGCTAACATGATTCGGACAGACTTTAAGCATCGATACGAGTGAGAAAATCTCATCGTAGTCAACACCTTGAACTTTGTCAAAAAACCTTTTTCGACAAGTCTAGCTTTGTAGATAGTAACACTACTATCAGCATCCGTCTTCCACTTGAAGATCCATTTAATCTCAATGGCTCGCTGATCAATGGGCAAGTCAATCAAAGTCCATACTTTGTTCTCATACATGGATCTCATCTCAGATTTCATGGCCTCAAGCCATTTCGCGGAATCTGGGCTCATCATCGCTTCCTCATAGTTCGTAGGCTCGTCATGGTCAAGTAACATGACCTCCAGAACTGGATTACCGTACCACTCCGGTGCGGATCTCACTCTGGTTTACCTACGAGGTTCGGTAGTAACTTGATCCGAAGTTACATGATCATCATCATTAGCTTCCTCACTAATCGGTCTAGTAGTCACAGGCACAGATTTCTGTGATGAACTACTTTCCAATAAGGGAGCAGGTACAATTACCTTATCAAGTTTTCTACTTTCCTCCCACTCACTTCTTTCGAGAGAAACTCCTTCTCTAGAAAGGATCCATTCTCAGGAACGAATTTGCCTTCGGATCTGTGATAGAAGGTGTACCCAACAAATTCGTTTGGGTATCCTATGAAGACATATTTCTCCGATTTGGGTTTGAGCTTATCAGGATGAAACTTTTTCATATAAGCATCACAATCCCAAACTTTAAGAAATGACAACTTTGGTTTCTTGCCAAACCACAGTTCAGATTGTGTCGTCTAACCAGACTTAGACGGTGCCCTTTTAAACGTGAATGCAACTGTCTTTAATGCATAACCCCAAAACGATAGTGGTAGATCGGTAAGAGACATCATAGATCGCACCATATCTAATAAAGTACGGTTATGATGTTCGGACACACCATTATGCTATGGTGTTCCAGGTGGCGTGAGTAGTGAAACTATTTCACATTGTTTTAACTGAAGGCCAAACTCGTAACTCAAATATTTTACCTCTGCGATCATACCGTAGAAACTTTTATTTTCTTGTTACGATGATTCTCCACTTCACTCTGAAATTCTTTGAACTTTTCAAATATTTCAGACTTGTGTTTCATTAAGTAGATATACCCATATCTACTCAAATCATCTGTGAAGGTCAGAAAATAATGATACCCGCCGCGAGCCTTAACACTCATCGGATCTCATACATCAGTATGTATTATTTCCAATAAGTCAGTTGCTCGTTCCATAGTTCCGGAGAACGGCGTTTTAGTCATCTTGCCCATGAGGCATGGTTCGCAAGCATCAACTGATTCATAATCAAGTGATTCCAAAAACCCATCAGCATGGAGTTTCTTCATGCGCTTTACACCAATATGACCTAAACGGCAGTGCCACAAATAAGTTGCACTATCATTATTAACTTTGCATCTTTTGGTTTCAATATTATGATTATGTGTATCACTACGATCGAGATCCAATGAACTATTTTCATTGGGTGTGTAACCATATAAGGTTTTATTCATGTAAACAGAACAACAATTTATTCTCTTACTTAAATGAATAACCGTATTACAATAAACATGATCAAATCATATTCATGCTCAACGCAAACACCAAATAACACTTATTCAAGTTCAACACTAATCCCAAAAGTATAGGGAGTGTGCGATGATGATCATATCAATCTTGGAACTACTTCCAACATTGTCACCTCACCCTTAACTAGTCTTTGTTCATTCTGCAACTCCCGATTCAAGTTACTAATCATAGTAACTGAACTAGTATCAAATATTGAGGGGTTGCTATAAACACTAGTAAAGTACACATCAATAACATGTATATCAAATATACTTATGTTCACTTTGCCATCCTTCTTATTCGCGAAATACTTGGGGCAGTTCCACTTTCAGTGATCAGTCCCTTTGCAGTAGAAGCACTTAGTCTCAGGCTTAGGACCAGACTTGGGCTTCTTTACTTGAGCAGCAACTTGCTTGCCGTTCTTCTTGAAGTTCCCCTTCTTCCCTTTGCCGTTTTCTTGAAACTAGTGGTCTCGTCAACCATCAACACTTGATGTTTTCTTGATTTCTACCTTCGTCGATTTTAGCATCACGAAGAGCTTGGGAATTGTAACCGTTATCCCTTGCATATTATAGTTCATCACAAAGTTCCACTAACTTGGTGATGGTGACTAGAGAATTCTGTCAATCACTATCTTATCTGGAAGATTAACTCCCACTTGATTCAAGCGATTGTAGTACTCAGACAATCTGAGCACATGCTCACTAGTTGAGCGATTCTCCTCCATCTTTTAGCTATAGAACTTGTTGGAGACTTCATATCTCTCAACTCGGGTATTTGCTTGAAATATTAACTTCAACTCCTGGAACATCTCATATGGTCCATGATGTTCAAAACATCTTTGAAGTCCCGATTCTAAGACGTTAAGCATGGTGCACTAAACTATCAAGTAGTCATCATATTGAGCTAGCCAAACGTTCATGACGTCTGCATCTGCTCTTGCAATAGGTCCGTCACCTAGCGGTGCATCAAGGACATAATTCTTCTGTGCAGCAATGAGGATAAACCTCAAATCACGGATCCAATCCGCATCATTGCTACTAACATCTTTCAACACAATTTTCTCCAGGAACATATGAAAATAACACGAGCTATTGATCTATAACATAGATATGCTAATACTACCAGGACTAAGTTCATGATAAATTAAAGTTCAATTAATCATATTACTAAGGAACTCCCACTTAGATAGACATCCCTCTAATCCTCTAAGTGATTACGTGATCCAAATCAACTAAACCATGTCCGATCATCACGTGAGATGGAGTAGTTCCATTGGTGAACATCGCTATGTTGATCATATCTACTATATGATTCACGCTCGACCTTTCGGTCTCCGTGTTCCGAGGCCATATCTGTATATGCTTGGCTCATCAAGTATAACCTGAGTATTCTGCGTGTGCAACTGTTTTGCACCCGTTGTATTTGAACGTAGAGCCTATCACACCCGATAATCACGTGGTGTCTCAGCACGAAGAACTTTCGCAACGGTGCATACTCAGGGAGAACACTTCTTGATAATTAGTGAGAGATCATCTTAAAATGCTACCATCAATCAAAGCAAGATAAGATGCATAAAAGATAAACATCACATGCAATCAATATAAGTGATATGATATGGCCATCATCATCTTGTGCTTGTGATCTCCATCTTCGAAGCACCGTCGTGATCACCATCGTCACCAGCGCGACACCTTGATCACCATCGTAGCATCGTTGTCGTCTCGCCAATTTTATGCTTCCACGACTATCGCTATCGTTTAGTGATAAAGTAAAGCATTACAGCGCAATTGCATTGCATACAATAAAGCGACAACCATAATGCTCCTGCCAGTTGACGATAACTTGGTTACAAAACATGATCATCTCATACAATAAAATTTAGCACCATGTCTTGACCATATCACATCACAACATGCCCTGCAAAAACAAGTTAGACGTCCTCTACTTTGTTGTTGCAAGTTTTACGTGGCTGCTACGGGCTTAAGCAAGAACCAATCTTACCTACGCATCAAAACCACAACGATAGTTTGTCAAGTTGGTGTTGTTTTAACCTTCGCAAGTACCGGGCGTAGCCACACTCGGTTCAACTAAAGTTGGAGAAACTGTCACCCGCTAGTCACCTTTGTGCAAAGCACGTCGGGAGAACCGGTCTCGCGTAAGCGTACGCGTAATGTTGGTCCGGGCCGCTTTGTCCAACAATACCGCCGAACCAAAGTATGACATGCTGGTAAGCAGTATGACTTATATCGCCCACAACTCACTTGTGTTCTACTCGTGCATATAACATCAACACATAAAACCTAGGCTCGGATGCCACTGTTGGGGAACATAGTAATTTCAAAATTTTCCTACGCACACGCAAGATCATGGTGA
Source organism: Triticum aestivum (assembly GCF_018294505.1). Taxonomy (NCBI): domain Eukaryota; kingdom Viridiplantae; phylum Streptophyta; class Magnoliopsida; order Poales; family Poaceae; genus Triticum; species Triticum aestivum. The sequence goes on from NC_057806.1 coordinate 704,790,337, forward strand.
TGCATAGCAATGAGAGGGGAGAGTGTGATCTACGTACCCTTGTATACCGACAGCGGAAGTGTTATAACAACGCGGTTGATGTAGTCGTACGTCTTCACGGCCCGACCGATCAAGCACCGAAACTACGGCACCTCCGAGTTCTAGCACACGTTCAGCTCGATGACGATCCCCGGACTCCGATCCAGCAAAGTGCCGGGGTAGAGTTCCGTCAGCAGGGCGGCGTGGTGACGATCTTGATGTACTACCGTCGCAGGGCTTCGCCTAAGCACCGCTACAATATTATCGAGGATTATAGTGGAAGGGGGCACCGCACACGGCTAAGAATATGATCACGTGGATCAACTTGTGTGTCTAGAGGTGCCCCCCTGCCCCCGTATATAAAGGAGTAAGGGAGGAGGAGGCCGGCCCTAGGAGGGGGCGCGCCAAGTGTGGAGTCTTACTAGGACTCCCTAGTCCTAGTAGGATTCCACCTCCCATATGGAATAGGAAAAGAGGAAGGGAAAAGGAGAAGGAAGGAAGGGGGCGCCCCCCTTCCCTAGTCCAATTCGGAACATACCAAGTGGAGGGGTGCGGCCACCCTTGAGGCCCTTTTTCTTCTTTCCCGTATGGCCCAATAAGGCCCAATACGTATTCCTGTAACTCTCCAGTACTCCAAAAAATACCCGAATCACTTGGAACCTTTCCGATGTCCGAATATAGTCGTCCAATATATCGATCTTTACGTCTCGACCATTTCGAGACTCCTCGTCATGTCCCCGATCTCATCCGGGACTCGGAACTCCTTCGGTACATAAAAACTCATAAACTCATAATATAACTGTCATTGAAACCTTAAGCGTGCGGACCCTACGGGTTCGAGAACAATGTAGATATGACCGAGACACGTCTCCAGTCAATAACCAATAGCGGAACCTGGATGCTCATATTGGCTCCCACATATTCTACGAAGATCTTTATCGGTCAGACCGCATAACAACATATGTTGTTCCCTTTGTCATCGGTATGTTACTTGCCCGAGATTCGATCGTCGGTATCTTAATACCTAGTTCAATCTCGTTACCGGCAAGTCTCTTTACTCGTTCCGTAATACATCATCTCACAACTAACTCATTAGTTGCAATGCTTGCAAGGCTTATGTGATGTGCATTACCGAGAGGGCCCAGAGATACCTCTCCGACAATCGGAGTGACAAATCCTAATATCGAAATACGCCAACCCAACATGTACCTTTGGAGACACCTGTAGAGCTCCTTTATAATCATCCAGTTACGTTGTGATGTTTGGTAGCACACAAAGTGTTCCTCCGGCAAACGGGAGTTGCATAATCTCATAGTCATAGGAACATGTATAAGTCATGAAGAAAGCAATAGCAACATACTAAACGATCGGGTGCTAAGCTAATGGAATGGGTCATGTCAATCACATAATTCTCCTAATGATGTGATCCCGTTAATCAAATAACAACTCTTTTGTTTATGGTTAGGAAACATAACCATCTTCAATTAACGAGCTAGTCAAGTAGAGGCATACTAGTGACACTCTGTTTGTCTATGTATTCACACATGTATTATGTTTCCGGTTAATACAATTCTAGCATGAATAATAAACATTTATCATGATATAAGGAAATAAATAATAACTTTATTATTGCCTCTAGGGCATATTTCCTTCAGTATGATAGTAACGGTAACAGTGGCAATAGTAGCAACAACAGTTTTGTAGTGATTGTAACAGTAGCAACGACAAAAGTAACTTAGCAAAGATCAATATGTGAAAAGCTCGTAGGCATTGGGTCAGCAATGGATAATTGTGTTGGATAATATTCATCATGTAGCAGTCATAACCTAGGGCGACACAGAAGTAGCTCCAATTCATCAATGTAATGTAGGTATGTATTCCATATATAGTCATATGTGCTTATAGAAAAGAACTTGCATGACATCTTTTGTCCTACCCTCCCGTGGCAGCTGGGTCCATAAGGAAACTAAGGGATATTAATGCCTCCTTTTAATAGAGATCGGGACAAAGCATTAGCACTTAGTGAATACATGAACTCCTCAAACTACGGTAATCATCGGAAAGAATCCCATTTATTGTCACCTTGGGATATGCGATCATAACTCGTAATAGGTGTCTAAAACTTGCAAGATAGGATTAAGAACACACATATATTCATGAAAACATAATAGGTTCAGATCTGAAATCATGGTACTCGTACCCTAGTGACAAACATTAAGCATAACAAAGTCATAACAACATCAATCGCAGAACATAGTGGATACTAGGGATCAAACCCTAACAAAACTAACTTGATTACATGATAAATCTCATCCAACCTATCACCGTCCAACCAGCCTACGATGGAATTACACACTCCCGACAGTGATCATCATGGAATTGGTGATAGAGGAAGATTGATGATGACGGCGGCGATGATTTCCACCCTCCGATGCCCCGGATTGACTCTAGATCAGCCCTCCCGATGAAGAACAGGAGGTGGTGGCGGCTCTGTATCGTAAAACGCGATGAATCCTTCTATTTGAATTTTTTTCTCCGCGAATAGGTATATATGGAGTTGCACTTAGGGTTGCTGGAGCTCTAGGGGGGCCACAAGCCTGTGAGGTGTGCCCCCAGAGCTTGTGGCTGTTGGGTGGCCCCCCTCTAGTATCTTTTTCCGCCAGTATTTTTTATATATTCCAAAAACATTCTTAGTAAATTTTCAGGTCAATCTGAGAATTTTGATTTCTGCACAAAAATAACACCATGACAATTCTGCTGAAAACAACATCAGTCCAGATTAGTTCCATTCAAATCATGCAAATTAGAGTTCAAAATAAGGTAAACCGAGTTTGGAAAAGTAGATACGATGGATACCTATCATTGTATTACCGAGAGGACCCAGAGATATCTCTGTCACAAGGAGTGATAAATCACAGTCTCGATCCATGCAACCCAACAGATAACTTCGGAGATACCTGTGGAGCATCTTTACGATCACCCAGTTATGAAGTGATGTTTTATATCACACAAAGTATTCCTCCGGTATCCAGGAGTGGCATGATCCCATGGTCTAAGTAATAGATACTTGACATTATGAAAGCTACAGCAAAGTGAACTTAGTGATACGATCAGATGGTAAGCTTATGGTTGGGTCTGTCCATCACATCATTCCCCTAATGATGTGATCTCTTCATCGAATGACAACTCATGTCTATGGCTAGGAAACCTTAACCATATCTTCTATATCTAAATAGCTAGCCCCCACTAACTATTTCTCTCAACATGCAAGCATGCCACATCATCGCATAACATGCATGAGAAATGGCCCACCGCACTACCATATGTCTCTCAAGATGCGAGCTAGCCACTTCATCATGACATGCATGAAAAAATGACCCATGTCAACATGCAAACATGAATTTTCATTCTATTATGGTATATATATATATTTAATAAACATTTTACAACTATATAGTAATCAAACATAATAAATTATATGTATTTTTAGTTTTAGTTTTTTATATTATTACTTGAAATATTCACGATTCATATAACGAATCACATTGAAATATGTTGCAAAATATTTCCACAACAACGTGCGGGGTATCATCTAGTTTGATCAATGAGTTAGTCTGGTAGAGGATTACTAGGGACACGTTGTTGTTTATGTATGCACACATGTATTTAAGTTTCCGGTCAATACAATTCTAACATGAATAGTAAATATTTATCATGTTCAAGTAAATATGATAATAACCATTTTATTATTGCCTTTGGGGTATATTTCCAACACTTGGCTTGAGGGGTATGTTCCCGTCCAGACAGGACATGAGTTCATGTGAGCCTGGTAGTACGTCACTTGAAGTAGCAGACTCCGTATGTGGGGGCGGTAGCACTGGTGGACTTCTTTGGTGGTGGTGATCCTCGAGTACCGAGTCATGATTTCTAGAGTGAAAACCCAAGGTCCGGCCCTTATTGGTTGTACCTGCCGGTGGCCTTCTTGAAGGCATTGTTTTTGGAATGCTGTCTTTCACTAGGATGAAAACCTAATATCTTTGATCAGGCAACGATGACGCTTGTGCATTGTTGCCTTTTTGGAGGCGTTGCTTTTAGAGTACCTCCTTTGTAGTCCGGGTGTTGTCTTTGACGGCGGTGAGAGTACTGCTGTTGCGAATGATTGATCACCGTAGCATGGTGTTTTTCTTTTTTTCTCTTTTTCTCTTCTTTTTTTTATGTTTGCGACATGAATGTCTTTAGGAATCTTGTTCATGCAGAGGCTAGGTATAATTGGTATCTACACGATATATTCTCATTATCAGAATAATAAAAACTAGGGGCTATGGTTGGGTGGCCGGCTTCCGGATTAGTGTCCGCGGACTAGTTTCAACAGATCCGTAGACGAATACGGTGTCTGGTTCAAGGGTCAGCGTTGGAGATGCCCTTAGAGCAACTCTAGAAGACCCCGCAAAATCTTGACACGCAAAACGCGTTTGAAGTTTCACGAAGATCTCGTTTGCGGGTCAAAATCTAGTGTGGCCAAAGAGAAACCGTATCTGAAACTGCATAATTTGAAAAAACAGTTTCGCGGGAGAAATTGCACCTCGTGGGCGCGAGTAGTTCATCACGTACTACATAGATTTTACATGATCAAACACTACAAACACTAGTTCATACTACATACTACATTATTACTAGTACTAGAGGGGTGGGGATCTCACGGCGGCGAGGTCGCGGCCATGGACGATGCCGTGGAGGAGCTCAATCGTCCTCGCCAGAGCTGCAGAGGTCGATGTACTTCGCCCTCTGCTCCTCGCAGATGCGGCGCCTGCTACCTCTTGAGCTTGCGTTGGTTTTCCCTTGAAGAGGAAAGGGTGAGGCAGCACAGTAGCTGATACGTCTCCGTCGTATCTACTTTTCCAAACACTTTTGCCCTTGTTTTGGACTCTAACTTGCATGATTTGAATGGAACTAACCCGGACTGACGCTGTTTTCAACAGAATTGTCATGGTGTTATTGCAGAAATAAAAGTTCTCGGAATGATCTGAAAATCAACGGAGAATTATTTTGGAATATATAAAAAATACTAGAAGAAAGATCCATGTCAGGGGGCCCACCACCTGTCCACGAGGGTGGGGGCGCGCCCTACCCCCTAGGCGCGCCCCCTGCCTCATGGGCCACCTGACGCTCCACCGACCTCAACCTTGACTCCATATATTCACTTTTGGGGAGAAAAAAATCAGAGAGAAGGATTCATTGCGTTTTACGATACGGAGCCGCTGCCAAGCCCTAAACTCTCTCGGGAGGGCTGATCTGGAGTCCGTTCGGGGCTCTGGAGAGGGGAATCTGTCGCCATCGTCATCATCAACCTTCCTCCATTACCAATTTCATGATGCTCACCACCGCGCATGAGTAATTCCATCGTAGGCTTGCTGGACGGTGATGGGTTGGATGAGATTTATCATGTAATCGAGTTAGTTTTGTTAGGGTTTGATCCCTAGTATCCACTATGTTCTGAGATTGATGTTGCTATGACTTTGCTATGCTTAATGCTTGTCACTAGGGCCCGAGTGCCATGATTTCAGACATGAACCTATTATGTTTTCATCAATATATGAGAGTTCTTGATCCTATCTTGCAAGTCCATAATCACCTATTATGTGTTATGATTCGTTAACCCCGAAGTGACAATAATCGGGATAATTACCGATGATGACCACAGTTTGAGGAGTTCATGTATTCACTATGTGTTAATGCTTTGGTCCGGTACTCTATTAAAAGGAGGCCTTAATATCCCTTAGTTTCCATTAGGACCCCGCTGCCACGGGAGGGTAGGACAAAAGATGCCATGCAAGTTCTTTTCCATAAACACATATGACTATATTCGGAATACATGCCTACATTACATTGATGAACTGGAGCTAGTTCTATGTCACCCTAGGTTATGATTGTTACATGATCGACCGCATCCGGCATAATTCTCCATCACTGATCCAATGCCTACGATCTTTTCATATATTGTTCTTCGCTTATTTACTTTTACGTTGCTACTGTTACAATCACTATAAAACCCAAAAACATTACTTTTGCTATCGTTACCACTACTATCATATTACTTTGTTACTAAATACCTTGCTGCAGATATTAAGTTTCCAGGTGTGGTTGAATTGACAACTTAGCTGCTAATACTTGAGAATATTCTTTGGCTCCCCTTGTGTTGAATCAATAAATTTGGTTTGAATACTCTACCCTCGAAAACTGTTGCGATCCCCTATACTTGTTGGTTATCAAGAACATTTTCCGGCGCCATTGCCGGGGAGCATAGCTCTATTCTTTGAGTCATTTGGGATTTATATCTTCTTATCATTATGAAGAACTTGGAAGGTCAAAGAACCAAAAAAATTCCCTCAACTGTGAGGGGAGGTAAGGAACTGCCATCTAGCTCTGCACTTGATTCACCTTCTGTTTTGAGTAAGCTTGCGACACCTAAACCTGCTTCTGTTATTAATTCTGATATGTCGCATGTTATTGATGATGCCACTTCTGCTTTACATTATACTTATGATGAAACTACTTCTATGCTTGATACTACTGTGCCACTAGGTGAATTTCTTGATGAAAAACTTGCTAGGGCTAGAGAGAATGAAATTATTGAAACTGATAATATTGATGAAAGTGATGATGAAGATTCTCCCCCTAGATATGAATTGCCTGTTGTTCCTGAGGGTTATGTTATGGATGAAGAAACTGCTAGAGACTTTCTTGCCTACAATGATAGAAGTGATCTTAAGAAACTATTAGCTAAGCTTAAAGAAAAATCTCTGAATGCTAGAATGAAATATGATCCTGCTTATGCTACTTCACCTATCTTTGTTACTGATAAGGATTATGACTTCTCTATCAATCCTGAGTTAATTACTTTGGTTGAATCTGATCCTTTCTATGGCTATGAATCTTAAACTGTTGTGGCACATCTTACTAAATTAAATGATATAGCTACCCTGTTCACTAATGATGAGAAAACTCGCTACTATTATATCCTTCCATTCTCATTAAAGTGTGATGCTAAGATATGGTTCAATTCTCTTGATCCTGGTTGTGTGCGTAGTCCCCAGGATATGATTTATTACTTCTATGCTAAATATTTCCCCGCTCATACGAAACAAGCTGCTTTAAGGGAAATATAGAATTTTGTGCAAATTGAAGAAGAGAGTCTCCCACAAGCTTGGGGGAGGCTTCTCTAATTACTTAATGCTTTGCCTGATCATCCTCTCAAGAAAAATGAAATACTTGATATCTTTTATAATGGACTAACCGATGCTTCCAGAGAGTACCTGGATAGTTGTGCTGGTTGTGTTTTCAGGGAAAGAACTGTTGATCAAGCTGAAATTCTATTGAAAATATGTTGACTAATGAAAATAATTGGACACTTCCTAAACCAACTCCTAAGCCAACTCTGAAGAAAAGGCGCATTCTATTTCTCAGTCCCAAACATATGCAAGAGGCAAAGAAATCTATGAAAGAAAAAGGTATTAAAGCTGAAGATGTTAAGAATTTACCTCCTGTTGAAGAAATACCTGGTCTTAATACATCACCTATTGAAGAAACACACGGTCTCGATAACCCGACACAGGTAGTAAAGGTAAATTCTCTCTATAGATATTATAAAGCTGAAATACCTCCTGCTAAGTTTGCTAGCCAATGTTTGGATGAATTTGATAACTTTATGGTTAAGCAAGAAGACTTCAATGCTTATGTTGGTAGACAATTGAAACATAATGCTTATATGATTGAACACTTGAGTGATTATATGGCTAGTGTTAAAGGTGAACTTAAACTTATTAGTAAACATGCTTCTATGGTTACCACTCAAGTAGAACAAGTACTTAAATCTCAGAATGATTTGCTCAATGAATTGAATAATAAAAACAATGACTTTGCTGTTAGAGTTGCAACTAGAGGAGGTAAAGTGACTCAGGAACCTTTGTATCCTGATGGCCAGCATAAGAGAATTGAGCAGGATTCTCAGAGAAATAAAGTTGATACACCTAGTCCTTCTAAAAAGAAGAAAACGAAAAATGATAGGACTTTGCATGCTTCTAGTGAACCTGTTGTAGACACACCTAAGAATCCCAATGATATTTCTATTTCTGATGCTGAAACACAACCTGGTAATGAACATGAACCTAGTGATAATGTTAATGATGATGTTCATGTTGATGCTCAACCTAGTAATGATAATGATGTAGAAATTGAACCTGTTGTTGATTTTGATAACCCACAATCAAAGAATCAACATTATGATAAGAGAGACTTGGTTGCTAGGAATCACGGTAAAGAAAGAGAACCATGGGTTCAGAAACCCATGCCTTTTCCTCCTAAACCATCCAAGAAAAAGGATGACGAGGATTTTGAGCGCTTTGCTGAAATGATTAGACCTATCTTTTTGCATATGCGTTTGACTGATATGCTTAAAATGAATCCTTATGCTAAGTATATGAAGGATATTGTTACAAATAAAAGAAAGATATGGGAAGCGGAAATTTCCACCATGCTTGCTAATTATACTTTTAAGGGTGGAATACCAAAGAAACTTGGAGATCCAGGAGTACCAACTATACCATGCTCCATTAAAAGAAATTATGTTCAAACTGCTTTATGTGATCTTGGAGCCGGTGTTAGCGCTATGCCCCTCTCTTTATATCATAGACTTGATTTGAATAAGTTGACACCTACTGAAATATCTTTGCAAATGGCTGACAAATCAACAGCTATACCTGTCGGTATTTGTGAGGATGTGCCTGTTGTGGTTGCAAACATTACTATTTTAACGGACTTTGTTATTCTTGATATTTCCGAGGACGATAGTATGTCTATTATTCTTGGAAGACCCTTTTTGAATACTGTAGGGGCTATTATTGATTTCACCCAGGGCAATGTAACTTTTCATGTTAATGGTAATGAGCATACGGTACACTTTCCGAGGAAACAACCTGAAGTCCACATCATCAATTCCATTGGAAATTTTTCAACAATTACTATTGGAGGTTTTGAATTTCATCTTCCTACTGTCAAGAAGAAATATGATATTCTTATTGTTGGGGATGTGCATATCCCGGTTGAGGTAAACTAGTGTTATTCGAAAATTCTCCGGTTTCATGTTATTCGAAACGAGTTTGTTAACAAGATCTGATCAACCTTGTTAGTGGATTCCTTTTGATGAGCATGAGATGGATGAATTTAGAAAACACAACTTTCTGTACCCTCTTTTTACTTTCTGTTATTTATATTAAATAAAGCAAAAATAGTATTTTCCTACCTGTTTTCTGAATTATCCATGCAATAAAAAAATACCCCGAAAATAAAAGTTCTCCAAATGCCCTGAAAATTAAATACGATTTTTTCTAGAATATTTGAGAATATCTGACACTGAAAACATAGCAGGGGGAACAGCCACGTACCCACGAGGGTGGAGGGCGCGCCCCCTGCCTCGTGGACCCCACGTGGGTCCCCTCCACTTATTCCAACTACCACACACTCCTTCTTCCTCCTAAAAAAAATCACCAACCAGCTCAAACCCGAGTTCAAGCTCATCTTGGTGCCATTTTCGATCTCCTAGTTCAAAGCTCCATTCACAAAACTGCTTTGGGGGATTGTTATTTGGTATGTGATTCCTCCAATGGTCCAATTAGTTTTTATTCTAGTGCTTTATTCATTGCAGATTTTTGCTGCTTAGGTGACCCTGTTCTTGAACTTGCATGTCAAATTTATATGGTCAAAAATAGTTTTAATGCATGATATAGTATCTAGGCACTTGTAGGAGTAGTTGCTATCAATTTTGTTGAGTTTGGTTCACTTTTATTTTGAAGTTACTAAAAACTTCAGCAATTTTTGAGAGGAAGAAATATGTTTAGGAAAATGAACCAAGGTGGTTCTTCAAGGAAGCAAGGAACCAGGCCCGCAATACGCGATGCGGATGAGGAACCACCAAGAGACGCTCAAGTGCGGCCTTGTGAATGGCCGTCAAAGGATTTCATGATCCGAGCAGGAATAAAGAGGAATTTGATGCATATGTGCGTAATGCTGATCTGGAGAGCTTCGAGGCAGATAAGTGCCGTCAATACCTCTATTTAACTGATTCATTAGTGAGAAGGTTTAAATTTTCATCATCACACAATTCTCAAACTGTCATGTTTGATCTTTATGATAAATCTTATACCATGGACTTAGAAGGTTTTAACACTGCTTGTAAACTTCCACAATGGGGTAATGTTAGTGAACCTCGCAAATCTGAATATAGAGACTTTCTTGCTAGTATAACTGTGGGGGAATCTAGGGAAATCACGCAAGCTACCATAGGAAGCATTCATTTTCCTGCTATACATTATTTTGCTCTCTTCATAGGTAGATGCATAAATGGTAAGTTTGAGGCATGTCACATGTGTGTGCCAGATCTTAGTGTTCTCAAGAGTGTTGTATTAGGAGATAGACAATATAACTTGGGGGCCATTGTTGCATGTAGGTTGCATAATAATCGTATTCATGGAGATTTCTTTGGTAGAATTTATGCAACTCGTAAAGCTAACTTTCTTGAGATACCCATACATGGATATGATATTGAGTTGCCTCCTATTTATTTAGATTATGACGCTTTGGTTCGTCATCAGGTTTTTGAGAGGAACGATCAGTTCCTCTAGTACCAACTAATCTTTGACAGAAGACGCACCTATCACGTCGCTCTCCCTGCTCCTACTTTCTTTGACTTTCAGGCAAAGGGGAGATATTTTATAACCAAGGAGGAGGCGACCGAGTACGAAAGAAGGGCAGAGACAGCTCGCCTCCAAGCTACAACTCATCAGGCAATTGCCGCTGCATCTCAGTACGACCCCAGCTACAACTTTGAATATCCGCTAGGCCAACCGTGGACATAGACCAACTTAGGCCAAAAGCCTAAGCTTGGGGGAGTACATATCTCTCACCGACATTGCATTCATGTTCACACACTCATGCTAGTTATCAGTACTCATACTTTTTCACTGTATCATCCATGCTAGTTTATTTTCCTTGTTATGCCTTCTTCTTGTGTGTTTGATTAACCTTAAGAAAAACAAAAAATTTAGTTGTAGCTTTTTAGCTAGTTTACTTTTCATGCCTGTAGTAGTAATTATTAAAAAGGGAACCCAAAAAGATTTCTTGTTCTTATTTTGCTTGTTGGGAGCTTTCCCGTGTAAATAGTTTTATTTCTTTTCTTGTTCTTTGGGGGTCGAGAGGAGAAGACCGTAATCAAAATGCTAAGTGGATATCATATGCATTATTGTTGATCTAACACAGAGCCCATATTACCTTGTCTTCTCTCTTGAATTGAATGCTTGCAGATTCCATCTTAGTCCAATGCACGTGCACTATTATTATTATCCACACTATTCGGTCGTGCAAGTGAAAGACAATAATGATGATTATATGATGAACTTATTGAGATGAGAAAACTGGTATGAACTCGGCCTCTCTTGTTTTTGTAAATATGATTAGTTCATCATTCCTGATTCAGCCTATTATGAATAAACATGTTTGCAATGACAATTAGAGATTTTAGTTACTTATGCCATGCTTAATTAGCTAGGAGCTTGTAATGGTTTACCTTGGGTGCCAACATGCTATTAAAATGGTTGTGATGTGGTATGATAGGGTGGTATCCTCTTTTGAACAATTCGAGTGGCACATGTTCACGCATGTAGTTGAAACAAAATCAACATAGCCTATATGATATTTATGTTCATGGTGCATTATATCCTACTCATGCTTGCATTCCGTGTTGATTAATTTTAATGCATGTTCATGAATGTTGTCGCTCTCTAGCTGGTCGCTTCCCAGTCCTTTTCTAGCCTTCACTTGTACTAAGCGGTAATACCGTTTGTGCATCCAATTCCATAAACCCCAAAGTTATTCCATATGAGTCCACCATACCTACCTATACACGGTATCTACGTGCGGTTCCAAGTAAATTTATATGTGCCAAACTCTAAAACTTCAAATAAACATTTTGTTTTATATGCTGGAATAGCTTATGTATCAACTAGGGCTGTCTATGTCTTCCATTCTAGGTGGGTTATTCTCAAGAGGAGTGGACTCCGCTCCTCACTCACGAGAAAATGGCTGGTCACCGTGATGCCCAGTCCCATCCTTTATGCAAATCAAATCAAAATAATTGCAAACAAAACTCCCTCGGGACTCTTGTTAGTTGGAGGCACTCATTGTTTCGAGCAAGCCATGGATTGATGCTTGTTGGTGGAGGGGGGGGGGTTATAAACTTTACCATTCTGTTTGGGAACCGCCTATAATGTGTGTAGCATGGAAGATATCTATTTCAAAATATTATTGATGTTATGTTGACAATGAAAGTATACCGCTCAAAATATTATTCATATCTATTTCAAAACCGAGCTCTGGCGCCTCTACAAATCCCTGCTTCCCTCTGCGAAGGGACTATCTATTTGCTTTTATGTTGAGTCATCATCCTCTTATTAAAAAGCACCAGTTGGAGAGCACCGCTGTCATTTGCATTCATTACTATTAGTTTACATTGAGTATGACTTGACTGGATCTCTTTTACCATGAGTTACAATGTCTAGTCAGTCCTTGATCTTTAAAGGTGCTCTGCATTTATGTTTTGCGGTCTCAGAAAGGGCTAGCGAGATACCATCTTATTATATCATATCATGATTATTTTGAGAAAGTGTTGTCATCCGAGATTTACTATTATTGCTCGCTTGTTGATTATGCCATTGATATGAGTAAACATGAGACCTAAGTGTTATTGTGAATATGGTTAGTTCATAATCTTTGCTGAAAACCTGAATGCTGGCTTTACATATTTAAAAAAACAAGAGCAAATGGAGTTTGTAAAAGTTTTTCTTTATCACTTTCAGTTTATCAACTGAATTGCTTGAGGACAGGCAAAGGTTTAAGCTTGGGGGAGTTGATACGTCTCCGTCGTATCTACTTTTCCAAACATTTTTGCCCTTGTTTTGGACTCTAACTTGCATGATTTGAATGGAACTAACCCGGACTGACGCTGTTTTCAACAGAATTGTCATGGTGTTATTTTTGTGCAGAAATAAAAGTTCTCGGAATGATCTGAAAATCAACGGAGAATTATTTTGGAATATATAAAAAATACTGGAAGAAAGATCCATGTCAGGGGGCCCACCACCTGTCCACGAGGGTGGGGGCGCGCCCTACCCCCTAGGCGCGCCCCCTGCCTCGTGGGCCCCCTGACGCTCCACCGACCTCAACCTTGACTCCATATATTCACTTTTGGGGAGAAAAAAATATCAGAGAGAAGGATTCATCGCGTTTTACGATACGGAGCCGCTGCCAAGCCCTAAACTCTCTCGGGAGGGCTGATCTGGGGTCCGTTCGGGGCTTCGGAGAGGGGAATCTGTCGCCATCGTCATCATCAACCTTCCTTCATTACCAATTTCATGATGCTTACCGCCGCGCGTGAGTAATTCCATCGTAGGCTTGCTGGACGGTGATGGGTTGGATGAGATTTATCATGTAATCGAGTTAGTTTTGTTAGGGTTTGATCCCTAGTATCCACTATGTTCTGAGATTGATGTTGCTATGACTTTGCTATGCTTAATGCTTGTCACTAGGGCCCGAGTGCCATGATTTCAGATCTGAACCTATTATGTTTTCATCAATATATGAGAGTACTTGATCCTATCTTGCAAGTCTATAGTCACCTATTATGTGTTATGATCCGTTAACCCTGAAGTGACAATAATCGGGATACTTACCGGTGATGACCGTAGTTTGAGGAGTTCATGTATTCACTATGTGTTAATGTTTTGGTCCGGTACTCTATTAAAAGGAGGCCTTAATATCCCTTAGTTTCCATTAGGACCCCGCTGCCATAGGAGGGTAGGACAAAAGATGCCATGCAAGTTCTTTTCCATAAGCACGTATGAGTATCTTCGGAATACATGCCTACATTACATTGATGAACTGGAGCTAGTTCTGTGTCACCCTAGGTTATGACTGTTACATAATTGATCGCATCCGGCATAATTCTCCATCACCGATCCAATGCCTACGATCTTTTCATATATTGTTCTTCGCTTATTTACTTTTCCGTTGCTAATGTTACAATCACTATAAAACCCAAAAACATTACTTTTGCTACCGTTACCTTTTGCTATCATTACCACTACTATCATATTACTTTGCTACTAAATACCTTGGTGCAGATATTTAGTTTCCAAGTGTGGTTGAATTGACAACTTAGCTGCTAATACTTGAGAATATTCTTTGGCGCCCCTTGTGTCGAATCAATAAATTTGGGTTGAATACTCTATCCTCGAAAACTGTTGTGATCCCCTATACTTGTGGGTAATTCGTAGCGTAAGTATTTCCCTCAGTTTTGAGAACGAAGGTATCAATCCAGTAGGAGACCTCACGCAAGTCCCTCGTATCTGAACAAACAAACAAGAACCTCGCAACCAACGCGATAAAGGGGTTGTCAATCCCTTCAAGGTCACTTACGAGAGTGAGATCTGATAGAGATAATAAGATAAATTTTTTGGTATTTTTTTGTATATATTGGAAAATAAAGATTGCAAAATAAATGGTAATAGAAATAGCAAGTTGATATGAAAATAATATGATGGAGAATAGACCCGGGGGGCATAGGTTTCACTAGTGGCTTCTCTCAAGATAGCAAATTCTATGGTAGGTGAACAAATTACTGTCGAGCAATTGATAGAAAAGCGCATAGTTATGAGAATATCTAGGCATGATCATGTATATAGGCATCACGTCCGTGACAAGTAGACCGAAACGATTCTGCATCTACTACTATTACTCCACACATCGACCGCTAACCAGCATGCATCTAGAGTATTTAGTTCATAAGAACAAAGTAATGCATTAGGCAAGATGACATGATGTAGAGGGATAAACTCAAGCAATACGATATAAACCCCATCTTTTTATCGTCGATGAAAACAATACAATACGTGCCTTGCTGCCCCTGCTGTCACTGGGAAAGGACACCGCAAGATTGAACCCAAAGCTAAGCACTTCTCCCATTGCAAGAAAGATCAATCTAGTAGGCCAAACCAAACTGATAATTCGAAGAGACTTCTGAAGATATTTAAATCATGCATAAAAGATTTCAGAGAAGAATCAAATATTTTTCATAGAGAACTTGATCATAAACCCACAATTCATCGGATCTCGACAAACACACCGTAAAAAGAATTACATCGAATAGATCTCCAAGAGAATCAAGGATAACTTTGTATTGAGATACAAAGAGAGAGAAGAAGCCATCTAGCTAATAAATATGGACCTGAAGGTCTGTGGTAAACTACTCACACATCATTGGAGAGGCTATGGTGTTGATGTAGAAGCCCTCCGTGATTGATTCCCCCTTCGGCAGAGCCCCGGAAAAGGCCCCAAGATGGGATCTCACGGGTACAGAAGGTTGCAGCGGTGAAAATAGGGTTTCGTGGTGCTCCTGGATGTTTTCGGGGTATATGGGTATATATAGGAGGAAGAAGTACGTTGGTGGAGCTGCTTGGGGCCCACGAGGGTGGGGGCGTGCCTACCCCCTGGGCGCGCCTCCCTGCCTCGTGGCCTCCTTACTTCTTTCTTGACGTAAACTTCAAGTCTCCTGGATCACGTTTGTTCCAAAATTAACTCTCCCGAAGGTTTCATTCCGTTTGATATTCCTTTTCTGCGAAACACTGAAATAGGCAAAAAAACAACAATTTGCACCGGGCCTTTGGTTAGTAGGTTTGTCCCAAAAATAATATAAAAGGTATATTAAAGCCCATTAAACATCCTAAACAGGTAATATAATAGCATGGAACAATAAAAAATTATAGATACGTTGGAGACGTATCAAGCATCCCCAAGCTTAATTCCTGCTCATCCTCGAGTAGGTAAATGATAAAAACAGAATTTTTGATGTGGAATGCTACCTAGCATAATTCTCAATGTAATTTTCTTTATTATGGCATGAATGTTCAGATCTTCAAGATTCAAGACAAAAGTTTAATATTTACATAAAAATAATAATACTTCAAGCATACTACCAAAGCAATCATGTATTCTCAAAATAATATGGCCAATGAGAGTTATCCCTACAAAATCATATAGTCTGGCTATGCTCCATCTTCACCACATAAAATATTTAAATCATGCACAACCCCGATGACAAGCCAAGCAATTGTTTCATACTTTTGATGTTCTCAAACCTTTTCAATCTTCACGCAATACATGAGCGTGAGCCATGGACATAGCACTATAGGAGGAATAGAATGGTGGTTGTGGAGAAGACAAAAAGGAGAAGATAGTCTCACATCAACTAGGCGTATCAACAGGCTATGGAGATGCCCATCAATAGGTATCAATGTGAGTGAGTAGGGATTACCATGCAACGGATGCACTAGAGCTATAAGTGTATGAAAGCTCAACAAAAGAATTAAGTGGGTGTGCATCCAACTTGCTTGCTCATGAAGACCCAGGGCATTTTGAGGAAGCCCATCATTGGAATATACAAGCCAAGTTCTATAATGTAAAATTCCCAGTAGTATATGAAAGTGACAACATAGGAGACTCTCTATCATGAAGATCATGGTGCTACTTTGAAGCACAAGTGTGGTAAAAGGATAGTAACATGCATTGTCCCTTCTCTCTTTTTCTCTCTCTTTTGGGGGGGGGGGGCTTCTCTTTTTAATGGCCTTTCTCCCTTTTTTATTTTCATCCGGAGTCTCATCCCGACTTGTGGGGGAATCAGTATCCATCATCCTTTCCTCACATGGGACAATGCTCTACACACTTTTATTTACTTACAACTCGAAAAATTACAACTCGATACTTAGAACAAAAATATGACTCTATGTGAATGCCTCTGGCGGTGTACCGGGATGTGCAATGACTCATGAGTGACATGCATGAAAGAATTATAAAGGTGGCTTTGCCACAAATACGATGTCAACTACATGATCATGCAAAGCAAAATGACAATGATGAAGCGTATCATAACAAACGGAACGGTGGTAAGTTGCATGGCAATATATCTCGGAATGGCTATGGAAATGCCATAATAGGTAGGTATGGTGGCTGTTTTGAGGAAGGTATATGGTGGGTTTGTGGTACCGGTGAAAGTTGCGCGGTACTAGAGAGGCTAGCAATGGTGGAAGGGTGAGAGTGTGTATACTCCATGGACTCAACATTAGTCATAAAGAACTCCAATACTTATTGCAAAAATCTATTAGTTATCGAAACAAAGTACTACGCGGATGCTCCTAGGGGGATAGATTGGTAGGAAAAGACCATCGCTCGTCCCCGACCGCCACTCATAAGGAAGACAATCAATAAATAGATGCCTATTATATTAGGACTAATTTTATAGCCAAAGCAAATTACCATGTTGTTCTAGAGGACTCTCAAAATGATATAAGTGAAGCATGAGAGATCAATAATTTCTATAAAATAAAACCACCACCGTGCTCTTAAAGATATAAGTGAAGCACTAGAGCAAAATTATCTAGCTCAAAAGATATAAGTGAAGCACATAGAGTATTTTAATAAATTTCGATTCATGTGTGTCTCTCCGAAAGGTGTGTACAGCAAGGATGATTGTGATAAACTAAAAAGCAAAGACTCAAATCATACAAGACGCTCCAAGCAAAACACATATCATGTGGTGAATAAAAATATAGTCTCAAGTAAAGTTACCGATAGACGAAGACGAAAGAGGGGATGCCTTCCGGGGAATCCCCAAGCTTAGGCTTTTGGTTGTCCTTGAATTTTACCTTGGGGTGCCTTGGGCATCCCCAATCTTAGGCTCTTGCCACTCCTTATTCCAAAATCCATCAAATCTTTACCCAAAACTGGAAAACTTCACACCACAAAACTCAACAGAAAATCTCATGAGCTCTGTTAGTATAAGAAAACAAACCACCACTTCAAGGTACTGTAATGAACTCATTCTTTATTTATATTGGTGTTAAACCTACTGTATTCCAACTTCTCTATGGTTCATACCCCCTGATAGGCTGATACTAGCCATAGATTCATTAAAATAAGCAAACAACACACGAAAAATAGAACCAGTCAAAAAATAGAGCAGTCTGTAGTAATCTGTAGGTTTCGAATACTTCTGTAACCCCAACAATTCTGAAATAAATTGGTGGACGTGAGAAATTTGTGTATTAAACATCTGCAAAAAGAATCAACCTAATCGCACTCTCCAATAAAAAAAATGGCAGCAAATCTCTTGAGCGCTAAAGTTTCTGTTTTTTTTACAGCAAGATCACGTAAACTTCCCCCAAGTCTTCCCAAAGGTTCTACTTGGCACAAACACTAATTAAAAGCATAAAACCACATGTAAACAGAAGCTAGATGAATTATTTATTACTAAACAGAACCAAAAAGCAAGAAACAAAAATAAAATTGGGTTGCCTCCCAACAAGCGCTATCATTTAACGCCCCTAGCTAGGCATAAAAACAAGAATAGATCTAGGTATTGTCATGATAATTATAAGGCAAATTGCGAAAACTCATCTCATACTCCATACGTTTAGCGGCAAGTTTTCTTTGTGGCAAGCAAAAGTAATCAAACGAGCTAAATTTAATGGGACAAAAGTCCTCAAGATCAAGCTTGGGAGGTATTGATTCCTCCTTTGGCCCCTCATATTGCACAACCAATTCATCATTATAAGCATTCTTTTGGCAAAAGTCATGAGCTTTTGTTCAAGATAAAAACCTAACCCATTATTCTCGATAGCAAAATTATTGTTAAGTTCAGAAATTCTGTCAACTAGAACGTCGATAGGGACTTTTTTCTAAGGTTTTCATTAAAAACAACATGATCTAGAGATCGTAAATTCATTATGTCTTCTTGATAAAAAAGGATTGCTTCTATGGGGGTACGGCTGGCATCCACCCTATAATGCGCAAAAATTTCATTGGATTCTCTTATTATAGATCTGAACTCATGAGCTAAAAAGAGGGTAGCTGCTCGCTTAATAGAAGAATGCTCAATATTGGAAAATTCTAGAAAAATCCTTTGGATGCAAGGGTGCATATGAATAAATTGTCTTTCAGGTTCAACTATGAGGAAAGATATAGCATTCGCAAAACTACTAGTTCTATGAAGAATAGACCCTCCCATAGTGGGTAAAGCACCGACACAAGTAAAGAAATCTTGAATAACTCCTTTTCCAATAATATTACCACTACCGATCCGAAACTTTTTAGTATGCAAAATAGTTGGTTCTTCATGAGGATAATCAAAAGCATCAACGTTTTCCATGTTATTACCACTATCGTTATCAACGATAACCTCCCCAATTTCAGACATGATGGCAACAAATTGCACAAAGAACAGGCAGAAAGCAAGAAGAAGAGCGAACAAAAAGAGGGCGAATAAAATGGAAAGGGTGAAGTGAGGGAGAGGAAAATGAGAGGCCAATGGCAAATAATGTAATGCGAGGGATAAGAGTTTGTGATGGCTACTTGGTATGTCTTGACTTGTGCGTAGATCTCCCCGGCAACGGCGCCAGAAATGGCTAGTTGTCGGGAGATCAAATCTCGACCTGACTTGGTGCAAATCTCCCCGGCAACGGCGCCATAAATCCTTCTTGCTACCTCTTGAGCTTGCGTTGGTTTTTCCTTGAAGAGGAAAGGATGATGCAGCACAGTAGCGTAAGTATTTCCCTCAGTTTTTGAGAACCAAGGTATCAATCCAGTAGAAGACTACACGCAAGTCCCTCGTACCTGCACAAACAAACAAGAACCTCGCAACCAACGCAATAAAGGGGTTGTCAATCCCTTCACGATCACTTACGAGAGTGAGATCTGATAGAGATAATAGGATAAATATTTTTGGTATTTTTGTTGTATAGATTGGAAAATAAAGATTGGAAAATAAATGGTAATAGAAATAGCAAGTTGATATGAAAATAATATGATGGAGAATAGACCCGGGGGCCATAGGTTTCACTAGTGGCTTCTCTCAAGATAGCAAATTCTACGGTGGGTGAACAAATTACTGTCGAGCAATTGATACAAAAGCGCATAGTTATGAGAATATCTAGGCATGATCATGTATATAGGCATCACATCCGCGACAAGTAGACCGAACCGATTCTGCATCTCCTACTATTACTCCACACATCGACCGCTATCCAGTATGCATCTAGAGTATTAAGTTCATAAGAACGGAGTAACCCATTAGGCAAGATGACATGATGTAGAGGGATAAACTCAAGCAATATGATATAAACCCCATCTTTTTATCCTCGATGGCAACAATACAATACGTGTCTTGTTGCCCATGCTGTCACTGGGAAAGGACGCCACAAGATTGAACCCAAAGCTAAGCACTTCTCCCATTGCAAGAAAGATCAATCTAGTAGGCCAAACCAAACTGATAATTCGAAGAGACTTACAAAGATATTTAAATCATGCATAAAAGATTTCAGAGAAGAATCAAATATTGTTCATAGATAATCTTGATCATAAACCCACAATTCATCAGATCTCAACAAACACACCGCAAAAAGAATTACATTGAATAGATCTCCAAGAGAATCGAGGAGAACTTTGTATTGAGATCCAAAGAGAGAAGAAGTCATCTAGCTAATAACTATGGACCCGAAGGTCTGTGGTAAACTACTCACACATCATCGGAGAGGCTGTGGTGTTGATGTAGAAGCCCTCTGTGATCGATTCCCCCTCCGGCAGAGCGCGGAAAAGGCCCCAAGATGGGATCTCATGGATACAGAAGGTTGTGGCGATGAAAATAGGGTTTCGTGGTTCTCCTGGATGTTTTCGGGGTATATGAGTATATATAGGAAAAAGAAGTATGTCGGTGGAGCTGCGAGGGGCCCACGAGGGTGGGGAGCGCCTCCCTGCCTTGTGGCCTCCTCGCTTCTTTCTTGACGTAAACTCCAATTCTCCAGGATCATGTTTGTTCCAAAAATAACTCTCCCGAGTGTTTCATTCCGTTTGGATTCCGTTTGATATTTCTTTTCTGCGAAACACTGAAATAGGCAAAAAAACAGCAATTTGCACTGGGTCTTTGGTTAGTAGGTTCGTCCCAAAAATAATATAAAAAGTTATATTAAAGTCCATTAAACATCCAAAACAAGTAATATAATAGCATGGAACAATCAAAAATTATAGATACGTTGGAGACGTATCAGCGCCACTCCCCGTCCTTCTCCTTGGCGGCGAGGTTGGCGGCGACCGCCTGCTGCCACTAGATGTCTTCGAGCTCCTCGGCGTGGCACCGGTGCTCCGCCTTCTCGCGCACGCTCCGCTAGGCAATGGCGGCAGCAACCGCATCGAAGTCGGAGACGAAGTCTTCCGGCCCGACGACTCCGCGGCGGCCGAGCGGAGCGGGCTCCTTGGGCTCCTCCTTGTCGGGGACGGATTCGAAGTCGTCCGGCTCCTCCGACCACTCCCTCTTCACGGGGAGAAGGCCCGCGTCGGAAGAGGAGGAGCTCCCGGCGTACGAAGATCTCGCCGTGGAGGAGAAGGACGCGGCAAAGGAAGCTCGCTGACGGTCGTACTCCTCCGTCTCACAGACGCGGGAGCTCGCCGGCGGCGACAGGCCGCGGTTGGTCCACTTCTGGGCCCCACGCTTCCTCGTGCCGTCTGACCGGACGCGCTGCTCGCGCTTGGGGTCGCTTTCGCCGCCGGATCTGCTGCCGGAGCCGCGTCTGGAGCTCCACATGTGGCCCCACATGGAGGCTGGAGGCGGGGGAGGTGGTCGCCAGCGGCGAGAAATGTGGAGAAGGGGGTGGGGAATTACGTGGCTCGACGACGGCGGGGGATAGGGTTTCGACCCGCAAACGCGCCGCGGAACCGTAGATACAGTGGTCGGGGCGTGCGGTTTGCGGGCCACGCCAAAATTTTTTACGTGCCGGGCGAGTATGCGGGCTCTGTTCTGGCCGGAAAATTGGGCCGAGTCTGCATACTCGCTGGAATTATGCGGTTTCACGTGTTTTACGGGGTATGCTAGAGTTGCTCTTAGCTACTACACTAAATTGCAATGCCCATCAGGGGTTCGAAAACAACCTGACGAAAAAATGCTTTTATGGAGAATGCTTGATATGCATGCTAAGATAATATTTAGTTTTGTGAGAATATTCCATTCTTTCTTAGTGGCCCATTTCACCAAATGTTTTTCAAGAGATAGTTTTGAGAGATTTTCTGGTGCTGGTAAACTCAGTAAATCATCAAGATTTGAGTGGACCGGAGTGATCCGTCACTGTTTGGTACGTGCGCTTACGCACGCTGGCGTGATTCGTCACTAACAACTTCAGTTGCCTAGGGGAAAGTGAATTCGATTAGCAACTTGGATGGCTCCGGTCCAAATGAAAAGAAAAGGCGCAGCAAATGATGGCGCTCGAATCCGAATCGTATTATCTTCTTGTCCGGCTCACAGCTCCTTGCCTTGCTTCTTATCGGGAGGAATATATATCATCAGCATGGGCCGGCCGGCTGCAGGCACTTCTCCCTCTCCTCTTTCCATTTCCGTTTTGAGAATAATTACAGTGGTGATTCTAGTCTAGTTAATTTGCAGACAGATGTGCACCGCCACTCATTTGTAGCTGGTGTTTTCAATAACATCTAACTTGGATCCTTTCATTTTCCTCGATGCATATGGGCATCTCTCTTTGGCTTTTCAGGTTCCAGCTGATCAGCTCCTCCAACAAACCATTATTTCCACTCCAAAAGAAAATTTGACAATAGCACCAAATAAGCTGTGCACATTCTGACTGCCAAAAGATCGTATCACCATGCATGTAACAAGGGCTCAAATATAGAACAACGCCTAAAAGCCTACAATAAATTCAGAAAAATGGAAGTATCAATGCCAAGTCTATCACTTGACTGGTTCCACCATAATTAAATAACCTACCCATATTTTTTAATAAAGCATGGATTTTATTGGCTTAAATGGAGCATCAAGAGGATACAAAATGAGCACACATCTGGCCTCTGCATAATTAAAATGCACACAACCAACACTAATGCACGCACACAAAAAACATGCCAACAAATAGCAAAATCATATAATATCAAAGCTATGCGGGCGCGAGGAAAAAGGAGAAAAACTAAAGCTGAAAGATCATCAATCGGCAAACTACAACAATGGCCATATCCGCACCAACCATCTCATGCGGCCACAAGGATGACACGGTTCTTCAACAACAACGCCTTCAGGGAGGG
This sequence comes from Triticum aestivum, assembly GCF_018294505.1. Classification (NCBI taxonomy): domain Eukaryota; kingdom Viridiplantae; phylum Streptophyta; class Magnoliopsida; order Poales; family Poaceae; genus Triticum; species Triticum aestivum. Next base: position 704,813,590 of record NC_057806.1, read on the forward strand.
AATGACGCTCAAGCGCTGCCGTCACGGGATTCAACCAACCAAGTTAGAATCTAGATTTTCACCCCGAACAATTAGTCTGAGCATGCCATTGCCAGGTATAACCAACTCGGGTCAGACCTAGGCTATCACCCCAGAGCTCGAGATCGGGTGCCAGATTAGCAGCCACATGCGATGTACAATCGCTATCGCTGCACAACCATCCCTTAGAAATAACCTACGCACATATAGGCCGCAATTTGTCTACATCTGCAGCACAACAATAATGGTTACGTAAGCTCAAGGGATTTCATTGATTTTTTTTTGTGAGGGAATCTACTAAAGGTTTAGCAGATAGTCATGTGCTGATTATTTAACAAAGTCATGTTCCAACCCTTAAAAGAAAAGGAAAAAAGAATATATAAAAATTGTAACTGATCATTTTGTAACATATGTAACATATTTTTTTGATATCTCTAGCACACAAAAGCAACTCCAGAAATATTTCCAAATATATTTAGCCAGAGGTCAGGCAAAGAAGTTGTGCTCCCTCGTTTCGTGATCGGCACAAAACCCTCACAAATCTACTCCATACCATCATATTTTGAACAAATTGTCTCTAGTTGAAATCCTATTCTTCACAGAATAAACTCACGTTCAATGGCAGTTTCAGCTTCCACAACTGCATATAAGAAACATTAACTCTACGAAATCCAGAACATGTAGATATGATTAACAGTAAATACACCATCTTTAGTTAAAATCCACATCACTCTGTCAGGCTCGTCTAACACGACACAAAACTTGGTTGTACTAAGCTTAAGGGCTTTCATTAAATATAATAGATTTTTTTTGCGAGGAATCTACTAAAGGTTTGTCAGTCATGTGCTGATTATTTTACGGAAGTCATGTGCCAATTGCCCCAAAATAAATAGAAAAGAATCCCACAAAAGAAGAACATACAATAATAATAGCAATAAAGAATCACATACCCATTTCCACTTGTGGTATGGAGTATATGCACAGCATAAATGGCGTTCTCTTGAAAAAGCCAACAGAAATGTTCCATCGACAACAATATATGCCCATTTCCACTAAACAAAACCTTTATTTTCTGAGACAGAATACTTGAATATATAAATCGTAGTGGACCAGTATCAACATGCATAGCTTCCATCATCCAGCTGGTTCTATATAAAGGGCGGGAAGGAGCGAGAGGCAGAGGCAGTGCAAGCAAGCAAGCAGCGCTCAACTAAGCTAACGAACCCACCTACCCAGGTAGCTCGGCAGCCATGAACATGAACTGCGGAAGGGGTCCCGCTCCGGCGACGATGGTGCGCTGCAGGCAGTGCAGCGCCAGCGTCGCCGCGCCGCCCGGCGCCCGTGCCGTCCAGTGCATGCAGTGCTGCTGCGTTACCCGCGTCGGCGGGGGTGGCTGACGGCACGGGGCGATGGTGCCGGCGATGCGCCCCATCCCGGGCTTCGGCGGCGGCCGCGGCAAGAAGCGCGCCGTGCTGGTGGGGATCAAGTACACCAACACTCGCGCCTGCGAGCTCAGGGGCCCCATCAACGACGTCAAGTGCATGAGGTACCTCCTCACCGAGCACTTCGGCTTCGCCAACGACTGCGTCCTCATCCTCACCGGTAATAACACCGGCCAAGAATTTTTTAGTCCAACATCTTGTCTGGTTTCGCTTACGCGTGCTGGTTGATGAACCGGCCAATGTAGATGAGGAGAGGGACCCGTGCAGGCAGCCGACCAAGAACAACATCCGCATGGCGATGCACTGGCTGGTGCAGGGTTGCAGCTCTGGCGACTCACTGGTGTTCCAGTTCTCCGGCGCTGGCGTGCAGGTCCCTGACTGCAGCGGCGAAGAGCGTGACGGCATGGACGAGGCCATCTGCCCCCTGGACTCGTTCCAGCAGGGCCCCATCCTGGACGACGAGATCAACCAGGCCATCGTACGCCCGCTCGTGCACGGCGTCAAGCTCCACGCCATCGTCGACGCCTGCCACAGTGCCACCGTCCTCGATCTCCCATACCAGTGCACCTTCTCCAAGCAGTCAGTAACTAACAACTTCTATCCCTCCCATATATATTCCCATGCATCTATTCCTGACTACACCGCGTAGCACTACCTACAAACCTAATAAACTATCTGCTGGTTTTTTTTTCATGTCTTCATCAGGAGTGGTTTCACTTCCAGTGAGATGAATGAGATGTCAATGAAATTCACTGAATTTCAATAATTTTGGTGGACATCGAAATATTTACCCCTTGATAAAAATATTCCAGTCATCAAATAAATTTCAAAATATTTTTCATGCTTACGAAATATTTGGTTGATTTTTTTTATAAAGAGAGCTCTCTCTCCTATTTCATACTCCCTCCGTCCGAAAATACTTGTCATCAAAATGGACAAAGAGGGATGTATCTAGAACTAAAATACATCTAGATACATCGCTTTTTATTCATTTTGATAACAAGTATTTCCGGACGAAGTGAGTATAAAAGAACCACAATGTCTTCGGAACTACAAAGTCACTACTAACTACTCCACAGAAAACATTTGACAGCGCTATTACAAATGAACATGCAAATGAACATTTGTTTTCTTTGGCCGAAATGCGAACCGAAATCACCAAAATTCACGGAATTTCAGTGATTATGGTAGTGGCTGAAATATTTTTTAAACTAAAATTCAAAATAATTCAGGTACGGATGCTTGAGGTGGAGGGATGAGCGCCCTCTGAACGGCGCCTTCAAAGGCACCAGTGGTGGCCAGGCCGTGCTCATCAGTGGCAGCAGCAACGGAAAGACCCAGATGAACATGGTGAGCTAGCGTTGATAATCATCCATGTCAAAGCTAGGTGCCTCTTTCGTGCTTACATGTCACTGATGCGTGCGTGCGTGCAGATGCCTGGACCCGATGCGACGGTTGGCGCCATGACGCACAGCTTCATCAGAGCAGTGGAGTGCGAGCCGCGCACCACCTACGGCCACCTGCTCACCTCCATGAGGACCATCATGCGCGAGGGCGGCGGCAACTGCAACCTGCAGGGCCCCGCCGGCGGCTGCATCCGCAAGGTGGCCAACTTCAGCGGGGTGGAGGTGAGTCCAGCACATTTTCTCTCCACCCAGCCAATGAAATGTGGAGCTCGACACATTATATATGTTCACATATACTGCATTTGGTTAACTCTGCAGGAGCCCCAGCTGTCTTCTGCTTGCAAGTTTGACATCCACCGCGAGCCATTCTGCATGTAGAACCCGCGCGGGGGTTCATCGTCGCTGCTGGAGGCTACTGCAGTCGACGATTACCACCTACACGGCTAATCATCGATCATATCGAGATAGCCGATCAGTGGGATAAATACTACTTATGATGCCTGCTTCTAGTATGTGTGATAGCCGATCACCTCACCTGCCGCTATGCCATCCAGAATGAGCATAGCTCATATAAGGCTCTGGAGGACCACGTTCCCTACTGTACTGTACGTCTGTATGTACGTACCTCACTGTAATAAGGCTGTGGTGGTGTTGTGCATCGTCTCATACCCTTCAATAAATCAAATTATATGCTGCTTCATCTTCAAAAGAGATGCGTAAAAGCAATGCAAATTGTGACAACTATGTTATCAAGTGGTGTCAAGAAACCAAAGTGCGTGCATGCGTGCGTGTTTTATGAAACTGAAACCCAGGGATCTAAGGGCCCAACAGTCATCTATATTGTTCAGAACCCAAACAGTTTCCATTCACATGAGCCAACCAATAACATGAAAACAATACGTGCATGTTAACCATATGACTGAACTGTCGGTATCAGGTAGCTTACCAAACTGGACCTTCCAGTGACTGCCTGTACCAAGTGCCACAGCATAAACATGTCTCACATGTCTACCATATGACTAGTTGAACCTATGTTAACCTTCACCGAGACTAGACCGTACAGTGTGAGCACATCATACGATGCCCATATCAAAGGACGCAGCTATGTAAATAGATTTTAACTCCACGAAGGTTGCATAGTTTAGCCCCACGATGAAGATCCCTATCGTCAAGAGAATCCATCGACACACAAATCAACTCAACACTCTGACCACCCTTCCAGCGTAGCCAACTGGACCAAGTCCAAAGAAGTTCAGCATTGAGAGAAATCGTTGGCATACTCTTCTTGGGCAGGGTCCTATAAGCCCTATACTTTTGTAATTCATACAACTCTGGGCACGCCAAACGATTGTCCACTAGCTAGATAGTCATCCCATAGGCTTTAACTTTCCCTTTTGATGGCAGGAGTCGGAGTTATGACTATAACCTAATTAACCAAACACACCCACAAGGGTCATGTGGTTTCACGGGACTGGTGAGCACAACATGTGGCATTCATACAACACCCTTCTCCACACGTAATACGTATGCAAGCACCTGAAGCCATGGTGAGCAGAGGCTGCTGTGCTCCACTCACAGCAGGGCCTACAAATTCCGGGGGGCCCCAAATCGGAGATTAGTTTTACTAATGGTCAAGGAATTAGGCACTAATGGGCTTTTAAGAGCTAAATAAATGAAAAGGACACGCCCTAAAATCCAGGACAACATCGGAAAAAACCCCTTCTCTCTCGGTATTTGTGTTTCTCATTCACTGCATGGTTTTTAGTACTAGAGCGATCCGATCCCAGGTGCTGCTGTTCATGGTCTGCAGCGTCTCGCCCCTCTATTTTTTTGCGTTGACTTCTAATTAGTTTCTACTCTAATATTTTTGTTCTTTCTGATATTTCACTATTGTTTTCTTTTTGGCAAGATGTATTTTCTAGATAAAAATGTGAATTTGCTGAAAAAATGTAGCTTCGCAATAATTTGTACAGAATATTTTTATTTATATATTTTAAATGTAGGGCCTAATTTTGATTTCGCATCCGGCCTTAGATTTTAAAGGTACGGCCCTGACTCACAGCCTGCATCTTTCTCGTCTGCGCCGTGGCCACGGCCGTCTACACCGGCTTCCCGGTGTCCATGAGCCCGTGCAGCTCCTCTCTAGCGAGAGCACTCCTCACAGTCTCCGGCCTGCATCCCTACGTCGTCTCCACTCCTCCAAATGCACTTACCAGTGGCGGCATGAAAATCGGCGGGCCTACGCGCTGCCGCCCTTCTACTGCGGCCCGCCGGCGCCCGCGGCAGAGCCGATCAACTTCACACTGCCGGACCCGGCGGAGCCGCTCCGGGTCCGACGGCCAGCACATGCGGTAGGTGCGGAGTACATGGCCAAGTACGAGCGCGTGATCGCGCTCGTGAAGGCGCTGCCGCACAGCGACCCGCGCAGCTTCTACCAGATTGCCAACGTCCATTGCGCCTACTGCACCGGCTCCTACCGCCAGACGGGGAACCCGGAGCTGGACATGCAGATCCATTTCTCGTGGTTCTTCTTCCCGTTCCATCGCGCGTACCTCTACTTCTTCGAGCGCATTGCCGCCAAGCTGCTCGGCGAGCCTGACTTCGCGCTGCCCTTCTGGAGCTGGGACGTGCCGGAGGGGATGCGGATGTGGTCCGAGTTTGCCAATTCGTCGTCGCCGCTCTACGACCCCGTGCGGAACCCGAGGCACGCGCCGCCCACGGTCGTGGACCTGGACTTCGTCGACGTCGAGAGCAACTTGACCGATGAGCAGCAGATCCGCCGGAACCTTAGGACCATGTACAAGCAGGTGCGCTACCTGTATCTATCTCTGTATTTTTGAACTTACTTATAAAAGTACATAAAGACTGAGGGGCCTTTTATCATCATACACGCTTGGTATAGTGGCTAGCGCAAGCACCTGCTTGCTACTGTTGTGCATTTGTGTGTGTAGCAGGCCGAACCGAGCATACAAATAGACAGGCAGTCTGCGGCAGCGTGCACGCTAATCACGTTGGCAAGGAACGACGTGATGTTTTGGCCTTTTGGGACAATTCTTAGAGTTGGTTGTACTATAAGATACTGACTGACTTGGGGATGGCGTGAGAAGTATTCAATGGTGGTTAGCGCATATGCATATCTGATGGGATGATTAGAGAGTTTTTGGATGGAGAAAAAGAAGCGAGATGGTCTCAACCATGGAACACAACGATGAACATTTCCTTTCTGAAAAATATTGAAGGGGGCTGGAAATAAGAAAAGAAACTTTTGTTATACCTCGCAAAAAAACTTTGGTTGTATATGAGAAAATATACTGGAATAAAACAAATATGGAAATTGATCTGTCCAGACTTATTATATGCAGACCCGTTTATGTTTCATTTTTCATTTTTAATAAAATTTATAGTTTGAGAATTGTTCTTCTCACATTGTAATAACTCATATATATCTCAATGGACGACTGATAGAATTGCTTTATTGCTTGCTGTAGGGGGCAAAAAGTAGATAAGTTTTCAACATTGTGATAATCAATAATGAAATTTGAAATGTCCTGAAATTAATATTTGTATGGAATTAAGTGTAAGCATGCAAAGCATGTGCTACAAAGACGTATATAGAACCATCGACCAAATGGTGGTTTTATTACGTGATGTGAAAGCCACATAGCGTCCCAACAAAACAGAGGTTAACTGGACATCGTGTTGATCACGGGCTTCATTGCCCAAGGCGTTGTAACGCTACTCTTAGGACGGTTTTATTTAAATTTTAAAAAAAGTTGGAAATGGAAAAAAATGGATCCCAAGAATGATCAAAAAATTTACAAAAAGGTACAAGAATTTAAATAATGTTCAAGGATTTGAAAAAATGTTTGCCGATTCAAAACATATTCATGAATTAGAAAAATATTCACTAGTTTGAAGAACATTCATGAATGAAAAAAAATGTTAGAGAATTTGAAATATGACCGCAAATTCGAAAAAATATCCTTCAATTCCAAGAATGTTCTTTAATTTAAAATATGTTTATGAATACAAAAAATGTTTGTGAATATGAAAATGTCCATGAATTCCAAAAATATTTACAAATTTGAAAATGACCCAAATTTGAAAAAATATTCACCAATTTGAAAAAAGTACATGAATCAAAAAATGTTCAAACTTTCAGAAAATGACCAAAATAAAAAAATGATCACAAACTGAAAAACTTGTTGGAAATTTAAACATGTTCATCTTCCTCTCGTGAAGCATTCAACATTTCTTACTCGCATCTCGATTGACAAATTTGCTCCCCTAAAAATAAGCTGATGGTTTTGTGCAAGTTCATCGAACACATTAGTGGCTTCACCGCGAGCAATGCAGGTGGACCTCCTTGTACGCAACTCCTTCTCAGGTGTTATTGATGTCGCCAGGACGCAGTATGGTAGCTAATACGAGCGCTCGCACTCTCATGGAACACCGTCGAATGTTCTGGATAGTTGACCATCTCTGCGCATGCATGGTATGAGCGCTGGAACTATTGCTTGCGCTCGTTGCGAACAAACCGTCATAGGAAGAAGTGTATTTTTAGTCTCCAAAATGATGAGGGGAAGATCAAAGATCAAGCAAAGCTCAAAACTTATATTACTACAAAACTCTTTTCGGGGCACTGGATGAAGAGAATATCACCCTTGACGAGAACCGAACAGAAGATATTCCATGAGTCAAAATAGAAGAGAATGATATCTTCATGGCGCCTTTCGATAAATATGAGTTGGGAGTTGTGGTGTTCCAAATGGAATATAACAAGCTCCAAGCCCTGATGGTTTCCCCGCAAAATTCTGTTAGAATTTCCGGGATGTCATCAAATTTGATCTGTTGTTCAATTATCTTCATGCTTAATTTTGGCGGGATCATTTTTTTGCCGAAAATTAAGGAGTCTGGAAGGATCCAACAATATATACCCATGTCTCCTTAATGTTAGCTTCAAAATTTTCACCAAAGCAACTACTAATAGGCTCAACATGGTTGTCAGCCATGTTGTCCAACCATCTCAAACATTTTCACGCAAGGAAGACATATAATCGACATAGTAGTAATCCTACATGAGACAGTTCATGAGATACAACAAACAAACATGAGTAGAGTAGTTTCCAAGATTGACTTTGAAAAGGCTTATGATGCCAGTGGATCCAATTTTTTTACTGGAGGTATTATGGCTATCAAAGTCAATAACGACATAAGCCATTACTTTCAGACGAAAAGGTCTACGTCAGGGCGACCCCATGTCTTCAATAGTATTTATCATTCTTGCTGGCATGTTAACTATTCTGATTGAACGCGCCAAGTAGGACTGTTAAATATAGCAAGCGGACTGGAAAATATACCAAATTTTGACATAGATCATGTAATGGTGTATCTTGAGTGTGGAAAACAAAATTCAATGCTAGCAGATAAAGCAACGGTCGCTTCGCCGTCAAACTAGACCCGTTCTGTTTGGAAACCCGTTTCTTTCTTGGAGATGATTTGATTTCTAAGCAATGTATGACATAAATTTTGCGCAACCTTCTCAATTTTCCACCACGCACTACATGGATCTTATGATGACACCATGTCAAGTTTCAATATTTTTTGGAGTCTGTTTGTATTTTTTTGAATTAAAGAAACAACATACTCACATTTGGAGTCGAGTCTTGGCACCCTCATGTTTGGAATTCATTTCATTTTTCTGTATAAGGCCTAAACCTAGACTCAAGGACACAAATATGATTTTCTAACCTAGTCTTGCCAACCTTTTCACGCAATTGCAGTTCAAATTTGAATTATATCCTTTAAATATATGTAAATGCACTTAATGACGTAAAATATAGCAAGTGAACTCCGGAAGATGCCAAATTTTTACATGGATAATCTAATAGTGTATCTTGAGTGTAGAAAAAATGTCAAGGCCAACGGATGAAGCATCGATCGTATTCATTTACGTCATGTAAAATAAAATAAAAAATAAGAAATAACTGAGCATTAAAATAAAGAGGAAACAAATAATGTACAAAAGGAAAGATAGACAAGAAAAGTGTGGAAAACAGAAAAAACAAAAATCCTTGTCGAGTGCAATAAAAAGACACTCGGCAAAGACAATGGGAAAGAACATTTGAAAGAAAAATAAATAAATATTTGTTGAGTCTCAAAAGAAAAGAACTCGGCAAAGATTCCTTTGCCCAGTGCAAAAAAAAAAAAGAACTCTGCAAAAACTCGGCAAACATTTAGAACTGGGTGAAATATCAAATTCTAGTAGTGAGTGCATCAATTTTACGAAATTACAATCTGACCTTACTATTTTTCTATAAACAATGTTTCTGAATATTGATTCAATTTTGTCATTTTCTTCTCATAATACTATGGATTCATTTTTTTGTGAAACTTCCTAACGAGTATACTTATCATTGACCATGTACATTAAATTAAATTTTGTTTTTCCCCACTATACATATTTTCGATTTACATGCGTGGATACCCTTGCAGCTGGTGGCTAGAAAACTGTGCTATTCATGGTGGTCAATTACCCGAAGCAACTTTGACCGTGGACCGACGCGAGCCGTGACCCATTTTCGAATTCCGTTCCCTCCCTCCCCTTGTTTTTCTTCAACCAAACCCTGCTGCCGTTCCCCATTCCTCACCTCGTCGCAGCACTCTAAATTTCAAATGGCGACTAGCTAGTCGGATCCAAGAGTTCGTCTTCGTCATCGCCTTGGGAGTGGCCGGATCAAAGTTTTCTTCACTCAGGTAAGAGAATCGGACCTCGATTTTGCCCTACGTGCGAGAATCCAAGTGTTCGTTACTTCTGAATTTGACCAAACCATTTTTCCTCTATACTCACGTACAGAACATCCATGGAAGATACCAAGTCGCCGGATAGTGAAGGCAAGGCCGATCGCTTTCGCGTGATGGAGCTCCGTTCCGGGCGTCGAGTCCGGCGCTCGCCGCCGCCACGTCGAGTCCGCTCCCGGCGTGCTCCATGCGGAGGAGCTGATGACCGCCTCAGCGCCCTCCCGGACGACATGCTCCTCCTGGTCCTCGCGCGCCTGCGCTGCGCCGGGCACCAGCATCCTCTCCCGCTGCTGGCGAGACCTCTGGACCTGCCTCCCCGATCTCACATTCCGCGACGTCGCGCCCGCCAAGATCGAAGCCGTGCTCGCCCGCTTGGCTTCTTCACCTTCGGTGCCCGCCATGCTCGACATCGAAATCCCTCCAACCTACTGTGCCGATGATGGTCGCTTGAGCCAACTGCTCGACTCCGTGGCGAGGTTCTCGCAGCGGGAGCTCATCTTCGGTTACCTATTTGGCATGTACTTGGAAGCAGACCTGCCCTGCTTCCCGCGTGCCACGTCAATCGAGTTCAACTGCAACAACAATATCTGCTTCACACAGCTGCCGGCCGACGAGTTCTCGGCGCTGGAGAAGCTGTCCCTTGGGGGCGCCAGCATCATTGATGTTGATACCCTGCGCCTGCGCATGCTCAGCGTCAGCGTGTCTACATCTGACATCAAGGTCCACTCGTTGTCGTTGCAGACGCTTCGTGTCAGTGGCTACCTGGTATGCATCAGTAACATTGACATATGTTGACACCCATGCTTAAGCAGTTGAAATTGGACATCCAAACCGACACGGACCTCAGCGTGTCCATCTCGGCACCAATGCTGAAGAAAGTCGAGTGGTTTCGCTCTTTTCGAGAGATGAATCTTCTCTTTGGTTTTTGGTATCTGGAGAGCACGGACATGAGGACAGCAGACAGCTTTGGACCGGGAGGTGGCGACTACTGGCGAAATGAAGACTCTTCTGCTCATCACCTCTGTTTGGTTATAGTTGCGAGTGTATGTCTCTTTTCTATTTTACCCAGTCCACAGAATTTATACTCCTTGATGGTTTTTATTCGTTATATGCATCATATCCTGCGAAATTCTTTTGTTTTGCAAAGGAGGTGGACTTGGCACAAGAGGTTGAGTTTGCACAGGAGATGGAGAAGCTTCTGGTTATCGACTTCTCTGTGTTGGATCTAACTCTTCTAACGCGTGGGCATGTTTTTGGAGCACTTATGTGGCGTCTCCTTGGATGGCATCAGATTTGCGCTGCTACGAAAAGGCTTCTAGTCCACTTATCATCCTGGTACCCGGTAATTCTCCTCTCTTGCTTCTACATCTTGCAAACGTGGTACGGTACATGTTATTTTTCATATGGAGGCATATATGTATTACATCGGCCGGACATGTTATTTTCTTTCTTCTCGCGGGGGGTACACACATTATACGGTACATGTTCTTTCTTTTCTCGCAGGAGGTCACATTACATGATTTTATTTTCTTTTCTTGCGGCAAACACACATCACATGATTTTATTTTATTTTCTTGCGGCAAACACAAGGTAGCCTTGAGATAGTGTCTCAACTCTGGAGCATAAAGAAAAAAATGCATGTTAATACTCTTCATTTGCTTTAGGAGAGAGAAGCATGCCCAGCAAATTGTCCTTGCGACGAGCCAAAGAATTGGAGATGCCAAAGTATCTCCTTGATGTGTCTTGAAGAAGTGCACATCGACGGCTTCACTGGAGACGATCATGAATGTGATTTCTTGAAACTGATATTCAGATCCTCGCCAATGCTTAGCAAAGTGTCTCTGAAACTGGAACTTGAATTTGGAGGTTGCACCAAGAAAATCTACAACACTTTCATAGCGTATCCTGATGTGGAGGGCTATGTTTATCTCGTCTCTGGTGAACTGGTTCCGCCACCATCTGATTATCTAGCATGCTTATGATGCAACAAGATTGTTTCGTGTGAGGGGGATACAAGACTATATTTTGTCATCCTCATCTCGTATTTTGTTTTGGAGTGACAGAGATGCAACTATGTAATCTTTATCCTTACCTGGGCCTTGTCGGAGCCAAAATTGATGCAATGACTTGGAAGATGTTACCTATAAAATCTGAGACATATATATAGTTCTTGGTCAGCGTATTTCATTATTAGCTTTATAACAGAGTATCCCTATCCCTTCTTATAACAGCAAAATGTCCTTTTATGCTGCTATGCCTCAGTGTTTTATTTTCTGCATCCTCTGTACTTTTCTGCGTTGACATGGCCAAATAGGGAAAACTCGAGTATGGAAAATAACAACTGACTGGCCATGAGTCTAGTTCAGTTTTAGTTGGTTGCTCCAAATTCAGATACTGTTATGCGCTCTCGCAAGAAACACAGTATAGTTCAGCGTCGTGATCACGCCAGAATGTGGCATCACACATAGGTCGTCGCTATCGTGTGAGATTGTGGGGGTTTCATAGCACCCTTGTGTACTAGTGACATGCAGGCGTTATGGACATCAACGGTCTGACGACATTTTAATCGTCAGATATTTCTTCCATATGATGAAACATGTAAATAAACATTATGTGCCTCGTTTGAACTAGTGAGACCATTGAGTACTTGAGATCCTCAAAATGATAGGAAGCCTAATGAAGTGCAAATGCATATATTTGTCTCACATATGTTTTCTTAATAATTTGCCATACAACCGCGGATAGCAAATCCGGGCCCGGGCCCTCAAACGCCCGTGGACGCGTCTGTGGACAGTGGCCGGTTACGTCTCAAATAATCGATTCCACATCCACATACCTCATATCCGGCACCTTATATACGTATTACGTATTTGACGTGATGAACTACTCTACGTGATCAAACAACGAATGCAAAGAAATCGGCATCAAATGGAGAACGAAATGCACATAAACCCACTTTATATCATATAAAAAATCACCACAGTTCATCGCTGGACAAGTTCTTAACTTAAATGACTGAAAACGATATTATAAACAGAGGAGGAGCGGGATCACCACTTTCTCGCCGGGCCTTTCCTTCCGGTCGCCGGCGCGGCTATAGGCGTCCGCAGCAGGTGGTGGATCGTCGGAGTCGTCAGAAGTGGATCTGTTGTTGTTGCCATCATCGTACGAGGAGTTAGAGATGAGAACGAGCCCCTTCATCTGCCGGACGGCCCTGTCATGCTGCCGCCTGAGCTTGGGCAGCCGAGCCACCTCCACTGTGTCGCGCTTCGACTGATGAATGGCAAGCCGGAGCGCCTTCCTGTTCTTCCTCCATAGGCAGCGGCCGTCCACCTCCGCCGTTGTCTGCGAACGATGGTTAATTGTGTCCTCGTCGGGCTCCGCCGGCAACCCGTGGCAGTAGCGCACGGATTGCTCCACCGCGTCTATCTCCCTGCCCACTGTCGCTTGCAGTGGGCGGCGCTCGCCTCCGATTCTGGCGTGCGTGTCTGGGCTGGCGGGGCGGGCACCTGCACCCACCGCTGCCCTTGCGGAGCAGTGGCCGGCGGGGGAAGGGTACGTCGCAGACTGCGCAATCCTTGTGGAGGTGCGCGCGGGCCATGAGGGGCCAGCTCTGGCGTCCACGCTACACCAACACAGGTGTGGCAGCGGGGTAGATCCGGAGCTGCCCCTCGTGTTCATCTTGGAAAGATCCAGCGCAATGCGAAAGGCCAGCTCCTTGTCGACGTTGAGGTCGGAGTCCAAGCGGCTGCCAGAGCTCAACATGTCGCTGGTGTCGTCGGATTTGGGTTCGATTTGGAGAGGGGAGAGGATGTTACCAAGCGGGAGAGGAGAGTGGAGTAAGCTAATGTTCGGAGAGGGCATGGATTGGAGTTTTTGTGGCAACTCCGTGGGGTCGGTGACAGGCATATCAGCCCTACATTTGAACTGGATATGAGGGGTGTTGGATTGTCTGGGCGTTTGAGGCAACCGGGTGTCAGGTTTTTTTAACCGGTCAGTGATCAGTCCGCCCGCTCGGACGCTTAAGACTGTTTTGAGGCGCCCGGCTGTAGATGTCCTTAGCCAAGCACACTGTAAGAGTTCATTAAGACAGTTTATACTTGATTCTTTGCCTGTTCGCGCTACATGAAAATGGCTGGTTTAACGGATGCGGTTGTTCTCATCCCGAGCACATGTGAGCTCAGGCTAACAGTAAAAATATATTAAAAGATGTATTTTTTTTGTTTTATTGTTCATCTGAGCTCGGGACCAGAGCATTACTCTTGTGATTTGACGCCTCTGTTTTCCCTTCCTTCAGGCGTTGCCCTGTCTTCAATGGCTTTTCCATGCCATTAATTCTTAGTCATTGGACATATTTAGCTTATGTGGATTCTTCAGTTTATTTCATTTTAACTTCTTCTAGATCATCGTCCAAGTCAATCATTGATATCCAACGATCATAATGCCTATAAAAAAATGAAAAATGAAAGAGTAAAGTAATGAGAAAATGACTTGTCATGTGAAGCTAAAGGGTATCATACTATCATACCTTGGATATTACGAAATAACAAAAAGGTAAAAGTGATCGAGATGCGAGTAAAAAATAGTTTACCCAGGCCGCATAGTGTAGCCAGCAGGAAGAATACTACCTCACGTAGATGAGTCATGAATTCAGGGATGAATGAACTACGAGGAAGACCCGGCGAGAAAAAAGGGGACGGTCTATACTTGACAGAAGTATATCACTTTTTCTGTAGGTCTTGTTCGGTTAATCCCTTCCCCAGGCCTTGATCGGTCAAATCTCTCTTGGAGAGGATTGAAGAGGTTTGCCGGGGATAAGGGGGAATTTGATTTGTAGGGGATTTAATCCTCCCCAATCCACTTCAATTCCCTTCAAACCTCTTGCAACCGAACAAACCGCCGGGGGGAATGAAGGGATTTTGGCTTGTAGGGAATTTAATCCCCCTCGATCCCCTCGAAATCCACCTCAACCAAACAAACCCGTAGGGCATCTCCAACAGGAGATGCTAAGAGGGGGCGCTAGGAATTTACCGCCTCATCCGGGACCGATGCAAAGGAATGCACCGAGCGCTTGCTCATTTTTTAACATACGAGAGAACTGGGCCTTTCTTTCTAACTAGAAGAACGCCCGTGCGTTGCAACGGGGCCACACTAGTAGAAAAAGGGGCTTTCGTTCAGCCCTGGCCAGCCCATTAGTCCCGGTTCTTCCACGAACCGGGACCAATGGATGCATTCGTCCCGGTTCGTGAGCCCAGGGGGCTGGCCGGGGCCTCGTGGGCATTGGTCCCGGTTCGTATGGACCCATTTGTCCCGGTTCCAGGCACGAACCGGGACCAATGGGCCTCGCTCCTGGCCAACAATCATTAATCCCGGTTCTTGGCTCGAATCGGGATAGAAGGCTGGGCTTTAGTCCCGGTTCCAGCCATGAACCGGGACAAATGCGTTGCCTATATATACCCCGTCGCCGCAGCAGAGCACTCCACAGTGCTTCGTTTTTTCTGGCCGACGAGGAGAGGGCATTTTGGTGCTCTAGCTCACCTCCTATGCACACAAGGTGTTCGATGAAATGCCCAAGCCACGCTAGTTAAGCTTTCTCCTCTCGAAGCTCGACCTCCAAGCTCCATTTTCCCCGAGATTTTTCTAGGTTTAGCGGTCCGTCACGTCCCGTCCCCGTCTCACTGCCGTCGATCGCCCGCGCCGATCTCGTCGCCTGCACCACCGTGGTGAGCCTCTTATCTTCTTCCGAAAGAAAAAAATTCTTACTTTAGATAGATACTTGTCTAATTTTCTTATTTTCATTATTGCTTGTTATTATATAGTGCGATGGTTTTGGCATCCGCCCCCGTCGGCCCTCGTCCTGACTCTGATTCGGATGTGGTACACACACACACACACACACACACACACATATATATATATATATATATATATATATATATATATATATAAAATCTTTTATAACTATTTGGTTCATTTATCGTTTATGACAATTATGCCCATCAAATTGACATAGATTTTATTTATGTAGGAGGTAGTTGAACCGGAAATTCCAACCGACCCTATTGTCAAGAGGTTAAATTTAGTTGAAGAAGAAAACAATTACTTGAAGGAAAAAATAAAAAAAATTGAGGAGGAGAAGATGATATTGGAGTTGCATGTTGCGGATGTCGTCGATGATCACAAGATATAAATGGATGCAATGCGGTTGAAGATTAGAAAGATTAGAAAATATGCCATTCATACTTAGGCTTGGTATCATTATGCCATTGGATCAATTTTTACCTTTGTTGTGATTATGATCGCATTTGTTGTTGCATTGAAAGGTTTTACATAGTTTCAATGTGTGGTTTAACTAGATGCTCTGGAGAGCTATATGTTGTTCAATGAGAACTATGCATGTACTTTGTTTCTAATGTGATAATGAACTTCTATTAATTTGGTCACTTATATATTCATGAGAGCTATATGTACTAAATCGATGATGTGGCTTTGAATGGTGCATTTTATACACGAAGTGCATCCAGTTTCTGCCGTAAGCCTCTCTACTTTCTTGCACATGCTATGTGGGTCAAATGATGATACCATGCCAACTTTCAACCTTTTCAGAGTTCATTTGTAGTGCTTTTCAATTTCAGGGTCTTATAGCTCAAAATAATTAGTAAATGCATCAAAAATAACAAATGAACTCAAAAAGGGTTGAAAATTGATGATGTGTCTTTGAATGGTGCATTTTGAACACAGAAAAAGTATGAAGTCAAATAAGTTCAAAAAAATGAAATCCCTTTGTAATAGACGAGTTTCCGTATGAAACCCTGATACTTCGACAGAGATTGTCCGTTTTGTACACGAAGTGCATCCAGTTTTTGCCGTAAGCCTCTCTACTTTCTTGCACATGCTATGTGGGTGAAATGATAATACCATGCCAACTTTCAACCTTTTCAGAGTTCATTTGTAGTGCTTTTCAAT
The DNA here is from genome assembly GCF_018294505.1 of Triticum aestivum. Taxonomy (NCBI): domain Eukaryota; kingdom Viridiplantae; phylum Streptophyta; class Magnoliopsida; order Poales; family Poaceae; genus Triticum; species Triticum aestivum. Next base: position 704,830,223 of record NC_057806.1, read on the forward strand.
TTCAGGGTCTTATAGCTCGAAATAATCAGTAAATGCATGAAAAATAACAAATAAGGTCAGAAAGGGTTGAAAATTAATGATGTGGCTTTGAATGGCGCATTTTGAACACAGAAAAAGTATGAAGTCAAATAAGTTCAACAAAATGAAATCCCTTTGTAACAGACGAGTTTCCGTATGAAACCCTGATACTTCGACAGAGATTGTCCGTTTTGTACACGAAGTGCATCCAGTTTTTGCCGTAAGCCTCTCTACTTTCTTGCACATGCTATGTGGGTGAAATGATGATACCATGCCAACTTTCAACCTTTTCAGAGTTCATTTGTAGTGCTTTTCAATTTCAGGGTCTTATAGCTCGAAATAATCAGTAAATGCATGAAAAATAACAAATAAGGTCAGAAAGGGTTGAAAATTAATGATGTGGCTTTGAATGGCGCATTTTGAACACAGAAAAAGTATGGAGTTCAAATAAGTTCAAAAAATGAAATCCCTTTGTAACAGACGACTTTCCGTATGAAACCCTGATACTTCGAAAGAGATTGTCCGTTTTGTACACGAAGTGCATCCAGTTTTTGCTGTAAGCATCTCTACTTTCTTGCACATGCTATGCGGGTCAAATGATGATACCATGCCAACTTTCAACCTTTTCAGAGTTCATTTGTAGTGCTTTTCAATTTCAGGGTCTTATAGCTCAAAATAATTAGTAAATGCATGAAAAATAACAAATGAAGTCAAAAAGGATTGAAAATTGATGATGTGGCTTTGAATGGCGCATTTTGAACACAGAAAAAGTATGGAGTTCAAATAAGTTCAAAAAATGAAATCCTTTGTAACAGACGACTTTCCGTATGAAACCCTGATACTTCGAAAGAGATTGTCCGTTTTGTACACAAAGTGCATCCAGTTTTTGTCGTAAGCCTCTCTACTTTCTTGCACATGCTATGTCGGTGAAATGATGATACCATGCCAACTTTCAACCTTTTCAGAGTTCATTTGTAGTGCTTTTCAATTTCAGGGTCTTATAGCTCAAAATAATCAGTAAATGCATGAAAAATAACAAATAAAGTCAGAAAGGATTGAAAATTGATGATGTGGCTTTGAATGGCGCATTTTGAACACAGAAAAAGTATGGAGTTCAAATAAGTTCAAAAAATGAAATCCCTTTGTAACAGACAAGTTTCCGTATGAAACCCTGATACTTCGAAAGATATTGTCCGTTTGTACACGAAGTGCATCCAGTTTTTGCCGTAAGCCTCTCTACTTTCTTGCACATGCTATGTGGGTGAAATAATGATACCATGCCAACTTTCAACCATTTCAGAGTTCATTTGTAGTGCTTTTCAATTTCAGGGTCTTATAGCTCAAAATAATGAGTAAATGCATGAAAAATAACAAATGAAGTTAGAAAGGGTTGAAAATTAATGATGTGGCTTTGAATGGTGCATTTTGAACACGAAAAATTATGGAGTTCAAATAAGTTCAAAAAAATGGAATTCCTTTGTAACAGACGATACTTCGGAAGAGATTGTCCGTTTTGTACATGAAGTGCATCCAGTTTTTGCCGTAAGCCTCTCTAATTTCTTGCACATGCTATGTGGGTGAAATGATGATACCATGCCAACTTTCAACCTTTTCAGAGTTCATTTGTAGTGCTTTTCAATTTCAGGGTCTTATAGCTTAAAATAATTAGTAAATGCATAATATATACGAATTTCAGTGTCTTTTAGCAAAAATAATTATCATAAAATAAAATAAATAAGTAATTTGAAACAAAATAATATAAACTTTAATAAAATATATAAGTACAAACAAAATAAAATAAATTTAATAACATAAATAAAATTTTTGAAACTAAAATTATCAAAGTATTTTCTGTTCAAAACATTATAAGCAACCTCTCAAATTTATGAAACTAAAATTATATAAAACTGATGCAACTAAAATTATCAAAGTATTTTCTGTTCAAAATCATTAAAAGCAAAAAGAATTTTCATAAAGAACTTTTTTTGTTAGAAACTTTAATAGCAAAATGAATTATCATAAAATAAATTAAATAAGTAATTAGAAACAAAATAAAATAAAATAAATAAGTATTTTGTTGTAAGTAGAAACAAAACAAAAAAATAAAGCAAAAAAGAAAACAAAAAAACTGGAAAAAAAATTAAAAAATTTGCCACCTACTTGGCCACCACGGCGTGAATACGACTAGAAACCCATCCATGGGCCAGGATTCAGGCCCGCGGAAGGCCCAGTAGGCCCATCAGGCATAGCAGTTATAATTAGGCTCGTAAGCCTGCAATGGAGAGGAGCTCGAGAGGGGTGCGGCAATGGGGCTTATAAACCACTCCGCGCCCCTCTCAACTAGCGAGGTGGGACTAAACTCCCACCACCACCTCGTTGTGCAAGGCCTTTGGTTCCGGTTGGTGGCACCAACCGGGAATAAAGGGGTGCATTGGTACCGGTTCGACCGGAACCAATGCCCCCCTTTAGTCCCGGTTGGTGCCACCAACCGGGATCAATGGCCGCCGCTTCCCGCCCTTTGGGCTGCTAAAAAGAGGCCTTTGGTCCCGGTTGGTGGCATCAATCGGGACTAAAGGGGGGCATTGGTCCCGGTTTATGCCACGAACCGGGACCAATGCTCTTGGTATATAAGCAGCACTTGTCAAATTTTTCATTCCGTTCTTTGATCTGCCTCTCTGCCGCCGAACGCCTCGACACCGACGAACACCTCGACACCGCCAAGTTGCCGGACCTCGACGCCGACGCTGTCGCCGTGCCCTGCCCGCCCCACACCACCGCGCCCCTGCCCTGCCCCGGCGCCGACGTCGTGCGCCCCTGCCCTGCCCCGACGCCGACGTCGTGCGCCCCTGCCCTACCCCGACGCCGACGCTGTGCTCCCCTGCCTCGCCCCGACGTCGTCGCGCCCCTACCCTGCCCCGATGATGCCGCCGTGCGCCCCTGCCTCGACCTCGACGCCAACGTCGCTGCGCCCCTGCCCTCCCCGATGCTGCGCCACGCCCCTGCCCTGCCGTCAACGCTGCCGCACCACTGCCCGCCGGACAGGCCGGTACTCCCTCCTCCCTCCCACCCCTCTCCTCTGTCCTTCCTTCATGTATGTGATGATGGTGAAGTTGGTTCAGTGCATAGTTTTAGAGAATTGCATGTTTTCAGCCATGTCCGCAAGGTGTTTGATGAAATGCTAGGGCTATCTAGGGAACTTTGTTTTATGTGAAACTTGGCAGGATGATGTCTCCTTGGATGTGAGTGAAGATGGTCAAGTTGGTTTGATAAAAGGAAAAACTTGTTAGTGCAAGTTTTACTAAAATTTAGTGCTGGACAGAAACTACATGAATTTTTTGGTGGACTTGCTAGATGAAATTGGGGCTGCCCTTCTGGACTTAAGGGTTTAGTAGGAAGGACTACAAGATGTAAAAAATTCAGAATTTTTTTAGCAAGGAAAAATAGGGTTGTAGTTCAATGCCAAGATTGGACCAAAATTGAAAAATGGAAGTTGTGCTCAAAATTTTCAAATGACCAAAGTGGGTTTTTGAATAAAAATGATCTATAGGCATCAGAGGACTTCTCAAAAATTTTGTGGCATTTGAAAGGAATTATTTGAAATAGTTCTAGTGCAAAAAGGTCATTCTGAAGTTTGAAAATACTAATAAAAGAATTTTTTGAGGCCAAATCATTAAAAAAATAATTACTACTGATGTTTTTGTTCATAGCATTTGTTTTGTCCGTGTATGTATGTATGTATGAATGGATGGATGGATATGGATGTATATACAAAATATTCATATATGATGTTTTTTTGCTCATAGCAATTTTTCCCATGCATGTATAATTTATGTATGTATGTTCATATATGCAAAAGTTACATTTAAGAAAAAAATAATAAAATTCTATTTTTTTCTTCTTCTCTTCTGTGCTGATAACTTCAACACGAGGGGGGGGGGTCGATATACCCCCTCCCTGATAACATTATTTTCCCATGTATGTATGTTGTCGTTGTCGATATAACCCCCTCCCGGATAACTTCGACATGAGGGGCGGTCGATATATATACCCCCTCTCGACCATGATAACTTATACCACGGGAGCACCCCCCGGCCCTCTCGCTCGACCAAAACTCTCGAGGACACTCAAACCCTAAAAAAAACGATGTCGGTCTCCTACCCCCTCCCACCGCCCCTACCCGATCGACAAACTCTCTTGAGGCCACCCAAATTTACTAAGTTAAAAGAGCGTTGTCGTCGAGGCCACCCCAAACCCTAGAGAAGCGTCGAGGCCAGGCCACTAATATGATTACTTATTGTGCTTAGCTAGCTAGTTCAACGTTTGCCACTAATATATCCATCTGTCATGTTTGAATAATAATTGCCATGTTGTAAATATTTGCAGAAACTATGGATCCGCACCCCCGAGACGAAGCACAAGAAGCGGTGTTGGGGGAGATAATCGCACACGGAAGTGATGCCATCTTGTCATTTCTCAACGACGCATGCACCGATGGTCTAGAAAGACAGGATGAAGAAGCAGGCTACGACGATGATCAAACAATGGAGGAGGAAGGACACCGTGATGACGGCTCCGATGACCGAATGGAGGGGGAAGGACACCGTGATGGCGGCTCCGGTGACCGAATGGAGGGGGAAGGACACCATGATGACGGCTCCGGTGACCGAACGGAGTCCGGCACATGCTTAATCAAGTTGCGCTCGGATGAAAGGTACACGATCATCGAAATTGATCGCGCTGGCCAACCGATTGAACCCCTCCGGACCAAGCAAAAATTTAATGCTCAGTGCGGGGTTCTAGTTAGGGACATGATCCCGATCAGCATCGAGCAATGGTTGAAGCCTAAGGACAAAGACTCTTAGGTGTCTTATGTCAGCGATAGGCAGAAAGCTGATCTTTGGACCGCGCTGTAGGAAAATTTCACCTTCCCGCCAGAGGAGGATCCGGAGAATCCAGTTAAAAAGCCAATGATCAAGGCTTATGCTCTTAAGAAGATGGCTAAGCTATTCAGGAGGTGGAATAATGAGCTGAAATCATCGTTTTTCGACCAAGACAAGACTCCAGAATTCATCGGCCGATTTGAGAAGATCAAAGATCAGTGGCCCGCATTTGTCACCAAAAAGAAATCTCAGAGAGCAGTGAAGATGTCAGCGACAAACAAGAAAAATGCTGGAAAGAAGAAGTATCACCATCGCACGGGGTCAGGTGGCTACCTGAAAGCCCGACCGTTGTGGGACAAGGCTGACAATGACCTCATTGATAAAGAGATCGAACCACATTCGCGACGTTGGCCAGACCGTTACAGGACTTGGTTCTTCGGGGTTGGGGAAAAATTGGACCCTGTAACAGGGAAGTGCGCTTGGACCAACGAGCAGCTGAACACACTCATCGAGAAGCTTCAGGAGTATATCGAAAAGGCGCAATAAGGGACGTTCGTTCCGGACAGAGAGAACGACGAGCTCACAGAGGCCCTCGGGAATCCTAAGCACCCCGAACGGACACGAGGCACGCCAAGCTCCCTTTCGTGGAATGCTGGATTTCCTAACGCAGGCGGTTACAAACGCCGGGAGAGGAAGAAGAAAAAGGAGTTGACCCAACTACAGGCGCTGCACGCAAGGGTACAAGCGCTAGAGGAACGAGACGAGGCCCGCAACGCGCGACCTGCCGAAACTGCTACACCCGGAGCTACCCCGCCATCTCAGCGGAGAAGCAGCGTGGCTTCCACGGAGCTGCTTCAGGAGCCTGTTTTCACGGCTCCTTCTAGCTACCCCGTGGATGCTATCACGGAGTCTCAGAATTTCCACCTTATGACAAAGTGGATGGAATCGAAATTCAAGGCGGCTGTTGGCTCTGTTGCACCTCCTGAACCTGGCGCAACTTTTCACTGCCGGTCGATTCCAGAAGGATATGCTAGGGTGATGGTGGATGAAATCACACAAGTATTTGAGAACCTCCAGCTTGACCACCCTACGGGTAACGGGGAGACTCGGTTGGGTTCTTGTCTGAAGACTCCATGCCTATGGCGAAAGGAGCTCATCAACCTTCCGAACTGGACGCCTCCTCCTCCTCCTCCGGCGAGTCAGGGCACTCCGCCTCCTCCACCGCCTCCTCCTCCGGCGAGTGATCATGGCACTCAGCCTCCTTCTCCGGCGTGTGGCGGCGCTCCGCCTCCTTCTCTGTCTGCGCCGGCACGCCCGAGCAGCCACCAGCCTCCTCCTTCTCCAGCGCGTGGCGGCACTCCGCCTCCTTCTCCGCCTGCGCCGGCGCGCCCGAGCAGCCACCAGCCTCCTCCTTCTCTGCCTCGCCAGCAAGGGCGGAAGAGACCCGCCGCCGCCCCGGCTGCTCCGGCGTGTCATAGTCCTTCTCCTCCATCTCGTAAGCAAGCACGAAAGAAGACAGCCGCAGCCACTCCGTCTGCTCCGGCGTCTAGCAGTACAGCCAGAGGCGGGAGGCAATACAGATTCGGTCCACCTCTCAAGCCTCTAGGGAAGTTACCATACGAGAGGACCATGGAAGAAAACGCGAAGATCGTGGAAAAAGAAGTGAAGGACTTCTTTTAAGGGGTGAAAGTAAAGAGACATCCACCTCCGGAGGAGAAGGTAGACCGGGTGAAAGCAAAGCGCACTATCGATGCCCCGAGGAAACCACCAAAGTCTCCGCTAAAAAACAACTATGAGTGCATTACTGCAAAGGTATATATCGAAGCGGAGCGGTCGGAAAATACTATCAGTGATCGAAGGTTAGCAGAACGACGAGTTGAGAAAAAAATTTCCCAGCTCGGCAAACAAGCGGACCAATCATGCCCCCCGCTCAAGGTTTCTAGCGATATCGTCGCTAATGATCCGGGGATGGTGCCCGGTTATAGCAATCTTGAAGATTACCTGCCCGACGATGTAGATTATGATTTCTTGGAGGTGGAAGAACACCAATACCATTACGGGAAGCCTCTTGCCAAAGATGAAAAATCTATAACAACGATGATGCGAAGATTCCATGATTGGTACATGAAAACCTGCAGAGAGTCTGGGGAACGGATACTTTGTATATGAGAGTTAAAGAGGAGCACGACCTCGTTGGAATTGATTTGTTGACTGTTCCATTTGAGAAGTTCTTCCAATGGTTCAATCAAAAGGCCCTCGATAAATTAACGGTCACTTGCTACTGTCTCTAAGTACTACTTCTGTCATTAAGTCTCTATATATAGCTCAACTGTTTCATTGCATGTATATATGATTATCCTCACTATATTATGCAGATTGAAGATCATTGAGTGCAGAAAAGTATGATATTGGGTTCATTAACACAAATCTCATAGATCAATTTGAGGTTGAAAATAACGCCGATGATGCTGAGGCCAACTTGCTCAAATCATTGATAATAAATCAAAACAAAGATAAAATACTCATTCCTTACAACTTCGAGTGAGTGTTACTGTCTTGTGCATATTCGGTTTTCCTTATTACTTGAGCGAGGTTATAGTAATGTAATTGATGAGTGATGCATCCATGCGCAGCTTCCACTATATTCTCCTGGAGATTAACCTTGAGCAGGGACTAGTAACCGTCTTAGACTCGAGACGAAAATCTCCCGAGACCTATGCGGACATGACTAAAATGCTCGAGAAGTAAGTTCAAGCGATCATTATCGCACTATATCGGCAACTTTTTGTTCATTTCCTGATATCAAGTAATTGTTTTCTTTGTCTCGCAGGGTTTGGAAAGTATTCACCGCACAAGCTCCGGGACTGCCGGGGGTGCTGCGATGGACATACCCGAAAGTAAGTAGTACTAGCTAGCTAGTTCCGCGCATCTCGATCCCATTGATTCTAGCTACTTCCATCAATGCCATTTATAATGCTTCATTATCAGTTTGATTGACCTCTATTTCTCGTAAAGTGCTTGTGGCAGGAACAAGGGAATGATTACTGTGGATACTACGTGCGCGAGTTCATCTACAATGCGACTTGCAAAGATAAGCGGGGCTACTTTAAAAGACAATTTGATGTGTGTAAGTAATAATATTCACAATTTCATTTTATTACACCATCATTTTTGTTGAGTTTCATTCATATATATGTATTAACCCCCTTCTTCAAATTAGACGTGGGAGATGCGGACTGAACTCCTACCAGAAGATCACATGAAAGCAATTCAAGAGGAATTAACGGGATTCTTTCTTGACCACGTCATCAATAAAGCTGGAGAATACCATGTGGAACTTGATTTCAGATGCTAGGGGATTGTAACAGATCTTACATATTGTATATGTATGTAGCCAGTAGCGTCAGATAGATAATACGAAAACTTGTTGTTCGACCAATCTCTCGGAGAAGGAGAGGTCGATCACTTCTCTCGGTATGCATGACGAACTTATATACTTAATGGTTTCCTTCATTTTCTTACTAGCTAGTGTGTCGATGGCCTCTCTATACGTATAGTACGTAGCGTCGACCAAGCACGGAGATAAGAGAGGACACTTCTCTTTATTAATTAATTAGCTACCTAACACAATATATGAAACACCCACTACAAGAATTCTGTTGATACATGACAGTCCTAGTCCGTCATGGACATGTGGAAAATTGTCATCGAAGGATACTCATGACAGACTTGAAATCCGTCATGTATATTGCGTCATAATTTGACCACCATGTACTCCTTGACGGATCTCCAGATCGTCACGGATCCATGATAGATTTTGACCGTCATGGATGACACTTAACTAACGTGCTCATAACGGCGTGAACTTGTCTGCCACATCATCATCTGACATGGATATTACATGGCAGCCCATGAACTAAGTGGGCCTTTTCAAATTTTGGCCCACTAAATTTCAGCTCGGTCCAAGACCCACAGCCCATGTAATAATCAACCAAAATGGTATTTCAGCCCATTAAATTTCAATCGGTTGATGGCCCATTGATTTCGGCCGACAAATTAGCCCATCTCACATTTCTCTTGTTCTATGCAAATTTCAACCAACACAATTTTGCAAATGATATATATTATGTCATTAAATAGATGGGAATTACATAAACACACTAGAAAAAACCATTTTACACGGAAGTAAAAACACAATAGAACTTAAAATTACAGACATTTCTAAATAATACACATATGGAGGAGCAAAACGAAGACATTCAATCTACAACGGGTCCTAGAAATTCTCAGGCGGAGAACACCATTTTGCAGATCCATCCATCACCGCAGACTCATCACCGGAGACATGCCACATCGCCTCGAACATGCTCTTGGGCATCCCATCTCCACTGACGAGAACAAGATGAACCGCCGTTCCCTGCGCATGGACAACCAAAAACTGCCTCGAAAAATCAGAAGTAAAACACAGGGAACTGGAGCTGGGGTGGGGCAAGCGCCTCACAGCTCCAAGGTCGGTGAAAAAATCGGCTGTGAGGATGCCATAGCAGACGGACGCGGGCCCGCGACAATGCGGTGGCAGGTCGGCGCAGCCCCCTCAGCCAGGCATCTTGAGAGTGCTAGCTCAATGCGGCTTAGCGTGCTAGCATCGGACGAAGAGGGTTTGACTCCACCTGCACAAGAAATCAGCTCGGTGGTTAAGTGAGTGCTGAACCCAGATGCCTCTGTTGTGGCTCAACGATTAACCATCTCACCAGTGCCATATCCTGCCGGCCACCGCGGGAAGTGGAGGCCGTCGCTTCCCTTGCCGTTCGGTGGCAACACCCACCGCGACGTAGCTCTCAGGGACGAGTCGTGCTGCCCCCCGGCGTCCAAACGCGCACCCCCCGGACGGTGTGGGGGCGGCCTGGACGTCGCGCCGATGGTGCGTGTCTGGTGCCCTGATGCGGCCTCTGAGACGAGAGGAGCTGGGAGCCTGGGAGGGGAGGGGAGGCGGCGACTGGAGAAGGAGACGAGGAAGGAAGGTGCTGGAACCCGGCGGCTGTGGGGGAGGGAGAAAGAAGAGGGATATGGTATGTGTGCGAACCATTGGATCTCGGAAAATCGAACGGTGGAGAGGCTTGATCCATGTGCGGGTAGGCTCGACCAATCAGAAGGCGTCGTTTGCGTCGCACATGATCTCCCCTCGGCTGAGACTAGACCTGGCCAAACGGGCCGGCCCGGCCCGGCACGGCCCAGCCCGTGCTAATCGTGCCTGGCCCGGCACGGCCCGCCGTGGCACGTTTAATAGCCGGGCCGTTCCATGCCGGCCCACGGGCGTGGCTCTCTGGCCTAGACACGGCCTGATTATTAAACGGGCCGGCCCGTGGCACGTTTAGCACGCTAGCCCATCAGATTTTTAGCCTGTTGGGCTGTATTTTAGGCCTATTGGGATGTAATTTAGGCCATATATTTATAAAAAATCTGAAAAAAATAAACGGGCCGTGCCGTGCCGGCCCGCGTGCCCAGCCTCCAGGCCCAGGCATGGCCCATGGCGTGCCGCGTGCCGGGCCTAGCCCGTTTAGCTCGGGACGTGCCGTGCCTGGGCCGTGCCGTTCCTGCGTGCTACCGGGCCGGCCCAGTTAGCACGGCCTGTTTGGCCAGCTATAGCTGAGAGCATCTGGGCTTTAGTTGACTTTAGGCCAACATCAGTGAGGCCGCCCAGAATTAAATTTTTTCTCTATTTCCAAATAACTAATTAAGCCCACTTTCTTAAGTAAATTTCAAAACTTATTATACATACCACAATAAAAATTACACGTGATATACTAAATGTATGCTATTTTTAGGTGTTACAACAACTTTCTAAATAATATATATTTTCTATAGTTCAAATGAGTTTTTGCATTTTCTATTGAAAATGATTCCAATTAGAACTACATGTATCTCTAAAAAGTTTTACAAATTTCAAAAAAAAATATATTTAAGTTTATACGTTTAATTTTAACTTGTATGATAAAAAAGCATGAAAAAATAAAATATTTTTTATGAACAATTCAACCTTCTATTAGCAAGCAATGGGAGGGAAATGATAAGATATACAAATGTGGTCAAGCAAACATGTAAGTTGTCATTAAATCTGTAATATCAAAAATTGATGCTTATTTGTTACTCATTGTTAGCCAAATGATTAACTTGTTGCATAATGGTGTAATATCCTGATATTTTCCGAATTTCAACTTCAAATGATTCCTAACTTTGGTATTTAAAAAATAGGAATAACTTATTACATATAAAATATGTAAAATGATTTGTAGTGCAAAATAGTGCAATATTCAGATAGTTTCAAAATTTCAAGTTGAAGTGGCGAATAAATGTTTATGTGGACTTCAATCTTTTTTGAAATGTCTAACTTTTATAAAAGCGATATAATATACTCCCTCCGTCCAAAAACAAGTGTCTTAAGTCTTGTACAACTTTATACTAAAGTTAGTACAAAGTCAAGACACTTATTTTGGGACAGGGGAGTAGTATGTTAGATGTAAAGAAAATTTATAGCATTTTAGATATGTAATTTTGGAAAGGTTTACGCATGGTATGAAACTTTGGTGTTTCAAACATAGGGGGTACAAATTATTACATAACAAGATGGGAAATGAGTGTGTGTTAGTACATAATAGTGTTGTAAATTTAAATTGTCTTCATTGCTACCATCTGTTCAGCTAAAATGGTTAAACATTTGCTGCTTGTTGTGGTGTATAGCATATATGTGGTTGTGTATAATTGCGAATACAAAAGGAACTTTTTTGGAATATTGTTGTAATACACCTAAGTGTTTCGAGTAATACATCATTTTTTGAACCTATTTTGCAACGTATGCTTGTTTTCCAACACATCAATAATGTTCATTTTGTAAGCAGCGTATGTCACAACTTTTACAAAACCTTTTCAATTTTTTTTACAACCTTTGAGTCTCATATAAGGGCACCATGCCAAGTTTCATGTTTTTCAAACTTCGTTTGCATTTTTCGGAATTAAGCAATATCTGCATGCAAATTTCGAGGTCGTGTCCTGGCACCCTCTTGTTTGGATTTTTTGATAAGGCCTAAACATAGACTTGCTAACACACAAATGATTTTTAAACCATTTTGGTGAACTTTTTCATGCATCTACAATTCAAAATTGAATTATATTCATTACTTTCACCATCTTACTTTCACCCACCTATTCACAAATGCGAATTTACATACCACTTGTTATGAAAAAAGGTTTTGAAGCTGATTATATTTTTTTATAACTCATAATGTTAGAAAAAACTTATTTTACATACCCACCTATTTACAAAGTCTACAATCGTCACTTTGCATTCAAACTCGGCCCATTTCCTATGGAAATCATAGTTCTTCCTTGGACATCTTCCGGTCTCCAAATAGTGTGTGTTGCAAGTTTTGTGAAACGCTCTCAAATGTTACCATGGTGCCTAAGGATGATGTAATGACACCATGTCAGGTTTCATTATTCCATAATTTGTTTGCATTTTCTAGAATAAAAAAGTCAATAAGCTCTGTGTTTGAGGTCGATCCATGGCACCCAAATGTTTATGAATCCTCTTCTTTTCTTGGATAAGACCTGAACATAAACTCGTTGGCATTCTTGATATTATTTTTTCCATTCAAAACAAGAAATGTAAGGAAAAATTACAATTGCCATAAAACTTAACGGAAGTATTAATGCATTTGAAAAAAATGGTCAACTTGCTTTTAGAAAACCGTTTCACGTGTATTAAAAATGTGCAAACATGTTTTTAATTCACCATGCATTTTACCCGCGAAAAAGTCAATGTGTATTTAAAAAAAATAGACAACGTCCCTGTTAAAAAGTCAATGTATATTTAAAAAAATGTTCAGTGTGTTTTCAGAAAATGATGAACTTTTAATAAAAAAATATTATGTACTATTAATCTTAAATTTCTATAGACTGCAAGCATGTGTAACATTTTTAATACATTTCGAAAAATTATTATTATTACACAATAATTTTAATACAGGTTGAACAATATAGAAAAATTATGTGTTTTTGGTCCAGAATGAAGATACAGAATTTACAAATAATTTCCAATGCACGTTGAACTGTTTAAGTCCATGTAAATTTTAGAAAAGTTCATTTTTACCTCTTCATGGTACAAAGAATGAAAACAGAATAGACATTTGAAATACATAACAGTTGTATGTTAATAATTACTATAACTTTAACCCACAAAAAATAATAACTGTTGTAATGTTTTATTTTGGAAAAACTAAAAAAGAGAATGTAAATCTAACTTGGACAAAATAAAAAGAAAACGAGTAGAAAACTGCATGGGTTGGCGTACAGCACCGGCCCGATTATATAATTACTATTTCTAGCATGTAGTTGTTGTCGGGTGGTTTGCCTAAAAAAAGTTGTTGTCGGTGGGCTAGCTCGTTCCATCGATTAAAGCTAGAAAAAAAGTAAAAAAACTGCTAGGTGCTAGAGATTTCTCAAAAAAATAAAAAATCTTGGTTGGTACAGCCAAGCACCACAACGTTATTCTGTATAAATTCGTGCTCATGTTTAACCAAATGGCATCTTGTGGCTTGATGTCTAGCTTGTTTGGTGTAGTAACAGGAGGTCTTAGGTTCGAACCCCATGAGCGCTCTTCATATTTTTGTTGTTATTTCTCTGGTGTCATACTGACATTGGGACCTGCTCTTTTCAGTAAAGCTGACGTGGCATCAGTCTCGGTTCATTTTCTCGCTATGCCTCACTTAAATGTGGGTCCCATACTGCACGAGCTCGCATGACACCACGTGTACCGCTGGATGTAGCAAGGATTAAAATGTGGGACAAAAGAAGAAAAAATATGCGGCACATCAGCAAGAGCCATCCGTGACGGACTGGATGATGTATAAAGAAAAAAACTAGGTCCACCTGCTTGTTTCATGATGATTTTTGTGACGGTTTCTTTGTGTCTCTCATAAGGGGGCTACCATTTTGGGGGCCTATGTTCATCTTGCTGATCGATGACGTTTTTCGTGATGAACTAGAGAAACCATCATCAATGGCATCCTATCGATGACGGATTTTGAGAACGTCATCCGAAATCTGTTATGGATTAACAGGTTTCTTGTAGTGACCTTAATTAACCATACAAAACCCCCAATACACCCCCCTTTCAGAAAAAACCCTAGCCCCTGAACAACTGACGCGTGGATGCCTATTGGTCCCGGTTGGTGCCACCAACCGGGACTAAAGGCCCTCCTGCCTGGGCTCGCCACAGCGGCCACGTGGAGGCCTATCTGTCCCGGTTCGTATAAGAACCGGGACTAAAGGCCAAGGGCATTAGTAACGACCCTTTAGTCCCGGTTACGCAACCGAGACAGATGGGTCTTATGAACCGGGACAAATGACCCTTTTTCTACTAGTGCAACATTAACTTTAAGAGTTCAATATCAATTATGTTAATATTACATTTAATATTCTCATATATATCAAGTGACATTGACGACCTTTTTTATCATCAAATTCTCACACACACTCTCTCTCCCTCCCTCTTCCTCACTCTCTCTCCCTCTCTCTATCTCTCTCTAACACATACACATATCCATCTTATTGGATACGGGACCATAATCCATCTATTTCACACGCACACGCGCTAGTGCATAACAATATGGATTATGTGTATTATATTTGCCACCACAACTGAGGGAATTAATTTCATGTAATCGGCCAGCCACAGCTCCATGACAAACAATACATCTAAATTCTCAGCGTTACTTTTATGTAACATTGGCGAGAGGTAAACGACGGTGATTATTTCCTTCGTTTGGAGATTGATTACCATCCGTGAGTTAAGCTGGGTACTAAAGAAGAATCTGATTGTGATATGTGAATTGATTGTTGCCTTGTACGTTTGGTTTAGGTATTTGAAGATTGATTACCATCCGTTAGTTGTGTTACCCAAGAAGAAATCAATCACCATATGTAGAAAAAGGAACTACATTGCACATGCTTACACCTCATCTACTCGTGAGAATATATAGAATTGGAGCAAACAAAATAAGTGCAGACGAGAGATTAAACATCAATGAGGATCCCTAATGTCTTGACTAATATATTGTCCTCCAACTTGAGAAGCACCTACAAGGAAGGGCTAACATACAGAATCACGAGCCACTCCAATTTATGACTCACACAACTTCATCTTCAACATGTTAATGATGCGTGAATCTCAACGTACCATGTGGTACTGTTGGAGGACATGATGACCTGGTGCACCTGTGACTCACCAACGTTCCATCATGCGCAACGTCTCCTGGAACGCCTTTGGCATCGCATGACAGAAAGTAGGAACGCGTTAAGAGCAACTGAGGCAAAACAACAAACAAGTGGCACCCCTCTTGTAAATATGTAACATTAATATCTTTTGTTAATTAAATGCAGTAGAAGCCTCTCCTGTCATTTCCTCCTAAAAAACAAAAGAATGGCGCAATTGAATGGTGGTATCACACAATCCAACTCTTCACGTCAGCGAACTCCTTAATCTGCCTGGCCCTATTCTTATTCAAAATGTTGTGCAACGAGGACCGGTTACTCCTACAATTTTGCTGTCGAGACACGACTTATGTGATGCAGTAAAGCACATGAAAGAGATGACGCCGCTGACGAGATCTTGGCGATTATATGTAACATAATCAAATGGTGCTAGCTTAACTTTAGTGCCAATCAGCATAGCCTATTTAGCTGATATATTACTGTTAAATACCATAGCATTGCAGAGCTTATTGCATCCTTGTACACACGATCAATATCTAGTTATCTACGGACAAGAAAACATATGTATCTAGACCAGCGGGAACAAAGACAAAAGCCATGTTAAACTTGTCACCCGACGCACATGCACTTGCATACCAGCTCCTAGGCATGCACAAAGAAAAAACCGAAGCACACTGATGAAGTAACTCAGAAACTATGTTCCTGTCTCAAATACAAATGAAACCGACGGCCAAAGATGAACTAGTTAAGCATTCCCAAAAAATCACATGTTCAGAACTCCTCAGAACATAACTCCAACTATCAATCTCATAAATTTGAAGTTAATATCTCTCAATCGTAAAAATAAAATGCATCGGGTTGTCAATTGATTTTCGGATGCATCCACTATCAATCTCACGAAATGCAAGTTAATATCTTGCCAAAAGCAGGCGTTTCCTAATGTTAGCAAATAAAGTTTTCAGAACACTGTATATACAACCACAAAATCATAAGAGAATGAGCGTATACAATCTACAAGGTAATGTAGCAATTTAGAGGCTGGGTACTTACTTTAGTAATAAAACAGGTTCAAGGTAGTAACAAGGATTCTTCTAATGCATTAATAAACAAATGTTCTGCACTGAAGACAAGATAAACAATTCCCAAAGTGCATCAGAGCATCACAGAAGATTACTGGCAAGATAAATGCACGACGATACACTCGACTCATTTAATTAATATAATCAAATTATCACTAAATTAGTCACCAAACTGCTCGGATGAACCACAACAGAGCCAACATATATCATCCTAGACAAATGCAGTATCAACCATTTACCTTGGTACTTTAGTGACCGACAGGAGGATGCATGTAGAAGCGCTTCTTTCCTGCGAATCCACAGTCAGATAGAGAAATTGGAACCCATTCCCATCACCAACTGATAAAGAAAGCACGTAAGAAAATTGATATCGGGCCAACTTGGATTTTGGGTGATTGTCCCCAGGTATGGAGAATTTAGGAGGGTAGGTGCAGGGAGTGGCCTTGTGGATGATGGATGGAGGCACGGAGGGATGTGGTCGCCGGAAGGTCGAAAGCGGAGAAGGTCGGGCATGTTAGGTGGAGCCGGTGGTGCGCGACAACCGGAGGCGGCCCAATCGTGGGCGGTGAACCGACGATAGCCTCGGCCCATCTCTCGACGCAGCGAAGATAGAGAGGGCGGCGCTGCCGGTGCTCGAGGCCGCCGCTCGGCACCATCTACATCAAGGGGAAAGAGAGGCGAGAAAGCGATAGGGTGATGCGGGGCTAGGGATTGCGGAGGAGGGTGGGGGTGTGCGATTTGAATGGATGGTTCTGCCCACGTTTTCTTGTACGTGGCGGTGGAGACGGCGGCATCCAGCCATGCAGGCGAGGCATGGGTCGAGACTGGCACACGGCGAGGCGCAGTAGCAGAGGCGGGGGCGATTTTTTGCTACTGAGATGCATGGTGTGGGATTGATCGTTCATTTTCTCTTTTCCTTTTTAACGGGAGATGGATGCGATTTTTTCACAAGGGGAGAGATGCGACCACGTACAGATTCCATAATAAATTAATTAGATCCATAACGGGATTTGTTTACAATGCGTTAAGATTTACGTGTTAGTTTTCTTAATAAAGAAATGCACTGATGTAGGGATGGATTGATTCAGGTAAGGAAAGATAGATTCGTGATCTTTTGTATGTTAGGAAATTACTGGTTTGCAAGGAAAGAGTGAAGAGAAAAAGAACCAATGCGACCACGCACAGATTTCATAATAAATTAATTAGGTCCATAACGGGATTTGTTTACAATGCGTTAAGATTTACGTGTTAGTTTTCTTAATAAAGAAATGCATTGATGTAGGGAGTGATTGATTCAGGTAAGGAAAGATAGATTCGTGATCTTTTGTATATTAGGAAATTACTGGTTTGCAAGGAAAGAGTGGAGAGAAAAAAAACCAGTACGAGGGGGTGGTGGGGGGTGGGACGAAGAAAAACCGAACGAAATTGGGAGGTGGGAGGGGGGCGAATAAAAAACCGACGAAAAAAAACCAACGAAATTGGAAGGTGGGAGGGAGGATGAAAAAAACCAAAGAAGATGGGACAAAAATAAACCCGGAACGGAGACTACCAACTGAGACATTAAGAGTAGAGATTTATTATTCAAGAGCCCGCTAGTAGAGCCAGCGTGAGAGGAGCAAGAGCACTAATTTCCTCAGATATTATTTTCCCACACGATAAGCGCCTGCATAAGACCTCAGCATTGAAAATGCCCTTAGGAGTAGGAGTATATCACATGCGATCCCAACAAAAAGTTTAACCTTTTGTAGTATTAAAAAAGTTAAACTTGTTTGTTAAAAAAAGGTTAACCTGACATTCCTATACATCACGGGCTTCAATCAAAATCACTAATAGAGGAGTACTCCTTGTAAAGATCACTCTTATCTTCTCAGGTTATGGATTATGATAAGTGGCGCGCTGCATGTGCGGCATTTGTCGCAGCTTGAGAGTTTATTTTTATATCTGTTTATTCAGAATATTTGATTTCTTAAACCATGCATCCAAATCTTGAACCGTTTTCACCGTTGGATTTCTCGCGTCGAGGTCTTCAAAACTAGATCCTATATTGATATGTTCTAACGAACTTTTTTTCATGAAAAAACCAGACAAAAAGAACAGGACCAGGAGCACGGGTTTTTTCCCTTTCCGAAGGAGGCACGGCCGTGCCTCTCGTGAAATCACAACCGTGTCTCTCGCGGAAGCAAAACCGTGCCTCTCGCGAATAAAAAAATGTTTCCGAGAAGGCATAGTCGTGCCTCTCGCGAAGCAAAACCATGCCTCTCGTAGAAGCAAAACCGTGCCTCTCGCGGAAGAAAAAATAAAGCAGAAAACATGTGTTTTTTTGTTTCCGAGAGGCACGGTCGTGCCTCTTGCGAAAGCAAATTAAAACCGTGCCTCTCACGAGAAAAAAAGACAGAAAACATGTTTTTTTCGTTTCCGAGAGGTATGGTCGTTCCTCTCACAGAAGTAAAACCGTGCCTCTGGAGAAAGAAAAAAAAATAGAAAATGCGTTTTTTGTTTCCAAGAGGCATGGTTGTGCCTCTCACAAAAGAAAAAATGTGTCTCTCACGAAAAAAAACACATTTTTCACGAAAAAGATTCTGAAAGAAATTTTTTGGTCCAAAAGCTAACGAGGACCGGTGAAAAACCGAAACGTCGAAAAACCCGTTTAAAAAGCCAAAAACACGCCTGGAAAATTGAAAAATACGAAATCCGGAGGAATCACCCAAAGCGCGTGATACGTGGCGGGTGGTTGAAAGCACGCCAAGTGACGTTGACCGTTATGAGGCTCCCGAAGAAGCGCTCGTCAACTAATTGTTCTTGGCTTCAATGCTACACGAATTCATGTTAACCAAGACATGTTTGGAGTTGGGCCATCAACAATATTGACCTTAGCGCCCTGCGCAACTGCTGGCCTCGCCTGCGCGTGCTCATCGTCACCTCCGAAAACAGCATCACGTTGCCACCGGACAATGGGTACCCTGCACTTGAAAGTTTGTTCCTCACCGGAGAAATCCTGGGCCTCGACTCCTTGCTACAACGCTGCCGCTGCTTCGACCATGCAACCTCAATCATAATGAACTTGCAAAGCAACATATGCTTCACACTACTACACTGTGTGGCCTGGGATGGAGCTCCATGCGGCGGCGGCGAGTGCCTGAGACGACACCCCGATCGCAGTTCCATCCGAACGAGTAAATAATACATTGTCATGCCCATCATTTGCTTTAGGGGAGACGCGCGCCAAGCATGTCAAGGAAATTGTCCTTGTGACAAGTCGAACTGGAGCGGCCAAAGTCGCTTCGGTACACTTCTAACACAATGGGTGGATGATCACTTCTTTTCAACCTTAAACACCGAAACTGAGTCGCAGTTTCAGGGAAAGCAAGGCATATATCCATCACAACATCATTTTTCTTTGTAATAGCCTGGAGAAAAGTAGCTGAAAACTACCCGCAACAAAAGTAGCTGGAAACAAGCCTTCCTCCTCGTTGTATTCTAAACATAAGCAAGAAGATGACTTGCCGATACTGTTGAACATGTCTACATGTACGTAGGTCTGGGTTTTGTATGCCGCATCTATAGTGTTTCTCTCCCTCTATATGTACTTGTATCTTGAGACACAAGACATCGGTCGCACCCCTTGTATCTATATATGTGCCTAGTGCACGATCAATTATTATCGATGCACCAAATCATTCTCTACATGGTACCTATCGCAAATCGATCCTCTCCTGTTTCAGCCCAACCCTAGCCGCCGCTGCCTCGGGCCGCCGCCGCCGCCCCACACCGCCGCCGCCCTCCCGCCGCACCGCTCACCCCTACCACGCCGCCCTCCTGCCGCACCACTCCTCCTACCGCGCCGCCTCACCACAGCCGCGCCGCACCCTCCCCCAACCCTCGCCGCCATGTCTTCCAGCGCTTCCTCCATCTCCAACCCCTTCGACGGGCCGGACCCTGCTGAAATCCTTGACATCAACATCCACGAACGTGTCCCCATCGTCCTCGATGCCACCGAATCCATGTAGTTCGCGTGCACTACAAGAAATATGTCAACTTATGACCTTCTGTCAGTGACCCTCAAAGAATTGGTCATAAATTTATGATCGTTTTAGACCAATTGGTCAAAAGCTGTTCAGGGGGCTCCAAACCCTAAACCATTGCGACCATTTTGGTCAGAAAGGTCGTAATTTCCTTACACGAAATGGTCACAAAGCAAATAGTGCTAGTCCGCTGCCTTATTTCTAGTTGTTAATGACCAATATAGATGGTCATAGCCATGTAGATTGTGGTGGGTTGTGATGACTAGGCGCCATCTCATCAGTTTTGCCTATGTGTCATGTCCATGTGGCAGTTTTTGCCCTAGGTTGTGAAGCAACCTATATTTCTACCATTCCCAAAATTCCCAAAAAAATCTCGTAAATTCTTTGGGGCATATCTTCATCAAATATGTAAAAATCCTTCCTTGCCTAGTTCAAAACTAATTCAACAATATTCATTTTCCTATTCTGTTCACAACAACACTTTATGAAGGAAGTGCTATTTTTATATTCTTGATTGCCCTCGGAATTTTTGGGCACTCTTTCCTATCCAAATCATTACCGCATGACAAAATTCAGCTCCATTTGCCTAGCAAATCTTCCTCGGCAAATTTCCAAAGTTTTTGTCCACCTAGAAGCATTGTGAAGGAAATACCTTTTTTATATCTCTAAATGACATGAAATTTATACAGTTCCTTCATATGCCCAAATTATCACCGTCCTCCAAATTGTAGCTCAGTCAAATCATCTATGTGAGCCCAGGTTCAATTTATATTTTATGGCCAAATTGGCACATTGCAAAGCAAGTGTTATATAGACCCCTCCTATTACCCTCAAATTTTTTGGACACTCTTCCATACCCAAATCATTGCCACATGATAATATTCAGCTCAATTTTCCTAGTAAATCTTTCTCAGGAAATTTCCAAAGTTTCTACCTCGAGAGAAGCTTTATGAAGTAAGTACTAGCTAGGCTTACCCAAATGATCTGAAAATTTACCAGCGCATGACCATACCTATGTAACTTACCTACACCAATTTTTAGCTTATTTCATTCATCCAATCTCTCTCACTAGTTTTCCCAAGTTTTTGTCCATAGAAGAGCATTGTGAAGGAAGTACTACTTTGGCATGTCAAAATGATATCAATTTTCTACAATGCTTTCCTATGCCCAAATAACCATCCTCCACCAAATTTCAGCTCAATCCATTCATTATTTTGAGCCCAGCTTCAACATTCATATTTTTGTCCAGTGTGGTACTTTGCAAAGCAAGTACCACCTAGGCTCCTCCTTTTGAGGTGAAAATTTGTGAATACATTCTCCTTAGTAGATGATCATCCTCGGCCAAAACTCACGCCCATTGGCCATGTGCATTTCCCGTACCACAAATCAAACACTTGGCTGCTTATTCATGTTTGAGCATCGATCGGTCTCCTCGTGAGAATCTTATGTTGTGATTTTGTTCCTAGCACCTACCTGGGGAGTGCCCAACCCACTAGACATGCCTAGGCCGCACATAACACATGGCAACGCCACGGTCACGCGGTGACCACGCGGTGGGCATGCGAGCTTACGCGCTCTAGAGTTGGGGCCCTCGGCCACCGTCCAAACCTCGATGTCTCGCCATCAAACCATGTATTTCTGATTAAATAGATACTTATTTACCTAGAAATGATTTTTGGAAAAAATAAATAGCAAACTATAAGGCAGCTGCAGTTCAAATTTGACCCGCTTCCAACTAAATCGGCGGGAATTTGTCTTTTTCATCAGAGGTGGATCAAAACTTTTGGCACCCAACCATTTTGTCAATTATGCATTAAATATGGTATAGTATTTTATAAAAATGATTTGGTACAATTTTGCAACAAATATATGGTGGGTCCTTCACAAAAAACCTCATTTCGGGCACTCGAAAAATGGAAAATGAATTTTCCGTGCAAAGAAAATGAAAACTCCCTTTGGCAAAATTGTTTGGAATTCCAAGATGCACCCTTGTGCACAATATGAGATCATTTGAACAAACTATGCCATGAATGTGACCATAAGATTGATCATTTGGCTTGGAAGCCATTGATCTCCACACGTGATAGCTCGTTTCTGAGAACATTTTTTAAAATAATTGCCGTATTACAAGTTTGTTATTTTTTCTGGGAACTTGGCCACATATAATGACACAATGCGAAGGTTTCCCAATCTTTTGATTTTTTTGAATTTTTTATGCCTGTTTCAAAATGTGGTCAAAACGGCGGGAATGACAGTTCCTAGCTAGTGGTTAAATGTTCGAATTTTTTTGGTGTATCTATGATTAAATAGATACCTATTTACCTAGAAATGATTTTTGGAAAAAATAAAGAGCAAACTATGAGGCAGCTGCAGTTCAAATTTGACCCGCTTCCAACTGAATCGACGGGAATTTGTCTTTTTCACCAGAGGTGGATCAAAATTTTTGACACCCAACCATTTTGTCAATTGTGCATTAAATATGGCCTAGTATTTTAGAAAATTGATTAGGTCCAATTTTGCAACAAATATATGGTAGGTCCTTCACAAAAAAAACTCATTTCAGGCACTCAGAAAATGGAAAATGGTTTTTTCGTCCAAAGAAAATGAAAACTTCCTTAGGCAACATTGTTTGCCATTCCAATATGCACCATTGTGCATAATATGAGATCATTTGAACAAACTATGCCATGAATGTGGCCATAAGATTGATCATTTGGCTTGAAAGCGATGAATCTTCACACTTGATAGCTCATTTCTGAGAACACTTTTTTAAAATAATTACCGTATTACAAGTTTATTATTTTTCCTGGAAACTTGGTCACATATATTGACACAATGCGAAGGTTTTCCAATTTTTTGATTTTTTTTGAATTTTTTATGCCCGTTTCAAAATGCGGTCAAAACGGCGGGCTTGACCGTTCCTAGCTAGTGGTTGAATCTTGGAAAACTTTTGGTGTTTCTCTGATTAAATAGATACTTACATACCTAGAAATGATTTTTGGAAAAAATAAATAGCAAACTATGAGGCAGCTGCAGTTCAAATTTGACCCGCTTCTAGCTGAATCGGCGGGAATTTGTCTTTTTCACCAGAGGTGGATCAAAACTTTTGACACCCAACCATTTTGTCAATTGTGCATTAAATATGTCCTAATATTTTATAAAAATGATTTGGTACAATTTTGCAACAAATATATGGTAGGTCCTTCACAAAAAAACCTCATTTCGAGCACTCGAAAAATGGAAAATGAATTTTCCGTGCAACGAAAATGAAAACTTTCTTAGGCAACATTGTTTGCCATTCCAATATGCACCCTTGTGCACAATATGAGATCATTTGAACAAACTATGCCATGAATGTGGCCATAAGATTGATCATTTGGCTTGAAAGCCATTGATCTCCACACGTGATAGCTCGTTTCTGAGAACACTTTTTTAAAATAATTGTCGTATTACAAGTTTATTATTTTTCCTGGAAACTTGGTCACATATGATGACACAATGTGAATGTTTTCCATTTTTTTGATTTTTTTTGAATTTTTTATGCCCGTTTCAAAATGCGGTCAAAACGGCGGGAATGACCGTTCCTAGCTAGTGGTTGAATCTTGGAATTTTTTTGGTGTTTCTCTAATAAAATAGATACTTATGTACCTAGAAATGATTTTTGGAAAAAATAAAGAGCAAACTAGAAGGCAACTACAGTTCAAATTTGACCCGCTTCCAGCTGAACCGGCGAAAATTTGTCTTTTTCACGAGAGGTGGATCAAAACTTTTTACACCCAACCATTTGGTCAACTGTGGATGAAATATGGCCTAGTATTTTAGAAAAATGATTTGGTCCAATTTTGCAACAAATATATTATAGGTTCTTCACAAAAAAACCTCCTTTTGGGCACTCGAAAAATGGAAAATGGTTTTTTCGTCCAAAGAAAATGAAAACTCCTTTTGTCAATATTGTTTGCCATTCCAAGATGCAAACTTGTGCGAAATATGGAATCATTTGAACAAATATTTGATAGGACTTTCACAAAAATACTCATTTTGAGCACTGAAAAATGGAATGAATTTTTTTATCTTGAATCGATCACGACCAATTTATATTGGTCATAAGGTCATCAAATGGATTGCTGCGTTCTGATTGGACCATGAGCATATCACGCGGATCACGCATCAACCACCGTCGGATGCTTCCGGATCCAACGGCCCAAACCCACCCGAGCCGAAACCCTAGGTCTGTCCTCATGGACATTTTCCACCCACCCCCCGCCTCCATTCTTTCTTTCTTTCTCTCCCTCCCCCCTCAGATCCTCTCCCCTCTCCCCCATGCAGCGAACCCTAGCCCCTCTCTCCCCCGCACACCACTCCTCCTCCCTTCTAGATCACAGCCGCCACCTCCTCCTTTCTAGATCGCCACCGCCACCGTCCTTCCCTCTCCGCCTTGCCTCTGTCTCCCACCGTCTCCCCTCTCCCTCCCTCAGATCCACCGCCGTCCGCCTCCGCGTGGCCTCCACCTCCACCTCCAGCCCCACCGCACACCACTCCTCTCTCTCCCCCGATTCCTCTCCAATCCCACTGGCTGGAGATCCACTCGAGCTCCCTTGTGATTCATCTCCAATCCCGCCGCCGTCCCCGGCTCCTCACCACAAGCTCCAGCAAGCTCTCCCTCCCCGCGCCCCTCAGCAGCGGCCGCCGCGCCCTTCGGCTCGTGAGGCGACGAGCTCCGCAGCGCCTCCGACGACCGCGCCCGAAGGCCGCTGCCGTCCTCCCCGATAAGGCAGCTGCCGTCCTGGCGGCGTGCCTAGGCCCCACGGCGCCGGACCAGCCCGGGTGGGTGCCCCTCGTCCCCACTTGTTTTCCCCCTCCGATCCGATCGATCTGCAGGAGGCTGTAGCTGACCCCCTCTCTCACCTCACCTTATGGATGCAGATCCGTCGAGGGATACACCATCGCCGGTTGGGGAGCAGGATCTGGCGCTGGGGTTCAAGGTCAACAAGGTCTTCTCTCGCCCTCCTCTCTTCTCCTTTTGATTCGATCTGGATGTTGCTCACACATGCCCGATTTGTTTTTCTTCCTCACGCAGGTCGTCGTCAAGCCCTCGATCTGGCTGCGACCTCCAGCGCACTCGCGCGACTGATGGGCATAGGTCCATGCACGCTGGTGATGGCGGCTCACCAAGGTTGCCATTGTCGCCTGGACGCACGAGGCACCCGACGACCTCCTCCATCGCCAACCACCAGCACCCGTCTGGAGGATTTGCGTTCTATCCCCTCCCCACATGAACGACCTCCTGCCTGCAACCATCGCACGCACGGGAGAGCTCAGCTCGCCTTCATGGGCGCCTAATAAGTTGATCTGTTGCCTTCTGTTTAAGACTTTGCATTTCGGTAAATTGGTTTGGTCGCTGGGAATGGTAGTATGTTGTGGTGAATCAGATGGGGTTCCTGAAGATACTCTTGCTAGTTGACTAGTTAGTACTGATAGCTAGGTGTTCTAGTTAATCATGTATTTATTTGTCTCTTAGAGGTGTCTGTACCCTGCCCGATAGCTTATTCTCAATAACTGGAACCAAATCTATGTGTTTTCGCTAACCAGCTTCGGTTATTGCCTTCACATATTGTTTTGAATTTCAAAATGAATACACTCAAAGTGTTGCGACTGGTGCCTCTGTTGAAGATTTGAATCCTGTTTTGTGATAGGATTACTCAACCTGCACCTGTTTTGTCAAAGAATTACTTAATCTTGCACAGGACAGTGCCAATTTTTTTCATTTCCACCATTTGCAATAAATGTTGCACCTCCTGGCACTGCCATGTGCCATCATCTCGCTGTTCATTTGTCCACTCTAGTTGAAGGGAGATGGATATCTGCTTAGCAGACAAGGTGACATACTGACATGGCATTGATCTTACCCTCCCATCAGATCAATGAACTAAGAACCTAGACTCTTGGGAGCCACTGTTTGAACATGATAGGCTATAGCGAAATAAATTGCAATATTATGTATTCTTGCATTTCATACTTATTATGAACTGTTATGATAGGGCATGAAGATAGCATGTGCTGTTAGTATGATAGACTCTCAGTCTGATAGCATGGATCTGTTGCTCTATTTTATTGTGCTGAACTTTGTTGTTACCTGGATGTTGCAGTCCTTGACTGTTCTCATGATGTTGTACAGGAGGCCCTTGTGGTCACCGCTGGAGGGGCTGGAGCTTGGCGGCAGCCTGGCGGATGAAGGGGGCCTGGACGGTGGCTATTTCTGCAGCAGGATGATAGCTTAAATTTTGTGATAATTTTGGAATAGCTTCAGCACCTACAGTTAATTTTGCACATAAAGCTTGAGTAATTTTGCACATGAAGCTTCAGTATTTTAGCACATGAAGCTTCTGCTACTGTTATTCTTGTCATGAATCTTCCACCATTTTTCAGTAGCTTAAATTTGACTTGGTGTAGTAATCTTGGTGCTTAGTGCTGCTTGTATCTCATGCTAATTGTTGCATGAGTAGTTTCAGTAGTTTTATAACAGCAGCCGTAGCACAAATTTAACCGGACTGTGATTATTACAGCAGCAGTAGTTTCAGTAGCTTATTTATTTAGTGACTGCAGACTGTGATTATACAGTAGAAGTAGTTAGTATCGCTGTAGACTGCATATTATACAGTAGAAGTAGTTAGCCAATTTCTAGGGGCTGTCTGTTCACCTGTTAGTATCTCCTTGCATTTTCAACTATGATTTTGAACGATTAAGGTTACTCCCACAAACAATTTTGCTAAACATCTATCACATTTTAAGTGAACCATAATTCATATTTTGTTTACCTTTTTAGATCTGTTCCACCGCTTACATTTAGTGTTTCCATTGAAGTTGTTTGGTTCTGGCCTCAGCAGTAGTACACTCTAATGGTAGCTTTATGTTCACTCTTTTACAACAAACCTTTTTAGCTCTTTCTCATGATCCTTGTGGGCATTTATTTTAGTCCATGGAGCTGTTGCTCTAGCAGATGTTGCTCTGCTTGACATCTCACAGTCCACTGGATCGGCTGTGACATCTCATAGTCCATAGTTTATAATCAGGTTTCTGTTTGACAGCTTCACAATCAACAGTTACATGATAATTCTATAATGCTGAAGCTATATTCCTGTCTGCTCAACAGTTACATGATAATTTCGTAATGCTGAAGCTATATTTGCTGCCTGTGTCTTAATTTTTTTATTCTGTAATGATGATATGAAATGTCACGCAGGTCATTATTGGTGTTGTTGCTGTGGTTGTCGGAGGTGTTGCTGCTGCATCTGGCTAAGCTGTAGTCCGTGAAGGTCAAGGATGAGATCGTCCTTGATGGCAACGACATCGAGCTCGTCTCCCGCTCAGCCGCCCTCATTAACTAGGTGAATCAAACAGGACCCAGAACCTGTCTTTATTCATGTGCATATTGTGCTCCCTGAATAATTTGGTTGATGTGATGCAATTGATATGGTATCATGCTTGCTTATGCTCTTTGCGGAAACTAGTATGCTAGATGTGCTTAGAAATAATTGCAATGTCTTCAGATGTTGGATGTCGAGTGTTCTTTGTTTGCGATGCATATATGGCTGCTTGTGCTGGTCAACATGATGCAAATAGGGCTACTTCTCTCGTTGTGTTGTTGTTATTGTTGTTGTTGTTTGTGGTTTGTCTAGTTTTGGCCTGGATAGTTGCATCTTTATCTTCATGTATTATTATGTTCTCCGTAATGATTTGGTTTTGCTACCATATGATCTGCTTCTACATTCTGTTCCTGTGTAATCTGATCTGCAATGATTCAGTTTTTGGTTCCATATAGTTAATCCGCTTCCATGCTCTATTCTTGGATAATTCTCTTGCTGTTCTTGTTGTTGTATGTGTTCGCCTTCCAGGGACAACATATATATGCTCAATACACTCTACTTGTTTTCCTGTATAGTTTTCTTACTTGTTTTCCTTTATGCGTTCACTCTTTTTCAGGAGCTCCAAGCCTAATTTTTTTCCTTTATGTTCACTCTTTTACAGGAACTCCAGTCCTAATTTTTCTGAGTGTGAAGCCGTGAAGCCAAGTGCGAAGCAGTGAAGCCGTACTTTGCAAAGAGTTCTTTTGGCTATGTAGTAGACTGTAAACTGTAATGTTGTAACGGATTGTAAAAGGCTATGTAGTGTTATTTGATGAACTATGTTTGTTCTGTCCTGTTTGAAATAGCAGTTATGTATGTTGAGAAGATATGGAAACTTCACTAGTGGGACCCACTTATGAATATAATCTGAGCGATTTTGAAATTTCTGACATGTGGGACTCATGTATGGCATTATGACTTGTGGGACCCTTCTGACTAGTGGGACCAGCTCCAAAATATAATTATTGAAAATAGAAAATCAATTGATTGTAAGAAGGCCAAGGCCCCAAAACAAAGAAGCTGAAATACTAGGCTTGGCCCAAGTAGCCCACAAGAATTGACAGAAAAAATAATATAAAAGGCCAAATTGTTGGGCTAGGCCCATGTAGAAAACTGAATTGGACCGGGCTGAATCTTGTGCCACATCAGCTTGCCACGCTGGATGCCTACGTGGACTGGGGAGGTTGCTAGTGACCAAAACAGAACAATAGGCTTATTTTGGTCATAAACGTTTGTGACCATTCCAGAAGAATGGTCGCTACAGTCAGTTTACGACGCCCAGCTTTTGACCTTATGTTTTTGGTCACAAAAAGGTCATAAATGGAAATTTGTGACCTTTCAGTGACCAATAGTGGTGGTCATAAGTTGACATATTTCTTGTAGTGGTGGAAGACGTACTTTTCGCCGCTCTTTCACGAGAACAACCTCGTTGATCACGTTGACGGCACCGTCAACTCCCGCGCCATTGTGGACGACTCCAAGTGGACCACGATCGATGCCACGCTCATCCGGTGGTTCTTAACCACCATCTCCAAGGACCTGTTTCACATGGTCGTGAGCCATGGCGACGACACCGCGCCATGTGGGCCAAGCCCAACGGACTCTTCACTGACAACAAGCTTCAGCGCCGTGCTTTTTTGCAGCAGGAATTTTTTGACTGTCACCAAGATGAACAGTCCATCGATGACTATTGCCGCTGCCTGAAGACGTTGGTGGATGAGCTCCGTGACATCGGTGCCAAGGTTGATGATGACCTCCTCCTCAGCACACTCACCGCCGGCCTCAATGAGGACTTCGACAACGCCGCCTTCAACCTCACCTTGATGCCGAAGCCGTCCTTCCCCAAGTTTGTGGCGTACTTGCGATTGGAGGAGGGCCGGCTAAAGGGGGTCAAGAAGCACGTGCATTATCGTGCCCTCGCCGCCGGCACCTCCTGTGGCGCCCCACCACCGGCTGCCCCGCCCGCTCCGCGCCACCAGCCGTTGCCCCCCGTGCCCCCGGGATTTTTTCCCCTACCGCCCGCGCCTCCCGCCCTCCCGCTGCCCCTAGTAGCAGCAGCCGGGTGGTGGGTGCCACGGGGGCGGCCAGAAGCAGCAGCAACAGGAACATGGGGGGCCCCTCGTCAGCAGCAGCAGCAGGCCACCCGACCGTGGACTTACGGCACCAACCCGTGGACGGGCGTCCACGCGTACTCAATGCCGGTCCCTTGGGCTCCTGCTCCGGGCATCCTTGGGCCTCGTCCGGCGAGCCACCAGGCGCTCTTCGCCGCGCAGAACGCCGCCCCCTACAACGGCTACGGCGCCGCGCCCGCACCCGCGCACGCCTTCGGCGCCGCTCCCGCGCCAGCCTGCGGAGGGTTTTACCCTCCCCAGGTGCCGCCTCCATGGGACCCGACCCTCCTTGCCGCTCTGCACTTGGCTCCGTCGCCGAGTCAATACAGTGGC
Organism: Triticum aestivum; assembly: GCF_018294505.1. Lineage (NCBI taxonomy): Eukaryota > Viridiplantae > Streptophyta > Magnoliopsida > Poales > Poaceae > Triticum > Triticum aestivum. The sequence goes on from NC_057806.1 coordinate 704,860,338, forward strand.
GGAGGTGACTGGTACATGGACTCGGGAGCCAGCGCTCACATGACTGCTCATCCCGGTAACCTCACATCCTCCACTCCCGTTCACACTCCCACTCGCATCACCGTTGGTAACGGTTCCTCTCTACCATTTACACATGCCGGTCATATGTTGTTTCCTTCCACTTCTACTCCCATTAACATGTCTAATGTTCTTGTCTCTCCTGACTTAGTTACCAACCTTGTCTCTGTTTGTCGCCTTGCTCGTGAGAATCCTATTACTGTTGAATTTGACGATATTGGATTTTCTGTGAAGGACGCTCGTACACGGATGGTACTCCACCGATGTGACAGCCCGGCCGAGCTTTACCCGGTGCATCCTTCCGACGCCACCACCACCCGTCCAGCCGCCCTCGCCGCTAGTGTCGATTTTGGCACGCCCGCCACGGTCATCCCAACTCCACAGTTTTGCGTCAGATTCTTCAGAGTTTTTCTTTCCCATGTAATAAGGTTGACGACCATTCTTGTGAGGCCTACCGTCTCGGCAAGCACATTCGTCTCCCCTTTAGCGAGTCTACCAACATTTCCACTTTTTTGTTTCAGTTATTGCATTGTGATGTTTGGACGTCCCCAATTACGAGAAACACGGGTTACTTATACTATTTGGTGATATTGGATGATTTTTTTCCATTATGTGTGGACATTCCCTCTCCGTCGCAAGTCCTACGCTGTCGCCACACTAATAGTTTTTCATGCATATGTCACCACACAGTTTGGTCATCCTATTATTGCCTTGCAAACCGACAACGGAAAAGAGTTTGACAACGTCATGCTACCTCTTGAGCATGCGTTTGTTTTCCCTCGAAGAGGAAAGGGTGATGCAGCAAAGTAGCGTAAGTATTTCCCTCAGTTTTTGAGAACCAAGGTATCAATCTAGTAGGAGGCCACACGCAAGTCCCTCGTACCTACACAAACAAATAAGGACCTTCCAACCAACACGATAAAGGGGTTGTCAATACCTTCATGGCCACTTGCAAAAGTGAGATCTGATAGAGATGATAATATTTTTGGTATTTTTATGATAAAGATTGAAAGTAAAAATAGATTGGAAACTTATATGATGGAAAATAGACCCGGGGGCATAGGTTTCACTAGTGGCTTCTCTCAAGATAGCATAAGTATTACGGTGGGTGAACAAATTGCTGTCGAGCAATTGATAGAATTGAGCATAGTTATGAGAATATCTAGGCATGATCATGTATATAGGCATCACGTCCGCAACAAGTAGACCGACTCCTGCCTGCATCTACTACTATTACTCCACACATCAACCGCTATCCAACATGCATCTAGAGTATTAAGTTCATAAGAACAGAGTAATGCATTAGGCAAGATGACATGATGTAGAGGAATAAACTCAAGCAATATGATATAAATCCCATCTTTTTATCCTCAATGGCAACAATACAATACGTGTCGTTTCCCCTACTATCACTGGGATCGAGCAATGCAAGATTGAACCCAAAGCTAAGCACTTCAACCATTGCAAGAAAGATCAATCTAATAGGCCAAACCAAACTGATAATTCGAAGAGACTTGCAAAGATAACCATGTTGGGGAACATAGTAATTTCAAAAAAAATTCCTACGCACACGCAAGATCATGGTGATGCATAGCAACGAGAGGGGAGAGTGTTGTCCACGTACCCTCGTAGACCGTTAAGCGAAGCGTTATGAGAACACGGTTGATGTAGTCGAACGTCTTCGTGATCTGACCGATCCAAGTACCGAACGCACGACACTTCTGATTTCAACACACGTTCAACTCGATGACGTCCCATGAACTCCGATCCAGCAGAGCTTCATGGGAGAGTTTCGTCAGCACGACGGCGTGATGACGATGATGATGTTGCTACCGACTCAGGGCTTCTCCTAAGTACCGCTACGATATGATCGAGGTGGATTATGGTGGAGGGGAGCACCGCACACGGCTAAGGGATTAATGATCAACTTGTGTGTTCTAGGGTGCCCCCTGCCCCCGTATATAAAGGAGCAAGGGGAGGCCGGCCGGCCTCTCTAGGCGTGCCAAAGGGGGGAGGAATCCTCCTCCTACTAGGAGTAGGATTTCTCCTTTCCTAGTCCTACTAGGAGGGGAGGGAAGGAGAAGGGGTGGAGAAGGAAAGACGGGGTGCAGCCCCTCCCCTAGTCCAATTCGGACTAGGACCATGGGGGGGGGGCGCGGCTAGCCCTCGTGGCTTCTCCTCTTTTTCCCTTAAAGCCCACGAAGGCCCATATGTACTCCTGTATTCCCGTAACTCCTCCGGTACTTCGAAAAATACCCGAATCACTCGGAACCTTTCCGATGTCCGAATATAGTCGTCCAATATATCGATCTTTACGTCTCGACCATTTCGAGACTCCTCGTCATGTCCCCGATCTTATCCGGGACTCCGAACTACCTTTGGTACATCAAATCACATAAACTCATAATACCGATCGTCACTAAACGTTAAGCGTGTGGACCCTACGGGTTCGAGAACTATGTAGACATGACCGAGACACGTCTCCAGTCAATAAACAATAGCGGAATCTGGATGCTCATATTGGTTCCTACATATTCTACGAAGATCTTTATCGGTCAAGCCGCATAACAACATACATTGTTCCCTTTGTCATCGGTATGTTACTTGCCCAAGATTCGATCGTCGGTATCCCAATACCTAGTTCAATCTCGTTACTGGAAAGTCTCTTTACTCGTTCCGTAATGCACTATCCCGCAACTAACTCATTAGCTGCATTGCTTGCAAGGCTTATAGTGATGTGCATTACCGAGAGGGCCCAGAGATACCTCTCCAACAATCGAAGTGACTAATCCTAATCTTGATCTATGCCATCTCAACAAGTACCATCGGAGACACCTGTAGAGCACCTTTATAATCACCTAGTTATGTTGTGACGTTTGGTAGCACATAAAGTGTTCCTCCGGTATTCAGGAGTTGCATAATCTCATAGTCATAGGAACATGTATAAGTCATGAAAAAAGCAATAGCAACAAATTAAACGATCATCGTGCTAAGCTAACGGAATGGGTCAAGTCAATCACATCATTCTCTAATGATGTGATCTCGTTAATCAAATGACAACTCATGTCTATGGCTAGGAAACTTAACCATCTTTGATTCAACGAGCTAGTCAAGTAGAGGCATACTAGTGACACTCTGTTTGTCTATGTATTCACACATGTACTAAGTTTCCGGTTAATACAATTCTAGCATGAATAATAAACATTTATCATGATACGAGGAAATAAATAATAACTTTATTATTACCTCTAGGGCATATTTCCTTCAATCTCCCACTTGCACTAGAGTCAATAATCTAGTTCACATCTTTATGTGATTAGTTCACATCTCCATGTGACCAATACCCAAAGGGTTTACTAGAGTCAATAATCTAGTTCACATCGCTATGTGATTAATACCCAAAGAGTGATCAAGTTTTTCTTGTGAGAGAAGTTTAGTCTACGGGTCTGCAACATTTAGATCCGTATGTATTTCGCAAATTTCCATGTCTACAATGCTCTGCTCGGATCTACTCTAGCTAATTGCTCCCACTTTCAATATGTATCCAGATCGAGACTTAGAGTCATCTAGATCGATGTAAAAAGATTGCATCGACGTAACTCTTTACGACGAACTCTTTTATCACCTCCATAACTGGGAAATATTTCCTTAGTCCTCTAAGGATAATTTTGACCGATGTCCAGTGATCTACTCCTAGATCACTTTTGTTCTCCCTTGCCAAAAAAATTCTAATGTATACAATAGGACTGGTAACACTAGTAGAAAAAGGGTCAAACGTGGAGCACATTAGTGCCGGTTTGAATTTGAGCCGGCACTAATGGTACCATTAGTGCCGGTTCAAACGACTATGCATTAATGCCGGTTCGTGTTGAACCTCTAGTACCGGTTCGTGCCACGAACTGGTACTAAAGGGGTGATGGTAGGCTGGCGTCAGGCTAGGGCCCCACGATCACCTTTAGTACCGGTTCATGGCACGAACCGGTAATAAAGGGCTAACCTTTAGTACCGGTTTGTGCCACGAACCGGTACTAAAGGGGTCTGACCTATAGTACCGGTTTGTGACACAAACCAGCACTATATGGAAATTTTCAAACTCTACCCCCCCCCCGTGTGTGTCACCATTTCAGTTCTAAAAAAATCAAAAGAAAATGATAAAAACTTCAAAAAATAAAATCCTTTGAGAGGTAGTTATATTACTACATCTACTAGTTAGGAAAATTTGAAAACTTAAATTTGGACATGTTTTGCAAAAAATGTTGGGAAAATGTAAAACGGCTATAACTTTTGCATACGATGTCGGAAAAAAGGTATAATATATCAAAAAATTCAGCACGAAAATCCGCATCCGATGGAGACCGCCTACAGCCTGTTTGCAATTTTTTAGAATCCTCAAATTCCAAAAGGAAAAAAAGATATGGTCAAATTTAAGTTTTTTTTTTAATTTTTTTTGTTAAATCTGGTCAAACTACTTATTCAAGAAGTATTAATGTTACTACATAATTATTCAAGAATATTAGTGTTACTGAATAATTATTTCATTTTTTTGAATTTTGGTCAAATCTGGTCAAACTATGGTCAAACTGTGGTCAAACTATGGTCAAACTATGGTCAAACTTATTCAAGAAATATTAGTGTTACTAAATAATTACTATTTTTTAGAATAATAGTTTCAAACTCAAACAGTGAAATGTGTGACTTCATGCTCAAGCTAAACTCCTGAGGGTTAATATGATTGGCATCTTACTATTGCCAGGAAAACAACAAGTGCAGACTTGGAAACGAAGGAGAATAGAACCCGAAAGTTAAGCACGCTCGGGCTGGAGTAGTAAGAGGGATGGGTGACCGGTCGGGAAGTTAGATGATTTGGAATGAGTGATCCACACTTGAGAAGTTAAGAGAGGTGATTAGAGACTAAATCACCAAATAATTCAGAGAAATTAAAAATCGAAAAAAACAATAAAAAATTTTTTCCAAATTTTTTTTTAAAAAAAATTCAAAAAAAACCTTTAGTACCGCTTGGTAACACCAACCGGTACTAAAGGTCCCCCATACCAGGGCGCGAGCTCACGCCACGTGGTGGCACTTTAGCGCCGGTTCGTGCCGAACCGATACTAAAGGGGGGGGGCTTTAGTGCCCACCAATTAGTGCCGGTCATGGAACCGGCACTAAAGGCCCTTACGGACCAGTTTTAAAGCTCCGTTTTCTAGTAGTGTAAACAGCATAGCATGCTTTATAGAACCTACGACTGAGGCATAGGGAATGACTTTTCATTCTCTTTCTATTTTCTGCCGTGGTCAGGTTTTGAGTATTTACTCAACTTCACACCTTGCAACACAGGCAAGAACTCCTTTTTTGACTGTTCCATTTTGAACTACTTCAACATCTTGTCAAGGTATGTACTCATTGAAAAAAATTATCAAGCGTCTTGATCTATCTCTATAGATCTTGATGCTCAATGTGTAAGCAGCTTCATCGAGGTCTTTCTTTGAAAAACTCTTTTCAAACACTCCTTTATGCTTTTCAGAAAATTCTACATTATTTCTGATCAACAATATGTCATTCACATATACTTATCAGAAATGCTGTAGTGCTCCCACTCACTTTCTTGTAAATACAGGCTTCACCGCAAGTCTATATAAAACCATATGCTTTGATCACTTTATCAAAGCATATATATTCCAACTCCGAGATGCTTGCACCAGTCCATAGATGGATCGCTGGAGCGTGCTCACTTTGTTAGCACCTTTAGGATCGACAAAACCTTCTAGTTGCATCATATACAACTCTTCTTTAAGAAATCCATTAAGGAATACAATTTTGACATCCATTTGCCAGATTTCATAAAATTCGGCAACTGCTAACATGATGTGGACAGACTTTTACGCATTGATACGAGTGAGAAAATCTCATCGTAGTCAACACCTTGAACTTATCGAAAACATTTTGCGACAATTCGAGCTTTGTAGATAGTAACACTACTATCAGCGTATGTCTTCCTCTTGAATATCCATTTATTCTTAATGACTCACCGATCATCGGGCAAGTCAATCAAAGTCCATACTTTGTTCTCATACATGGATCCCATCTCAGATTTCATGGCCTCAAGCCATTTCGCGGAATCTGGGCTCATCATCGCTTCCTCATAGTTCGTAGGTTCGTCATGGTCTAGTAACATGACTTCTAGAAAGGATTACCGTACCGCTCTGGTGCGGACCATACTCTGGTTGTCCTACGAGGTTCGGTAGTAACTTGATCTGAAGTTTCATGATCATCATCATTAGCTTCCTCACTAATTGGTGTGGAGATCACTAGAACTGATTTCTATGATGAACTATTTTCCAACTCGGGAGAAGGTACAATTACCTTATCAAGTTCTACATTCTTCCTACTCACTTCTTTCGAGAGAAACTCCTTCTCTAGAAAGGATCCACTTTTAGCAACAAAGATATAGTCTTTAGGATCTGTGATAGAAGGTGTACCCAACAGTTTCTTTTGGGTATCCTATGAAGACACACCTTTCCGATTTAGGTTTGTGCTTATCTGGTTGAAACTTTTTCACATAAGCATCGCAGCCCCAAACTTTAAGAAATGACAACTTAGGTTTCTAGCCAAACCATAGTTCATACGGTGTTGTCTCAACGGATTTAGATGGTGCCCTATTTAACGTGAATGCAACTGTCTCTAATGCATCACCCCAAAACGATAGCAGTAAATTGGTAAGAGACGTCATAGATTGCACCATATCTAGTAAAGTGCGATTACGACGTTCGGACACATCATTACGCTGTGGTGTTCTAGGTGGCGTGAGTTGCGAAACTATTCCGCATTGTTTCAAATGAAGACCAAACTCGTAACTCAAATATTCTCCTCCACGGTTAAATCGTAGAAACTTTATTTTCTTGTTATGATGATTTTCCACTTCACTCTAAAATTCTTTGAACTTTTCAAATGTTTCAGACTTATGTTTCATCAAGTAGATATACCCATATCTTACTCAAATCATCTGTGAAGGTCAGAAAATAACGATACCCACCACGAGTCTAAACACTCATTAGACCGCATACATCAGTATGTATTATTTCCAATAAGTCAGTTGCTCGCTCCATTGTTCCGGAGAACGGAGTCTTAGTCATCTTGCCTATGAGGCATGGTTCACAAGCATCAACTTATTCATAATCAAGTGATTCCAAAAGCCCGTCAACATGGATTTTCTTCATGCGCTTTACACCAATATGACCTAAATGACAGTGCCACAAATAAGTTGCACTATCATTATTAACTTTGCATCTTTTTGGTTTCAATATTATGAATATGTGTATCACTACGATCGAGATTCAATAAACCATTCACCTTGGGTGTATGACCATTGAAGGTTTTATTCATGCAGACAGAACAACAATTATTCTCTGACTTTAAATGAATAACCATATTGCAATAAACATGATCAAATCATATTCATTCTTAACGCAAACACCAAATAACATTTATTTAGGTTCAACACTAATCCCGAAAGTATAGGGAGTGTGCGATGATGATCATATCAATTTTGGAACCACTTCCAACACACATCGTCACTTCACCCTTAACTAGTCTCTGTTCATTTTGCAACTCCCGTTTCGAGTTACTAATCTTAGCAACTAAACTAGTATCAAATATTGAGGGGTTGCTATAAACACTTGTAAAGTACGCATCAATAACATGTATATCAAATATACCTTTGTTCACTTTGCCATCCTTCTTATCCGCCAAATACTTGGGGCAGTTCTGCTTCCAGTGACCAGTCCCTTTGCAGTAGAAGCACTTAGTCTCAGGCTTAGTTCTAGACTCGGGCTTCTTCACTTGAGCAGCAACTTGCTTGCCGTTCTTCTTGAAGTTCCCCTTCTTCGCTTTGCCCTTTTCTTGAAACTAGCGGTCTTGTCAACCATCAACACTTGATGCCTTTCTTGATTTCTACCTTCGTCGATTTCTGCATCACGAAGAGCTTGGGAATCGTTTCCGTTATCCCTTGCATATTATAGTTCATCACTAAGTTCTAGTAACTTGGTGATAGTGACTAGAGAACTTTGTCAATTACTATCTTATCTGGAAGATTAACTCCCACTTGATTCAAGCAATTGCAGTACCCAGACAATCTGAGCACATGCTCACTAGTTGAGCTATTCTCCTCCATCTTTGTAGGCAAAGTACTGTCAGAGGTCTCCTACCTCTCGACATGGGCATGAGTATGAAATACTAATTTCAACTCTTGGAACATCTTATATGCTCTGTGGCGTTCAAAACATTTTTGAAGTCCCAGTTCTAAGCCGTAAAGCATGGTGCACTAAACTATCAAGTAGTCATCATACCGAGCTTTGCCAAATGTTCATAACGTCTGCATATGCTCCTGCAATAGGTCCGTCACCTAGCGGTGCATCAAGGACATAATTCTTCTGTGTAGCAATGAGGATAATCCTCAGATCATGGATCCAATCCGCATCATTGCTACTAACATCTTTCAATTTATTTTTCTCTAGGAACATATCAAAAATAAATAGGGAAGCTATGTGCGAGCTATTGATCTACATCATAGATATGAAAATACTATCAGGACTAAGTTCATGATAAACTTAAGTTCAATTAATCATATTACTTAAGAACCCCCACTTATATAGACATCCCTCTAATCATCTAAGTGATCACGTGATCCATATCAACTAAACTATGTCCGATCATCACGTGAGATGGAGTAGTTTTCAATGGTGAACATCACTATGTTGATCATATCTACTATAGGATTCACGCTCAACCTTTTGGTCTCAGTGTTCAGAGGCCATATCTGCATATGCTAGGCTCGTCAAGTTTAACCCGAGTATTCTGCGTGTGAAAAACTGTCTTACGCCCATTGTAGATGAACGCTGAGCTTATCACACCCGATCATCACGTGGTGTCTCGGCCCGACGAACTTTGGCAACTGTGCATACTCAGGGAGAACACTTTTACCTTGAAATTTAGTGAGAGATCATCTTATAAAGCTACCATCGAACTAAGCAAAATAAGATGAATAAAAGATAAACATCACATGCAATGAAAATATGTGACATGGTATGGCCATCATCATCTTTTGCTTTTGATCTCCAGCTCCAAAGTACTATCATGATCTTCATTGTTACCGGCATGACACCATGATCTCCATCATCTTGATCTCTATCAACGTGTCGTGACATGGTCGTCTCGCCAACTATTGCTCTTGCAACTATTGCTATCGCATATCGATAAAGTAAAGCAATTATTTGGCGCTTACATCTTATGCAATAAAGAGACAACCATAAGGCTTCTGCCAGTTGCCGATAACTTCAAAAAAACATGATCATCTCATACAACAACTTATATCTCATCACGTCTTGACCATATCACATCACAACATGCCCTGCAAAAACAAGTTAGACGTCCTCTACTTTGTTGTTGCAAGTTTTACGTGGCTGCTACGGGCTGAGCAAGAACCGTTCTTACCTACGCATCATAACCACAACGATAGTATGTCAAGTTAGTGCTGTTTTAACCTTCTCAAGGACCGGGCGTAGCCACACTCCGTTCAACTGAAGTTGGAGAAACTGACACCCGCCAGCACCTGTGTGCAAAGCATGTCGGTAGAACCAGTCTCGCATAGGCGTACGCGTAATGTCGGTCTGGGCCGCTTCATCCAACAATACCGCCGAACCATAGTATGACATGCTGGTAAGCAGTATGACTTGTATCGCCCACAACTCACTTGTGTTCTACTCATGCATATAACATCTACGCATAAACCAGACTCGGATGGCACTATTGGGGAATGTAGTAATTTCAAAAAAAATTCCTACGTACATGCAAGATCATGGTGATGCATAGCAACGAGAGGGGAGAGTGTCTTCCACGTACCCTCGTAGACTGTTAAGCGGAAGCTCTATGAGTACGCGGTTGATGTAGTCGAACGTCTTCACGATCCGACCGATCCAAGTACCGAATGCATGGCACCTCCGAGTTCAGCACACGTTCAGCTCGATGACGTCCCACGAACTCCGATCCAGTAGAGCTTCACAGGAGAGTTTCGTCAGCACGACAGCGTGATGACGGTGATGATGTTGCTACCGACACAGGGCTTCTCCTAAGCACCGCTACGATATGATCGAGGTGGATTATGGTGGAGGGGGGCACCGCACACGGCTAAGGGATCAATGATCAACTTGTGTGTTCTAGGGTGCACTACTAGGGAAAACCCTAGTAGTAGTGCGGGTTTTGAGGCTATCAGTACTATTGACTATATCAGCAGCGCTTTTCTGGAATGTGCTACTATTAATTAGCTGTAGCGATTTTCTGGCCCCGCGCTACTGCTATATCTTTCATCATTCCCCCCGGCTTCCTACCCCGTTTCAGCTTCAATAAACTGCAAGTTCCAGATACTAGGTACTACTAGATATCAATTTATAAAGCATTATAGGTACTAGGTAGTACTCACTCGGTTCCAAATTACTCGTCGTGGTTCTAGTTCAAATTTGAACTAAAACCATGACGAGTAATTTGGAACGGAGGGAGTACTAGATAACAATTTCATATATACTCAACATGCATCCTCAAGCAGTACTAGGTGATATCGATGATGATCATCATATGTAATTCTAGATGATATCGACGACGATCATCATATATAGTTCTACATGATATGGACGACGATCATCATATGTAGTTCTAGATGATATAGCCACACACACATATGTAGTTCTAGATGATATCAACGACGATCATCATCCTCAAGCCTGGGCGGTGGGTGTTCCTGATAGTAATTAGGATGGCCTGTCCAACACGAAGATTCTTGCCAACGAGGAATCTCTTCCACCCAACCGAGTTTAAGTGTGTGCAACCGTCTGTGTCCATACGGTAAGTACATGTGGTGACGGAGCCCCTTGCGGTAAGGCGTAGTCCAGCTGAGCCTTCTTCATCAGGCTCGATACCACAGCTCACAGATAGGTTCTTTGGCAATTTCTGAATAAGAAAAACATATCAATTAATAAATAGCCTCGCACAAACTCTTGCAAATATATTTCTATTAAGTCTAGATTTCTACACTATCAAAAGACACAGGACTACGTATTTGTACTAATTAATCATGAATTCTACTAATAAGTATATATGGATTATCTACACTATTAATAGTTCCTTGGATTCTACACTAATAAGCATGTGATCAGACTCTACACTAAAGCATATCATCAACTAGATTCCACAAAGCATATTATTGGACTCTACACTAAGCATATCATCGGATTCACTAAGCATATCATCGGATAATTTGCATTTGTAAGTATAACAATAAAGCATATATATATCATCAAATCACTACAGTTAGTATAACATACCATTTCATGCCGATCGACCATGGGACTTGTCAGGCGGGTCAGGAATGGCACCCCGACAAAGTCATCATGTGGCGGAATTATGTCCCATAGGTTGCACACCTCCTCGCTCAGCCTCATTCTTTGAGCTACGATGGCTTCATGAAGTGGGTTCTCATCATCTTCATCGAGTGGGTCCTCATTATCTTCATCATCTTCATCATCTTCGTCATCTTCATCATCTTCCATCAGGTTGAGATAAATGACAGCCAGCTTGGGTCTTTCTGCTCAGAAGGAGAAGCTGATCAACTCACCACCAGTAAGACGCATGTGGACGAGGAAACGGGCCCATCCATCTCCTCCAATCTGCGACATATTGCATCCTTTCTCAATCTCCATAGTGTACGGCCCCCCAGGAGCCTCAAATGTCACAGTGTCTCCTATCAGCTTATTGAATTTCAACCTCACGTTGCATGGGACAATCTGTGTAAAAGAAGCAAAATGACACAATCTCAGTAATGCCAACACTAAAAATAAAATAGTTGTTACATTTCATCTAATTTCTTACCGCCGCATGATGAAAACTCGGCTGGAAGTAGATGTCGAATAGCTTGCCAGTTGCAAGGCTGCTAGCGCACCTTGACTTGCACAGTCGACATAGTGGTGGTGGTGGTGGCGCCATTTTCCTAAAGCAATATGAGCAAAGGATTAACGATCCACTTCATAGGAAAGAAAAACAGTAGCATGTGATATTTTTGGTTCTTCCGCGAGAAGCAATTTTATGGACAATTATAATCCTAAGATCTAGTAACATATTAGATGACAAGGTACCACCTAATAAAGCATTTCGGTGGCACCTATTGCCGAAAAAACTTTTCACAAATATCTACCAAATAAGGGTACCACCTACCAAGACATTTCATCTAATTTGGCCCCTATTACCTAAGATAATTGATTAAAAGAACAAGTGGCAAATTTAACTAAATTGGCACGTACATTTTGCCAAAAAATAACTTATTACAAAAAAACAAAAGCATCTACCTATCCATGTACAGAAAAAATAACAACAAAATGGTGCATACTAAATCAACTAGCCTACTAAATCCCCTAGCATACGAAATACTCTAAATCAAAATGTTCTAAATCAACTAAATCAAAATGTTCTAAATCAACTAAATCATCTAGCCTACTAAATCAACTAAATCAAAATGTTCTAAATCAACTAAATCAACCAGCCTACTAAATCAACTAAATCAACTAGCCTACTAAATCAAAATGTTGCATATGAACTGGCCTACTAAATCAAAATGTAGCAGGGAAGAGGGAGAAGGAGGGGTGACTCGAGGAGGGAGAAGAGAGTAGGACGGAGGAGGAAGGCTGAGCGAGGAGGGGCTGGCTGGCGGCGAGTCGAGGGAGGAGGGAGGAGGAGGGAGGTACCGAGTCCAGTGAGGAGGAGGAGTTGACGGCGACACAGAGGGAAGAGGGGTAGGCGACGGCAGCTAGCGGGGGCGACGGCGAACGGGGGGGGGGGGGTTGAGGATGAGTGAGTGTTAGTGTGGATCGGATAGAGGAGAGCATGGGGGGGTGGGAGATAGCTAGTTTTAGCAGTAGCGCTCTAAAGGCAAAGGCGCTACTGCTAAACTACCTAGCAGTAGCGCGCTCCGAATTAACGCGCTGCTGCTAGAACTAGCTTCGCGACAGGGTCGTGGGAATTATAGCAGTAGCGCGACTTAGAGGAGGCGCGCTACTGCTACGTTTATTTCAGCAGCGAGTACTGCCGGAGCGCGGTACTGCTACATTGCAGCAGCGCCTTAATTTAAAACTCGCTGCTGGTAAGATCCTGTGTATAAGCTTTTCCCTAGTAGTGGTGCCCCCTGCTCCCGTATATAAAGGAGCAAGGGGAGGCTGTCCGGCCTCTCTAGGCACGCCAAAGGGGGCACTAGTAGAAAAGAGGGCTTTGGTTTAGGCCGGGTCAGCCCATTAGTCCAGGTTCAGTCTAGAACCGGGACCCACGGGGGCATTGGTCCCGGTTCGTGAGGCCAGGGGCCTGCCGGGCCTCATGGGGCCATTGGTCCCGGTTCGTCATGCCCGTTTGGTCCCGATTGGTGGGACGAACCGGGACCAATGGGCCTCTCTCCTGGCCCACCACTATTGGTCCCAGTTGGTGGCTTGAACTGGGACCACATGCTTCCCTTTAGTCCCGGTTCATGGCACGAACCGGGACCAATGAGGTGCCTATATATACCCCTCGCCCGCGAGCAGAGCACCCCAGTGCTCTGTTTTTCTCTGGCCGGCGAGGGGAGGGCTTTGTGGTGCTCTAGCTCACCTCCTATGCACATGAGGTGTTCGATGAAATGCCCGAGCCACACTAGTTAAGATTTCTCCTCTCGAAGCTCGACCTCAAAGCTCCATTTTCCTCGAGATTTGTCTAGGTTTAGCGGCCCGTCACGTCCCATTCCCATCTTCACCGCCGTCGATCACTCGCACCGATCTCGTCGCCGGCACCACCGTGGTGAGCCTCTTGTTCTTATCTTCTTTCTGAAAGAAAAAAAATTCTTACTTTAGATAGATACTTGTCTAATTTTCTTACTTTTATTATTGCTTGTTATTATATAGTGCGATGGTTTTGGTATCCGCCCCCGTCGGCCCTCGTCCTGGCTATGATTCGGATGTGGTATATATTATCTTTTTATAACTATTTGGTTCATTTATTGTCTATGACAATTATGCCGACCAACGTGACATAAATTTTATTTATCTAGGAGGTAGTTGAACCGGAAATTCCAACCGACCCTATTGTCGAGAGGTTAAATTTAGTTGAAGAAGAAAACAATTACTTGAAGGAAAAAATAAAAAAATTGAGGAGGAGAAGATGATATTGGAGTTGCATGTTGCGGATGTCGTCGATGATCACAAGATCAAGATGGATGCAATGCGGTTGAAGATGAGAAAGATTAGAAAATATGCCATTCATACCGAGGCTTGGTATCATTATGCCGTTGGATCAATTGTTACCTTGGTTGCGATTATGATCGCATTTGTTTTCGCATTGAAATGTTTTACATAGTTTCAATGTATGGTTTAATTAATTAGATGCTCTGGAGAGCTATATGTTGTTAGATGAGAACTATGTATGTACTTTGGTTTTAATGTGATGATGAACTTCTATTAATTTGGTCACTTAATTATCTATTCATGATGTTCTGTAATGGTTTTTGACACACTTAATTATATATAATGCACGCAGATGAACCGGCAATGGATGTACGGTGAAAGACACACCTCCGAGTACATTAAGGGCGTGCATGATTTTCTCGAAGTGGCTGAGGCAAACAAGCAGAATGGTTTTATGTGTTGTCCATGCCCTAAATGTGGGAATACGAAGTCTTACTCTGACCGGAAAATCCTTCACACCCACCTGCTTTACAATGGTTTCATGCCACACTATAATGTTTGGACGAGGCACGGAGAAATAGGGGTTATGATGGAAGACGGCGAAGAAGAAGAGGACGATGACAACTATGTGCCCCCTGAATACGGTGATGCTGCAACGGGGGAAGCTGCTGAAGATCAAGAGGAACCAGACGATGTGCCCAATGATGCTGCAACGGGGGAAGCTGCTGAAGATCATGAGGAACCAGACGATGTGCCCGATGATGATGATCTCCGCCGGGTCATTGTCGATGCAAGGACGCAATGCGAAAGTCAAAAGGAGAAGCTGAAGTTCGATCGCATGTTAGAGGATCACAAAAAAGGGTTGTACCCCAATTGCGAAGATGGCAACACAAAGCTCGGTACCGTACTGGAATTGCTGCAGTGGAAGGCAGAGAATGCTGTGCCTGACAAAGGATTTGAGAAGCTACTGAAAATATTGAAGAAGAAGCTTCCAAAGGATAACGAATTGCCCGACAGTACATACGCAGCAAAGAAGGTCGTATGCCCTCTAGGATTGGAGGTGCAGAAGATACATGCATGCCCTAATGACTGCATCCTCTACCGCGGTGCGTACAAGGATCTGAACGCATGCCCGGTATGCGGTGCATTGCGGTATAAGATCAGACGAGATGACCCTGGTGATGTTGACGGCGAGCCCCCAGGAAGAGGGTTCCTGCGAAGGTGATGTGGTATGCTCCTATAATACCACGGTTGAAACGTCTGTTCAGAAACGAAGAGCATGCCAAGTTGATGCGATGGCACAGTGAGGACCGTAAGAAAGACGGGAAGTTGAGAGCACCCGCTGACGGGTCGCAGTGGAGAAAAATCGAGAGAAAGTACTGGCCTGAGTTTGCAAGTGACCCAAGGAACGTATGGTTTGGTTTAAGCGCGGATGGCATTAATCCTTTCGGGGAGCAGAGCAGCAATCACAGCACCTGGCCCGTGACTCTATGTATGTATAACCTTCCTCCTTGGATGTGCATGAAGCGGAAGTTCATTATGATGCCAATTCTCATCCAAGGCCCTAAGCAACCCGGCAACGACATTGATGTGTTCCTAAGGCCATTAGTTGAAGAACTTTTACAGTTGTGGAATGGAAACGGTGTACGTACGTGGGATGAGCACAAACAGGAGGAATTTAACCTGCACGCGTTGCTGTTTGTAACCATCAACGATTGGCCCGCTCTCAGTAACCTTTCAGGACAGACAAACAAGGGATACCACGCATGCACGCACTGTTTAGAAGAAACTGAAAGTATATACCTGGACAAATGCAGGAAGAATGTGTACCTGGGCCATCGTCGATTTCTTCCGACCAACCATCAATGTCGAAAGAAAGGCAAGCATTTCAAAGGCGAGGCAGATCACCGGAAGAAGCCCGCCATGCGTACCGGTGATCACGTACTTGCTATGGTCAATGATTTACACGTAATCTTTGGAAAGGGTCCCGGCGGACTAGCTGTTCCGAATGACGCTGAGGGACACGCACCCATGTGGAAGAAGAAATCTATATTTTGGGACCTACCCTACTGGAAAGACCTAGAGGTCCGCTCTTCAATCGACGTGATGCACGTGACGAAGAACCTTTGCGTGAACCTGCTAGGCTTCTTGGGCGTGTATGGGAAGACAAAAGATACACCTGAGGCACGGGAGGACCTGCAACGTTTGCACGAAAAAGACGGCATGCCTCCGAAGCAGTATAAAGGTCCTGCCAGCTACGCTCTTACGAAAGAAGAGAAAGAAATCTTCTTTGAATGCCTGCTCAGTATGAAGGTCACGACTGGCTTCTCGTCGAATATAAAGGGAATAATAAATATGCCAGAGAAAAAGTTCCAGAACCTAAAGTCTCATGACTGCCACGTGATTATGACGCAATTGCTTCCGGTTGCATTGAGGGGGCTTCTACCGGAAAACGTCCGATTAGCCATTGTGAAGCTATGTGCATTCCTCAATGCAATCTCTCAGAAGGTGATCGATCCAGAAATCGTACCAAGGCTAAGGAGTGATGTGGCGCAATGTCTTGTCAGTTTCGAGCTGGTGTTCCCACCATCCTTCTTCAATATCATGACGCACGTCCTAGTTCATCTAGTCGACGAGATTGTCATTCTGGGGCCCGTATTTCTACACAATATGTTCCCCTTTGAGAGGTTCATGGGAGTCCTAAAGAAATATGTCCGTAACCGCGCTAGGCCAGAAGGAAGCATCTCCATGGGCCATCAAACAGAGGATGTCATTGGGTTTTGTGTTGACTTCATTCCTGGCCTTAAGAAGATAGGTCTCCCTAAATCGCGGTATGAGGGGAGACTGACTGGAAAAGGCACGCTGGGAGGGGCCTCAATAATATGCAGGGACGGATATTCTTGGTCTCAAGCACACTACACAGTTCTACAGAACTCTACCTTGGTGACCCCGTATGTCGATGAACACAAGAACAGTCTGCGCTCCAAACACCCGGAGCAGTGCGACGACTGGATTACATGTGAACACATCAGGACTTTCAGCAGTTGGTTGGAAACACGTCTCAGAGGTGACAACACTGTTTGTGATGAGCTGTACTTGTTGTCCAGGGGACCATCTTTGACTGTATTGACTTACAAAGGATACGAGATAAATGGGAATACATTTTACACGATCGCCCAAGATCAAAAGAGCACCAACCAAAACAGCGGTGTCCGCTTTGATGCAGCAACCGAGAGGGGAAAGGACACATATTATGGTTACATAGTGGACATATGGGAACTTGACTACGGACATGATTTTAAGGTCCCTTTGTTTAAGTGCAAATGGGTCAATCTGTCAGGAGGCGGGGTACAGGTAGACCCACAGTACGGAATGACAACAGTGGATCTCAACAATCTTGCGTATGCAGACGAACCGTTCGTCCTAGCCAATGATGTGGCACAGGTTATCTATGTGAAGGACATGTCTACCAAACCGAGAAAAAGAAAAGATAAGGAAGCGAATACATCATACGATGAGCCAAAGCGCCACATAGTTCTTTCAGGAAAAAGGGACATCGTGGGAGTGGAGGGCAAGACAGACATGTCTGAAGATTATGAAAAGTTTCATGAAATTCCTCCCTTCAAAGTCAAGGTTGACCCAAGCATCCTAATAAACGACGAAGATTATCCATGGTTACGTCGCAATAAGCAAATGATACAAGCGAAGAAAAAGTGAAGACTTTCTCCCGCAACTATTATGATGATACCATGCCAACTTTGTAACAGACGAGTATGATACCATTGTCCGTTTTGTACATGCACATGCTATGTGGGTGAAATTATGATACCATGCCAACTTTCAACGTTTTCAGAGTTCCTTTGAAATGCTTTAATGTCTTATGGTTCGGCCCTCGTAATACCATTATTCAAATTTGAAAATTAATGGCACTAACAGAAAGTTTATAATTTTTCTAAAACTAATGGCACTAACAGAAAGTTTATAATTTTTCTGACCTAAAAGAAAAAAGAATTAAAAATAAAGTAAAAAACAAAATAAAATAAATAATGCAAAAAACAAAACAAAAAAACTAGAAAAAACTAATTTTATAGTAAAGTTAATCACAAACTTGCAATTCACACAAATTTCAAAGAATTCAAATTTTAACTACTTAAATTTGACAACTAATGGCACTAACAGAAAGTTTATAATTTTTCTAAAACTAATGGCACTAACAGAAAGTTTATAATTTTTCTGACCTAAAAGCAAAAAGTATTAAAAAATAAAGCAAAAAATAAAAGAAAATAAATAATGCAAAAAACAAAACAAAAAAACTGGAAAAAACTATTTTTATAATAAAGGTAATCACAAACTTGTGATTCACACAAATATTAAAGAATTCAAATTTTAACTATTCAAATTTGAAAACTAATGGCACTAACAGAAAGTTTATAATTATTGTGACCTAAAAGAAAAATAATTAAAAATAAACTTTAATAAAATAAATAAAAATAAAAACAATAAGTATTTTGTTGTAAGTAGAAACAAAATAAAATAAATAAAGCAACAAAGAAAACAAAAAAGTGCCACCTACTGGGCCCCCACGGCCTGAATACGACTAGAAACCCTACCATGGGCCAGGATTCAGGCCCGCAGGTGGCCCAGTAGGCCCACATGCACACAACATATGGTTAGGCCCGAAATCCTAGAATTGAGAGGATCTCGAGAGGGTGGGCGCAACAGCGCTTATAAACCACTCTCGAGCTATCTCAGCTAGCGAGGTGGTACTAAACTTTTGACGCGGGGCAGCACAAGGCCTTTGGTCCCGGTTGGTACCACCAACCGGGACTAAAGGGGGCATTGGTCCCGGTTCGTGGCACCAACCGGGACCAATGCTCCTCGCCCCTGGCCCATGACCATTAGTCCCGGTTTGTGCCACAAACCGGGACTAAAGGGTTGGTCCTCGTTGCGGGCAGAGTTTAGTCCCACCTCGCCAACCGAAGGGGGCTCACACCGGTTTATAAGCCCTTCCCTCTCTGCCTTGTTGAGCTCCTCTCAAAGTGAAAATAGATGCCCTTATAGAGAAAAGTTTAACCTAAATTCAGAGTGAATTTCTCTGAAATTCATAGAAATTTACTATGAATTTAGGTTGAATTTTCTCTATAAGCGCATCTATGCTCATTTTTTAGTAAGTTAATCACAAACTTGTGATTCACACAAATTTCAAAGAATTCAAATTTTAACTATTCAAATTTGAAAACTAATGGCACTAACAGAAAGTTTATAATTTTTCTAAAACTAATGGCACTAACAGAAAGTTTATAATTTTGCTAACCTAAAAGCAAAAAGAATTAAAAATTAAAGCAAAAAACAAAAGAAAATAAATAATGCAAAAAACAAAACAAAAAACTGGAAAAAACTATTTTTATAGTAAAGTTAATCACAAACTTGTGATTCACACAAATTTCAAACAATTCAAATTTTAACTATTCAAATTTGAAAACTAATGGCACTAACAGAAAGTTTATAATTTTTCTAAAACTAATGGCACTAACAGAAAGTTTATAATTTTGCTGACCTAAAAGCAAAAAGAATTAAAAAAAGCAAAAAAAACAGAAAATAAATAATGCAAAAAACAAAAAAAAAATGGAAAAAACTATTTTTATAGTAGAGTTAATCAAACTTGTGATTCACACAAATTTCAAAGAATTCAAATTTTAACTATTCAAATTTGAAAACTAATGGCACTAACAGAAAGTTTATAATTTTTCTGACCTAAAAGCAAAAAGAATTAAAAAATAAAGCAAGAAACAAAAGAAAATAAATAATGCAAAAAACAAAACAAAAAAACTGGAAAAAAAATATAAATAGCAACATTAAGTATTTTGTTATAAGTAGAAACAAAATAAAATAAATAAAGCAACAAAGAAAACAAAAAAACAAAAAAGTGCCACCTACTGGGCCCCCATGGCGTGAATATGACTAGAAACCCTACCATGGGCCACGATTCAGGCCCGCAGGATGCCCAGTAGGCCCACAAGCAGATAAAGTGATTTTAGGCCCGTATGCCTGCATTTGAGAGGAGCTCGAAGTGGTCAGCGCAACAGTGCTTATAAACCACTGTCGAAGCCTCTCGGCTAGCGAGGTGGGACTAAACATCCCACCGCACCGTGCCAGTTCCAGCACAGGGCCTTTGGTCCCGGTTGGTGCCACCAACCAGGACTAAAGGGGTGCATTGGTACCGGTTCGTGGCATCAACCGGGACCAATGCCACCCTTTAGTCCCGGTTGGTGCTACAACCGGGACCAAAGGCCGCCGCTTCCCGCCCTTTGGGCTGCTGAAAAGAGGCCTTTGGTCCCGGTTGGTGGCACCAACCGGGACTAAAGGGGGCATTGGTCCCGGTTGATGCCACGAACCGGGACCAAAGCCTTTTCTATATAACCAAACACTTAGGAAATTTTCCCCCACCCGCCATTCTTCTCTCCAACGCCGCCAGGCTGCTGCGCTGCTCCTCGACGCCGGCCCCTGCCCCGACGTCGCCGTCGCCTCCCCTAGCCGCCCGAGGTCGCCGTTGCCGCCCGCTCGCTGTCGCCCGTGCCCTCGCCCGACACCGTCGCCGCTTGTCGCCCTGCCCCGACGCGCGTCGTGCGCCCCCGCCCGCGCGCCCCTGTCATCGCCGTCGCCCTATCCCGCCCCCTTCCTCCCCGGCCGTCGCCCCTGCCCCGTCGCCATCCTCATCGCCGAACGCGCGCCCCCTGCCCAGTCGCCGTCCTCACCGCCGAACCCGGGCCCCTGCCCCTACCTTGGTCCGGCCGGCGCCGCCCCTCCCCTGTTCCTTTTTTTCATATATTATATGCTTGTTTTTTTCAGATTATATATATGTATATATGTATATATGTGAGTATATGTATTGTTTATGTTGCTTCTTTTCAGAATTTTTTTTCATATATATGATGATTTGTATTTTGCTTTTTTATAAAAATGTATATATGTATTTATGTTCTCTGTGTATATATGTTCATATATGCAAAAGTTAGATTTATATATTTAGAAAAGGATTATCTATATATGTTCTCTGATTTAGTACATTTTAGGTTAGTTTCATTTTTAGAAAAGTTTTATATATTTAGGAGAGGAAAAAGGAAAATAAGAAGAGGAAAAAGGAGAAGAAGAGGAGCGGAAGAAAAGGAACAGGAGAAGGAGAGGAGAGGAATAAAAGGAAGAGGAGAAGAAGAAAGGAATAGAGGAGAAGAAGAAAAAAATAGAAATTTTCTATTTTTCTTCTTCTCTTCTATTCCTTTCTTCTTCTCCTCTTTTTTCTTCTTCTTTTTTCCTTCGATCTTCTCCTCTATTCCTTTTTTCTTCTCCTCTTTTCATTTCTTCTTCGTCTTCTTATTTTCTATCGGGTCTGTCGTTGTCGATATACCCCGTGTCCCAATAACTTCAACATGAGGGGAGGGGGGTCGACCTACCCCCTCCCTGATAATATTATTTTCCCATGTATGTATGCAAAAGTTACATTTTTAGAAAAGTTTTATATATCTAGCTAGGAAAGGAAGAAGAAGAAAAAGAATGAGAGGAAAAAGGAAAATAAGAAGAGGAAGAAAGGAGAAGAAGAGGAGAGGAAGAATAGGAGAAATAAATAAGAAGAAGAAAAAAGAAGAAAAAGAAGAGGAGAAGAAGAAAGGAATAGAGGAGAAGAAGAGAAAATAGTATTCCCCTCTATTTCTTTCTTCTTATCCTTTTTTTTCTTTGTTTTTTCTTTGATCTTCTCCTCTATTAATATCTTCTTTGTCTTCTTATTTTTTATCGGATATGTCGTTGTCGATATACCCCGTGTCCCGATAACTTCAACACGAACGGGGGGGGGGGGTTCGACCTACCCCCCTCCCTGATAATATTATTTTCCCATGTATGTATGCAAAAGTTACATTTTTAGAAACGTTTTATATATCTAGCTAGGAAAGGAAGAAGAAGAAAAAGAATGAGAGGAAAAAGGAAAATAAGAAGAGGAAAGGAAGAAGAGGAGAAATAAATAAGAAGAAGAAAAAAGAAGAAAAAGAAGAGGAGAATAAGAAAGGAATAGAGGAGAAGAAGAGAAAATAGAATATTCTATTTTCTCTTCTTCTCCTCTATTTCTTTCTTCTTCTCCTCTTTTTTTTCTTCAATCTTCTCCTCTATTAATATCTTCTTCTCCTCTTTTTATTTCTTCTTCGTCTTCTTATTTTTTATCGGATATGTCGTTGTTGATATACCCCGTGTCCCGATAACTTCAACACGAGGGGGGGGGGGGTTCGACATACCCCCTCCCCGATAACATTATTTTCCCATGTATGTATGTCGTCGTTGTTGTTATAACCCCCTCCCGGATAACTTCGACCATGATAACTTATACCACGGGAGCACCTCCCAACCCTCTCGCTCGACCAAAACTCTCGAGGACACCCAAACCCTAGAAAAAAACGATGTCAGTCTCCTACCCCCTCCAGCCGCGCCCCTACCCTTGAAGCGTTGCCGAGGCCACCCCAAACCCGGAATAAGCTAGGTCTACATTTGCCACAAATATATCCACATGCTATCATGTTTGTGTAATAATTGCCATGTTGTAATATTTGCAGAAACAATGGAGTTTGGACGAGACGATGAACAAGAATAGGTGTTGGGGGACATAATCTTAGCCGGAGGTGATGTCATGTCGTATCTTAACGACAATGATGGTCTGGAAGCAGAACAGGGTGAAGAAGAAGTAGGCTACGGTGATCGAAGAATGGAGGAGGAAAGACATGATTATGATGGTTCCGGTGACCCAATGCTGGTGCAAGAAGGAGCCCGTTGTGACGGCTCCGGTGACCGAACAGAGTCCGGCCAGGTAAATATATTAGTTAATCCTGTGATGACTAGCTAATTGATGCATTCCAGATCGAGCATATTAATTAACTCTCGTCTAATTCTTCTCTTTTTAGCCCTCCGGATCGAGCATAACTTTGGTAAAGAGATGAGGCCCGAAGAAAAAGTTGCGCTCGGATGATAGGTTTGAGATCACAGAAATCACGCGCGATGGCATGCCGATTGAACCCATTCGGACAAAGGAAGCATTTGCTGCTCAGTGCGGGGTTCTTGTTATGGACAAGATCCCGATCAGCATCCAGCAATGGTGTAAGCCTAAGAAAGAAGACCCTGAGGTGTCTTATGTCAATGATATGCAGAAAGATGATCTTTGGACTGAGCAGAAGGCAAATTTCACCCTACCGTCAGAGGAGGATCCGGAGAAGCCAGTTAAAGAGCAATTAATCAAGTCTCATGCTCTTAAGAAGAAGGCAGACCTATTCAGGAGGTGGAAGAATGAGCTGAAAACGTTTGTCGACAAAGAAAAGACATCAGAGATCACTGGCCCACATTTGTGGCCTACAAGACATCGAAAAAGAGTAAGAAGATGTTGACGACAAACAAGAAAAATGCTGCAAAGAAGAAGCTTCACCATCGCACGGGGTCAGGTGGCTACCTCAAAGCCCGGCCTAAGTGGGCCAAGGCTGAGAATGATCTGCTTGATAAAGGGATCGAACCATAGATAATGAACTGGCCAGACCGTTGCCAGACTTGGTTCTTCGGGGCTGGCGGAACCTTGGACCCTGTATCAGGGAAATGCGTTTGGACGGACGAGCAAATGAACATACCCATCAAGAAGCTAAAGCACTATATCGATGCAGCGCAGCAAGGGACGTTCGTTCAAGACAGAGAGAACGACGAGCTCACAATGGCTCTTGGGAATCCTGAGCACCCTGGACGGACACGAGGCAAGCCAGGCTCCGTTCCGTGGAATGCTGGTTTTTCGGACGCAGGCGGTTACAAATGCCAGGAGAGGAGAAAAAAACTGGAGCATGCCCAAATTCAGATGCTGCACGAAAGGGTTCAAGCGCTAGAGGAACGAGAAGTAGCTCGCAGCGAGCGACTTGCCGAAACTACCCCCGAAGCTACCCCGCCATCTCAACGGAGAAGAAGCATGACTTCCACCAAGCTGCTTCAGCAAGAGCATGTCTTGACGGCTTCTGCTAGCTACCCCGTGGATGCTATCACGAAGTCTCAACATTGCCACCTTATGACGCAATGGCAGAACTTCAAAGTCAAGGCGGCTGTCGGCTCTGTTCGACCTACTGAACCCGGCGCAACTTTTCACTGTAGTCCGATTCCAGAAGGATATGCAGGGTGATGGTGGACGAAATAATGGAGGGATTTGAGGACCTCCAGCTTGACTACCCTACCGGTGAAGGGGAGACTCGGCTGGGTTCTTGTCTATTGAC
Source organism: Triticum aestivum (assembly GCF_018294505.1). NCBI lineage: Eukaryota > Viridiplantae > Streptophyta > Magnoliopsida > Poales > Poaceae > Triticum > Triticum aestivum. Next base: position 704,884,915 of record NC_057806.1, read on the forward strand.
TCCATGCCTATGGCAGAAGGAGCTCATCAAGCTTCTGAACTAGACGCCTCCGCCTCCTCCTCCTCCTCCGGCGAGTCAGGGCACTCCGCCTCCTCCTCCAGCGAGTGATCAGGGCACTCAGCCTCCTTCTCCGGCGCGTGGCGGCACTCCGCCTCCTTCTCCGCCTGCGCCGGCGCGCCCGAGAAGCCAGCCTCCTCCTTCTCCGCCTCGTCGGCAAGGGCAGAAGAGACCTGCCGCCGCTCCGGCTGCTCCTGCGCGTCGTAGTCCTTCTCCTCCGCCTCGTAAGCAAGGAAATAAGACAGCTGCAGCCGCTCCGTCTGCTCTGTTGGCGTGTAGCAGTACAACCAGAGGCGGGAGGCAATACAGATTCGGTCCTTCTCTCAAGACTCTAGAGAAGTTACCATACGAGAGGACCCCGGAGGAGAACGCCAAGATCGTGCGAGCCGAAGTGAGGAACTTCTTTGAAGGGGTGAAAGCAAAGAAAAATCCACCTCCGGAGGAGAAGGTAGATCCGGTGAAAGCGAAGCGCACTCTAGCTGCCCTGAAAAAACCAGCAAAGTCTCCGCCGAAAGGCAACTATTACCGCATTATTGCAAAGTCATTTGTCAAAGCAGAGCGGTCAGGAAGTACTGTCAGTGATCAAAGGTTAAAAGAACAATGAGCTAGGAAAAAAATTCCCCAGCTCGGCGAACAAGCGAACCAATCATGCCCCCCGCTCAAGGTGCCTACTAATGATCCGAGGATGGTGCCCAGTTATAGCAATCTTGGTGATTACCTGCCCGACAATGTACATTATGAGTTCCCCAGTAAGGGAAGCCTCTCGTCAAAGATGAAAGATCTCTAACAACGATGATGCGAAGATTCCATGATTGGTACATGAAAACCTGCAGAGAGTCTGGGGGGAGGAATACTTTGACGCTGAGAGTTAGAGAGGAGCATGACCTCGTTGGAATTGAACTGTTGAATGTTCCATATGAGGAGTTCTTCCAATTTTTCAATCAAAAGGCCCTCGATGAAGTAACGGTCACTTGCTACTGTTTGTAAGTAGTACTACTTCTGTCATTAAGTCTCTCTATATAGGTCAGCTCTTTCATTGCATGCATTTATAATTATCCTCACTATATTACGCAGATTGAAGATCGCCGAATTGAAGAAAAGACAAATCGGTGATATTTGGTTCATTAACATAGATGCAACTGAGGTTAAATATCGTGCCGAAGATACCAAGGCCAACTTTCTACGATCATTGCTAATAAATGAAAACAAAGATATAATACTCTTTCCTTACAACTTCAAGTGTGTGTTATTGTCTTGTGCATATTCGGTTTCCCTTATTTGTCCAGGTTATAGTAATGTAATTGATGAGTTATGCATGCATGCGCAAGTTCCACTATATTCTCCTAGAGATTAAGCTTGAGCAGGGACTAGTAACCGTCTTAGACTCGAGACGAAAAGATCCCCAGGAGTATGCGGACATGACTCAAATGCTCGAGAAGTAAGTTAAATCGATCATTATCCACCATATCAGCAACTTTGTTCATTTCCTGACATATCAAGTAATTGTTTTCTTTGTCTGGCAGGGTTTGGAGAAAATTCACCAAAAAAGCTCCGGGACTGCCGAAGAAGCTGCAATTTAGACACCCGAAAGTAAGTACTATAGTAACATGTTCCGCGCATCTCCTAGTGATTCAAGCGCTAGTTTCATCAATACCATTTGGCATGCTTGCTTATCAGTTTGATTGACCTCTATTTCTTGTAAAGTGGTTGTGGCAGGAACAAGGGAATGATTTCTGTGGATACTACGTTTGCGAGTCCATCAGCCACACGACCTGTAAACGAGGGTACTCTGACGAACAATATGAAGTGTGTAAGCAATAATATTCACAATTTTATTTTATTACCATCATTTGTGTTGAGTTTCATTTATTCATATATATATATATATATATATATATATATATATATATATATATATATATATATACGTATTGACCCCCTTGTTCAAATTAGATGTTTCGGATGTGGGATGAACTCCTAGCACCAGATCGTATGCGAGCAATTCAAGAGGAATTGGCGGCATTCTTCCTTGACCACGTGATCGCTGAAGACGGAGAATACTATGTGGACCCTGTGTTCATATATAATTAGGAGATTATGTTGTAAGAGATAAATATTGTATATATGTAGCCAGTAGTGTCGGATATATATACGAGGACTTGTTGTTCGACCAATCTCTCGGGGAAGGAGAGGTGGTTGATATCACTTCTTTCTGTACGCATATGTTCATGACAATCTTCTGTTTCCTTTATTTGCTTACTAGCTAGCGTGTCTAGTCCTCTCTATATATACGTATATATAGCGTCGTCCAAGTAAGGACATAAGAGAGGACACTTCTCTCTATTAATTAGCTAGCTAACACAATATATGAAACACCTAAATTAAATCCCCAAAACCCCCAACCCCCCCCCCTTCAAAAAAACAAAAACCCCAGCCCCTGAAATGCTGACGCGTGGATGCCTATTGGTCCCGGTTGGTGCCACCAACCGGGACCAAAGGCCCTCCTGCCTGGGATCGGCGCACCGGCCACATGGAGGCCCACCTGTCCCGGTTCGTGTAAGAACCGGGACTAAAGGGTTAGGGCATTAGTAACGACCCTTTAGTCTTGGTTCACAAACCGGGACAAAAGGCCCTTATCAACCGGGACGAAAGGGGTTTTTTCTACTAGTGGGGGAGGAATCCTCCTCCTAGTAGGATTATGATTCCTCCTTTCCTAGTCATACTAGGAGGGGAAGGAAGGAGAAGGGGAGGAGAAGGAAAGAGGGGGTGCAGCCCCTCCCCTAGTCCAATTCGGACTAGGACCATGGTGGCGCGTGGCTAGCCCTCGTGGCTTCTCCTGTTTTTCCCTCAAAGCCCACTAAGGCCCATATGTACTCCCGTATTCCCGTAACTCCTCCGGTATTTCGAAAAATACCCGAATCACTCGGAACCTTTTCAATGTCCGAATATAGCCGTCCAATATATCAATCATTACGTCTCGACCATTTTGAGCCTCCTCGTCATGTCCACGATCTTATCCGGGACTCCTAACTACATTCGGTACATCAAATCACATAAACTAATAATACCGATCGTCACCGAACGTTAAGCATGCGGACCCTATGGGTTCGAGAACTATGTAGACATGACCGAGACACATCTCCGGTAAATAACCAATAGCGGAACCTGGATGCTCATATTAGTTCCTACATATTCTATTAAGATCTTTATCGATCAAACCGCATAACAACATACATTGTGCCCTTTGTCATCGCTATGTTACTTGCCCGAGATTCGATCGTCTGTATCCCAATACCTAGTTCAATCTCGTTACCGGCAAGTCTCTTTACTCATTCCGTAATGCACTATCCCGCAACTAGCTCATTAGCTGCATTGCTTGCAAGGTTTATAGTGATGTGCATTACCGAGAGGGCCCAGAGATGCCTCTCCGACAATCGGAGTGACAAATCCTAATATCGATCTATGCCAACACAACAAGTACCATTGGAGACACCTGTAGAGCACCTTTATAATCACCCAGTTACGTTGTGATGTTTGGTAGCACACAAAGTGTTCCTCCGGTATTCGGGAGTTGCATAATCTCATAGTCATAGGAACATGTATAAGTCATGAAGAAAGCAATAGCAACAAACTAAATGATCATCGTGCTAAGCTAACGGAATGGGTCAAGTCAATCACATCATTCTCTAATGATGTGATCCCGTTAATCAAATGGAAACTCATGTCTATGGCTAGGAAACATAACCATCTTTGATTCAACGAGCTAGTCAAGTAGAGGCATACTACTGACACTCTGTTTGTCTATGTATTCACACATGTACTAAGTTTCCGGTTAATACAATTCTAGCATGAATAATAAACATTTATCATGATATAAGGAAATAAATAATAACTTTATTATTGCCTCTAGGGCATATTTCCTTCAAACCAATCATACATAAAAGAATTCAGAGAAGATTCAAATATTGTTCATAGGTAATCTTGATCATAAACCCACAATTCATCGGACTCGACAAACACACCGCAAAAAGAGTTACATCGAATAGATCTCCAACAAGATCGAGGAGAACTTTGTATTGAGATCCAAAGAGAGAGAAGAAGCTATCTAGCTAATAACTATGGACCCGAAGGTCTGTGGTAAACTACTCACACATCATTGGAGAGGCTATGGTTTTAATGTAGAAGCCCTCCATGATCGATGCCCCGTCCGGCGGAGCGTCGGAAAAGGCCCCAAAATGGGATCTCACGGGTACAGAAGGTTGCGGCGGTGGAAATAGGGTTTCGTGTTGCTCCTGGATAGTTCCGGGGTACGTAGGTATATATAGGAGGAAGAAGTAGGTCGGTGGAGCCACGAGGGGCCCATGAGGGTGGGGGCATGCCCAGGGGGGCAGGCGCGCCTCCCTGCCTCATGGCCTTCTCGATGATTTCTTGACTTCCACTCCAAGTCCTCTTGATCACGTTTTTTCCAAAAATAACTTTCCGTTTGGACTCCGTTTGATATTCCTTTTCTGTGAAACACTGAAATAGGCAAAAAAAGCAGCAATTTGCACTGGCCTTGGGTTAGTAGGTTAGTCGCAAAATAATATAAAAGTGTATAATAAAGCTCATTAAACATCCAAAACAGAATATATAATAGTATGGAACAATAAAAAATTATAGATACATTGGAGACTTATCACGTCATAATCCCCAATCTTCTTGCGCCCACGGCAGCATCTTTCGGCTCACTTACCCCTACACGTCATAGCAGAATGGCCGCGCCGAGCACATCATCAGCACTCTTAATGACTGCGTCCGCACGTTGCTCTTGCACTCTAGCGCGCCTCCTTGGTTCTGGCCGAATGCCCTCGCAACCGCCAGTCTTCTCATTAACATTCGCCCATATCGTCCATGCTAGAACTACTCCCCTCACCAGCTCCTCTTTGGCGCGGTTCCATCTTATGATGGTCTTCGCATTTTTGGGTGTCTCTGTTACCCTAGCACTGCGTCCACCACTCCTCACAAACTCGCTCCCTGGTCGCTTCCTTGTATATTCCTTGGCTATCCCTGAAGGAAATATGCCCTAGAGGCAATAATAAAGTTGTTATTTTATATTTCCTTATATCATGATAAATGTTTATTATTAATGCTAGAATTGTATTAACCGGAAACTTGATACATGTGTGAATACATAGATAAACAGAGTGTCATTAGTATGCCTCTACTTGACTAGCTCGTTGAATCAAAGATCGTTAAGTTTCCTAGTCATAGACATGAGTTGTCATTTGGTTAACGGGATCACATCATTAGAGAATGATGTGATTGACTTGACCCATTCCGTTAGCTTAATTAGCACTTGATCGTTTAATATGTTGCTATTGCTTTCTTCATGACTTATACATGTTCCTATGACTATGAGATTATGCAACTCCTGAATACCGGAGGAACACTTTGTGTGCTACCAAACATCACAACGTTCTGGGTGATTATAAAGATGCTCTAGAGGTGTCTCCGATGGTGTTTGTCGAGTTGGCATAGATCGAGATTATGATTTGCCACTCCGATTGCCGGAGAGGTATCTCTGGGCCCTCTCGGTAATGCACATCACTATATGTCTTGCAAGCAATGTGACTAATGAGTTAGTTGCGGTATGATGCATTACGGAACGAGTAAAGCGACTTACCGGTAAAGAGATTGAACTAGGTATTGAGATACTGATGATCGAATCTAGGGAAAGTAACATACCGATGACAAAGGGAACAACGTATGTTGTTATGCGGTTTGACCGATAAAGATCTTCGTAGAATATGTGGGAGCCAATATGAACATCCAGGTTCCGCTATTGGTTATTGACCGGAGATGTGTCTCAGTCATGTCTATATAGTTCTCAAACCCGTAGGGTCCGCACGCTTAACGTTCGGTGGCGATCGGTATTATGAGTTTATGTGTTTTGATGTACCGAAGATAGTTCGGAGCCCCATATGTGATCATGGACATGACGAGGGGTCTCGAAATGGTCAAGACATAAAGATTGATATATTGGATGACTATATTCGGACACCGGATGAGTTCCAGGGGTCACAGGATAATTATCGGAGTGCTGGGGGGTTATCGGAACCCCCGGGGGAACTAATGGGCCAACATGGGCCTTGTGTGAGAGAGAGGAGGGAGCCATGGGCTGGCCGCCCCCCCCCTTGTGGAGTACGAATTGGACAAGGAGGGGGGGGGGCGGCGCCCCCTCTTTCCCTTCCTCTCTCCCTCTCCTTCCTTCCCCCTTCCTCCTCCTAGTTGGACTAGGAAAGGGGGAGTCCTACTCCTACTAGGAGGAGGACTCCTCCCCCTCCTTGGCGCTTGATAACCCACAAGTATAGGGGATCGCAACAATTTTCAATAAGTAAGAGTTTCGAACCCAACGAGGAGCTAAAGGAAGAACAAATGTTCCCTCAAGTTCTATCAACCACCGATACAACTCTACGCACGCTTGACGTTCCCTTTACCTAGAACAAGTATGAAACTAGAAGTACTTTGTAGGTGTTGTTGGATAGGTTTGCAAGATAATAAAGATTACGTAAATAAAAACTAGGGGCTTTTTAGATAAAGAAACAATGAAGTAAATATAGGGAGTGTGGAAAAGCGGTGGTAGGAGTTGCGAAATTGTCCCTAAGCAATTGACTACTTTACTAGACCGATAGCAAGTATTATGTGGGTGAGGCCACTGCTAGCATGTCATCCCTGACTTGGAATTCTATGCACTTATGATTGGAACTATTAGCAAGCGTTCGCAAGTACTAACGTTCATTAAGGTAAAACCCAACCATAGAATTAAGATATATTGGTCCCTCTTCATTCCCGTATGCATCAATTTCTATGCTAGGTTGAAGCTTCTATCACTCTTGCCCTCCAATACATAGTCCTATCAACATACAACTAACCCTATGGTGTGATCCGCACGCGCGCTCATATGATGGGTATCAAAGGACAACAACATAACCACAAGCAAATTAAATCAATCATAGCAATTCATCAACCACGGATAGGACAACGAAAATCTACTCAGACATCATAGGATGGCAACACATCATTGGATAATAATATTAAGCATAAAGCACCATGTTCAAGTAGAGGGTACAACGAGTTGCGGGAGAGTGGACCGTTGTAGATAGAGGGGGAAGGTGATGGAGATGTTGGTGAAGATGGCAGATGTGTTGGTGTAGATCACGGTGATGATGATGATGGCCACGACAGCGTTCCGGCGCCACCGGACGAGAAGGGGAGAGGGGCCCCCTTCGTATTCTTCTTCCTTGACCTCCTCCCTAGATGGGAGAAGGGTTTCCCCTCTGGTCCTTGGCCTCGATGGCGTGGGAGGGGCGAGAGCCCCTCCGAGATTGGATATGTCTCTCTGTCTCTCTCTGTTTCTACGTTTTCAGATTCTACCCTTTCACCGTTTCTTATATGCCCGGAGATCCGTAACTCCGATTGGGCTGAAATTTTAACACGATCTCTATCCGGATATTAGCTTTCTTGCGGTGAAAGGAGGGCACCAACCTCCTTACGGGGTGGCCACGAGGGTCAGGGGCGTGCCCCCTGCCTCGTGGCCCCCTCGGGCACCGTCTCGCGTGGATTTTTCTTCCCCAAAATCTTATATATTCCGAAAAAAAATCTCCGCCGGTTTTTATCACGTTTGGACTCCGTTTGATATGGATATTCTGGGAAACAAAAAACATGAAACAAACAGGAACTGGCACTCGGCACTGGATCAATATGTCAGTCCCAAAAATAGTATAAAAAGTTGCCAAAAGTATATAAAAGTTGTAGAATATTGGCATGGAACGATAAAAAATTATAGATATGACGGAGACGTATAAGCATCCCCAAGCTTAATTCCTGCTCGTCCTCGAGTAGGTAAATGATAAAAAAAGATATGTTTCGATGTGGAATGCTACCTAGCATAATCTTGATCACATATCTAATCATGGCATGAATATTAAGACACGAGTGATTCAAATCAATAGTCTATCATTTGACATAAAAACAATAATACTTCAAGCCTACTAATAAAGCAATCATGTCTTTTCAAAATAACATGGCCAAAGAAAGTTATCCCTACAAAATCATATAGTCTGGCTATGCTCCATCTTCACCACACAAATTTTTCACATCATGCACAACCCCGATGACAAGCCAAGCAATTGTTTCATACTTTTGACGTTCTCAAACCTTTTCAACTTTCACGCAATACATGAGTGTGAGCCATGTACATAGCATTATAGGTGGAATAGAATGGTGGTTGTGGAGAGAAGACAAAAAGGAGAAGATAGTCTCACATAAACTAGGCGTATCAACAGGCTATGGAGATGCCCACCAATAGATATCAATGTGAGTGAGTAGGGATTGACATGCAACGAATGCACTAGAGCTATAAGTGTATGGAAGCTCAAACTAAAACTAAGTGGGTGTGCATCCAACTTGCTTGCTCATGAATACCTCGAGCATTTGAGGAAGCCCATCATCGAAATATACAAGCCAAGTTCTATAATGAAAATTCCCACTAGTATATGAAAGTGATGACTCAAGAGACTCTCTATATGAAGAACATGGTGCTACTTTGAAGCACAAGTGTGGTAAAAGGATAATAACATTGCCCCTTCTCTCTTTTTCTCTCAATATTTTTATTTTTTTGGGCCTTCTCTTTTTTTGGCCTTTCTCCTTTTTTTTGTTCGTCCGGAGTCTCATCCCGACTTGTGGGGGAATCAGTCTCCATCATCCTTTCCTCACTAGGGAAATGCTCTAATAATGATGATCATCACACTTTTATTTAGTTACAACTCAATATTACAACTCGATACTAGAACAAAGATATGATTATATATGAATGCCTCCGGTGGTGTACCGGGATGTCCAATGATCTAGCATAGCAATGACATCAAAAAATGGACAAGCCATGAAAACATCATGCTAGCTATCTTACGATCATGCAAAGCAATATGACAATGAATGCTCAAGTCATGTATATGATGATGATGGAAGTTGCATGGCAATATATCTCGGAATGGCTATGGAGATGCCATGATAGGTAGCTATGGTGGCTGTTTTGAGGAAGGTATATGGTGGGTTTAAGGTACCGGCGAAAGTTGTGCGGTACTAGAGAGGCTAGCAATGGTGGAAGGGTGAGAGTGCGTATAATCCATGGACTCAACATTAGTCATAAAGAACTCACATACTTATTGCAAAAATCTATTAGTCATCGAAACAAAGTACTACGTGCATGCTCCTAGGGGGATAGATTGTTAGGAAAAGACCATCGCTTGTCCCCGACCGCCACTCACAAGGAAGACAATCAATAAATAAATCATTCTCCGACTTCGTTACATAACGGTTCACCATACGTGCATGCTACGGGAATCACAAACGTCAACACAAGTATTTCTACAATCCACAACTACCCACTAGCATGACTCTAATATCACCATCTTTATATCGCAAAACTATTGCAAGGAATCAAACATATCATATTCAGTGATCTACAAGTTTTATGTAGGATTTTATGACTAACCATGTGAATGACAGGTTCCTGTCATCTCTCTAAATAGATATAAGTGAAGCAAGAGAGTTTAATTCTTTCTACAAAAGATATGCCCGTGCTCTAACAAATATAAGTGAAGCAAAAGAGCATTCTACAAATGGCGGTTTTCTATGTAAAGAGAAATAGGCAATCCAAACTTCAAATGATATAAGTGAAGCACATGAAGCATTCTATAAAGCCATACTCAAAAGATATAAGTGAAGTGCAATGAGCATTCTATAAATCAACCAAGGACTATCTCATACCAGCATGGTGCATAAAATAAAAATGAAAACTAAATGCAAAAGACGCTCCAAGATTGCACATATCGCATGAACGAAACGAATCCGAAAACATACCGATACTTGTTGAAGAAAGAGGGGATGCCTTCCGGGGAATCCCCAAGCTTAGACGCTTGAGTCTCCTTGAATATTTACTTGGGGTGCCTCGGTCATCCACAAGCTTGAGCTCTTGCCTCTCTTCCTTCTTCTCACACCGAGACCTTCTCGATCATCGAACACTTCATCCACACAAAACTTCAACAGAAAACTCGATAAGATCCGTTAGTATAATAAAGCAAATCAATACTCTAAGTACTGTTGCAAACCAATTCATATTTTGTTTTGCAATGTAGCTACTGTAATATAACTTTTTCATGGCTTAATCCACTGATATAATTCAATAATTTCATCAAAACAAGCAAACTATGCATCAAAAACAGAATCTGTCTAAAACGGAACAGTCTGTAATAATCTGAACATTCACCATACTTATGATATTTGAAAAATTCTTCCAAAATTAGGAAAAATAAAAAATTTGTATATAAATACAGTGCAAAAAGAATCAGAACCATTTGACGTTACAGTAAAAAATGTAAAATCGCGCACTACAGCCAAAGTTTCTGTCATGCACCGTACAAACCAACAAGCAAAGTAAACATCCTAAAGGCAAACCTTGGCACATTATTTTTATAATACAATGGAATTGTACAAGGGGATAATTATTTTTGTTGAAAAGTTTCTGTAATCAAGATTCACAAAGTTTCCGTGAGCATGAACAAAGTTCAAGGAGCTCTCCCACTTCAACAATGCTTGTCTTTCTCACTTTCACTTTCCTTTTTTGAAAAAGTTTTGGTTCCCCTCTTATTTTTTGTTTTAAAACTATATAAAAGCACTCAACATAAATAAATGACTCTCTAAAACTTCCGGGTTGTCTCCCTGGCAGCGCTTTCTTTAAAGCCATTAAGCTAGGCATATAGTGCTCAAGTAGTGAATCCACCCGGATCCCAAGGTATATCAAAGCCAATTTTAATTAAAAATGATTTGTAATTTAGTAGTGAGCAAAAATTAACATATATCATGTAACAACAAAGTCTAACTCTCTTCCTATGCATCGGCATGTCATAAAAGAACAATTCTTGCACACATAGTAAAGGCCAATGCATAGTATAAACAGTTTCTTGCAATTTTATCATGTGGGAAACATAGAGAGGTGGATATATAGTTCCTCTCTCATAATAATTTCAAGTAGGAGCAGAAAGCACATGCATATTGTATTCATGATAATCATCATGTGCAATGGTATAAGGCAACCCATCAATATAATCCTTAATAAGGGTAAATTTCTCCGATATAGTGTAGTTGGGAGAATTCAAAAAGATAATAGGACTATCATGCGTGGGTGCAATAGCAACAATTTCATGTTTAACATAAGGAACTATAGCAGGTTCATCTCCATAAGCATAATTCATATTGGCATCTTGGCCACAAGCATAGCAAGCATCATCAAAAAGGGATATTTCAAAAGAATCAACGGGATCATAGGAATTATCATAGCATTCATCCTTCGGTAAGCATGAAGGGGAATTAAACAATGTATGAGTTGAAGAGTTACTCTCATTAGAAGGTGGGCACGGGTGATCAATCCGCTCTTCCTCCTTTTGTTCTTCGCTCTCCTCCTCATCTTTTTCATCTAATGAGCTCACAGTTTCATTGACTTCTTCTTCCATAGATTCCTGCAAAATATTAGTCTCTTCTTGGACAGCGGAGACTTTCTTAATAAGCGCATTAATATAGGAATTATATTCATAATTATCATAGCAATATTTTAGGATAGCTAAATTTTCAGGCCTATAAACATCATCATCAAAAGCTTCATACTTTTCAAACAAAGATTCAATTTCATAAGCACCCTTAAAAGCAACAAATTCTTCTATTTGTTCCACATCATAGTAATCATATATACCATTAGCATAAGAGGCTAAGGTTTCATTATCATTAAATTTACATGAAAAGGGAAGGTGTGGAGCCGTCATCCTAGAGCAACAAGTATAATCATATCTCAAGCATAGTTGCCTAGCATACCAATACAATATATAAATTTGATCCCATAATAGTTTCCCTTTTTGAATCAAGCGATAGTCCCTAAAGTATTCACGTTGATCCAACGTTACTCCCATTACCAGATTGAATGAGGTTTTCTCAGGATTATCAAAGTGGTACATAATATTTTTCACATATTGAGCATTGAGGGTTTTAGGAGGTTCCTCGTCTCCATGAGCAGCAAGTACACCTAATTTTTTTGGTATTTCGTGTTCCATATCCATAATTAAAGATAGAGAACAACTAAGAACAGCAAATAAAAATTACTTAGTGATAAAGCAAACAAGCACACACAAGAATATTCACCCCACGCTATTGCTCCCCGGCAACGACGCCAGAAGAAGGTCTTGATAACCCACAAGTATAGGGGATCGCAACAGTTTTCGATAAGTAAGAGTGTCGAACCCAACGTGGAGCTAAAGGCAGAACAAATATTCCCTCAAGTTCTATCGACCACCGACACAACTCTACGCACGCTTGATGTTCGCTTTACCTAGAACAAGTATGAAACTAGAAGTACTTTGTAGGTGTTGTTGGATAGGTTTGCAAGATAATAAAGATTACGTAAATAAAAACTAGGGGCTGTTTAGATAAAGAAACAATAAAGTAAATATAGCGAGTGTGGAAAAGCGGTGGTAGGAGTTGCGAAATTGTCCCTAAGCAATTGACTACTTTACTAGACCGATAGCAAGTATTATGAGGGAGAGACCACTGCTAGCATGTCATCCCTGACTTGGAATTCTATGCACTTATGATTGGAACTATTAGCAAGCGTCCGCAACTACTAACGTTCATTAAGGTAAAACCCAACCATAGAATTAAGATATATTGGTCCCCCTTCAATCATGTATGCATCAATTTCTATGCTAGGTTGAAGCTTCTGTCACTCTTGCTCTCTAATACATAGTCCTATCAACATACAACTAACCCTATGGTGTGATCCACGCGCGCGCTCATATGATGGGCACCAAAGGACAGCAACATACCCACAAGCAAGGGCACCAAAGGACAGCAACATAACCACAAGCAAATGAAATCAATCATAGCAATTCATCAACCACCGATAGGACAACGAAAATCTACTCATACATCATAGGATGGCAACACATCATTGGATAATAATATGAAGCATAACGCACCATGTTCAAGTTGAGGGTACAACGGGTTGCGGGAGAGTAGACAGTTGTAGATAGAGGGGGGAAGTTGCTGGAGATGTTGGTGAAGATGGCAGAGGTGTTGGTGTAGCTCGCGGTGATGATGATGATGGCCACGGCAGCGTTCCGGCGCCACCGGAAGAGAAGGGGAGAGGGGGGCACCTCGTCTTCTTCTTCCTTGACCTCCTCCCTAGATGGGAGAAGGGTTTCCCCTCTGGTCCTTGGCCTCCATGGCGTGGGAGGGGCGAGAGCCCCTCCGAGATTGGATCTCTCTCTCTCTCTCTCTCTCTCTCTCTCTCTCTCTCTCTCTCTCTCTCTCTCTCTCTCTCTCCGTTTCTGCGTTCTCACATTCTACCGTTTCTTATATTCCCAGAGATCCATAACTCTGATTGGGCTGAAATTTTAACACGATCTCTACCCGGATATTAAATTTCCTGCGGCGAAAGAAGGGCACCAACCGCCTTACGGGGTGGCCACACGGGTCAGGGGCACGCCTGCCCCCTGCCTCGTGGCCCCCTCGGGCACCGTCTCGCGTGGATTTTTCTTCCCAAAAATCATATATATTCCAAAAAAATCTCCGTCAGTTTTTATCCCGTGTGGACTCCATTTGATATGGATATTCTGCAAAACAAAAAACATGCAACAAACAGGAACCGACACTGAGCACTGGATCAATATGTTAGTCCCAAAAATAGTATAAAAAGTTGCCAAAAGTATATAAAAGTTGTAGAATATTGGCATGGAACAATCAAAAATTATAGATACGACGGAGACGTATCAGCGCTCACTAAGGGCCGGCTGGCCTCCCCCTTGTTCCTTTATATACCGGGGTAGGGGCACCCTAGAACACACAGCAGACATTGATCTTAGCCGTGTGCGGTGCGCCCTCCACCATAATCCACCTCGGTCATATCGTTGCAATGCTTAGGCAAAGCCCTGCGCCGGTAGCTTCATCATCACCATCATCATGTCGTCGTGCTGACGAAGCTCTCCCTCAACACTCCGCTGGATCGTGAGTTTGTGGGCCGTCACCGAGTCGAACGTGTGCAGATCACGGAGGTGCTGTACTTTCGGTACTAGGATTGGGCGATCGTGAAGACGTACGACTACATCAACCGCATTGTCATAATGCTTCCGCTTACGGTCTACGAGGGTACGTAGACTACACTCTCCCCTCTCGTTGCTATGCATCACCATGATCTTGCGTGTGCGTAGGCAATTTTTTTGAAATACTGCATTCCCCAACAGTGGCATCTGAGCCAAGTCTACGCGTAGATGTTATATGCACGAGTAGAACACAAGTGAGTTGTGGGAAATAATAGTCATACTGCTTACCAGCATGTCATACTTTGATTCAGCGGTATTGTTGGATGAAGCGGCCCGAACCGACATTACGCGCACGCTTACACGAGACTAGTTCTACTGACGTGCTTCGCACAAAGGTGGCTGGCAGGTGCCAGTTTCTCCAACTTTAGTTGAATCGAGTGTGGTGTCACACCCTAGCTAGCCATGCATTAGAGTGTTGCATCATGTTTATTCTTTCATCAGAAACTTGAAATGGGGATGACAGAACCCCCAGTCCCCTCTGAAACCAACTAGGGTTTACTAAAATAATTTTCAATGAACCTGAAATGCCCTTCTAAAATGTCCATCATTTTTGTCTTGGTTCAGAACCTCTGCCAAAAGTGGTGCACATTTTCCTAGGCCATCTTAGGGTTTTTGAATTAATTCATAAATATTTGAATTTGGGCATTTAAAATTATATAAAATATTTAAATGCTCAAATACCTCCAAACTAAAATGTTTCATGTTGGAAATAATCCAGCTATGGACCAGGAGTGATTTGGTGATTTTTGAAGTTGCCTAAGTATTTTATTTAATTCAACAAAGTTGCAGAAGTATTAGAAAAAACAGGAAACAGAAGAAAATGGAAAAAACTTACCTGGCGCCTGCCCCGGCCCACCTGCCGGCCCAGCCCAGCACCGCTCCAGCGAGCTGCTTGCCGGCCAGGCAGGCAGGCAGGTGCCCGACGGCGACCGCGGCGTGCGCCACGCACCTGCTCGCCGCCTCGCCGCTCCCCTCGCCAGGTGACGTCGAGGATCGGCCTCCCTCTCTCCCCCGAACCCCCCAGACACCCCCTCTCCTCTCCAGCTCCTCCCCCTCGCACGCCCCAGCCATGGCCGACGCCATCGCCGCCACCCCCTCGCCGTAGCCACGCCCTCCGACCACCCCACGCCGTCTCACCGTGTCCAGGAGCTCCGCCGCTGTCCACTTCATCGAGCAGCCGAGCCCCGAGCGCTCGCAACGCCCGAGACCACCGCACCGACCTCGCCCGAGCTCACCGTCGCCGGAGATCCCCTTCAACGCCGTCGTCGCTCCGGTCCATCTCCGGCCGCACCAAGAACTCCGTCGCACTCACTGTGAGCTTAGCCATCTTCCCCTCCCTTCCGTTCTTGCTCCCGAGCCGTGTAGCAACCTCCCGGAGCTCAACCGCACCCACCGCCGTGGAGCTCGTCGCCGACGTGCTCCCGGTCATCCTCCGGCCACAAGATGGTGTCCATCTTACTCACCAAGTTCCGCAGCCTAGCTAGCTACTCCACGAGCCTCACCGAACCCTCTAGCGCCAAGTTCACCTCCGACCGAACCCCGGTGGCCGCCAAAGTCGTCGCCGGCGCCAACTCCGGCCATCCCGACCTCAACGGACTCCGCCAAGAGCTGCGGTTTGTCCTCAGCTCCCCTCCGGTGGTCTCCGCGGCCCATTTGGTGGCCGAAATGGCCAAAACCACTTCCGCCGCCGCGTCGGGCTCGCCGGCGGCTAAACGCCGGTGCAGCCGACCCGGGTTTGACCACGGGTGGGCCCTGGTTGACTCCCCTGAGTCAATGACAGGTGGGGCCCAGCCCTGTTAATTAAACAGGATTAGTTTTAATTAAGTTTTAATTAAAATAATCACCCTGACATGCGGGACCCACTGTCAGGTTTGACCTGGACCAGTTCCGTTGACCTGCTGACGTCACACTGACGTCAGGCTGACGCAGTAATTGATTTTCTGGATTTAATTTAAATCAGGAAATTCCAGAATATTATTTAAACTTCAAAAATTCATAACTTTTATTCTGTAACTCCAAATTGGACAAATTATATATGAAAAATGATCAGAAAAATCCAATCTATCCATCTGTACTATTTTCATGCATGATCAAACAAGTTAAATTGATGTTTTAAGCAGAACAAGGAAAAGCACTTTAAAAGGCCATATTTGAATTTGAAATTTGAATCCTTGATTCAAATTTGTTCAAACCCTTCTGGTTTTAGTTGCATTAGCCCAATACACTCATTTTGCCATGTTTCATGCATGCATCATATTGTTGCACATTGTTTGGTGATGGTTGTGTATCGGTGCTCCTCTGCGACAGGTTCTGTCCCCGAGGAGTACCCTGATTACCCTAGCGAAGAACCGTATCAGTGCATCGAACCGTCAGGCAAGCAACCAACCATTTGATCATATCGATACAATCCCATGTTCTCGCTCCTGCTCTCTTTTACTGCATTAAGACAACGCGATTCAAACTGCTGTGTGCTACGGTAATTGAACCCATTTCCTCTGCATGACCTGTCATTGCCACAGTAACTAGATGAAACCCACTAGCATGTGTAGGAGTTGATTGAGCCATATGTATGTGTTGTTCCTACCTTGCTATGCCTGCTATGCTTAGAGTCGTGTCAGGTCTGGTTCATCTGGGTGATGGGCTAGAGTGAAATGTTATGTCGGTAATGAGAGTGGTGTGGTGAACACGATTTGGTAAAGGTATCGATGAGAGGCCATGTAGGAGTACATGGTGGGTTGTTTCATTGAAGCCGACCTTAAGCACTGAGATCTGTATGCGTGATTTAAGATACAGCTACTACCATGCATTGGGCCCTGAAATATGACCCCGCTCGACTTCTTATTCACCCTAGCTCTCTGTCCAGGAGTTGCAAGTAGTTTCTGGTGTTTGTAGCCTACTGGAGGCCGTGGACAGCGCTGACCGTAGGGGTGGGCTGTGATGCGGTAGGTACGTGGCCGGGTGTACCGAATACCCGTTAGGTATCTCGGGAACCCTGTTCACATCGTTCGGGGCCGTATGGGAAACCTCGGCCGGACTCCCTGCGGATGGAACCTGAATAGGCGATAAACCTGGACTAGAGGCTTAAGTGTTTAGGTAGGTCGTGGTCTACACCCACGTCGGCTTTCGCTTGAAGTCTGCCGAGCACATGTCGTGTGCAGACGCTAAGTGGTGGAAACATGTATGAAGAAGTACACCCCTGCAGGGTTATCATAATCTATTCGAATAGCCGCGTCCGCGGTAAAGGACTACTTGGTTGCCTATACAGTTCATAGACAAGTAAATGGAAACTGTTAAAAGCCTCAAGATAAGTGTGAGTGCCGAGGATGGCTCTTCCGTAGGAAGACGGAGGTGGATCCTCGGTAGTGTATTGAAGTGGTGAGTAGTGGACTCGTGTGCGCAAAACCATTTCAAGTTGGAGTATCGTAGGATAGTCTAGCCAAGAGTCAAAGCTGGCTTGCTGCAATAACTCCACCAACCCTTCTTGATACTATGCATGTATGTAGGATCTGATGTAAGTCTTGCTGAGTACCTTTGTACTCATGTTGCTATAATCTACATTTTTACAGAAGACGCTGCAACCCCTTCTGATGGGTTCTATGTAGACGTTGACATCAACGAGTAGGCTAAAGACCCAGGTGGTGACCCTGAGCTTGTGAAGGACCACGTAGTATAGCTAGGCTTTCCAAGCCTCTTTTATTTTACTAGTTGTCTGTACTCAGACAAGTTACTTCCGCTGCTGGTTTGTATGACTGTATGACTTGTATGTTGGGTCGTGAGACCCGTACCTTTGTGTATGTTATGTATGGCTCCCTGAGCCTTAAATAAAGTACTTGTGTCGTAGAGTCATGTTGTGATGCTTCGTTGTATTTGCACATATCGAGCATATTGTGTGTATGATTGAAATGCTTGGTATGTGTGGGATCTGACTATCTAGTTGTTTATCTTTAGTAGCCTCTCTTACCGGGAAATGTCTCCTAGTGTTACCGCTGAGCCATGGTAGCTTGCTACTGCTCTGGAACACTTAGGCTGGCCGGCATGTGTCCTTCTTCGTTCCTGTGTCTGTCCCTTCTGGGAAATGTCACGCTTTGAGTACCGGAGTCCTGTTAGCCCGCTACAGCCCGGTTTACCGGAGTCCTGCTAGCCCAGTGCTACAGCCCGGACCCACTTGCTGATGACCGACACGTTCGAAGCTGGGTCATGGATGCCTGTCCCTGTAAGTCTGTGCCACTTTGGGTTTACGACTAGTCATGTCAGCCCGGGCTCTTTATCATATGGATGCTAGCGACACTATCATATACGTGAGCCAAAAGGCGCAAACGGTCCCGGGCAAAGGTAAGGCGACACCCGTGGGGATACCGTGCGTGAGGCCGCAAAGTGATATGAGGTGTTATCGGCTAGATCGATGTGACATCGAGTCGGGGTCCTGACAGCGTTGGCATCAGAGCCGGACTGCCTGTAGGTTCTCCAAGCCAAACTGGTCGATGTTGAGTCTAGAAATTCTTTAGTTATATGTAGGG
The DNA here is from genome assembly GCF_018294505.1 of Triticum aestivum. NCBI lineage: Eukaryota > Viridiplantae > Streptophyta > Magnoliopsida > Poales > Poaceae > Triticum > Triticum aestivum. The sequence goes on from NC_057806.1 coordinate 704,903,672, forward strand.
GAATTGTTTGTGGGATGGAACGTAAGGCTCTTTTTACTCCTTTATCTTATGACATTCTGATCTGAGTCAGTCCATTCTTCCACCGGGGGTTAAGGAATTAGGATCTGTTCTCTCTATCAGGATCACGTGTTACTAATCAGTAGTACCTTATAAGTTTGATGGATACAAGCCTAGTTCAGTTCTACTACCACATTATGTTGTTAGAATGGATTCAGAACTTTGATATGATGATGATGAGTGTGTATGAAATCCTTTGTCAAATGTCTCAAAATCCTTCTTGAGCATTTACAGCTGTTATGCTGCCGAAATTTCGCTAGAAATTCTAATGCCTTTGCATTATGATTGTGCTTTCAGATGGCCACTCGCGACCTCAATCAAGTGGTTCGCCTGACTCGATGCCTAGATGTACCCGGCCATACTGCCAAGTTGGTCAGGGTAATGACTGAGGCTGGATACCGCTGGTATCCTGAGTACACGGTCGAAGAGCAATTCCGAGATTTTAATCAAAGCCAGTATCTCTGCACTGTCAGGATATTTCCATCTTATCCTGGATCCACCGAGCCTCTTCACTGCTCTTATGGACTCGGGGTTACTATTGAGATGGCTGTGCAGGACGCCGCCTACTCTATGATGACCATTATGCGAGTCAGATCTGGTATATTTCGGGACTCTGATTTCCGGTATATGCCAGGATCACTTCCGGGAGCACAAGGGTATCTCCAGGCTATCTATGCTGACCCCACTCAGGAGGATTCACGGACTCGCACCACTGCTGAGATGCTCGAGGATAAGGACCGTGAAAATCGGGCCTTAAGGCTAGAGCTCTTCAACACCCGTGCTGACCACTGGGCCACTTTGACTCGGTTCGCACCGGCGGTGCAAGCTGGATATTCAGATATGCGCGATCTCTATCCTGTGAGATCTGCTCTGCCAGACGTGATGGTTTGGCGTGATGTAGGAGGCATCACCCCACCTCGCGGTCCCCGCAGGCCACCGTTTGTTGGTCCAAGGCCTCATCCTAGCCCCTATGGTCCACAAGCTCCGCGAGACCGTCTGTTTCCAGATGATCATGTTGAGCTCCCAGGCTATGGAGGTGACTTCTACGAGGACTACTACGGATCGGTCTGAGTTAGTGGTAGTATCACTAGTTCGCACTAGCTGTGTCGTCTATCGTCCCGCGTGACTCGTGGGATATGACCTAGTTTGTACTCCTTCCGGAGGTGTAGAAAAATAATGTATAGGAGCTTGGAATGCCTCCGATGAGATGTAATCCTCTTTTCACCGTAATAGTACTTTGTTTGGTCTTGTACTAAACCCTGTATGGTGTGTATGACGATGGAATAAAGAAGCAGTTTCTGTATCTACCATGTCATACGGATGATCATCTTGCATTCCGAGTTATTTCTTACATTATGATCCTATGTCGGAATTTTACCATCCTGACTAAATCATTGTCTTGTTTACCTAGGATGGTCAACACGCGCGCTAACCCTGCTTCTCAAGAGCAGGCCGAAGGCAGTGAAGCCAGGGATGTAAATCTGCCTCATCCTCCTTCACTAGCCGAGGTTATGATGGAAGCTGAGAGAAACAAGCGGGAGACAAACCGTTTGTTGGAGCGTATTGAACAGAATACAGCACACCATCAGAGGGCTAACGTGGTGTCACTCAGTGATTTTATCAAATTGCATCCACCCACGTTCCACCACTCCGTCGAGCCTCTCGACGCTGATGACTGGCTTCGCAGTATCTCTCATAAACTGCGTTCCGCGCTGGTAGCGGAGGCTGACAAGGTCACCTTTGCTGCATATCATCTTGAAGGCCCCGCCAGTCTATGGTGGGAGAATTATGGAGCTATGCGCCCAGCGGGCCATGTCACTACTTGGGCTGAGTTCAGCGAGGCTTTCCGTGAACATCACATTCCGGAGGGTCTCATGGACCGTAAACGTGAAGAATTTTGCAGTTTCACCCAAGGCCGACTTTCTGTGGATGCTTACAGCAGGGAGTTTGGTAATCTCGCCCGATATGCAACTGAGGAAGTGTCTACTGACGCCAAGAAGCAAGCAAGGTTCCGTAAGGGCCTTAGTCCTGAGCTTCGCCGCGACCTCCGTCTGCATGAGTGCACATCTTTTCGAAACTTGTCAACAAAGCCATCAGTGCTGAAACTGGTCAGACTGACTATGACGCAACACGCAAGCATGGACGTGACATGGGTTCCTCATCCGGTGCTGGTCCTCAGAAGCGCCGCGTGTGGGTACCCAACACCGCCCTGCCACCCAGGTTCACACCGAGGCCATCCTTCCAGGCGCCTCGCCCCGTTCAACAGTCTGCTCCAGCCAAGCCCTATGGGGGTCCAACTAACAATGCTCCTCCACGTACCAGTTCCGTGACTTGTTTCAAGTGTGGGGAATCTGGTCACTATATGCGTGAGTGTCCCCAGACCAACCCCAATCAATCTGCTAAAGCTGTTGGCCGTGGCAAGCCGACAGGAAAAATATTCCACGCCAAGCCGGTCACCGCTTCACGTGGCCATGTCAACTGTGTCTCTGCCGAAGAAGCTCAAGAGGATCCCAACGTCGTTCTCGGTACGCTTCTTGTTAACTGCCACCCGGCATCTGTTCTTTTCGATACAGGAGCCTCTCATTCTTTTATATCCGAAAGTTATGCTCGTTTGCATAACGTTGCATTCTGTGACATGCCATCCACTATGGAAATCTCTACCCCTGGTTCTAGATGGCAGACCTCTAGGGTAAGCTATGGAAATGAAATCCAAGTCGACAGACTTGTTTTCCTCGCGTCTTTGATAGCCCTTAAATCTTCAGATATTAATATCATTCTGGGTATGGACTGGATGTCGGCTCATCATGCCCAAATCGATTGCTTCTCTAGGACTGTTCAACTCACCCATCCTTCGGGAAAGATAGTCAATGTCTTGACCCGAATAGCCAAGCGACAATTATATTCTCTTAACGCCAGCCCTTTGCCAGACCTTGAGGACGTTCCGGTAGTCCGTGACTTCCCGGATGTCTTTCCAGAGGAATTGCCAGGTGTTCCACCTGACAGGGATGTTGAGTTTGTAATAGACCTCATTCCAGGAACCGTTCCGATTGCTAGAAGACCTTATAAGATGGCACCCCTAGAACTAGCCGAGCTTAAGAAACAACTCGATGAGTCCTTGAAAAAGGGTTTCATCCGACCTAGCTCATCTCCGTGGGCTTGCCCCGTCCTATTCGTCAAGAAGAAGGATGGTACGGACCGGATGGTTGTAGATTACCGACCTGTCAATTTGGTCACAATCAAGAACAAATATCCGCTTCCCAGGATCAACGACCTGTACGATCAGCTCGCTGGATCCTCAGTCTTCTCCAAGATGGATTTGAGGTTGGGCTACCATCAAATCAAAATCAGAAACGGGGACATTCCTAAAACGGCCTTTGTTACTCGTTATGGCCAATACGAGTACACCGTCATGTCCTTCGGATTAACCAACGCTCCAGCCACCTTTTCTCGGTTAATGAACTCAATCTTCATGGAGTATTTGGATAAATTCGTCGTGGTTTACCTCGATGATATACTCATCTACTCCAAGAACGAGGAAGAACATGCCGAACATCTAAGGCTAGTGTTGCAGAAACTTCGAGAGCATCGCCTTTATGCCAAATTTTCTAAATGTGAATTCTGGTTGTCAGAAGTGACCTATCTGGGTCATGTAATATCTGGTAAAGGTATTGCTGTTAACCCTGAGCGAGTTCAAGCCGTCCTTAATTGGACTCCACCTGAATCGGTCAAGCAAGTTCGGAGTTTTCTAGGCTTAGCGAGCTATTGTCGTCGCTTTGTCGAGAACTTCTCCAAGGTTGCTAAACCTCTAACCGAACTCCTCAAGAAAGATAAGAAGTTCGAGTGGACTCCACAATGTGAGCACAGCTTTCAGGAACTGAAAAGACGCCTGACTTCTGCTCCCGTACTGGTACCGCCAGACTTCTCCAAGGACTTTGTTATCTACTGCGACGCCTCGCGACAAGGACTAGGTTGCATTCTCATGCAAGATCGACACGTAATTGCCTACGCTTCACGGCAATTGCACCCACATGAGGAGAATTATCCTACTCATGATCTAGAGCTTGCAGCCGTAGTCTATGCACTTAAGACCTGGCGACATTACCTCCTCGGTAATCGTTGCGAAATATTCACTGATCACCAAAGTCTGAAGTACATCTTCACCCAACCGGATCTGAATCTCAGGCAAAGACGTTGGGTTGAATTGATCACAGACTTCGACTTAGGAATAACCTACACCCCAGGGAAAGCCAACGTCATGGCTGATGCGCTAAGTCGTAAATCTTATTGTAACAATCTGATGTTACAACAAAGTCAACCGCTTCTCCATGAGGAATTTCGGAAGCTTAACCTTCACATTGTTCCTCAAGGATTTCTTTCCACCTTGGTGGCGAAACCTACTCTTACGGATCAAATCATTGCTGCCCAGAAGCGAGATAAGGGAATAGCTAAGATCAAGGAGAACATTGCTAGCGGAGGTGCTAGTTGTTTCTCCACAAATGATCATGGTGTTGTGTACTTTGAGAACCGTCTAGTGGTTCCCAAGAACCAGCATCTACGGCAGTTGATCCTTAAGGAGGCTCATGAATCTCCTCTCACTATTCATCCCGGTAGCACTAAGATGTATCAGGACCTACGCCAGAGGTTCTGGTGGACTAGGATGAAGAGAGAAATTGCTCAGTATATTGCAAATTGCGACGTCTGTCGTCGTGTAAAAGCAGAGCACCAACGGCCTGCTGGCACCCTTCAACCCCTAGCTATTCCTGAATGGAAATGGGATAAAATTGGTATGGATTTCATTACCGGTTTTCCCAGGACTAAGAGAGGGAATAATGCTATCTTCGTCGTGGTCGATCGTCTTTCCAAAGTAGCCCATTTCTTACCTGTTCGTGAGAGTATAACCGCTAGTCAGCTGGCAGACTTATACATCTCCCGAATAGTGTCCCTCCATGGTGTTCCTTTGGAAATTAACTCGGATCGAGGAAGTCTTTTCACCTCTCGATTTTGGGAAAGTTTCCAAAATGCTATGGGAACCCGTCTCTCCTTTAGCACCGCCTTCCACCCTCAGTCGAGCGGTCAAGTGGAACGCGTCAACCAGATTCTAGAAGACATGCTTCGAGCCTCTGTTATCTCATTCGGAATGGATTGGGAGAAGTGCCTTCCATTTGCCGAATTCGCTTACAACAACAGCTATCAATCTAGCTTGGGTAAAGCCCCTTTTGAAGTTCTCTATGGACGACGGTGTCGAACACCCCTTAACTGGTCAGAGACCGGGGAAAGACAATTCTTTGGCCCGGATATGATTCAGGAAGCAGAAGAACAAGTTCGCATCGTTCGTGAAAAGTTGAAAACAGCCCAATCTCGTCAAAAGAGTCAATATGACCGAAAACATAAGGCTATGACTTTCGAGGTTGACGAGAAGGCTTATCTTCGGGTCACCCCTCTGAAGGGAACCCATCGTTTCGGTATCAAAGGCAAATTGGCTCCTCGTTACATTGGACCTTTTCGCATTCTCGCCAAACGAGGAGAAGTTGCCTACCAGTTGGAACTACCTCCGCACCTCTCCAGAGTCCACGATGTCTTCCACGTTTCTCAACTCAGGCGTTGCTTCTCGGATCCTATCCGTGAAGTGGACCACGAAACGCTTGATCTCCAGGATAATCTTACATATCGAGAGTACCCCATTCGTATCCTCGATCAGGCCGAGCGTACCACTCGACGCCAGAACATCAAGTTTCTCAAGGTTCAATGGTCGCACCATTCTGAGGATGAAGCAACTTGGGAAAGGGAGGATCGTCTTCGACTCGAGTACCCCGCCTTCTTCCCGGAGGAACCCAAATCTCGGGACGAGATTCTTTTGAGTGGGGGTGAGTTGTCACACCCTAGCTAGTCATGCATTAGAGTGTTGCATCATGTTTATTCTTTCATCAGAAACTTGAAATGGGGATGACAGAACCCCCAGTCCCCTCTGAAACCAACTAGGGTTTACTAAAATAATTTTCAATGAACCTGAAATGCCCTTCTAAAATGCCCATCATTTTTGTCTTGGTTCAGAACCTCTGCCAAAAGTGGTGCACATTTTCCTAGGCCATCTTAGGGTTTTTGAATTAATTCATAAATATTTGAATTTGGGCATTTAAAATTATATAAAATATTTAAATGCTCAAATACCTCCAAACTAAAATGTTTCATGTTGGAAATAATCCAGCTATGGACCAGGAGTGATTTGGTGATTTTTGAAGTTGCCTAGGTATTTTATTTAATTCAACAAAGTTGCAGAAGTATTAGAAAAACAGAAACAGAAGAAAATGAAAAAACTTACCTGGCGCCTGCCCCGGCCCACCTGCCGGCCCAGCCCAGCACCGCTCCAGCGAGCTGCTTGCCGGCCAGGCAGGCAGGCAGGTGCCCGACGGCGACCGCGGCGTGCGCCACGCACCTGCTCGCCGCCTCGCCGCTCCCCTCGCCAGGTGACGTCGAGGATCGGCCTCCCTCTCTCCCCCGAACCCCCCAGACACCCCCTCTCCTCTCCAGCTCCTCCCCCTCGCACGCCCCAGCCATGGCCGACGCCATCGCCGCCACCCCCTCGCCGTAGCCACGCCCTCCGACCACCCCACGCCGTCTCACCGTGTCCAGGAGCTCCGCCGCTGTCCACTTCATCGAGCAGCCGAGCCCCGAGCGCTCGCAACGCCCGAGACCACCGCACCGACCTCGCCCGAGCTCACCGTCGCCGGAGATCCCCTTCAACGCCGTCGTCGCTCCGGTCCATCTCCGGCCGCACCAAGAACTCCGTCGCACTCACTGTGAGCTTAGCCATCTTCCCCTCCCTTCCGTTCTTGCTCCCGAGCCGTGTAGCAACCTCCCGGAGCTCAACCGCACCCACCGCCGTGGAGCTCGTCGCCGACGTGCTCCCGGTCATCCTCCGGCCACAAGATGGTGTCCATCTTACTCACCAAGTTCCGCAGCACCTAGCTAGCTACTCCACGAGCCTCACCGAACCCTCTAGCGCCAAGTTCACCTCCGACCGAACCCCGGTGGCCGCCAAAGTCGTCGCCGGCGCCAACTCCGGCCATCCCGACCTCAACGGACTCCGCCAAGAGCTGCGGTTTGTCCTCAGCTCCCTCCGGTGGTCTCCGCGGCCCATTTGGTGGCCGAAATGGCCAAAACCACTTCCGCCGCCGCGTCGGGCTCGCCGGCGGCTAAACGCCGGTGCAGCCGACCCGGGTTTGACCACGGGTGGGCCCTGGTTGACTCCCCTGAGTCAATGACAGGTGGGGCCCAGCCCTGTTAATTAAACAGGATTAGTTTTAATTAAGTTTTAATTAAAATAATCACCCTGACATGCGGGACCCACTGTCAGGTTTGACCTGGACCAGTTCCGTTGACCTGCTGACGTCACACTGACGTCAGGCTGACGCAGTAATTGATTTTCTGGATTTAATTTAAATCAGGAAATTCCAGAATATTATTTAAACTTCAAAAATTCATAACTTTTATTCTGTAACTCCAAATTGGACAAATTATATATGAAAAATGATCAGAAAAATCCAATCTATCCATCTGTACTATTTTCATGCATGATCAAACAAGTTAAATTGATGTTTTAAGCAGAACAAGGAAAAGCACTTTAAAAGGCCATATTTGAATTTGAAATTTGAATCCTTGATTCAAATTTGTTCAAACCCTTCTGGTTTTAGTTGCATTAGCCCAATACACTCATTTTGCCATGTTTCATGCATGCATCATATTGTTGCATACTGTTTGGTAATGTTTGTGTATCGGTGCTCTCTGCGGCAGGTTCTGTCCCCGAGGAGTACCCTGATTACCCTAGCGAAGAACCGTATCAGTGCATCGAACCATCAGGCAAGCAACCAACCATTTGATCATATCGATACAATCCCATGTTCTCGCTCCTGCTCTCTTTTACTGCATTAAGACAACGCGATTCAAACTGCTGTGTGCTACGGTAGTTGAACCCATTTCCTCTGCATGACCTGTCATTGCCACAGTAACTAGATGAAACCCACTAGCATGTGTAGGAGTTGATTGAGCCATATGTATGTGTTGTTCCTACCTTGCTATGCCTGCTATGCTTAGAGTCGTGTCAGGTCTGGTTCATCTGGGTGATGGGCTAGAGTGAAATGATTATGTCGGTAATGAGAGTGGTGTGGTGAACACGATTTGGTAAAGGTATCGATGAGAGGCCATGTAGGAGTACATGGTGGGTTGTTTCATTGAAGCCGACCTTAAGCACTGAGATCTGTATGCGTGATTTAAGATACAGCTACTACCATGCATTGGGCCCTGAAATATGACCCCGCTCGACTTCTTATTCACCCTAGCTCTCTGTCCAGGAGTTGCAAGTAGTTTCTGGTGTTTGTAGCCTACTGGAGGCCGTGGACAGCGCTGACCGTAGGGGTGGGCTGTGATGCGGTAGGTACGTGGCCGGGTGTACCGAATACCCGTTAGGTATCTCGGGAACCCTGTTCACATCGTTCGGGGCCGTATGGGAAACCTCGGCCGGACTCCCTGCGGATGGAACCTGAATAGGCGATAAACCTGGACTAGAGGCTTAAGTGTTTAGGTAGGTCGTGGTCTACACCCACGTCGGCTTTCGCTTGAAGTCTGCCGAGCACATGTCGTGTGCAGACGCTAAGTGGTGGAAACATGTATGAAGAAGTACACCCCTGCAGGGTTATCATAATCTATTCGAATAGCCGCGTCCGCGGTAAAGGACTACTTGGTTGCCTATACAGTTCATAGACAAGTAAATGGAAACTGTTAAAAGCCTCAAGATAAGTGTGAGTGCCGAGGATGGCTCTTCCGTAGGAAGACGGAGGTGGATCCTCGGTAGTGTATTGAAGTGGTGAGTAGTGGACTCGTGTGCGCAAAACCATTTCAAGTTGGAGTATCGTAGGATAGTCTAGCCAAGAGTCAAAGCTGGCTTGCTGCAATAACTCCACCA